>NC_073633.1:21012500-21637500 GCF_029407905.1 Bubalus kerabau | reverse complement strand
CAGCACGCCAGGCCTCCCTGTCCATCATCAACTCCTGGAGCTTACTCAAACTCATGTCCATCGAGTCAGTGATGCCATCTAACCATCTCATCCTCTGTCGTCTCCTTCTCCTCCCGCCTTCAATCTTTCCCAGCATCAGGGTCTTTTCCAACCAGTCGGCTCTTCGCATCACGTGGCCAAAATGTTGGAGCTTCAGCTTTAGTATCAGTCCTTCCAAAGAATATTCAGGACTGATTTCCTTTAGGATGGACTGGTTGGATCTCCTTGCAGTTCAAGGGACTCTAAGGAGTCTTCTCAAACACCACAGTTCAAAAGCATCAGTTCTTTGGTGCTCAGTTTTCTTTATCGTCCAACTCTCACATCCATACATGACTACTGGAAAAACCATAGCTTTGACTAGACAGACCTTTGTTGGCAAAGTAATGTCTCTGCTTTTTAATATGCTGTCTAGGTTGGTCATAGCTCTTCTTCCAATGAGCAAGCGTCTTTTAATTTCATGGCTGCAGTCACCATCTGCAGTGATTTTGGAGCCCAGGAAAATAAAGTCTGTCTCTGTTTCCATTGTTTCCCCACCTATTTGCCATGAAGTGATGGGACTGGATGCCATGATCTTTGTTTTCTGAATCTTTTCTTAGTTTTTTGAAAAGAGATTTACAAGAGGCAGACAAATACATTCCAAAGAAAGATGAGTTAAAAACCATAAGAAAATATTAACAAAATGCTACAGTGCATGAAAAGTATTGAGTGTCAGACCCAACACATTAAAAATACTGAGTTTGGTAACAGTTGTTAACATTACTTGTATATTTTAAAGAAGGACTGGGGCACAGAAAGGGAATAGACTTGAAAGAAGGGCTGTGAATGTTTTATAATTTTGAGAATTACCCCCATGAATCCCTATAATAGAAAATGGAGAGGAATAGGGGAGGCTAGGGTGAGAAACAAAATGTAAGAGAAAGAGAATTAAAGAAAGGTCACTCCTTAGTCCTAGACTCTGATTAATTCAACGACTATTTAAATGTCTATCAGAGACATCATTTTGCAGACAAAAGTCTGTCTAGTCAAAGCTATGGTTTTTCTGGTAGTCATGTACGGATGTGAGAGTTGAACCATAAAGAAGGCTAAAAGTAAAGTCGCTCGGTTGTGACCGACTCTTTGTGACCCCATGGACTGTAGCCTACCAGGCTCCTCTGTTCACAGGATTTTCCAGGCAATAGTACTGGAGTGGATTGTCATTTCCCTCTCTAGGGGATCTTCCTGACCCAGGGATCGAACCCAGGTCTCCTGAATTGTAGACAGAAGTTTAACCGTCTGAGCCACCAGGGAAGGCTAGGCACTGAATAATTGATGCTTTCAAACTGTGGTGCTGGAGAAAACTCTTGAGAGTCCCTTGAACAGCAAGGGAATTAAACCAGTCAATTCTAAAGGAAATCAACCCTGAATATTTATTGGAAGGATTGATGCTAAAGCTCCAATACTTCGGCCACCTAATTGAAGAGTCAGCTCACTGGAAAAGAGCTTGATGCTGGCAAAGGTTGAGGGCAGTGAGAGAAGGGGGTGACAGATGATGAGATGGTTGGATGGCATCATCGACTAAATGGACATGAATTTGAGCAAACTCCTGGAGATAGTGAAGGACAGGGAAGCCTGGTGTGCTGCAGTCCATGGGGCTGCAAAGAGTCGAACAGGACTGAGTGACTCAACAGCAATGTGTCAGACATATCCTGGTAGGACAGTCTTCTGCATTCACCCAAAGATAACTTCAATATAAAGACTGCAATTCTCATGGTCAGTACTCTAGGACTACATATGTCATTCTATTCTGAAATCCTGGAATCTTGGTATTTTGGGTGAGTAAGCACCATCAAGTAGGTATTTTTTAAAATCTGATATTTGCTTTGCTGGGCACCTCTCCTCCAGCTGGTAACTTGGGGATTTATCTCCTGCTATCTTAACCTGTACCTCAAGACTTAAACACGGCACTAAAATTTCTAATTGAACAAAGGAATGCAGTTTTAATAAATGATTCTGACCACATCTCTACTATATTTCATCTGATCTAAGACACTGTTATGCTATGTAGCATGAGAAAGAAAAAGCACTGTTCATCTATGCTCCTAATTATACTGTGATATGCTGTGGGCTAGAAGACATATTCTGAGTTCCAAAATGTGAAACGAAACATGTTTTATAATTGAAAAAAGGCAGCAGTTTAAAGCTTCCCGTAATATACTGTGGTTCTAATTCTTATTTCTCAGGTTCCTTGGGAGCGTGGCCGTATTTTTGTATGGTCACTGGCCACTTGTCCTCTAGAGCCAGCTGGGCTTGGGTCTACTTCCCAACGTCTCAGATGGCATCTCTTAAAGAAGAGAATAGGTGGAGGTGAAGGGAATTCTCAGTTTGATGCCTCACTTTGCCTGGACAGACCCTGCTGTTTTTTCTTGCTCTAAAGGTGGAGTCCTTCTGTTCTCTTCCCCTGTCTCCTTCCTGGGCCACATCAATTCTCCTAGGGCCTGAGCCTCTCTCCAATAATCACTTGTCTTTACTAGAAGACCCTCAAGAGCAGTGGACAGGAAAATCCCACCAGGAAATACTCAAGCTAAGACCAAGGAACCTCAGTCCTGGCCTTAGACTCTCCCAGATGGAGCAGTGTCTAAAGGCAAGTGGTACAAAGCAGTGGTAAGTTTGGTAAGAAATTCCCAGTTGGTGGAAAAGTTGCTAAGCTATTTTCCTCTGAATGTTAAAGCTACTCTTGATTATTAACGCTCAGTCTTTTTGAGAATTTATAGGTGGAGCTAGAAGGATATAGTTAGATGATATATGGGTACTTATTTCACAGACACCATCTGATATTTATCCAGAGAAGCGGTTCCTTTCTAAGAGCCCTTCCAGTAATTATTTTTGTTGAACACATAAGAGACATCAGGTACCTCTTTTCAGTTGCGTTAGTCAGGATGGGCTAGGTTACGCTGCAGTAACAAGCATATGGTTCTCGGTGATTTAACCCAATGAGAGTTCACTGTTTCTATCACTGATGGAATGCCCAGTGTGGGTATTGCCATCAGATGGCTCTGCTGGGCACCTCTCTTCCAAGAGGTGACTCAAGTATCTGCCCCTTTTTGTTTAGCTTGAGAGGGTACCTTAGTGCCCTCAGAGACTTCCTTAGTAGCTCAGATGGTAAAGAATCTGTCTGCAATGCAGGAGACCTGAGCTCAATCTCTGGGTTGGGGAGATCCCCTGGAGAAGGGAATGGCAACCCACTCCAGTATTCTTGCCTGGAGAATCGCATGGACAGAGGAACCTGGTGGAGTACAGTCCATAGGGTTGCAAAGAGTTGGACATGACTGAGCAATTAACACTTTAACTTTTAACACTTCGAGGAGCCCTCGAAGTCCTCCTCAGGATCTTCTTCTGCATTCAGCCAGCAAATAAGCAAGGTAGACATAAAAAGGGGAGTTTGTGGAGGCTCTAGGAGCCAGGCCTACAAATGGCAAGTCTCATTTCTACCACATTCCATTTATTAGAGCTAGTCACATGGTTCTGCCTAGATTCAGGGGTCATATCCAGGAGGAACGTGAACTGGTTTGGGTGAATATTTACTGTTATCTCTTCCTCATCAAAAAAAGCCCACAGCTGGAAAGTGGAATGATGATGCAAACTCAGAATAAGGTCCTCTTTATCCTTGTACCACAGGCCTAGAATCTTCTGTGGTGAAGTGAAATAGCTCAGTCATGTCCGACTCTTTGCAACCCTATGGACTGTAGACTAGAGCACATGGGCTCAGTAGTTCCAGCATGTGGGCTTCTTTAGTTGCAGTGCAGGCTTAGTTGTTCGGTGGCATGTGGGATCTTAGTTCCCTGGCTAGGGGTCGAACCTGCATCCCCTGCATTGGAAGACAGATTCTTAACCACTGGCCCACCAGAGAAGTCATCTTCTAAACCTTTCTCAGGCTGAAAGCAATTCTTTGGCAGGGTGGTTAAGAGGGTGGGCTCTGGAACCAGTCTGCTTGCATTTAATTTAAGCTGTACAACTTAATACAGTTTAATACTGGCTCTGTGACTTGGGAAAGCTTCTGAGCTTCTCTGTGCCTCAGTTTCCCCACCTGTGTAATGGGGATAATAACGGTAGCCACCTAAAAGAGTGCTGCGAGGACTGGTGAGTGGATGTGGTCGATGGAAAGGGCATTTTAGGGCCCTGAGCCTCCCCTGACCACAGGCACTTTGCACCCCTGTTGCCCCCACCCACACCCCCATCCCCCCTACCCACACCAATCTCAGCAGAGACAACCAATTCAGATGCAAGCCATTGCCTAAATGAACCAACTTCCAGATCAGTTTATTATCAAAACACAGTATAAATGTTGTTTTTATACTCAATAAACAGTTCCTCAGCTCTGCAAAATGAAATATTCCTTTCATTATGAAACTGAGAAGCCATTTATCCCGCGTCTTAAGTGGTATAAATAGACTACGTGGCAGTCAGCGGAGGGATAATGGCTCTGTTTATTTTCACTAGCTGGGGATGGGCTGACACAGCGTGTACCGGGGGAGTGAGTGCAGCTCCTGGAAGGGGACCCACAAATCCGTCATTCTCGCCAAGAACAAGGTGCCGGGCATCTGTTCTCAGGCTCCGCTTGCCAGGCCCAGGCAGGTGGGGGAAACACTGGGATTCCACCCGGCACCTTGAGGAGGCAGCTCAGAGCTTCAGCTGGAGAAGGGTCCACCCAGATGGACAGAGCTCATGGGCCTCAGTGGCCCTGTGACACCACCCGCCACGCCGCCCAAGATGTCATCTCATGGGTGCTCAGGCATAAACCCTCAAGAGCCTTTACAGATTACAGAGTTTCCTGCTCCCAAGTGACTATGGAAGGACCAGAGGCAGAGCCTGAGAACAGGGTCCAAGGTCAGGCTCTGGCTCTCTCGCTCTCTCTCTAAGTCTATTGAATTTTTGTTACAATATTGCTTCTGTTTTATGCTTTGTTTTTTTGGCATGTGGGATCTTAGCTCTCTGACCCCAGCACCCCCTGCATTGGGAGGCTAAGTCTTAATCACTGGACAGCCAGCTGCTGCTGCTGCTGCTAAGTCGCTTCAGTCGTGTCCGACTCTGTGCGACCCCATAGACGGCAGCCCACCAGGTTCCGCCGTCCCTGGGATTCTCCAGGCAAGAACACTGGAGTGGGTTGCCATTGCCTTCTCCGGACAGCCAGGGAAGTCCCCAAATTTTATTCATTTATTTTTATAGACCACATCCTGCAGCATCTGGGATTGTAATTTCACCACCAGGATTGAACCCCTGCCCCCTGCCCTGGGAGCGTAGAGTTTTAACCACTCAGCCACCAGGGAAGTCCCTTAGAATCTGCCTCTCTTAAACCATGAGATACTGGGCAAGTCCTTAACTCTCTGCCCTCCATCCCCTCATTTCGGCAACAGGGGAGGCTCACCTTTCCTAGTATGTGATTGGATGAGATAGTGCATATATAGGTGTTCAGTTTTGCAAAAGATCTTCACGACCCAGATAATCACGATGGTGTGATCACTGACCTAGAGCCAGACATCCTGGAATGTGAAGTCAAGTGGGCCTTAGAAAGCATCACTATGAACAAAGCTAGTGGAGGTGATGGAATTCCAGTTGAGCTATTCCAAATCCTGAAAGATGATGCTGTGAAAGTGCTGCACTCATATGCCAGCAAATTTGGAAAACTCAGCAGTGGCCACAGGACTGGAAAAGGTCAGTTTTCATTCCAATCCCAAAGAAAGGCAATGCCAAAGAATGCTCAAACTACCGCACAATTGCACTCATCTCACACGCTAGTAAAGTAATGCTCAAAATTCTCCAAGCCAGGCTTCAGCAATATGTGAACCATGAACTTCCAGATGTTCAAGCTGGTTTTAGAAAAGGCAGAGGAACCAGAGATCAAATTACCAACATCCACTGGATCATGGAAAAAGCAAGAGAGTTCCAGAAAAACATCTATTTCTGCTTTATTGACTATGCTAAAGCCTTTGACTGTGTGGATCACAATAAACTGTGGAAAATTCTGAAAGAGATGGGAATACCAGACCACCTGATCTGCCTCTTGAGAAATCTGTATGCAGGTCAGGAAGCAACAGTTAGAATTGGACATGGAACAACAGACTGGTTCCAAATAGGAAAAGGAGTTTGTCAAGGCTGTATATTGTCACCCTGTTTATTTAACTTATATGCAGAGTACATCATGAGAAACGCTGGACTGGAAGAAACACAAGCTGGAATCAAGATTGCTGGGAGAAATATCAGTAACCTCAGATATGCAGATGACACCACCCTTATGGCAGAAAGTATAGAGGAACTCAAAAGCCTCTTGATGAAAGTGAAAGTGGAGAGTGAAAAAGTTGCCTTAAAGCTCAACATTCAGAAAACGAAGATCATGGTATCCGGTCCCATCACTTCATGGGAAATAGATGGGGAAACAGTGGAAACAGTGTCAGACTTTATTTTGGGGGGCTCCAAAATCACTGCAGATGGTGACTGCAGCCATGAAATTAAAAGATGCTTACTCCTTGGAAGGAAAGTTATGACCAACCTAGATAGCATATTCAAAAGCAGAGACATTACTTTGCCAACAAAGGTCCGTCTAGTCAAGGCTATGGTTTTTCCTGTGGTCATGTATGGATGTGAGAGTTGGACTGTGAAGAAGGCTGAGCACCAAAGAATTGATGCTTTTGAACTGTGGTGTTGGAGAAGACTTTTGAGCGTCCCTTGGACTGCAAGGAGATCCAACCAGTCCATTCTGAAGGAGATCAACATTGGAAGGAATGATGCTAAAGCTGAAACTCCAGTACTTTGGCCACCTCATGTGAAGAGTTGACTCATTGGAAAAGACTCTGATGCTGGGAGGGATTGGGCGCAGGAGGAGAAGGGGACGACAGAGGATGAGATGGCTGGATGGCATCACTGACTTGATGGATGTGAGTCTGAGTGAACTCTGGGAGTTGGTGATGGACAGGGAGGCCTGGCGTGCTGCGATTCATGGGGTCTCGAAGAGTCGGACACGACTGAGCGACTGATCTGATCTGATCTGATCTGATGCCCTGATATTTCTGGAGAGAAGACAGAATTCCATAGTGAGAGAGTCAGGGGCTGGTGGGGGATTCCAGATCAGGTCCAGGTCTCTTGACCTGTGGTCATGAGTTCTTTCTAACAGGGTGCTTCTTGGATTAAACATGGTCTCTGGAAAGGCAGGGCCACTGTCTCAATGTGCACTGCGTGACTCCAGGCGGTGGTGGGTAGATGGCTAGTCACTCAGCTAATGCCCACCAGGGAGGAGACTGCATATCCTGCACAGCTGGAGGCAGTGGTCTCCATGGGCTGAAGACCTTGAATCAGAAGAAATGTGTTTCTAAGCAATAGAAGACCCTTCAGCTCACTGACACTTTAGATTAATTTTTTTCCCCTTTCTGGCAGAAAATAACAATTAACAGACATGGAATCTGAGATGTGTTTTGTTTGGGGTCTCAGGACACCAAAGTCCAGGACCTGGGACTCAGCTTGAGTTGAGGGCTCCGTGTGATGGGAGTGAGGGGCATGGACCCCGTGAGCACCTAAGACAGGGCAGAGGAGTTGGAAGAACCATCAATGAGAAAAGTTGAGTGTTGATGTCAGATGGAAGCCTTTCCCAGAAGAAAGCCATGTGCAAGTCACCTCAACTCTTTGAGACACACTGTTTTCATCTGTACAATGGGCATAATCATATCTTGTAATTCTGAAGAGCAGAGGCCAGATTGGAAGATGTTTATGGGGCTGCTCCAGCCCCAGAGCCACCTCTGAGCTGTTCTGGCAGCAGAAACCATTCATTCCTCTGCTTTGTCTAGGGGGGTGGGTAGGAAGCACATTTTAGGGTTCTTTCTTATTGGGGTGGCTGGGCTCCCATGGCAGGGGTGGGTAACGAGTGAGCTGAGGACTGCCGGGGCCAAGACAAGGCCTGGGGCAAGGATGGGTGGGGGAATTAAATAGAATGGAGGGGCTGGATCCCTTTACAGACTGGAGAAGCAAGGTTTCAATTCATTGACCTGAGGGGTACAGCAACTGAGCCCCAAGTCTGGGACTGGTCTGAGGGTCAGGCTGTGTGTGTTTGTATGTATGTAGTGGGGGGAGTACCTAGGTGGTCTAGTCCACCCAAAGGGCCTGGGCTAGAGTTCAGTGAAGGATGCACAAAGTGACAAATTCTCCAGATGTGGGCCACCTGCTGTCCATGGCATCTGCCAGGACCCAGGCAGGAGACCAGGCAGGATAAAATGCAAGGGATTGGTTATAAGGGGCTAAAAGGTCAGAGGGCAAATAGAAATGAAGCCTCTTGACCCTGCACCAAGAAGCCGCTCCTGTCCTGGGACCTTTCACCCACAGCCCTTGTGCAGCCCCAGTGCCATGATTGGGTGCGGCCACCCGGTGGGAACCTGAGGGTCTGCTCTTCTGCAGCTGTGCTGTGCTTAGTCACTCAGTCTTGTCTGGCTCTTTGAGAGCCCATGGACGGTAGCCCGCCAGGCTCCTCTGTCCATGGGGATTCTCCAGGCAAGCATACTGGAGTGCGTTGCCATGCCCTCATCCAGGGGATCTTTCCAACCCAGGGATCAAACCCAGGTCTCCCGCATTGCAGGCGGATTCTTTACCGTCTGAGCCACCAGTCTGCAGATGCTGCTGAAACTGTTTCCGTTGCTGCTGTAGCCCCCAGGGCCACAGTCACCGCTCCCTCTTTCCTGCCTTCAATCTCCCTCCGGGATTTCCTATTGGCTGAGCGTAATGAGACGCCAGCAGGCAAGGGAGCTTGGGAAATGTAGTTTTCAGGGATAGGGGAGGATTGGAGATTGTAGAACCGGGCTCTGAGAGACCACATGTACCCACTATGTTTCAGAACGACCAGAGGCAATTGGATAGATGGACACATGATTTGTTTTAAAAGTTTACTCTGGAGTCTTTCAACCACCTTTTGTGGGGGGCAGCGGTGGGGACGTTTATCATGTCTATTTCAGGTATGAAGCTCAGAGAGGTTAACTAAGATGCCCAGGATCACACAGCCAGCAAATAGCAGAGCAGATATTTGAACCCGGAACATCTGCTCCTTTTTACTTGGGGGCCCTGCTGGTCACTGGGTTCAGTTGAGCTGGGGTTTTGAACAGGTGGCCAGTCCCAGCAGGAACCAGTGATTTGGGCAGAAGCTAGGAAAGCAGATGAGGCTTCTGAGTGGGGTTTGGGGGTGGGCAGCATCTGAAACCCAAGTGGTCCCCAGGGGCCGAGTTCACCAGCAGGTTGCTGGGCACTAGGGCTGCAGAGGTGCCCACTCCCCTCCTGGGTGTGGAAAGGCAGTACAATTGCATTCTGGGGCCAGTATTTCTTGCTCAGAGTGGCACTGGGGGAGATGGGGACTGACCATTGCCCACTTTTGGGAGGGGAGCTGTGTGACCATAAAAACATGCCAGAGCAGTCTTAGCTCAGTGCAACCTGGGGCATCCATTAGCTCTTTGCTCCTCTGATGTGGAGGAGGTGTAGAGGTCCAGGGAACAATCACACCTGGATGGAGGGAATGACCTGGTGACATCCGAGATCTGGGGCCCCAAGGTCTCACACCCATAGCCCCTCTGACTTAGATGGTCTCAGGGCAATCGTTGTAGCAAGTGCAATGGGCCAAAACCCAGAGATCTGGGCTGAAATTCCAGCTGTCACCTCTTCACTGAGAGAGCTTAGGCAGATCAAAGTTACTTTTTGTTTTGGGGTCTTGTGATTCTGCCAGGGAAGAACAAGGAGTGGTTGCAAATGCCCTTTAAGGGACCTGAAAGACCCTCAGAGGAAGGCCATGGCCACTTGGGGGCGGCACTGAGCCCTTTCTGTCTACCATGAGCCAAGGTTTCTGTTTCAGATCACTGCAGTTTTTCCAACAATCCATGTCCCATGACCCATTTCTCTACGTTCCAGCTTCTTCTTCTTCACTTCCTCATTAGCTTACTTTGTCCTTATAAACATTGAAGGTGTCTTGAGGCTTAAGTGCACACCATCACTGGTGGATGGTGAGCATGGGGACACGAGAAGGGGTGGGACTTGCTTCTTGGCACACAGTTGCTAGAGATGGTGGAGTTTTGGAGTCTGGGACTCCTGACTCCCTCTTCCAGCCAAAGCACCTTGAAAGAACTTTGGTTCTCAGGAAGACTCTTAATTTGGAATAAATAAACTTCACTGGGACTATTTGGGAGAAGCAGACTTGACTTCAGCCTCCCAAGAAGCCTCCTCTCCACTCAGCCTCCCACACTTACCTGCATCCTGTCCACCTGTGTCAGATGTCTATTGCCAAAGAAGATTGTGTAAGGAACCACACTAAAACTTGATGACTCAAAATAACGATTGCTACAGCTCACGCATGTGTTGGTTAGTTCTCCTAGTCTGCTTTCTTATATGTCTGTACTCTGTTGAAAGAGTATGGGCTGGGGGCTGGCTGGTCCTGGATGGCCTTGCCTGTGTGTCTGGTGATCATTCAGCGGTCAGCAGGAATGCCTTGCTTTTCCTTCTCTTGGTCTCTCCTCCTCTGGCAGGCTGGCCCAGGCTTGTTCTTGTGGCAGCAGTATTAGAAGAGCAGCAAGAGCTGAAGCTGCAAGGTCCCTTTAGGCCTTGGCTTAGAAATGGCTCCCCTGCTACTGTCACTTCCACTACATGCTGTTGGTCCAAGCAGGTCATCAGTCAGTCCAGGTATGAAGGATGGGAAAACAGGCTCCACCTCCAGATGGGAGGAGCCTCGGTGTACCATGGCTCCCTTTGCAATCTACCACACCTTGACAGAATGAATGCCTTCCCTGTCCTATGGTAGACACTGCAATGGCGTACCTCAATATCCACTCTGTCTTTCTTGCTTAATAATGGAATCCTGACATTTATCTGGGCTCAGAATCATGACTGCCTATATCAGACTTCCCTGAAGCTGTGACAGGCTATGTAACTAGATTCTGGCCAATGAGATGGTAAGAGAAACTGGCATGCATCTTTTGTCCCTTTCTCTTATTTCTTCCTGCTTCATGGATTCTGGATGCAGTGGCTGGAGCCTGAGCAGCCAAATCAGACCATCTAGTAATGTGCTCAAGATGGCAGAGAAGCAAGGCAGAAAGCACAAATGTCCCTGGTGACTCAAGGTCTTTTATGTGAGAGTAAAACAAACTTCTATCTTCTTTAAGCCATTGCTAACTTGATACTTTTGTCACAACTGAACTCGATTCTAATGAATAGACTTTCCTCCATCTACTGATTGTTTTTTACTTTCTTTCTTTTTCTTATAATTGTCCTCATCTTACAAAGCCTTCCTTGATCACACTCAAGTCCTCTTCTGCGGATTCTCAGAACACTGCCTATTTGTATGAGTCCCTGACGTCCCCCCACCAATCTGGCCTTGGTCTCTTGGTTCTCTGTTTGACTCGTCTTGGTATCTTATATATTATTGCTTTCATTTTATTGTAGAGCCGAGGTCTGTAGTCTACTTGATTTTTCAGCTAGGGACTGTAACTTCCTTTCTATTTCCCTCAAATAACTCAAAAATATTTCTGAAGTACTTGCCATATGTCAAAATCATAGTCCTTGCCATCATGGAACTGAGGTCTAGTGGGAGTAAACAGGCTTTGAACAAATAAACAAATGACTGTATAATTAAAAAGTATGGTAAGTGCCCAAATGCAAAATACCAGGGGCATCTAGTTTCGATCAGGTACTTGGGGAAGGCCTCTTTGAAGAGACGGTGCTTATGGTGAGATTGAACAATGGGAGAAACCAGGCAGATGTTGGAAAGAGAGCTCCTGCCAGAGGGATACCATGTGCAAAGGCCCTGAGGCAAAAAAGAGCTCTGGGTATTTGAGGAGGAGGAGAAAGAAGGTTCCTGTGAATGGAAAGCAAGGGAGGGAATGGAAGAAGAACTCAGAAAGTAAGCCAGATCACACAGGGCTATGGGGGACATGGCCAAGAATCTGGGTTTTATTCCATGTGCACCATATGGAAACCAGGAGGTTTCAGGCACAAATATGGTCTAGTTGTTAGGATTCAGTTCTCTTGCCTGTAATTGAAAACCCAAGTATCAGCCTGGAGGAAAGCAATCCAGGGTTCATATGGAGGCTCCAGGATGTCATTAGGGATCCAGACTCGGTTGGCTTTCTGCTCTGCATTCCTTACCATGTGGCCCTATCTTCAAGTCTCTTCAGGGCCTCAGATGGCCGCTCGTTCTCCAATCATGTCGACACACCAGGCATAAGGAGGAGGGAGGTGGAGGAGGCCTCCTGGCTGACTCAGTCCTCTGTAAAGAGCTTCCCAGAAGCCCTACTGAGTGGTTTTCACTGATGTCTCATTGGCTACTCTGGGGTGCAGGGAAGTCTGGGAAATGTAGTCTTATAGTTGTGTGTGTGTAACCACCCTATATAAATTGGAGTTCTGCTAGTGAGAATGGGAAATGGATGTGTGATAGGTAATGAGAAGTCTTTGCCAGAATTGGGCTCACAGGGGCCTATTCATTAAAAGCCTATTTGTTCCAATAGCTCTATACAACATGGATGAGTCTCACAGATATAAGGTTGAGTGAATGAAGCCAGAACTGAAAGATTTCTCTACGATTCCAGGCAAAACCAATATGTGGTGATCACAGTTAAAAAAAAAAAAAAAAAAAAAGGTTACTCCTGGGATGTCAGTGACTGGGAGGAGGCATTAGGGAAGGGAGCTTTCTCCCTAGAAATATTCTAGCTATTGATCTGGGTGGCAGTTATGAGGGGGATAATAATATAAGAATTTAGTGAGGCATTTATTTAACATATATCCTCTTTTCTGCATGTGTTATGCTTCAGTAATTTTTTAGAAAACATGCTCATCCCAGGATTTGTCTGTCTTCTGAATATTAATCAGAACATTTAGATATTTATTTTTGTATTTGTTGCTTTCTGGAAGGCTTTGGTGTCAAAAAGCTTTGCTATGTCCCTTTCCCATATTCCAGCTCTGAGTCTCTCCCCTGCAAAAATTTCTCCAGTCTCCACTGGGAGTGCTACACTCACCTCAGAATCTCCCCAGGTCTACATCCCTTGATAGCTTGTCAGACTCTCTAATGAGGCCCACACTCTTTACTCAGCACCATGCCAGGCACATGTTTATTGAATGAATGGACAACTTTATATTCCGTGCACATAAACCTTGCATGTTCCTTGTAACAAAACTTTATTTAGCCCTTTATTTATGGCAGGCTCTATGTGCTGGGGGCTTTCTGGGTGGCGCTAGTGGTAAAGAATCCACCTGCCAATGCAGGAGACGCAAGAGATGTGGGTTCAATCCCTGGGTCAGGAAGATCCCCTGGAGGAGGAGATGGCACCCTATCCAAGTATTCTTGCCTGAAAAATTCCATGGGCAGAAGAACCTGATGGGTTGCAGTCCATGGAACTACAAAGAGTTGGACACGACTGAGCGGCTGAGCACACTCACAGACACAGGTCGTGATACAGTCTTCCTCGTGTTGATGTCTGTTTACCTGGAGAGAGTGGACCTTGGCAGATGCTGGGCTGATGGCCTGCTTCACAAGGCTGAGCAGGCTGGCCACTGGGAAGCCCTCTTCCTCCCTTCCTTCCCACTCCCCTCCTCTTTGCTTCTCACAACGTGGTCCTGAAATGACACCAAGAGCAGCTGCTTAAGCAATTTTGCCAATTAATGGGTCTCTGAAATTAAACCGCCTACACAGTCTGGATGAGCCTTCTCCAGGAGGGATTTAGCAATTGTCTTCATGATAATCAGGCTTGACTTGCCTTCACACACATTAATAAAAAGGCGAAGGCGTCGGGAGAGATGCCCTTTTGAGGGGAATATCGACAATATCGTAATGAGGCTTGGGGAGAAGGATGCTGAGGCACGGTGCTGCATGCTCAAAACTGCTCTCCTCTGTAGGCAAGAGCCAGCTCTGGCTGGAAGCAGCTGGGCTTACAATAAAGCATAGCAACACTCTGTAGCCAGTCAGGCTGCTCTTTGGTCCAGAGAAAGGAAAGCAAAGGGCAGGAAAAGCTTAGGAAGATCAGTCAGGAAGAACTCCTGGAGGAATAATCCGGGTTGTGGCAGGCAGAGGAACAAGTCAACTGAGTACCCAGGAATAAAAACACCTAGGAAGCTGCTAGCCCTCTTCTCTCACACCCTTCGAGACCCAGTGACCTCCTTGTCTTCATTCATGGACATCACCAGTTGATCAGGCATGCCTCCTTCCCCCAAGCCAAAAGTGACCTCAGAGTCCTCAACACAGCAGCCTCGACACAGCACTCCCAGTACCTGCTGCCAGTCGGTTAGATTAGAACGAGTTAGGCTCTCCCTGCCACGCAGCCTAGGAGTCTATGTCTCTATGTTCGCTTCCAGTGTCTCCCAGTCCCTCTGTGATCTTTCTTCTATGCAGGTTTTCTCCCGGTGGATGCTGGACTTTCACAAGGATCAAAGGCTTAAGAGATGAAGTTCTAATGGTGGACATTCCAGAGTGGAGTACAGAAGCGAGGCTGCATGGCTACCCATGTCCTTGAAGGCATGGCAACCCACTCCAGTTCTCTTGCCTGGAGAATCCCATGGACAGAGGAATCTGGCAGGCTACAGTCCATAGTGTCACAAAGAGTCAGACATGGCTGAAGTGACTTAGCACACAAACATGCATGCACAAGAAAAGGAAACTAACAGCTCTTTAGTATCTGCTAAGTCATCCTTTACCCCTTGAAAAGTTCTCCTGGTGGGGATGTCCTCCATTTTGCACACAGGGATGTGAGGCTTCGGAAGGTTGCACAAGTAGCCCACAGTTACATCGAGTAAGTGGCAGAGTTGGGATTGGAACCCACTCCAGCCTGACCCCCAAGTCTGTGTTCTTTCCATTCAATCAGGCCAAGGAGGGGGACACACACACACACACACACCATTAGCCTCCTGTTGGGTTAGAGCCCTCAGATTAGTGCAGGAGAATCTGGTAAAGCAAAGAATATTCTTTGCAGACTGAGTGTCTCAGCTGCCTGGGTAGAGGGAGAGAGTGGGGAGAAAAGGCAAAGGAGGGGGGAGGGGGGAATGCCAGCAGCATCACTGATTGCATTTGATGATGTCCTGAGCCCTTACCACGCACCCAGCAGAGTCTGTAGAACATGTGGGCCACCCCCAAGAGCTGAAGAGAACATCTTGTTCCCTTTGCATTAAGTGCAAGTTTGATGTAACTTGTGGTACGTGGGCTAACCATGCAGGAGGCCTTTGGATGCACTGTGTACACGGCTCTACTCTGATTCTTTACATCTGTCGAGACAGTTTTCAAGGGGCTCAGTGAAGATAGGAGAGCCAATCTGCCTGTGGGGAAGCCAGGCCCATTTCACATCCCCACCAATGCACGCCCACGCCCATCAAGGGACCACAAAGGAAGAGTCAACTTCGTAACCTGGTAGGGTACACAGCAAGGTGACCCCTGCCCTCCCTTGGAGCCATCCCAGCTGTGGTGCCCTTGTTTATTATCAGGACAGGGGTTCTCATTTAAAGAAGAATGGCTGTCTTTTCCCACGTCCCCACTGTCATCAGCAATTCGAGAATAGGACATCACACCTCTTATTTCTCTCTCTCTCTATCTAAACTTCTAGCAGGGTAATTATTTTGGATTGGAGGACTCACTTAAACCTTCAAATAATGTAAGGCAGTATAAGATTGTGCTAAACTGGTACTAAATATAGCTTTATAGCATCTATAGCTAAAACTGCATCTTTTTTTTTTTTTTTAAGTTTGTTTCCTTCTCTCTGTGTGATTTTTATGTCCACAGTCATTGTCTAAGGGAAGGTGTTTGGTGTTAGTTCAGTTTTGCTTGAGTGGTTTTAAACCAAGAAGACACACGTGATTCTAACTTACAAGGCCTTGGCCAGGCTCAGATGTAAGGACCGCGGGATCAGATTTGGGGACATTTGTTAGGACAGAAGGCAGAGTAGGCTGTCTCCTTCCCACAGCCACAGAAACTGCCTCTTTCCCAGCTTCACTGGCTCTAATGGAGACTTCCCTTTCATTAATTAACATTCACAGTGCAGGTATCATGGGGTGAGGGTGCTCACATGTGTCATCTCATTTAATCCTGACCCAACCAGGAAAGTGTTAATAAGTACTCTTAGAAATGCCATTTTGCAGTTGGAGAAACTGAGAGCATCTGTGCGGAGTCACCCATCAATTTCCTTCCATTTCCCCCTGACCTTGGTGACAATGAAGCCTTCTGGTGGGGTAGATGCCTCATTAGAAGGTCTTGGGGCAACCAGGTTCAGCCCTATATGCTGGGAGCCTGAGACCTTGGCTTCTTTGCTCATCCCTCTGACAGGCTGGTCTCTGCCGCCAGCTGTCTACCAGAATTTCATACACTAAGGCCATTCCTCAATCAGAGACTACATCTCCCAGGCCCGCTTTCAAACCATTGGGCCATAAGACTAGTTCTTACTAATGGTGTAGGAGCCTGCCTTCACTCAGAGAACTCAGAGACTCCTGGAGAAGGTCAGATTCACAAGATGAGTAAAACCAGGATCCCAGAGTCACCACGTGGAGGAGAGCTGCCCATCAACCAGAAACACTCTTGTGGAGCAAGAGATACATTTATTTTGTGTTAAGCCCCTAATGATTTCAAGTTTACTTGATACAGTAACTAGCGTTTGACCTGACCAAAACATGACCCATGGCCAGAAAAAAACCCAAGATTCCCAATGGATTTGTCCTCACTTGCATTTGTCCATGCCTACCTGGTCAAGGAAACCCTGTCCTCAAAATCCAATCATGAATTTATAGAATGTCAGCCCCGGGAGGGTCTCTGCATAATCTCTATGGAGACTCAGAGAAAGCTGAAACTGGCCTATCACCACAATTCCACGCTGAGTGTTCATAATGTGAAGGGCATTCAGCATACACACTTGCAGACATGTGCAGCACACACCGTGCTGGAACAGAGAGGAAATTATCATGCTTCTTTTTTATTTGAAATTTAATGAATTTATTTTTTGGCTGCATTTTGGTTGCAGCACGCAGGATCTTCACTGTGTCGTGGGGGCCCAGTAATTGCAACATGTGGGTCCAGTTGCTCTGTGGCATGTGGGATCTTAGTTCCTTGACCAGGGATCAAAACCACATTTCCTGCTTTGGAAGGTGAATTCTTAACCACTGGACCACCAGGGAAGCTCCTGATCATGCTTCTTTATGTACCTGAGGTGTGTGTGTGTTTCCTTGATTCGAAGTTTCCTCCTTGGTTGAGTCCCTCCACTGTGCCTACCTTTCCTGACACCTCCTGAAAGAACCAGGTGGGGCTTGAGTGACAGAGGAGGGGCCACCCGAGACCCCCGTCAGCAGGCCCTGGTCCTGTCACTGAGGGCCACGCCAGCTCCAGGCAGCCATGGCGATGGGAAAAACCTCAGCTCTGAGACATAAAGACAGAAAACACAACATTTTATTAGTGCTCGAGACGTTTATTTCCTGAGTTAACAACAATAATAAACTCGTTTATGGCTGTGAGTTTCATTGCCTTCCCCGGTGGGGCTCCCACCTGCTGTCTGTTCAGATTCTACAGGGCTCCTGAGCACAAAGAGGCTGGCCTGGCAGCTGGCATGGGCGGACACCTCCTCCTGGCAGCTGGGAGGGCCCAGATGGGGGTCCCTAGGGTGCTGTACCATCAGCATGGGTCCCACCTCGGTGTGGTGAGACCGGCTCGCTCCTCATGCACGATCGTCGCAAGCAGGTGTTAGCTGAGGTTTCTGGGACCTCACCTGTCTATTGTGTGGGTCCAGGTGGCTCTTTCCAATCAAAGAATAAAATGATTCTCCTGACTCAGGTGACTTATCTGGGAGAAGCCAACATTTTAATGTCAAAGTATAGGTTTACCTTCAGGTAGGGCCAGGACAAGGGTGCAAACTTTCAAGAGGTAAATACTCTTGGGTCTGGCAAGTGTCTCCTTCAATTTGATGCCCTAGGCACTTGGCTTGCCCAGTCCCTCCATTGACAAGCACATGGGGTCTCCTGGGCTTTTTCTTCCAGTTTCCCTTGGAAAAGCGGCATGTCTTTCTTTCCCCTTTTCTTTTCTAGATCTCACTGTGGCAGCTGTTGACGCCCAGTCACACCCGTTCTTAAGAGCCTGGGTTCCACGCGGGGAGAAACACAGTAGGTGAAGATCATACACCTGGCAGGTCCCTGTGGCCCTCCTTAGGACCAGGAATGGAGAGAGAATGCACAAAGGAGGCATGGGAGAAGGAGAGGGATTTTGTGAATTTCTGAAATGTGACTCACCTTATGTTGTTGTTGTTGTTTTTAAAAAATTCACTCAAAATAACTACCCTCCTGTTAGTGCTAACTTCCTCCTTGATTCTAATTGCTCCTTTGTGCCTCATCCTCTCAGTTCTTAAGGATTTGCTTTGCTTGGTACTTCCTGTATGGAGCTTTAAAAGTTCTGAAGTTATATGAGAGTGAGGGGTGGGCTGAGGCCATTGGGAAGTTGAGGGACTGTCCTGCTGTATTTCCCCACACCGAAGCTTCTCAGTATCCCCTGGAGGGTAGGCTGATCGCTTGGGGCATCCCCAGTTTCTGACTCCTTAGGAATGCAACTAGAGAATTTGCATTTTCAGTGATGCTGATGCTACTGGTCTTGGACCACATCTTAGACCCACAGCCATAAGGTGTTCTGGTAAATGAACTCTGGAATTAGTCAGAACTAAGTTCAAGTCTAGTTCTGCTGTTTATCAGCTGTGTGACCTTTAGGAAGTCACTCATAACTCCCTTAGCTCATAATAACAATGCCAGACGGGATGCCATGTTCTTTATTTGGCATCATCTCTTTGAATCCTCACAAGAACATAGGAAGAGGTCAGTGTGTTTAAGAGGTCTTTTTATGGAGGCGGGGTGGGGGCTCAGGAGTTAGGAATCTTTGCCAATATCACACCGCTCAAGAGTGGTCGAGGGACTTCCTTAGTGGTACAGTGGCCAAGACTCCATGCTCACAATGAAAGAGGCCCAGGTTTGATCTCTGGTCAGGGAACTAGATCCCATGCACCATAACTAAGACCTGGCACAGCCAAAACAAACAAACAAACAAACAAACAAACAAACAAAAAAACACCACAAAAAACCCCCACAAAACCAAAAAGATATGTCATTAAAAAAAGAAAAAGAAAGTGATAGAGGCAAGAATTAATGCAGTCTGACCACAGAGGACACAGACAGGGATATGGATGGTAGGTGACTAGAGCAGTTAAGAGGATTAAAGAAGACAATAAAACACCAGCTTAGGCCTGCCATAGCCTCTCTGCTCACAGAGCATGAACCCCATCTCCCTAAGAGAAGACCCCCAATGAGGCCGGAGGAGGATGGGGCTCTGCTCACTGACATTTCAGTCTCCTGGTGAATCCAGGAAAGGAAGAAAACAGAAAATGGTAGACTGAGTGTCTAGGGCCAAGGCAGAAGGGAGCAGACATAGCTCTGTTTGCCTCCCAGGGCGGGGGATCCGCGTCTGTTTCTGACACCTGGAGAAGAGAACATTCCATCGTCAAGTCAGGGAAACCACTGACGGAAACTGCCTGCCCTGTTCAGGTCTCATAGCAACCACTTGCATGAGTTATCTTACTGCAGGAGGTCCTGGTAAGGAACGCGGAACTGACAAGCTACCATCAACCAGAAGAATTTGAGGAAGGTCAAAGGAGAGAGGAGACTTCAGTCCATATGGTCTGCCAACCTCCCAGAATCCTTCTCATTGGAATCCATCTTTACTGAGCACTGCACACACACCACCAGCAAGGACTTCGAGTCAGAATGATTGGCCAGAGACAATTCAGAAACTAATCCCATCACCATAAAACCCAAGACTTCAAGCCACATAGCACAGCAATTCTCCTGGGTTCCCTTACCCTTCTGCTCTCCGCTCAAGCGCCCTTTCTTAATAAAGTCTCTTGCTTTGTCAGTACGTGTGTCTTCTCTGACGATTCATTTCCCGGTGTTAGACAAGAGCCTACTTTTAGGTCCTACTTTTAGGGTGCCCTTCCTGCAACAGTCATGACAGAACCTGTAGGTCCTTGTCAGGATGCCCTTGATTGGGCAAGTGTTCTCTGGGTTGGAGGCCTAGCTGCAGCACCTCAGGGTGCCCTTTGAGAACTCCCTTGGGAGATACCTGGCCTTTGGAGACCTGTTATCAAGCCCTGCACCTGTGTTCTCTGTCCCAGACAGCTGGCTTTAAAGGATTTTCCACAGCAATCGTTGACCCTTCAGAACCAGCTCAGATGCAGAGAGTCTCATTATTTTTGCATCCTGTCTTCTCATCCCACTCTGCAAAAACACAAAGACCATGTCGTGTGACCCATACCTTTATTATAGCCGTTGTTCTGCAAAGCAAGCTCCCCGCGTCCACACATCTGGTGGCAGACGGTCTTGTGTAAAGGGGGGCACCCTGGGATAAAACTTCCAAGCAGAGAAGCAGCAGGGTTCCCCCAGCCCCAGAGCCTGGATGACCTCCCTCACAGAGCATATTCAGGCCAGGCTCACAGGATTGGATGTCCTAGGCAAAGACTCCTGTCTCCATAATGCTCCATCTTGTTAGGAGAATGGGGTTCAGAGGGAAGCTTATCAATTGTGTGAAGAAGAGGAGCTGAATCTATCTGCTGGTCCACTGACTGGAGAATGAGCCTCCAAGTCCACCTAGATGTGTTCCCTAGAGCATCTCCATTGTCACTGAGATGCCCCCATCCTCCTGCCAATAACCCCCTCCTTAAAAACAGCAAAGTCTTCTCCATTCACCTTCTTGTAAAGGAGGGATGAAGGGCTGGGTTCTGCACGATACTATGTGTGATACCTGTGGGGCTTCTAGGCACAGGGCCTTCTTGTATCCTCCATTTCTTTAATTATGGTAAATAGCCTTCTTTCAACTTCCATGACCTTCTCTGAGTTCCAATGGGCATATTCAAGGAGTTTTTAATTAGGGAAGGGAGAGAATGAGAGACTAGGGAGAAACAGTTAAGAACAGCCTTGGGGTAAGATCCTGGTTCCCCATCAACAGATACACACAATATCGTTGAGCTATTTTGCAGGTGGGAATACTTAACAATTAACAATGGAAGGCTGACCACAAGCATATAGATGCCGGGCCAGTTGGACCTGAAGTTTGATGATGCTGACTTCTACTTACCTCACCACCAACACATCAGAAGAATATCCACCAGCTGATCACACTCTCTTTGAACAATTACTATAAAGTCTCCAAGTGGGGACACCATAGTTTGGAGGGCATTAGCCTGCTGTGGGCCCCCTTTGCCTGGCAAAGTAATAAAGTTATCCTTTTCTACTTTACCCAAAATTCTGTCTTTGAAGTTTGATTCAGTACCAGTGTACAGAGTAGGTGAGCGTCAGCATCAGGCACACACTGAAGCTGTCAGAATATGAGTTCTTGGGGAGCAGGGTGTGTTTTCTGTTTCTCCCCCATGCGCCCCCCAACTGCTGAAACTTTGTGGAGCAGGTAGGGGTTTGGTGAACACGTGTTGGAGGAAGGAGATGGGTAGACAGTCCCTACAGCAAGGGGCATCACTGCCCAACATCCCAGAGCTTTCTGCTTCTCCCATAATTGCCTTCTTCCTCCTAACAGTCTCCAAGTGTATATACCAGTGGGTGGTTTTCATCAGAAGAAATTAAAATGAGTTGGTTTGAAAGTGTTGCTGCCCCCTTGGATGCTGTGAGGGTCAGACTCAATCAATGTCAGTATCAATGCAGAGGATCCTGGCTTCAGTTAAAGCAAGAAAAGACTGCAGGGATGGATGATGGGTAATGGAAAGGGGATTTCTCTCAGAAGCACACAGAACCCTGTCTCTCACTAACTGTATGACTTGGGCAGGTCATTTATGTTTCCGTTGTCTCATCTGTGAAATAGGGATGAGAATATAGGATGAGATGACGTATTGAAAACATGTAACTCAGGTTGGGATTGAATCCACAATCTTTCAGCTGAGATCACATACCTGGTCTCAGGACTTAAGCTCAGGTTCTTGATGTCTCATCATAGAAAGAATTCAAGTGAGAGACAGAGTGATAGGTAAGACATGGATTTATTTAGAGAGAAACATACTCCACAGAGTGTGGGCCCTCTCAGAAGGCAAGAGGTCCTGAAACATGGTGTGATGAGCTTTTATGGGCTGAGTAATTTCATAAGCTAATGAGTGGGAGAGTTATTTCCAGTTATTTGGGGGAAGGAGTAGAGATTTCTGTGAATTGAGCCACCACCTACTTTGTGGTCTTTATGGGTGACCACAGGTTTCCCTGGTGGCTCAGACGGTAAAGAATCTGTGGGTAGACCCGGGTTCGATCCCTGGGTCAGGAAGATCCCCTGGAGAAGGGAATGGCTACTCACTCCAGTATTCTTGTCTGGAGAATTCCATGCACAGAGGAGCCTGGCAGGCTACAGTCCGTGGGGTCACCAAAGAGTTGGACACAGCTAGAGACTAACAGTTTCACTTCACTTGAAACTGTTTGGGCACCTCTGGGTGTGTCATTTAGCTTGTTGATGTGTTACAGTGAGTGTATACTGAGGTTCAAGTTCTAGCGGAAGGGGACCTGTCAGCCATTTTGGACCTGTTTGGTTCCAGTTCGTGTCATGTCCTTTGGTGATGTCATCCTTTCAAGGGTTGTGCCCTACCGGCTTCCCTCCTATTTCAGTACGGTGAAGCTGCACACTTGGAGCAGATACTTGAGCAGTATCAGTGGGGAGAGCAAACACCTATAACATCTCCCGTACTTGAATAGGGCTTCACAGCTTTCAAAGCAGTTTCTAGTACGTCACAGGGCTGAGTGGCAATGGTCACCAGATACATAAATAGAGAGGGAGCCTCTGACCTCTCTGACCATGGGGAATAGTTTCTATGGATCTCTGGGGAGCAGGCAAAGCTGTGAGTGTCTGATTCCGGCACAAAAGTGTTCTGACCTTTGCTGTTCTTTTAGTTCTGTTTCAATCAGGAATGGAGATCTAATTAAATGCTGAGTTTTCTTGAACAAGTTGGGAATGCACTTTTCACTGGGAGAGCTCATAGGATTTGCTAGGAATTAGGAAGTTGCTTAACAGGGCACAAAGGAAATATTCCAAAGCACAGTTCTGGTTTTCTCTATTATTTAATCCTTGAGTCTCTTCCTCTCCACCTCTGTGTTCAGCTCTGGGACACACACACAGAGTTCTACAAATATCAAGTGATAAAGACATAATTTTTAGAAACAGCCAAATGTGGTCAAGTTCGAGGAAATGCCACAGTCCTCCAGAAGCTTTTTGCACACTGGCCAAGCCGGAGATGCTCTTTTCTGACCTCCAGACTCTGCTCCCACCATGAGTCTCTGGCACCATAAGCAGTTCCAAGACCCACTGTCAGAGGTGGTGACTTAGGAAGTCAGAGTGGGGCCAGGAATCTGCATCTTAACAAACCTTTCCATTGATGCTAATGCTGGGAGTAGGAGGACCACACCTTTCCAGAGAATTCTAGCCTTTGCCACCTGGGTATTGATGAATGTAGGCACCACACCAGCCCGGTAAATCACTTTTCCCTCCCCCATAACTGAGTCCCTCAGGCTTCACACCTCAGAGGAAACAGAACGTTTCCTTGACAACAGATGACTAATTTAGAAGTCCCTGTGAACAGGTGGGAGACAGGAAGGGACAAGAGAAGCAACATGGGCAGGTGCCAAGTTGAAACAACAGGCTCTTGGCAGTCCCTGGAGTGCACGCTGGTGGGGAGGATTCTTGGGGCTCAGGCAGAGACGCCAGCCAAGGGAGACCACTGTTCCATCTGGAAGGAGGAGGCCCCAGTAAACTCTCACGGGCAGGCTCTTTAAGTCCACTCTGAAAGCCTAGTTTTGGAATTAGACTATATTGAAAGACATTGCGGCCAGAAGGAAAATTTGGTTTTGAGTAACTTGTTTGAATAGGAAATACAAACGGAGAAAGCAGTACCCGGGGCCAGAAACTGGCTAGAGGTGGGGCTCCCAGAAGAAAGACTTGGCAGGCAGAAAGTCTGGATAGAGCTCACACCTGGCAGGACCTGGCAGGTTCACGACCTCAGTTCTTAGCAAGCTCTTCTCAGGCCACATGGCCCTGGTCCCAGGACGACTGTGGTTCCCTCCCCCAAGTTCCCCTCCAGAGCCTCTGCTCCGGCTTGCTCCAGCTGCTGTCTGCGTTCTGTGACCCCATACTTCATCCTATGCGTGTTAGTCCATCTATCCAAAGTCTGCCCATTGACCCCAGGCCTGGCTCAGACCCATCTCTGTGAAATCTAGTATCGACAGAACGAGTACTATCCTTGTATCTTGGCCTCATGTCACCAAATGAGCTTCCTGCACCTCCCAGGAGAGGACTAGAACCTTCACATGGTCTTCAAGGAACAGGAACTTTTAAAAATATATATATTTATTTATTTGTCTGCATCAGGTCTTAATTGTGGCATGCGGGATCTTTTGTTGTGACTCTCAAGATGTGGTGTGTGGGCTCAGTAGTTATAGCACAGGGGCTTAGTTGCTCCACGGCATGAGGGGGCTTCATTTCCCAAACAAGGACGGAACTCACTTCCCCTGCATTGCAGGGCAGATTCTTAACCACTGGACCACCAGGGAAGTCCCAAAGAACAGAAAATTCATGGTGGGGCCTAAGTCAGGGCCTAAGTCATGCTGCTTCCTCAGTTGGGCTTACAGTTGGCACAAAGGTGCCCACCTTGACTGTACATCAGAAACACCTGGGGAGCTTTGAATAATGCTGACACCTGAACCCACCCTGGACCAACTGAAACCAAATCTCTGTGGGGCCACTGCATCGTTTCAAAAGCTCTTGGGTTATTCTGATGCACAGGGAATAATCTGGCATTAAGGCTCCATAGCACCTGGCCCCAGCCTAACCTTCCCCCCTGATCCCCCTCTTCACCCCATCCCAGATTGAGAACCATTGTAATAGACTGCTCCTCACCCTTAGCCATGGAAGGGCAATTAGAGAAGAAAACCACTTCCCCTGCATTCTAAGACTATAAGAGTTCCGTATCTGGTAACTTCTGTTGCTCTTGCCTGC
Organism: Bubalus kerabau; assembly: GCF_029407905.1. NCBI lineage: Eukaryota > Metazoa > Chordata > Mammalia > Artiodactyla > Bovidae > Bubalus > Bubalus kerabau. The sequence goes on along the minus strand of NC_073633.1, from coordinate 21,612,455 downwards.
TCTTTACTCCTTTCAGAATGGGAAAAATAATCCAAGACTCCATGAAGGCTTAAACTAGCCCAAAGCCCAGGGACAACTGCCAGGGATGCAAATATCTAAGTAGCCACTCCCCCGTACCATGTCCTTGACAGGCATCACTAACCAATCATGGCACGGTTTCCCTCTGAATCAAAAGTGTCCTCGCGGTGCTTCACCACCCTGTACTCCAGGCAGCTCCAGTGAATTGGATCTGGCATCCCAGTTGAAACCTATTTGTTATCTTTGGTTTAAAGAGGTTTATAGAGTAAATGAGAAGCAGGGTTAGTAAATATTATGTCTTGAGCTTTTTAGATTATACCAAGGAGGTCGACCATCGTCATCTGTTAAATATCCTTTGAGGTTCTCAGGGCCTAACCTGAAATGATAAAGGCAGTTTAGAGTTTCTTTGAAGTGAGTTAATTTATTCATTTTTTAAAATACACTGCATATGGTTTCTCATGGGCTCTCTTGGGTGGCCTAGGGTGAAGAAGGCTGAGTAGAGAGAGCAGGATATCAGATAAGGATGTACTTTCAAACAAAATTGACAACATTGTCAAACATTGTCAATTTCCCGACCACTTGAGCATGTTCTGGAAACAGGCCAAATTCTTTCTTCTCTGAATGTATTGGATTCCTCATGGACTTTCTTCTTCAAAGGCCTGACTGCCAATTGTTAAACTTAGCACCACTTTTCAATGTCTCACCCTGGCATTCGAGGCCCCATAGCACCCGGGGCTTCCTAACCTTCCCTCCTGATCTTCTCTTCACTCCATCCCAGGTTCTGACTCTCTCTCCTCAATGTTATCCTGCATTTATCTGCACTTGAAATGTCCTGGCTTCCATTTCTTTCTGAGAATGTCTTGCTATATATTAAGCCACACTCAAATAACATCTCCTGCATGAGGCTCCCATCTTACTTCCTGCCTCTCTCCTCGTGTTCTTCCATTTTGCTCTGCTTGTCTTTTCAAGCACTATCCAGGCACTATCCCAGGGAGCAGTTTTAGGATTCTGATTTTACTTAGTCTTACCAGCATTTCTATTTCTTTGATCTCACTTTCTTTCTGGCTTAGCTGCTCCCCAGAATATGGGATCTTATTTCTCTGCATTGCAAGGCAGATTCTTAACCACTGAACAACCAGGGAAGTCCCATCTATATTTTATTTATGAGAAAATTGGTAACTTTGTGGCTCAGTGATTTGACAGAGGTAGTAGAATTAGTAAGTGACAAAGCTGGGAGCAGACACACCCCCTCCCCCTGCCATCTCCTGGGCCTCCCCAGGTTCTGATTTTTATTCCGTCCTCCTTTGTCTCCAAGACAGAATTTCCCCTTGTTTGCCTTGTACATAGGATTTGGAGTCAGATAATACAGGTATGATGGGTAAAGAATCCTCCTGCAATTCAGGAGACATAACTGCAAACCCTGGATTAGGAAGATCCCCTGGAGGAGGATATGGCAACCCACTCCAGTATTCTTGCCTGAAAAATCCCATGGACAGAGGAGCCTGGTGGGCTAGAGTACGAAGGGTTGCAAAAAGTCAAACACAATTGAGCGACTAAACACACACCATACAATATTGGTTCAAGGTCCATAGCACCTATGTAGTTACTGTTGTTTTAGCAGTAGGGTTAATCTCTTTGGTCTTGTGTTTTCATCTGTCAAGTAGGATTAACATAATGCCCACCCTACCTAGTTCACAGAGGAGAGTTCCTCTCTCCATGGACTGTGAGCCTCCTAGGCTGAGACCTCCTCATACTCATCTCTGTGCCTCCACAGCACTTGGTGGGCACACAAACCCTCAATAAATCCTTGTCATTCGATTACATGAGATTAAATGAAATGAGTCAGTAGGTTAGGGGAAAAAAATCCAAACACTTCGTTTTGGGGTCCAGAATTGATTGTTCCCAGCAGCATCCCTGGAGAGGGTTTTGATCACATTTGCTTGTAACTTGTTTGCTATTTGCTTTGTTTAGCAAATTCCTTCACAGAGAGACAAGGAAGGAGCCGGGGAAGGCAGGGGAAGGGTGTGGGAAGATGCTGGAATCCGAGAGAGAGCTCAGATTGTTGGTTGAACATATTGCTGTCTGTGTGGAAAATGTTCACAGCAGTTACAACTTTGGATGAATATGCATCAGCGGCAGTGCTGCAATTTGCCGGCGTGTGCCACGCTACACTCGGAGACTTGGCAAGACGGGTAATTATCTCCACATTATGTGCCTTGTCTCTTTCTCTTCTTAATTAAGTAACTAATCTGGTGGAGGAGAGCTCTGTTTGTGTTTGTTTGGCAGGTGCAGCCTCGTGACAGTTGTCTGGAGAAGTTTCTTGGAAATTTATGAGACTTTTCAAAAAACAAACTGCTCGGAGCTGAGCCGACTGCTGGAGCCTGGGAGGATCAGAGTCAGGCTCTGCTGGAGCACAAGGCGGTGTGGCAGTTGCTGCTTCTCCTAGACAGCGGGGCTCCTGCTGTGGGGCCCATCAGGCGCTCTGAGATTCCAAGGGGTGGGCAGTGGGGTGCTCCAAAGGGCAAGGGAGTGAAGTCAGAGGCCAGAATTAGAACACTAGTGTCTTCTCCCTTCTACCTTGTTTCCCTCTGGATTTCTCTATTTGAGCAGATTTTCCCTCTCAGCTCTTCCAAGCTCTCTGTAAAGGAACTGATTAAATGAGCTAAGTGCCAACCACTTTTTGAAGACCGACTACATGGCTCGTGGACAAATCTGTTGACATAAAGGTGCTTGGGTGGGCTGGATGGGACCCAGGGTGAACCTCCTGGGTCCCTGGCAGATGACCCAGGCCAGTGACCCAGATGTTGAGCCGCCTATTGCTGCAGCCTAATGACAGGCCAAGTGCACAGACCACTGCTCTGATGGCTTTTCCAGGCTGTCCAGAAACCAAAGCAGGCTGGCCCAAGAGAGTGAGGGATAGTGCGGCTCTTTTGAGGTTCATGGGTTGATTGCAAGAGCGGGGTGGAGGCCGCCATGCCAGAGATAGTAGGACATTGAGGTTCCAGAAATAACAAATGGGGGAGCTCTCAAGGAATTGCTAGTGGCCACACTGAATTTTACAGGCACACCTGAATGGGTTACATTGTTGTCAGTTATGAGGAGAGGCCGCTGAACAACACAGGTGTACCACACAGATGTAGGGTGGGCTGTTCTTCTTGCTTTGACCTTAAGCTTTGTTTTCTTATTTGAGATGGTAGGTTTGTCTTGTGTGTATTTATGTACCTTCCCAACACACACACACACACACACACACCCACTCCAATTCAGTGAAATAAACTGTCATACTCCCCTCATGAGTCGTCCATTCCAGGAGGCACTACGGTACTATGGGCATAAAATTCTGAGATAACCCCCTAGACAGGTGGCACAGTGGTAAAGAATCTGCCTGCAATGCAGGAGATGTAAGAGACATGGGTTCAGTCCCTGGGTTAGGAAGATCCCCCTGGAGGAGGAAATGGCAACTTGCTCCAGTATTCTTCCCTGGAAAACTCCATGAGCAGAGGAGCCCGGTGGGCTATAGTCCATGGGATCACCAAGAGTTAGGACAACTGAGCATGCACAGGTAGTGTGACATGGCTACATGGCTACTGGACACATGTGCGTGTGTGTGTGCTAAGTCACTTCAGTTGTGTCGACTCTTTGTGACCCTATGGGCTGTCGCCCACCAGGCTCCTCTGTCCATGGGATTCTCCAGGCAAGACTACTGGAGTAGGTTGCCATACCCTCCTCCAGGGGATCTTCCCAATCCTGGGATTGAACCTGAGTCGCTTAAGTCTCCTGCATTGGTAGGCATGTTCTTTACCTCTAGCAGCACCTGGGAAGCCCAGGACTCATAACTCCTCTCAATCAGCCTCTAATCTTAGTACTGCTATGAAGGGGTTTTGCAGATGTAATGAAGATCTCTAATCAGTTGGCCTTAAAATAGAGATAATTGGGTGGGGCTGACCTAATCGCAGGTCATTTAATCTCATTTAATTTCTCATTTTATTTAATCTCCCTTTAAAAGTAGAGAGGTTTCCTCGAGTTGGTTGCAGAAGAGAAAGTCAGAAATTTGAAGCACAGCAAGGATTCAACACACCATTTACAGCTTAAAAATGGAGGGGCCACATAGCAAGAAATTGGGGTGAGATTTAGAAGCTGAGAGCAGCTCTCCTGTGACAGCCAGACAGAAAGCAGTATCCTCAGTCCTACAACCACAAGCAATTGAATTCTGCCAACAAGAATGGGCTTGAAAGTAGACTTTTCCTCAGCACCTCTGGATGAGAACTCAGCCTGACCGATACCTGATTGCGGCTGTGTCATACCTTGAGCAGACAACTCAGTCATGCTGTGCCAGACTTCTGACCTACAGAACCCTGAGCTAATATATGCATGCATTTGGAAGTTATTAGTACCATGTTTGTACTAATTTGTTATGCAACAATGGAAAACTGATGTAAGTGTTAAGTCTCCTAACTGGCCTAGGAGAAAAACTGCATAGAGACACTTGACCATTTCTTTCACAATCTAGGCATGTGGGGATTCAGACCTTAGTCTAGGTTTTTGCCACTGACTTGCTTAATGATGATCTCAAGAAAAACATGTACCCTCTCTGGGCCTCCATATCCTCTTCTGTAAAAGTTGCATTGGGATTCCATGCTCCTTAAGGTCTCTCATAGAATGCTCATTCTGACTGTGATTATAGCCGCTGACATAAAAATGCATGGGGATGACCACCAGGGAGCTGTAGCTTCCTTTGGATGAGATCTCTAGCTTCAAGGTCAGAGCCATCCTCCCAAGAAACTGTTTCTGTTTTTGCCATATTCTGCTCAAACACTGTTTATGGACCTCCACTGCTTGTAGAAAAAAAGAAGACTCCTCTTTTTGCTATTCAGCGTCTATATAGTTTGGGCCCAGCCTAACCTCTGACCCTAGTCCCACTGTTCCCTCTGCCCTCTGACTCTTCACCAATACTGCACACACTGCCCACCACTGCTGGTACCTGCATTCATTTTTCTCTCTTCTAACTTCTCTGTTCTCTATCTGTGTTAACAAAAAAATTAAGCAAATAGACTTCAAATAGACTTCCCATTTTCCAAGAGTTAGCTTTAGACCTAACTGTTCCAGGTAACTTTCTTGGCATTTCTGTATGAATAATCTTCTCTTTTGATGGTAATGATAAGAAATTCATCTCAAACTAGCTTGAGGAGAAAAAAATGGAAACTAGTGATTCATGTCACTCTGAAATCTAAGGTTAACTTTAGACACAGATGGATCCAGGAAACAATTTGTGTATTTGGAACTTTGCCTCTCCCTATCCATCTCTTTTCTTTGTTTCCTTCTGTACGTCAGGGCTCTTCCTCATATGGGATTAAAAAAAAAAAGAAAAGAAAAAAGTATGCACTCTCCCTAGCAGCCCCAAGTTTGGTTCTTTATGGCTTGAAATTTAAAAGCAAAATGTACTCTCCTCCCAGCCCCACTCTTCCCAGCATCTTTATATGAAAGAACAGAGAAGACTGATTGGTCCTCCATGGATCAGTATCCATCCCGAACCAATCACTGTGCTCATATCAAGAGGTATTTCTCTGATTGGTGAGAGGGGTATTTATCCTGTACCAATCACTGCATTCCAGTTGATAAACATTTCTCTTATTGGTCAGAGGAGCATCTGTCTAAGCCTTGGTTGGAGCAGGGGGGCTGTGACTGATTACCTCACCTTGACCATGTGGACTGGGGGAGGTACAGACCTTCAAGGAAAAGCAGGATGACTGGAGGAAGTGAGAAAGGGGAGTTGGTTAGAGAGAAACAAAAAATGCCCATCCAATCCTTGACTGGTTCTCTGGATTTTCACTAGCTTCCTATCTTTCCATTCATTTGGCTATAATCACACTCTGCCTTATATAGGAGATGTGTATATGGCTGATCTGATTATTCACACAATATTTGCAAATAAAATATAACTAGTTTTTTCCCCCCATACCTAACCAGACTTCCCTCCCAATCTTGAACAGTGGGAAAAGAAAATTTAACTAATTGTCTAATATGATTGAATATAGTTGGCTTTGATCATTTTAAACAGTCTCATTAGGAACATTTTTACCCATGTGAATAAAAATACTTAGCTGTTGCACTTGCTAAGATGGGGTCCAGGTGTGTATATATAGAGAGGGATTTGTAAAATCTTAACGACCCAGAGGGATGGTATGGGGAGGGAGGAGGGAGGAGGGTTTGGGATGGGGAACACATGTATACCTGTGGTGGATTCATTTTGATATATGGCAAAACCAATACAATATTGTAAAGTTAAAAAAAGAAAAAAAATCTGTGTGGAGGTGAGGGTTGAGTCCAAGTCCTTAGGAAGAATTTCCTCTGTGCTCCCTGCTTTGTCTGCCTGGGGGCATTCATTGCTAGAGCCAGTGGCAAGGGAAGACCTTGGCTTGGCCTTGGCCGGGTCCCAAAGACACCCTTGGCTGACTCAGCCTCTCTTTACCTCTCATGGGATGCAGTCCTGTTGGGGGAGGGGGAGGGACAGCCAGATCTGTGTCCAGCCCACTGGCCCTGTAGTCCACTCCCTGCTGAGGGATTCACCCCTCCCTGCTGCAGTGGGCCATATAGTGCGTGTGTGTGTGTGTGTGTGTGTGTGTGTGTGTGGCAGGCGACACTGAGGGCCTCCACTCATCATAGCTGCTCCCTTTCCAACTCCAAATCTTTGCTGAACCTTAATGGCAAATAGGTCCCAGGATCTGTCCACTCATTAGGGGGATTCTGGGGCAGTTGGTATGCTAACGGAGGCTAAAAAGGAATTTAGAAATCCTCTCTGAGACAATAGCTTGGCTTACAAAACTATTGCCCCAGTGTATAATCCTATTTTGTGTGTCAATAACTGAAAATTGCCTCAATCTTTCTTTCTGCATCCCTTTTGAAACAAAGGCTAATCTGCTTCCGGGCAGATGGTTCCCTGGGATGGACAGGAAGGTCACCCTCCAAGCAGGCAAAAGAGGAAGTACATTAAAAATGAAAAGCATCAGCCAAACCACGTGTGCGTGTGCCACTTGTGTCCTCTGCCAAATTGTCTGCTCTCGAAGGTGGGAGCCTAGTGACCCCCTTTAGCACGCCCTGTCACTCACTGGTGTCTGCTTGGTCACTCTAAGTGTTCCCTGGCTGGGGACAACTCTGTTCTGTGAGCAAAATGTGTTTCACTTTATTTTGTAAAGTGCCTTATGCCATTAACCGCATGAAATAAGTCCTTCAGCAGGGAGCTGGGGCTTCCCAGGTGGCGCCAGTGGTAAAGAATCTGCCTGCCAATACAGGGGATGCAAAAGATGTGGGTTTAATCCCTGGCTTGGGAAGATCCCCTGGAGAAGGAAATGGCAACCCACTCCAGTGTTCTTGCCTGGGAAATCTCAGGACAGGAGGAGCCTGGTGGCTGCAGTCCATCCACATGACTGAGCATACAGCAGGCAGCTACTGGGTACCTGCTGTGTGCTAGGCGCTGTAGGAATACGAAGATGGAGTGAAGCTGGGAGGTATGCTGTTTGCTGAAACACCACAATTCAAACAACCACTGCAAATTGGAGGGACTAGTGGGTAATGGGATCGGTGTTAAAAATCCCCTGGGAGTTCCTATTTGCCTCCCATGCTGCCCTCCAGGTCCTTTTGGCTGCTGGAAAGTTTCTACAGATCCCCAGCGCTCCATTTCTTTCATCCTCCCCTGTTGATGTCAAGCATGTGAAGACCTCTGTTTCTTAGAACATCCTTAATGTGTCATTGCTTGACCTAATCTATAAATGTTGGTGCCCACAGTGCCAACTCTTTGACACTTGGTGGGGAGGCCACCCTGGCAGTGTGGTTCGGTTGAGCATCTGATTTATTTTTTGTGTTACAGACGAGTGAGAATTCTTAATGGAAGTAGCTTCTCTAGTGACCCAGGAAATGTGGAGAGGGCAGAAGCTCACTAAATCCTTTCCTCCTTGATTTTTTTGGCCATAACTGGCCTGCACTTCATGGCCTACACTCAAAGACAAGCGTGTGTGGGGGTTGATTCCAGCTTTGAGAAGCTCACACAAGCTGAGTGTAAATTTCAGACCCACTGTAGCTAAAATAAGCAAATGAGACTGCAGTAATTTTAGGACAGCCAGTGGACAATTGCAAGGGGACTAGAAGGATGCTGTTTTTGAAGACAAAGGAAGGGTGAAAGTTGGCCAAAGGGCTTTACCAGAGATGACAAAACCGCCGAGTGATTTGGCTCTGGAAATGTTCTCCAGCATTGTGGAATGGGTCACCAATCCTGGAGAATCAGCTTTAAACTCTAGGCCTGGATCTGCCATGGACTGGCTGTGTGATCTTAAGAAGGTCACTATCCATCTCTGGCTTTCTCTTCCTTGTCAAAACAAGGTAATTGAACTTAACAGTTTCCTAAATTCTTTCCCAAAGGACTTGGTTTTGTGTCCAGATGAGAAATCTTTGTCTTAACACATTTGTAGAGCTTCGTGGGCTTTGAACTGGCTCTTTGTAACAGTCTCTTGGGGTCTCCCAGGTGGCACTAATGGTAAAGAACCCACCTGCCAATGCAGGAGACATAAGAGACAAGGGTTTGATCTGGGTCAGGAAGATCCCCTGGAGGAGGAAATGGCAACCCACTTCAGTATTCTTGCCTGGAGAATCCCACAGACAGAGAAGCCTGGTGGGCTACACAGTTCATAGGGTTGCAAAGAATCAGACATGACTGAAGTGACTTAGCATGCATGCAATCATCTCTTGAAGTATCGTGTCATCAACCTTATGCCTATAGAGAGGAAAAGGCTGTTACTCAGGAGTGAGTGATGGGGTGACATAGGGCTCTGCCTGTTCCTGTGTCTGGTGAGCCTTTTTAAAGGCAATTTCTCGAGATGTGATTGGGTTAAAGCATTATGTTGAGGTAGGGCCGGGTAGCTGACCCATGCAAAGAATAGGAGACGGAATTTTGCAATTAAATCGTGTCCTTGCCTGCTGTTCACTAGTTGTGTGATGTTGGACCAACTTTTCTGAACTCAGCATCCTCATCCAATAAGGAAACTCTCTAGACTCCCTGCCAATACTCACAGGGTACCATGCTATCTGGGAAAGACTAGAGATCTCTTCAAGAAAATTAGAGATACCAAGGGAACATATCATGCAAAGATGGGCACAATAAAGGACAGAAATGGTGTGGACCTACAGAAGCAGAAGATATTAAGAAGAGGTGGCAAAAACACACAGAAAAACTATTCAGAAAAGAACTTCATGATCCAGATAACCACGATGGTGTGATCATTCACCTAAAGCCAGACATCCTGGAAAGCAAAGTCAAGTGGGCTTTAGGAAGCATCACTACAAACAAAGCTACCTGATGTGATAAAATTCCAGTTGAGCTATTTCAAATCCTGAAAGATGATGCTGTGAAAGTGCTGCACTAAATATGCCAGCAAGTTTGGAAAACTCAGCAGTGGCCACAGACTGGAAAAGGTCAGTTTTCATTCCAATCCCAAGGAAGGGCAATGCCAAAGAATATTCAAACTACCACACAATTGCACTCGTCTCACACTCTAGCAAAGTAATGCTCAAAATTTTCTAAGGCAGGCTTCAACTACACAAGAACTGTGAACTTGCAAATATTCAAGCTGGATTTAGAAAAGGCAGAGGAACCAGAGATCAAATTGCCAACATCCACTGGATCATTGAAAAAGCAAGAGAATTCCAGAAGAACATCTACTTCTATTTTATTGACTATGCCAAAGCCTTTGACTGTGTAGATCACAACAAACTGTGGAAAATTCTTCACGAGATGGAACAACAGACTATCTTACCTTCCTCGTGAGAAATCTATATGCAGGTCAAGAAGCAAGAGTTAGAACCAGACATGGAACAACAGACTGGTTCCAAATCAAGAAAGGAGTATGTCAAGGCTATATATTTTCACCCTGCTTATTCAACTTATATGCAGAGTACATCATACAAAATGCTGGGCTGGATGAAGCACAAGCTGGAATTAAGATAGCTCGGAGAAATATCAATAACCTCAGATATGTAGATGACACCATCCTTATGGCCGAAAGTGAAGAAAAACTAAAGAGCTTCTTGATGAAAGTGAAAGAAGAGAGTGAAAAAATTGGCTTAAAGCTCAACATTAAAAAAACTAAGATCATGGCATCTGGTCCCATCACTCCATGGCAAATAGATGGGGAAACAATGGAAGCAGTGAGAGACTTTATTTTCTTGGGTTCCAAAATGACTGCAGATAGTGACTGAAGCTATGAAATTAAAAGACGCTTGCTCCTTGGAAGAAAAGCTATGATCAACCTAGACAGTATATTAAAAAGCAGAGACATTACTTTACTGACAAAGGTCCATCTAGTCAAAGCTATGGTTTTTCCAGTAGTCATGTATCGATGTGAGAGTTGGACTGCAAAAAAAGCTGAGTACGGAAGAATTGATGCTTTTGAACTGTGATGTTGGAGAAGACTCTTGAGAGTCCCTTGGACTGCAAGGAGATCCAACCAGTCCATCCTAAAGGAAATCAGTCCTGAATATTCATTGGAAGGACTGATGCTGAAGCTGAAACTCCAATACTTTGGCCACCTGATGTGAAGAACTGACTCATTGGAAAAGAACCTGATGCTAGGAAAGATTGAAGGCTGGAGGAGAAGGGGAGGATAGATGATGAGATGGTTGGATGGCATCATCGACTCGATGGACATGAGTTTGAGCAAGCTCCGAGAGTTGGTGATGGACAGGGAAGCCTGGCGAGCTGCAGTCCATGGGGTCGCAAAGAGTTGGACACGACTGAGCGACTGAACTGAACTGAGCCACGCCATGATGGTGTGCAGCAGTACCTCCCTCTTTCTTTTTCTTAATAAAGGAACTAGAGAGAGAGAGATTTCTTTTTTTGTTTGTTGGCCACAGACATGGCATTTGGGCTCTTAGTTCCTCAACCAGGGATTGAACCCACACCCCCTGCAATGGAAGTGCTGGATCTTAACCACTGGGAAGTCCCCAGTGCCTCCCTCTTTAATACAAAGCCTAAAGCCTCAAATTCTCCAGGGCTTGAGTGGATCAAAGACTTCTGAGGGAGACTCGACATCTCCCTGGGCTGCCGAAATCAAGGTGAATCCTGCAGGGAGGGAAAACTGAGTGAAAACAGCTGAGAAATTGCCAGCACAGCTGCTCTTTCCCATAGGGAGTCTCCCCTAGGGGGCTTTAGCTTTGCTTTAATGAGGGCTGCTGTTCCTTTTAGAAATCCACTGGTCAGTCACCTGAGGTATGAGAATGGGATGGACTTCAGCACGGTGTACAGAGAGTCAGAATGACAACTTCATCACACACCACGAACTGCTATTCATTTAGCATCTACCAAGTGTCAGCTTGTGCATTGGGAACACTTCCCACATGGTAGGTGGTGGGTTGGTTTTCATTCTCTGGGGTGCCTGATCCCAGATTCCTCTGGGGAAGTCTTGGTGGAAGGCACAGTTGTATCTTTAGGAAAGCAAATAGGGCAAAATCCTGGAATATTTAAGGTTAGATGTGTGGCTCAGATCTCATCAGTCAGCTGTTCCTGTCTGGACTCTGAATAATGAGCAAATTATCAAAGACAAAGGGACCATTTGAACGGACTCATGACAGAGTCCAGTGGCCATGGCTGTGGGGCAAGTACCCTAGGCAGTCTGTCCTTGCAAAGAGCTGATTGCGCCTTCTGCACTTTGCTCATCTGCATCTACCTTAGTATTTTCTCCCACTTTCCAAGTCTTATTCTTCAGATTCCTGTGAACTCAGAGGGTCCTTTCTGCTTGTGGTAACCAAAGCTGGTGTCTGTTGCTTGCAGTTCAGATTCCAGGCTGAAACACTGCTCTTATCCTGTAATTCCTGTAACAACCCTCTGGGGAACTCTATCAATCTATACTTTTTGGTGTCATTGAAGATCTTTGTCTTCATCATTCTCCAAGCACTGTGATGATTAATTCTGAGTAGGTTTTTACCAGCTTGGCTCTGGAACTCTCACTTCCTACCCTGGGCCTTCTGTGATGCTAAAGCATGAGGCGTCCAGGAAGCCAGTGTGCAGGAAGGCAGCCATGGAGCTGCCCTTGACCAGCGAGGAGTAGAAGCCAGGGGAGGAAGGTTCTCTCTGTCCCTCCCCCAGGGCAACAGTTGTATGACGTATTTCATAAGGCTGCTCAGAAGGTCACCCGGCAGTGGCTGACAACAATAGGGGACTATACAGGATTATATGGGATTCCAGGGCTCCGCAGGCGGCACTAGTGGTAAAGAATTCGCCTGCCAATGCAGGAAACACGGCATGGGTTTGATCCCTGAGTCAAGAAGATCCCTAGAGAAGGGCATGGCAACCCACTCCAGTATTCTTGCCTGGAGAATCCCATGGACAGAGGAGCCTGGCGGGCTGCAGTCCATGGGGTTGCACAGAATTGGACATGACTGAAGAGACGTAGCACAGTAAGCATGATATAGGATTCCACCTTGTTTCACTGGCTGGTCCTTCTCTCCAGTTCCTTCATTCCTTCCAAATTCAATGACCTGTGGGCCAGCCTGCTTCCTGGGATCTGCCTCTGGGGGCACTGAGGCTCAGAACTGAGATGTAGAGATATTATACTCAGATGTGGAGCTTATACTCAGCTCACCCAGAGCATAGAGCCAAGGGTTGAACATGAGATGCTTTGACTCTACAATCTTTGCCTTTTTCCTCTCCTTAGCATTTAGTATTAATGTCAGGTCAGGAGTATGTCAGGCTGACCCATTTGAGCTGGTGCCCTGGGATGGGTGGGGAGGAGGACTCTGGTTGGCCCAGGGAAGAGGGTGGTTCTGGAACCCTTGCTGTGAGGCTACCAGCTTCACACTAAAGTCTCTCTTCTGGTTATTTCTGGACATGTCTTCCTGCCTAAGAAAGTTTATTTTCTGTTTTGCTCTTGGGTTTTTTTTTTCTCTTGGGTTTTCTTTGCACCTGACCCTGCTTTAGGAGCTACTTACTAGAATGTAAGGCAACAGACCCAGCATTCTCAAGCCCACCACCAACTTGCTGCTTGACCATAGAACAAGGTACCTCCTCTAACCCATTTGGCCACTTGAGTGGTTCCCAAGTGCTCATCTGGGTTGGCCATGACCATCATCTGTGAGGGTGGGGTGGGGGAGTGAGACTCACTAAAAATACCGGTTTCCCAGTTCCACCTCCTGGGATTCTGATCCAGCATACCAAGGGCATGCTGGACTTCTGTGTTTTTAACTCATTTCTCACTTAAAAAAATCATTCATTTATTTGGCTGCGTCTGGTCTTAGGTGCAGCATTTGGGCTCTCTGCTGTGGCACACGGGCCTCTCTCTAGCTGTGGTACATGCAGTCCAGAGCACGAGGGCTCAGTAGTTGTGGCTCTGGGGCTTAGTTGCTCAGAGGCATGCGGGATCTTAGTTCCCTGGCCAGGGATCAAACTTGGTTCTGCATTGGAAGGCAGACTGTTAACCACTGCACCATCAGGGGAGTCCCACATTTCTCACATTTTAACAAACTTCTCTCTCTCCTTCTCTATCTTGATGTCTCTTTCTCGCTCAAAAACTTGATTTGGGGATCATAGGGACTCCTAAGAGGCAATTCCACTCCCAGTATCTCCCCTAGAAACCGTAACAACCCCGCACCTTCCACCTTTCAGAGCAGGTGCTATCTCTGTGTTGCCTAGAGAATTCCCTGGGCAGAGGAGCCTGGCAGGCTGCAGTCCATAGGGTCACACAGAGTCGGGCACTGCTGAAGCGATGAAGCAGAAGCAGCAGCCATCTCCAAAGAGGCCTCTCTTAAAACACCAGTGAGGTACTCCAGAGGCTGACGTGTCATCACTTTAGCATCCATAGCATCACACAGATTGCTTTCCTGTATCAGGGAGCAAATCACCTTCAGAGATCAGGGTCTGAGGATGTCAGTGCTAAGGGACCCCAGTGCTGGGGTGTTTCCTGAGCCATGAGGGACCATCCCATGAGTACTGAAGACCAGAGTTTGGGTGTTGAAAGGGAGAGGCCAGGATGAAGAGAGGGGAAGGTGGCTCATGACAAGGTTCGCTTGCCTCACACTGACCCAAGCTGGGCCGGGATCCAGGAGGATATCAATGAGGAAGTAGAGGAGGCTGATGCTGAAAACTCAGCTTCCCTGGATACTGGTGCCTACTCAAATCTCAGAGACAGAATTTCGGGTGAAGCAGAAAAGGAGAGCTTTATTGCTTTGCCAGGCAGAGAGGGCCACAGTGGACTCATGCTCTCAAAACCATGTGTCCCCATTTGGGGAAGACAGTGACAATTTTTATAGTAACTGTTCAAACAGAGCATGATCAGCTCATGGACATTCTTCTGATGGGTTGTCGGTGAGGTAAGTTTAGTCAGCATCATCAAACTTCAGGTCCAACTGGTCTGGCGTCAACATACTTGTGGTCAGCATATCATTGTTAATCATTAAGTTCTCCCTTCTGGAGGGGGTTTCAGTATCTGCAAAATAGCTCAAAGATATGGTCATATATTCCTTGATGGGAAGCCAGGACCTTGCCCCAAGGGTGCTCTTGATTGTTTCTCCCTAGTCTTATGTCCTCTCCCTTTCCTGATTAACAACTGCTTGAATCTGCCCATTGGAACCCGGAGAAGGTCATGGAGGCTGAAAGGAGGCTGTTTCCCTTAATCAAAGGAATGGGGGACACAGAGGTCTTGTGCCCAGGAGCCCACAGGGCCTGCAGGGTATCCAGGCTGAGGTCTGTCATAGCCTACCTCTGGGTTCAGACTCTGGCGTCAGCACTGTGTGAGCTTGGGCAAGCTGCCGTGCTTCCCTTCTTTGGGGACACCTCTGTGTCTCTGTCTCCCTCACCCAGCCATGTGCTAGAGTGGGCTCCCCACAGGCATGGCTGTTCTTGTGTGCTCTTCCCCCCCTAGCTGATTGGATCAGGTGGTCACCATCCAAACAGATTTCAGATTCTCTCACCTTGCACTTGTAATTTGGCCTCAGAGACAAAGCCTCTAGGTGGCTGGAAATACTGTGTGTCCCTGGGTATTGCTGGCAGGCAGCTGTGATCTGTGCAGCCACTGTAGGCAGAGAGAGCTGGTTTGCAGAGAGCATGAAGTAGAGACTCAGGGAGAAGCAGAAAAATGGTGAAAGGGGGAGTTCTGAGGGCTGCCAGACTATAGCCCAAGGTTTTCCTGAAGCAGCATCTTGTCTGGGGTCTGCGGAGGAGGGCACTCTGTATTTTTATATAAAACAAACGAGCAAATAACTCACTTTTTTTTTTTTTTGCTTAGACTTGTCTAATTTCTGTTGCTTGCCATCCAGCCATTCCACCTAGCTGTCCGTCACACTGAATGCATGTCGGGAGCAGGCATGGCAGTAGACAGGCCCTACTGAGTGGACGGCATACGTGAGATCTACTTACAGTGGTAGGCTCTGTGGTCCTGGCTGAAACTTTGCAGCGGATGTCACCCACCCACGCCCCAGTTGAAACCATGCAGCTCAGATTGGGACGTGAGTCCGTGGTCTTTTAACTGAGATCAGACACCCAGTTTCAGGACTTAATGAAACTCAGGTTCTTGATGTCTCATCGCAGAAAGAATTCATTGAGAGAAAAAGAGAAAGGTAAGAAGTGGATTTGTTTAGAGGAAAATGCACTCCACAGACAGAATATGGGCCATCTCAGAAGGTGAGAGTGGCTTCGAAACACCACATGGTTAGTTTCAATGGACTGGATAAGGTCATAGGCTAATGAATGGGAGGATTATTGCAACTGTTTGGGGGGAAGGGGCAGAGATTTCCAGGAAATGGGCCATTGCCACATTTTGATGGTCGACCTTGGAACTGCCATGGCACTGGTGGGTGTGTAATGTAGCTTGCTGCTGTGTTACAATGAGTGTATGATGAGGCTCAGTGTCCACTGGAAGTTGAATATTCTACCATCTTGAACCTAGTTGGTTCTCATCAGTTTTCATCATATCCTACGGCTATGTCATTCTTTTAAAGGCTATGCCCTGCCCCCTTCCCTCCTGTTTCAGAGCCACTCTTTCCGAAGCAACTTTTTCAAAGCATTTCATACAAGCTTTACCTTCAAGAATGAAAATGGCCCTCCCTGTTCTTCAACCATTTGTCAACTTGCCTAGGAAATTTCACAGGGTCCAAATTACACATATCAATGCTTCTCAAACCCTTCGTGAGATAAATGTTAAAATGTAGATCCCGATGCAACAGGTTGGGGCTCCCACATAAGGGCCACACTTGGACTAACAAGGAGTTAGATTCCCTATGCTAGGAATTACAAATGAGTGGCAAATTAGAACCCCTGAATCAGCCAGTATGGTTGAAATCAAGTAACTACTCTAAGTAGGGGCAAGAAGCTCACTAGTTTTAATTAATGAAAAAAAAAATCTAAATAGAGCATTCTTGCTAGGAAATTCCATTTTATTCTTTCCCACAGTGCATTGGGAATAGTTGGCCTACTCTCCAGGAAAGAAGGAACAGATAAGCAAATGCTGTAATTAGCATATCAGTGATTGATAATTAAAAGAGATTTCATAGCGCAGATGGTAAAAAATTTGCCTTCATTGTAGGAGACCTGAGTTCAATCCCTGTCAGGAAGATCCCCTGGAGAAGGGAATGGCACCCCACTCCAGTGTTCTTGCCTGGAAAATCCCATGGAAGGGGGAGCCTGGTGGGCTGCAGTCCGTGGAGTCACCGAGTCAGACACGACTGAGCAACTAATACTTGACACTTCTAGAGAATTCTTCATGGAAGGACTGGTGCTGAAGCTGAAACTCCAATACTTTGGCCACCTGACGTGAAGAACCAACTGGTTGGAAAAGACCCTGAGGATGGGAAATACTGACAGCAGGAGGAGAAGGGGGAGACAGAGGATGAGATGGTTGAGTTTGCGCAAACTCCAGGAGATAGTGAAGGACAGGGAAGCCTGGCGTGCTCCAGTCCACGGGGTTGCAAAGAGTTGGACACGACTTAGCGACTAAACAACAACAAAAGAGTTGGAGGATTTTGAACAGTTTTTTCTCTTCCTCTCAGATCCACCTTCTTTTGACTCACTTATATTTATCATGTGAGCAGAGCCTCTTTGACAAAACAGAGCGACATGAAGCTTCCACATATCCCTGACACAAGGTTCTCAAGCCCTTCAGGCGTGCAGCCCTGCTGGCAATGCCGACCTCCCTACCGAAGACATTGCTTTTGTTTTATTTTTCCCTTTCAAGAAACTGACATCTTAGAGACTCATATCCATCTTAGTTTAAACAAATGTTTTGATTACATCCAAGCGAGAGCCCAACAAAAGCTGTTGGGACTGAACTGAAGCATTCGCTATTAGTTTTAGACAATTTGTTCTAATATTGTCTGGAATCATTCGTTTATACACCCATACAGATTTGATTACTTTACTTGTTCCATTAATCTTTATTTGTTTAATCATCTGTTTAATCTGTTTAATCATTGGTTTAAGTGGAAAGATTACATGAAGATGTTTAGCGTTGGCTCGTAGAGGCATTCTGACATGGAACCCAGCATTCCTTTTCGACTATTTATGACTTTTTTTATGGGGTTTCATGAGCTACTTTAAAGCCTGTAGGATGCTTCAGGGAATTCAATAATTTACTAGTTCTTCACCACTGAACATGATATATTTTTTTAAAACGTTATTTAAGTAGGCAGTATTTGTGGAATAATTTTACTTCCACTCTGGGCTTGTGGGTCCTCCTCTCCCAACCAAATGCAATATTTAAGTTGGCATAGAGACCATTCTTGAAGAAATTAGGGAAGGTCTGGGAGACTGGGTGTGTTCCCAAAGTTGAGGGAATGATTTCTTTTTTAAGGTTTGTTTGCTCTGAGAATCCAAGTTAGTTCTTGCTTGAAAGTGTAAAGCAGTTCCCGAGACCTGATATCATACTGTAATTGTCAGGGATGCTTGGTCCCCACCATCTCCCTCTATGTTGGGGGTGTCTGTCAGATGTGCAGGCACTATTTCCTACTGGAACACCCCATGTGAGTATTGTCAAAATGAATGGTTTTCTTTGAATTGGATCCATTTAATAAAACAACCGCCACTCCCTACGGGAACAGCATTTTTTTTAGATTTAAAAAAGTTATATTGGAATATGGTTAATTTACAAGGCTGTACTTGTTCGTTTCAGGTGTACATCAAAGTGAATCAGTTACACATATCCACATATCCACTTTTTTTTTTCTTTTTTTTAAATTAATTTTTCTTGGAATATAGTTGCTTTATATCGCTGTTAGTTCCTACTATACAGCAAAGTGAATCAGTTATAGGTATACATATAGCTCCTCTTTTCTGGATTTCCTTCCCATTTAGATCACCACAGAGCACTGAATAGAGTTCCCTGTGCGATACAGCAGGTTCTTATTAGTTATCTATTTTATGCATGCATACGTGCTCTGCCGATTCAGTCGTGTCTCTTTGAGATCCCATGGACCATAGTCCACCGGGCTCCTCTTTCCATGGGATTTTCCTGGCAAGAATACTGGAGTGGGTTTCCATTTCCTCCTCCAAGGGATCTTCCCAATCCAGGGACTGAACCCAAGTCTCCTGTGTCTCCTGCATTACAGGTGGATTCTTTACCACTTGAGCCATCGGGGAAGCCCTATCTATTTTATACATAGAATCAATGCTGTATACACAGTGACGGTTTTTTTGTTATACACCAGTTTGGCTTGAGGATGGGAGGTGAACATGATGGGCACGCTTTGTGCATTGGGATCAGCACAATAGGTGTGACTTCAACAGGAGTCAGTGAACATCTCCAGTAAGGGGGCATCTCCTGGCAGAAATGATCACACTCCAGACAGTGTTATAGGCACAGCTTGTCTCCTTCTGGAAATAGAGACCCTTGCTCTCAGAGGAGGGGACTGCCCACCTCCAGACCTTGCCCTCCATCCCATCCTCCCCAAATGCTGCCATCTTCCTAGACCCAGCTTATGTTTCACCTCCTTTCTTGGGCCCCAAAGCCATGCACAGAGCAAGTGGGAGCAGAATTGAGATTGGAAGTTACTTTTCTAACATTCTGTTGGAAAAGAGCACCTTACCCCATCCCATAATGTTCTGAACTTTGGGTCCCTCGTGATAAGAAGCTGATAGGAGAATAAAAATGATGCTGCTCTGTGCTGCTGTTGCCAACTTAATTAAGTACATCATTTCATGCTTTCCAAGTACGTTGATTTTATGCCCCTCAAACCTTGCTGGAGTATAGCTGGGTTGTTAGCCTGACTTGTACCCTTGAACAGAATGACTCTTGTGGGATCTCCAATTTTCACCCAAGATCCCCTCAGATATGATTCTTGGGAGAGCGTGTGTGTGTGTGTTTGTGTGTGTGTGTGCACATGTGCGTTAGTTTCTCAGTCATGTGCGACTCTTTGAGACCCCATGGACTATATAGCCTGCTGGGCTCCTCTGTCCATGGAATTCTCCAGGCAAGAATATTGGAGTGGGTAACCATTCCCTTCTCCAGGGAATCTTCCCAATCCAGGGATTGAACCTGGGTCTCCTGCATTGCAGGCAGATTCTTTACTGTCTGAGCCACCGACATGGCACCCAACATACCTGAACACATCTGGGTTCACGTCTTCTCTCTCACAGGGCACATGACCTTCAGCAACTTTAACACTCTGAGCCCGATTTCTGATCATAACAATGAGGACAGTAATGGTCTTTACCTCACAGATGATTGTGAGCCCAGAATGACAAAACAAGGGTCAGTGACTGGCCAGCTTAACCTGGTGCCTGGAGAGAGTGGGCACCAGGGTCTGCTGTGGTGTGGGAGCCCCCACAGGGGCCTCTTGTGTGTGCAGGGGTCTTTGGAAGGGAAAGCAGGTTGCCAGAGGGGACAGACTCCAAGAGAGGAGAAGGCACTTGTCCTCTGTGTCTTCCTCTCTGTTCCGACATCATCTGGAGGGTTGGAGCTGTGCTGTTTGTTTTCTCCAGCTGAATCAGTGCCAGCTCCCAATGCAAGTGCCTTGTTCCTTCTCTGAGGGATGCCTTCCTCTGGAGTCTCTCTGTTGAACCTACAGTCTGAGGCTCCTCTTTGATTGGCCTTAAGTGTCCTAGACCCTGGGAACCCCCTACTTACACTTCTGAAGGAATCGTTTCTTTAAATAAAATCCTGGATGGTATTTGAAAGAGATGTTTTCATTAAAAGTTTTCCTCCTGGGCCTCCAGATTTCAGTGTCTGTAAAGCACCAGTGCCCGAAATGACTTACTCTTGCCTTTGTGGGGGAACTTCCTTGATGCTCCCTTTCATCCTCTTTTCTTTGCATTCCCAGAAGAGCTCCCCAAGAAGATTCGGATGAGTCTGGGGGAAGCTGGTAGCCAGTCTAACTCGGGACACGATTCCCAATGGGGCATCTTCAATCTATTGTGGACATCATGCGGTGGTATGATTACTAGAGCTGCCGGTTAACTCATAGCTCTTTGACTGAGGACAGGCCCTCCACTCTCTGAAGGATTTGCCCTCTCTTCCATAGCTTTGGGCTTAGTGCTCAGGGAGAAGTGTGAGAAGGGGGAACAACTGTTCAGTCAGCCAGTGCCCCTGACTTAATCCTGGTGCTCAGTGGTGTGAGCTGTGGTGATCAGATATAGCCTGTGTCCACAGGAATATAGGAGGAAAGGAGTTCTCTATACGTAGAGATTCCACCTCCCACCACTACCACCAGCAGGGACTCATTCCCTTAGTTAAGGATCATTTTTAGTTAACACCCTTTCTTCTAGATCCTGGATTTGGTACCAGGCTTTGGAGAAGAGAAATATCAGATTCTGGCGTCTCCTGATATATAAGGAAAGGAGGAACAGGTGATGCCAGGATAACATCCTGAGGTCCTGATGAGTGTGGGAATTGGGAGACAATGAGAGGAACTCAAGAAAGCAAGATGAACTTGGAAGTCTTGTCCCACTCGTCCCAGGTCATCTTGGTGCTATCCTTGGCATCCTGGCCACACTTCGCAGATGCGAGGGTGGAGTGGCATGACTGTGAGGCCAGACATCCTACAACTGAACTCTTTGATTTCCACAGTCACAAGGAGGGACCATGACTTCAGCTTTACATCCCAGTCTTCTTGCTCTTTCACCTGAGACAACATTTTACAGAGGTTAGGCACATCATAAAGGTGAGATAGATGCCACTTGACATAGGTAGTAGAAGTGATGAATATTGAGTATTTATTGAACACCCACTGTGTGCCAGACACTAGGCTAAGTACTGGGAGTCCAAAGTGGCCCAGCTGGATCCAAATTCATAGGGCTGTTGGAAGGATTCAGTGAGGGAATGTGCATCAAAAAATACTGCTGATGCTGTAAAATTGATCCAGAGCATGGAGGGTTTGGCTGCCAGGCTAAGGACTGTGTACTTTCACGAGCAATGATGAGTCATAAAGTCATTTGGAACCAAAGAGGGGATGAACTGAGTTTGTTTTTGAAATTTCTCATTATAAAAATGTATCAGTTTCATAAAAAAAATGATGAGGTATATTCGAGCATGGGTTCCATGTACCCCAAGAAACACTGTTTTATAAATCTTGTGAATATTGGTAAATCTAGTGGATGAGAAATGATGAATGTTATTTTATGTGTTTTTAATAAGTAAGATTGAGCATCTTTTCACACTTTATTTGTAATTCATTGACTTGTTTTCATTTGTTGGTTCACATCCACTTCCAGATGATCTACTGGGATTAAAAAGAACTTTCCTTTTTTAGTTAATTAGCTATTTTTTGGCTACACTGGATCTTCATTGCTGCCTGCGGGCTTTCTCTAGTTGCTGAGAGTGGGAGCTATTCTTTGTTGAAGTGCACAGGCTTCTCACTGAGGTGACTTCTCTTGTTGTGAAGCACAGGTTCTAGGTGTGTGGGCTTCAACAGTTGTGGCATGTGGGCTTAGTTATGCCAAAGCATGTGGAATCTTCCTGGATCAGGGATGGAACCTGTGTCCTCTATACTGGCAGGTAGATTTTTAACCACTGTGCTTCAAGAGATCTTTTTATTTTCAGAAAAAATAGTTCTTACTATCCACTACATGTATTATAATTGTATTTCCAGGTTTACTAATTTTTTTTTTACAAAATTATACTTTTATTGAGGTATATGTTTCATTCAATAAAATTCATACATTCTGATTTAAGTATAAAAGCTGTTGACTTTGACAAAAGTCTGTGCCCACATTACCATTATTGCCACAACCAAGATAATAAAACATTTCCATCTTCCCCGAGATTTTCGTGTACCCCTCTACTATCAATCTCCCCTCACCACTTATCCCTTAAAATAATCATCACAATTATTATTTTAGTCTGTTCTAAAACTTCATATGTAAGGAATAATAAGTCTATAT
This sequence comes from Bubalus kerabau, assembly GCF_029407905.1. Taxonomy (NCBI): domain Eukaryota; kingdom Metazoa; phylum Chordata; class Mammalia; order Artiodactyla; family Bovidae; genus Bubalus; species Bubalus kerabau. The sequence goes on along the minus strand of NC_073633.1, from coordinate 21,590,092 downwards.
TTTTCTGCATACAACTTCTGCTTAGCATAATGTCCATGAGATTTACCCACATTGCTGTCTTTATTAGGAGGTTTTTTTTTTTTTAAATCAATGGTTGTGTCCCATTGCATGGTAATATCTCAATTTGTTGAACTGCTTACCTGTTAATGGATAGTTGGATTGTCTTCAGTTTGGGGCTACCCCAAATAAAGCTGCTATGAACATGCTTTTATAAAATCTTTATGTGGACATATGTTTTCACTCAGTTCAGTTCGGTTGCTCAGTCGTGTCTAACTCTTTGCGACCCCATGAATCGCAGCACGCCAGGCCTCCCTGTCCATCACCAACTCCCGGAGTTCACTCAGACTCACGTCCATCGAGTCAGTGATGCCATCCAGCCATTTCATCCTCTGTCGTCCCCTTCTCCTCCTGCCCCCAATCCCTCTCAGCATCAGAGTCTTTTCCAATGAGTCAACTCTTCGCATGAGGTGGCCAAAGTACTGGAGTTTCAGCTTTAGCATCATTCCTTCCAAAGAAATCCCAGGGCTGATCTCCTTCAGAATGGACTGGTTGGATCTCCTTGCAGTCCAAGGGACTCTCAAGAGTCTTCTCCAACACCACAGTTCAAAAGCATCAATTCTTCGGTGCTCAGCTTTCTTCACAGTCCAACTCTCACATCTATACATGACCACTGGAAAAACCATAGCCCTGACTAGACGGACCTTTGTTGGCAAAGTAATGTCTCTGCTTTTGAATATGCTGTCTAGGTTGGACATAACTTTCCTTCCAAGGAGTAAGCGTCTTTTAATTTTATGGCTGCAGTCACCATCTGCAGTGATTTTGGAGCCCCCCAAAATAAAGTCTGACACTGTTTCCACTACTCTTGGGTAAATACTTAGTGTTCAAATGACTGGATCATATAATAGATGTATATTTAGCTTTATGAGCAGCTAACACTGTTGGAATAAAGTGATTGTGCAGACACTTCCACCAACAGTGGGTGAGAGTTCTACTTGGTCCGTGTTCTTGCCAGCACTTGGTATTGTCAGTCTTTTCCATTTTAGACATTTTAGGGATATAAAGTGCTGTCCCCCTGTGGCTGTAATTTGTGTTTGCTATAACTAATGAGGATGAGCCTTTTTTCTGTGCTTATTATTTTGATGTGTTTATATGAGTTTTCAGACATTTTCTTTGGTAAAGGATCTCTTAAATATGAGCTCATTTTAAATTAGGTTATCTTTTATTATTGAGTCATAAGTGTTCTTTTTGTATTCTAGACACAAATCCTTTGTCTATTTTCATATTGCACATATTTTTTCCAATTCTTTATTGCTCCCTTTCATTTCTATTCACTATTATCTAATATGGTTCACTATTAGTGAACTATTATCTAATAGAACTTTGCAACAGGTTGTAAAGATTTTCTCCTATGTTCTTTTCTAGAACTTCTAAGTTTTTCCTCTTGGGTTGAGGTTTAGGATAGATTGCATGTTAACTTTTGGTTTTGATGTATCTTTTCTTCTTTTTTGCCAACCCAATACATGAATGGAAATTTTGCTTAGGCATAAAATTGACAGGTTATTTTCCCATTTCCAAACTCTATAAATATTTTTACATTGTTTTCTGGTATACAATATTTCTGTGAAGAACTTTTAAGTCATTTGACTTTGCTTCTTAGATGTGATTTGTATTTTCACCCTGAATAAACTTGAGATTTTTATATTATTTTTATCATTTTAGTAACTTCATCAGATATATTGTGGGATGATTTGTTCTGCATTTTTTCTGCTTTAAAGTACAGATGTAATTTTTCGAAAAGGCAATCCTCCTACACTGCTTTTGGGAATGTAAATTGGTACAGCCACTATGGAGAACAGTGTAGAGGGTCCTTAAAAAACTTAAAATAGAGCTACCATATGATTCTATAATCCCACTCTTGGGCATATATCCAGAGGAAAACATGATCTGAAAGGATACATGCACCCCAGTGTTCATCGCAACACTGCTTACAATAGCCAAGACATGGAATCAACCTCAATACTCATTGACAGAGGAATGGATAAAGAGGATGTAGAACATATATACAATGAAATATTACTCAGCCATTAGAAGGAATGAAATAGTGCCAATAGTAACAACATGGATGAACCTAGAGAGCATCATACTGAGTGAAGTAAGTCAGAGACAGAAGGAGAAATACTGTATGACATCCCTTATATGTGGAATCTAAAAAGAAATGATACAAATGCATTTACTTACAAAGCAGAAAGACTCACAGACCATAAACTTATGGTTGCTGGGGGTGGTAGGGGGAGAGATAGTTAGGGAGTTTGGGAAGGTCATGCACACACTACTATATTCAAAATGGATAACCAACAAGGACCTACTGTATAGCACGGGGAACTCTGCTCAATATTATGTGACAGCCTGGATGGGAGCGGAGTTTGGGAGAAAATGGATACATGTATATGTATGGCTAAGTCCCTTCGCTGTTCACCTGAAACTCTCATAACATTGTTAATCAGCTATACCCCAATGCAAAATAAAAAGTAAAAAAAGTGTAGACATAAGTTTTAATTTCAGGAAAGTTTTCTTCTAAAATTTTGTGAAGTATTTTTCTGGTTTTCTTTTTGCAATTTTATTTCTTCACTTAATTAATAAGGTTTTGGAAGAGATTTTGTGACTCTCACATTTACTATGCAGTATTCGTCCATCCTAAAGGAGATCAGTCCTGGGTGTTCATTGGAAGGACTGATGCTTAAGCTGAAACTCCAATCCTTTGGCTACCTGATGCAAAGAGTTGACTCATTGGAAAAGACCCTGATTCTGGGAGGGATTGGGGGCAGGAGGAGAAGGGGATGACAGAGGATGAGATGGCTGGATGGCATCACCGACTCAGTGGACATGAGTTTGGGTAAACTCCAGGAGTTGGTGATGGACAGGGAGGCCTGTTGTGCTGCGATTCATGGGGTCGCAAAGAGTCGGACACAACTGAGCGACTGAACTGAACTGAACTGATTCCTTAGGAGGCTAAGAAACTAATTTTGGAAAATAATAAATCCTTCCCTGGAATAAAGAAGTTTCCCAAAGAATGTAAATTGGAAATAAAAGTAGATGTATGCCCTGTACTCACACAGGCACACACACACACCTGAAATATATACAACTGAGGTTGTATACCTCAGTATACAAGTGTATAAGTGTATAAGTGGTTATGTGCCTCTATGTGTCTCACTTCTATGCATTTTTGTTTTCTTTTTGGCATGTTTCTATTTTGTCTACAATGAGCATGTATTGCTTTAGTAAGAACTCACAGCATTCCAGAGCAGAGTTTTGAGAGCAGAAAGGATGAACCTCATTCAAAAGCTCATTTATGAAACAAAGGTCCATCTAGTCAAGGCTATGGTTTTTCCTGTGGTCATGTATGGATGTGAGAGTTGGACTGTGAAGAAAGCTGAGCACCGAAGAATTGATGCTTTTGAACTGTGGTGTTGGAGAAGACTCTTGAGAGACCTTTGGACTGCAAGGAGATCCAACCAGTCCATCCTAAAGGAGATCAGTCCTGGGTGTTCTTTGGAAGGAATGATGCTAAAGCTGAAACTCCAGTACTTTGGCCACCTCATGCGAAGAGATGACTCATTGGAAAAGACTCTGATGCTGGGAGGGATTGGGGGCAGGAGGAGAAGGGGATGACAGAGGATGAGATGGTTGGATGGCATCACTGACTCGATGGACGTGAGTCTGAGTGAACTCCGGGAGTTGGTGATGGACAGGGAGGCCTGGCGTGCTGTGATTCATGGGGTCGCAAAGAGTCAGACACAACTGAGCGACTGAACTGAACTGAACTGGTGAAACGTTTCCCGGGCTCCGACTTTTCTTCAATCAGGAATCTAATACTTTTCCTCCATTCAGGCTGAAATGGTTATTCCAAAGTGAAAATTTGGCTGCTTGTGTAAACAAACTCTCCAAAATGAGGGAAGTGTCCCTTACCTAAACGTCCTGGAGGCTTGGGCCCTGAGCATTCTCCCATGGATTAGAGGGCCAGATTTGGCCTGAAGATGTGCTTTGATTGACCAATGAAGTGGTTACTCATTTTATTTTTAATTTCTGAGCCTTTAAATGGGATAATGGGACATTGCTCCCCAGTTTTCATAACCTCTCTCTAGGGTGCCCCAAGCCCATTCCACTCACTTATGCAGCCTGCCTGGTCCCCGAAGGCATTTGAGTTTGTGACCTTCTGGTCTAGGAGATGATAGATGAGTATCCAGCAGGTATCAAAATAAGCTCCTATTACTTAATTTTTCTTTATCTGTATTTGTGTTCTTACATCCTAAGGCAGAAAGAGGAGATAAAGGTTAATATACGCAGCATATACATTTGGCCCTGAGTTCCCCAGTGGCTAAAGCAAAGAAGGCCACCCAATCAGTTTTACAATTCATGCTGGCAGTAAGTCTAAAATTAAGCTACCCGCTCAGGAGAAACAAGGCTTTACTTTGAAATCAAGCCTATAAGATGAAAACTGCCTTTGTATACTTCTAGATTTGGGAGCTCAGAATCCTAAAATGATCCCAGTAGAAGCTATACAAATACATTAAATGCAGAATGTATACCCAGCAAGCTTGATGTCTACACAAGCTAATTGAGAGGGAAAGGATTTTGAGTGTATCATGCAAGAACTTAGTGCATCTTTCTTCCCACATTACAGATAGCATTGCTATTTTCTAAGTAAAAACTGAAATATTTCATCTGTGCATGCAAATTAGCCTGGACTCTGTGTCCAGGGATAAAATGAATAGGATCATAAATATATATTTAAAGTAATTCATTCTACTTCTTTTATTTATTTTTTTCTGCCTAGGTTAGTGCGCACTGTATAAATGGTTGTGTGTGGAATCAGATACAGATGATCTGGGAGGGTAGAATCAGGGAGACTATTTTAGTAGTCTGGTCAACCAAGGTCCATCTAGTCAAGGCTATGGTTTTTCCACTAGTCATGTATGGACGTGAGAGTTGGACTATAAAGAAAGCTGAGTGCTGAAGAATTGATGCTTTTGAACTGTGGTGTTGGAGAAGACTCTTGAGAGTCCCTTGGACTGCAAGAAGATTCAACCAGTCCAGCCTAAAGGAAATCAGTCCTGAATATTTATTGGAAGGACTGATGTGGAAGCTGAAACTCCAATACTTTGGCCACCTGATGCAAAGAACTGACTACTTTGAGAAGACCCTGATGCAGGGAAAGACTGAAGGTGGGAGGAGAAGGGGACAACAGAGGATAAGATGGTTTAATGGCATCACTGACTCAATGGACATGAGTTTGCATAAGCTCTAGGAGTTGGTGATGGACAAGGAGGCCTGGCATGCTATAGTCCATGGGGTCACAAAGAGTCGGACATGACTGAGCAACTGAACTGACTGATTCTAGTATTGTCATTTCTCAGTGTATCTCAATCTCATCTGCTCCCTGGAAACACCTGGAAATCTTTTAACAAACACCAGTGCCTGGGACTCATCTCAGATCAACTGAATCTAAATCTCTAGGGATCACATTTTTTTGTGATTTTTTTTTTTTCTTTCTTTTTTTGGCTGTACCGCTCAGCATATGAGATGATAATTGCCTGACCCAAGATCAAATCTGTGTACTCCATGCATTGGAAGCATGGAGTCTTAACCACTGGACTGCCAGGGAAGTCCCAAGGCAACCATTTTTTTTTGTTCACAAGGTCTTCTGGTGATTCTAAAATGCACCCAGGGCTGTACTTTGAGCTCTGATCTCTCTGGGCCTGTGATTCTCAGATGAGAGTGAGGGAGAGTCAGCTAGCAAGCTGGTTAAATACAGATTCCCATGTCTCATGTCCTCCTTGAGATTCACATTTAATAAGCCTTTGGAGTGAGGCCAGTGTTGAGAAAAGCCGATCTAGTCTTTCTTTCTTCCTACCTAGCATCACAGAGTATGTATATGGTGTGTGACCGAGATGCATGGCATTAACGATTTTAGTTTCCTGCCCAGAGATGGAACATGTGCCCCTTGGAAGGAAGAGGAAGCACAGAGTCTTAACCACTGGACTGCCAGGGAAGTCCCTGATGTGTCTTAAAATATGGACTCACAGGAAGAGTAAAATAGTAAAAATAGTATCAGAAACTACAAGGCAAAAGAATTACAATAGAACTGAACACAAAATTTGACTGCTTACCCTGCAGCCAGGACCTCTGCCCCTGCTACCCTTGAGACATCACTCTTACTATTGAACGTAGCCAACCACGAGCTTCCATACTTGTTCAATGCCGGTGGTACTACATGATACACAGGGAAGGGGTTCCTTTATCGCCACTGAACGGAATTTCTGGGATAGGGGGAGGGGCGCCTGGACGTTTCAAAAAGAGCCTGAGGTGAGTGTGGGAGATCTCGGCTGTCTTGCTGATCCCACACAAGCCGTTACAGCTGCCAAGCCAGGAGCTTCGCTTCTAGGGCAAACCTCCAAGCCGCTTCTTGCCAATGCTTGACAATCCATTTCACACGGGAGGTTAAAGGACACTTCCGTCTCAGGCAGGCATTTCCCGTAATCCAAGAGGTGGGGGCGGGAAATGTCTGCCGATACCACTGGGTGTCTGAATGAGGGAGACAGTTGGGGCGGCAGGAGCAATGGCAGACACCCTGGTCCCTCCGCCTGCTTCCTCAGCCAGCCAGCCAGCCTGGCTGCCCACCGCCCAGTTGGAGGATGAATTTTCATGTGACGTCTGTGTTTTCACTCGGAGGGACCCGATAGGAGCGGCTGCAATATTTCACTAGCTCCTCTGTTTGTCGGCCCCACTAATCATCAGCCTCAATCACTGGTGTGATATTTTATGAATTAATAAAAATGATCATGGGCCGTCCAGGGGGACCCGGGAAGAGATGCATGCTGTAGAATTTTAATGAGCACCGTGGGGAATTTCAACCTTTTCTAGACTTTCATTTTATTTTTTATCTTCCCTTTTCTCTCCCACACCCCCTCCCTGAAATATTTTCTGCTCCCCCAACCCCTTTTAGCAAAATCATAGCTCAATCTGCTTTAAATCACTGTCACGCAAATGAGGTGTTTTCCCTCCGCCTGTTGTTTGGCCCACAACAGTGCCATCCTAGGCTGCAAAAGCGACCCGTGCACCTGCTCTCGGTCCTAATTGAGCAGATGATCTGCCGATTTGTCATGCTTAGCCCGGGCCCCCTTCCTGGTATCCCTCCTCCAGACCGCCAGCCTTGGCTTGCCTGGAACAATGGGCAGATATAAGGCTGTGTGTGTGTGTGTGTGGTGTGTGTGTGTTATGACAGATCTTGTACTCATTATTGAATAATTCATAGTTGCGTTAATGTCTTCAGATACCATCTCTCACTTTTCTCACTCTTCCTCTCTCTCTCTCATCTGGCTCGCTTGGGAAAACTTGATTATGCCTGCCGCTCTGACGACAGAATATACAGATAAAAGATAATTGCTTGGCTTGACTCCTCCATTGATATGAAAATAAGATTTAAATTATTCACTCTGGTTTAAAGGTTAGTTGAAGGTTATTACAGGGGATGAAGGGAAAAAAAAATCACTCTTCATAACGTTCGGGGTGGAGATAAGACAGGTTTGAAAGGGCCTAATTTGCACTGTAGGCAGAAGCGCCTTGTTGTGAATAAACTGAGTCCCTCCAGAGATTTTAATCTTGGAGAAGTCAATTATTTATAAGCAAATTATGGCTGGCTTTTCTTATATATAAAATGCTCTGTATCATAAACAAGGACGAGTTGGTATCTGTTTTCTCAGTGTTGGGTTTTTCTTGATCTTCAAGCCCTGGCCTTGCTTGTGATGGGAATTTCATGAGGTGCCCCGATTAGGAAGGTGGGCTGCCTGGATTGGGGCTCTTTTTATTAGATGATAATGGTGATGCTGGGAAACATTGAGGGTATGAGGAGAAGGGGGCCACAGAAAACGAGATGGTTGGATGGCATCATTGACTCAATGGACATGAGTTTGAGCAAACCCTGGGAGATAGTGAAGCACAGGGAAGCTTGGCATGCTGCAGTCCATGGGGTCATAAAGAGTTGAATATGACTGAGAGATTGAGCAACAACAATGGTGATAGTATTCTAACAATTTGGCTTTGAGGCCTCTGCACCTGGAGGGGAGGCTGGGAGGACAGGGAGCTGAGACTGCAATGCTGGCCTGCACGTGGCCCCCTCCTCATTCATCTAGTGGGTGATAACACAGGTGATATTACAGGTCTATGTAGGAGAGCATTTCAGGGCTGCTTCTTCCCACAGAGGGAAAGGCCTTGCCAAAGGATCAATAATTAATGGCCTTCCATGTTTCTGGAAGTTGGGGGCTGTTCTAGAAAGTGTCCAGGGGTGTCCTCCTTGTTGATTATGGGTGGCTGTTTCTGTCAAAATAAAGAGTTGAAGAAGAGAGATCTCTTGTCTACTGGGTGTTCTGTACCTACTGGTAGGCACCCTGGCCCAGTATTGCCCAAGGATATGCTTGAATTGGGGCTTCCCAGGTGGCACTAGTGGTAAAGAACCCACCTACCAATGCAGGAGACGTTAAGAGATGCAAGTTCAATCCCTGGGTCGGGAAGGTCCTTTGGAGGAGGGCATAGCAACCCACTCCAGTATCTTGCCTGGAGAATCCCATGGACAACAGGGCCTGGAGGGCTACAGTCCATGGGGTGGCAAAGAGTCGAACACGACTGAGGTGACTTAGCGTGCCCTTGCGCGCTTGAATTGTCCCTGGGGGAGGAACTTGCTTCTGGGCCTCCTCTTGGAATTTCCTCTTATTGTGCCTCTCTTCATACCTTCAAGTTGGGTACCATCCACATCAACCCCACAACCTCCAAGACTGTTGCAGAAAACTGTGTGCCCTCAGAGAACAAGGCTGTTGTCCTGACCTGGGGCTTGGCTTCCCATGGTGATAGAGGTGGAGGCTCTGAGGCCACACCAGGGGAAGGGCTGGGCCAGGAGAGGTCGACAGGCTCCTCTGACAGGCGTCAGGGAAACTTCAGTCGGCTGCCACCTGTCCAGATGATGCTAAAGCTGCCAGGCCGAGGTGATTCTCCATGAGAGTCCTGTCTAGAAGGGAGCCAGCCCCACCATGGCCCTGCCTTGCCAGGTTTCAGGGAAGGTGGGGGAGCAGCCAGGGCTTGCTGAGGTGCCAGCCTGGGCTTGAAGGGGGCTCACCTGCCTGGCTCAGGGGCAGCATGAGGAGGAAAGGACAGCAGGCAGCTGTGGTGTGGGCAACTCGAAGCTGCTGAGGCACTGGGGCCACTTCTCAACAGCTTAGATTCAGGAGGTTTGTGAATGAAGTTCTTTTTTTTTTTTCCCATTTATTATTTTATTGAATGATAATTGCTATAAAGAATTTTGTTGTTTTCTGTCAAACCTCAACATGAATCAGGCATAGATATACATATATCCCCTCCCTTTTGAACCTCCCTCCCATCTCCCTCCCTATCCCACCACTCCAGGTTGACACAGAGCCCCTGTTTGAGTTTCCTGAGCCATACAGCAAATTCCCGTTGGCTATCTATTTTACATATGGTAATGTAAGTTTCTGTGTTAGTCTTTGCATACATGTCACCCTCTCCTCCCCTCTCCCCATGTCCATAAGTCTATTCTCTATGTCTATTTCTCCATTGCTGCCCTGTAAATAAATTCTTCAGAACCATTTTTCTAGATTCCACATATGCACGTTGGAATACGATATTTATCTTTCTCTTTCTGACTCACTTCCATCTGTTCTAGGTTCATCCATCTCATCAGAACTGACTCAATTGAGTTCCTTTTTATGGCTGAGTAATATTCCATTGTGTATATGTACCACAGCTTCTTTATCCACTCATCTGTGGATGGACATCTAGGTTGCTTCCATGTTCTAGCTATTGTAAACAGTGCTGCAGTAAACAATGGGATACATGTGTCTTTTTCAATTTTGGTTTCCTCAGGGTATATGCCTAGGAGTGGGATTTTTGGGTCATACGGTGATTTTATTCCTAGTTTTTTAAGGAATCTCCATACCATCTTCCATATCAATTTACACTCCCACCAACAGTTCAAGAGCATTCCCTTTTATCCATACCCTTTCCAGCATTTATTATTTGTAGATTTTTGATGATGGCCATTCTGACCAGTGTGAGCTGATATCTCACTGTGGTTTTGATTTGCACTTCTCTAATAATGAGAGATGTTGAGCATCTTTTCATGTGTTTGTTAGCCATCTGTATGTCTTCTTTGGAGAAATGTTTGTTTAGGTCTTTTTCCCACTTTTTGATTGGGTTGTTTGTTTTCCTGGTATGGAATTGTATGAGCTGCTTGTATATTTTGGAAATTAATCCTTTGTCAGTTGTTTCATTTAGTATTATGTTCTCCCATTCCGAGGGCTGTCTTTTCACCTTGCTTATAGTTTCCTTTGCTGTGCAAAAGCTTTTAAGTTTAATTAGGTCCCACTTGTTTACTTTTGTTTTTATTTCCATTATTCTAGGAGGTGGGTCATAGAGGATCTTGCTTTGATTTATGTCATCGAGTGTTCTGCCTATATTTTCCTCTAAGATGAAATTCTTTCTTCCCTGCTCAGCCTGGAGACAATGCCCTACAAAGTTCTGCAAGCAAAACTAATAGTGTGTGTGTGTATTCTAAAGCAAAATGCACACGTTGGGGTACATTTTGTACCGATTCCTCACTGAGGCCCAGAGAGGTCAAATGACTTGCCCAAAGTCACACAGCGAACAAATGGTAGCACTTAAACCCTAACCCAGTTCTCCTGCTACCCAGCCAATGCTATTTTTTTTTTTTTTTTGGTACTGTGGCACATAGTATCTTATCTTTAGTTGCAGCAGGTGGAATCTAGTTCCCCGGCCAGGGATTCAACCTGGGCCCCCTGCGTTCAGATTGTGGAGTCTTAGCCATTGGACCATCAAGGAAGTCCCCCAGCTAACACTTTTTAAGTTTTTTTTCCCCCATCTAAAGTTTGAGGTCCAGAAAAAAAATGAATGTTGCTTCTTATCTTATAGTCTAGTCCTCCATCGAGATGGGTCAAGGACTGGACGTAGTTCTTTATCTAGACACAGGTCTCTTGGGTCCCTTTGAGCTCTAAATTCTATGGGTACAAATTTAGCAAAATATTCCTCAGGATATCGCCTCAAGGGCAGACACCTTAGCACTAAAAGAAGAGGAACATTAGTCGTGTACTTACACTGGTCAAGACACGCTGCAGGCCTTGCAGAGGTGTGGCTGACGGGATTCTCAAAGATCTCATCAGACCGCAGAAACAAACCATTCAAACAGAAAAATGAAAGTGAAATGAGCAAGTGATCCTCAAGTCAGTCAGAGTCTGTGTGATGCTGGGAGGTCAGTGATGTAGGGGCGGCAGGAGCTCTGGGTTTAGGGACCAGAAGGAGACAAAGAGGCAGGTCCAACTTCTGGGAGGATGACAGGCAGAGCTGGGCAGGAGGGCAATGGATGAGGAATGATGTGCAGCCAGCTGAGAGGAGGAGCGGAGCCTAAAGGCGATGGGGGTGCTGAGGAAGGAGAACAGCCATGTGATAAAGGGCTCGTGTTGGGGAGCCAGAAGACAAGGCCATAATGGGGGATTTATGGAGAGCTTCGTGCTCTGTGGAGGCCCCGCTGGTCTAGGAGCAGAAGGACAATGTGTTGAAAGCTGTGTTTAAGGGGAAAGAAGAGGCTGGAGTAGGAAACTTAAAGAGGAGGAGCTTGATGTAATCCAAACAGGAGTCAGGCAATGGGATGGGTGAAGTTTTGCAAAGATAAGATGATAGGATTTGCAGAAGAAACATAAAGTGGAAGAAGTGCCAACATGAGTACAGAAGAACAGCAGCGGCCAGGTAGGAGCAGGTGAGTTTTGGGGGGAGAAACGCAAGGCACTTAACTCAGGAACACATGGGAAAATTCTACGGGTCATCCGTGATAGAGGACCAGAAGTAAGCCGGGCCAGGCTGGTCCTCTTGTGCCCACACACAGGTTCTGACGTGACTTAATGAGATGGTCACCAGCCATTGAGCCAGCGCCAGGGCTCTGGTGCTCCTCCCAGTGGACCACACTGCCTCTTAGGAGCACTTCTATGGCAAGGAAGTAAAAGGAAACAGAATACACCCCAGTGGGTTGGCTCTGGCCCCGCTTTCCAGCTCAGGGCAGGAAGGTTAAAGCTATTCGCTCACATAAGGTCTGAAGGGTTATCCAAGTTTTGCTTAAGGGGAGTTGGTTGCAGCGTGCCACATAGGATTTTAATTATTTCAAATCTCTGGGTTCTGGGAGGCCCCCCCGGAGAGGTCTGGGACTGAGGCCACTCCACCAGCATGAGAGATTGATTGCTTGAGCGGGACTGCTAGGTTAATGAGTCTGAGGTCGCTGCAGGAGATGGGTATCCATCCGATCGGTGGATATTAAAACCATATCCTAATAATTTTTGCAAGCTGCCTCCCTAATGCGATCAGGGGATGCTTCTGGGTTTAAGTTCTCATTACCCATTTCCACCCACAGGTAACAGGTCCCTCGCATTCACCACGGGCAATTGCCTGCCCCATTACCTGTGAAAATCAGAGGGTGGCCAGGCTGTTGGGAGAGCAAAGGAGCCCATTTTCCCCTCTTCTGAAAATCACAGTAAAGTAACCCTTCCTGGGAGACTTTGTGGATCTGAGTACCAGGCAAGGGTGCAGGGCACCAGCGTCAGACTTTACACAGCAGATGTTGAAATGTGAGCATGCTCGCTCACTCTCTCCTTGGTGCTAGGGCCCAGGATCTGCATCTCAGGGCTGCAATAGGCCTTCCTCCTGTCATAACCCTTCCCCTCTGGACAGGAAGCACGGTTGTATTCCACCATTCTTTCTCATCCATCACCTCCCAAGCCTTCAAATGGAATAATCATACACATCCCCTGGGCCTTGCACACAGAGAAGATCCTAATGTGATGGGCTGGTTTCTGACCACACACTGCCTCTCGTTCCCGCCTCTCCATGCACTTTCTTTTCCTCTGAAACCAGGTTAAAGAGGGCTATTAAACCAGGTTAAATAGCTAACATTTGCATCAGTTACTATTGCGCCGGCCATCACAAATGCGAACACAGCCTCTAAACATGTGCGATTTCTCACAGCTCCTGCGGGTCAACGATCCTGGAACTCTGTGGTTAATGGAGGGGAAGTGGGAATTAGTCAGTACAATGATGTTGACATGAAGTGCTGTGTTTGACGTGTGTGGGCCACATAGCCTTAGCTTTCCTGATAAGTGTTGAAACCGTATTCAACAGAGCTAGGCGTGTGGGTGACTCAGGATAGTGATATTCAGGAGCGGCTGTGCTAGGTGGCTCTGCCCCAGGCCTCTTCTGAGGTAGCTGTGAGGATGTCTGCAGGGCTGCTGAAGACTTGACTGAGCTGTAGGATTCATTTCCAAGATGGCTCTCTCCCATGGCTGGTGAGGTGATGCTGGCTGTTGGCTGGGGGCCTCAGTTCCTTGCCCCAGGGGCCACTCCATATGGTTGCTTCAGGGTCTTTATGATGTGGGGGCTGGCTTCCTCCACAAAGAGTGATCCCAGGGGGACAAGGCAAAAACAGTGGTTTTTGCCTTGGTCCAATGTCCCTGGTGGTCCAGTGGTTGACTTCACCTTCCAATGCAGGGGGTGTGGGTTCAATCCCTGGCTGGGGAGCTAAGATCCTATATGCTTGCACCCAAAAAGCCAGAATATAAACCAGAAGCAATATTGTAACAAATTCAATAAAGACTTTTAAAAGGGTCCATATTAAAAAAAAAAAAAAAGGCAGAAGAAGAAGCAGGAAAGTCTGATCAACCTAGCCTTGGAGGTCATACCCCATCTGTTCTGAAAACTCAGTGGGTTACAAAGGTCTGCCTGTTCAATCTGCGAGGGGTACCTGCAGGCCTTGAGGATGTTCTTGAGGGCTGGTTACTGCAAAATCTGGTAATTTCATGCCCTTTTCTAGGGCCTCACTTGTGTCAGGGGCTCAATAAAGGGAGTAGAATTTACACCTACCCGGCTTATTTAATCTTTACATCAGTTACCAGTCAAGTTTTACTTCCCAGAGGAAGAATTAGCCTCAGGAAAGACTTTGTTCAAGATCCAGGGGCATGGAAGCTCCTTAGCTAGGATTAGAACTCAAGCCTCTGTTTTAGAAGTTCACACACCTTTTGCTTTACTAAGCTGCTTGAAGTGAAGTGAAATGAAGTCGTTCAGTCGTGTCTGACTCTTTGTGACCCCTTTGGATTGTAGCCTACCAGGCTCCTCCATCCATGGGATTTTCCAGGCAAGAATGCGGGACTCGGTTGCCATTTCCTTCTCCAGGAGATCTTCCCATCCCAGGGACTGAACCCGGGTCTCCCGCATTATAGGCAGAAGCTTTACCGTCTGAGTCACCAGGGAAGTCCACTAAGCTGCTTCAGTTCAGTTCAGTTCAGTCGCTCAGTTGTGTCTGACTCTTTGCGATCCCATGAATTGTAGCATGCCAGGCCTTCCTGTCCATCACCAACACCCAGAGTTTACCCAAACTCATGTCCATCGAGTCAGTGATGCCATCCAGCCATCTCATCCTCTGTCATCCCCTTCTTCTCCTGCCCCCAATCCCTCCCAGCATCAGGGTCTTTTCCAATGAGTCAACTTTCTCATGAGGTGACTGAAGTATTGGAGTTTCAGCTTCAGCATCAGTCCTTCCAATGAACACCCAGGACTGATCTCCTTTAGGACGGACTGGTTGGATCTCCTTGCAGTCCAAGGGACTCTCAAGAGTCTTCTCCAACACCACAGTTCAAAAGCATCAATTCTTCAGCGCTCAGCTTTCTTCACAGTCCAACTCTCACATCCATACATGACCACTGGAAAAACCATAGCCTTGACTAGACTGACCTTTGTTGGCAAAGTAATGTCTCTGCTTTTGAATATGCTATCTAGGTTGGTCATAACTTTCCTTCCAAGGAGTAAGTGTCTTTTAATTTCATGGCTGCAGCCACCATCTGTAGTGATTTTGGAGCCCAAAAAAATAAAGTCTGACACTGTTTCCACTGTTTCCCCATCTATTTTCCATGCAGTGATGGGACCAGATGCCATGATCTTCGTTTTCTGAATGTTGAGCTTTAAGCCAGCTTTTTCACTCTTCTCTTTCACTTTCATCAAGAGGCTCTTTCATTCCTCTTTACTTTCTGCGGTAAAGGTGGTGTCATCTGCATATCTGAGGTTATTGATATTTCTCCCAGCAGTCTTGATTCCAGCTTGTGCTTCTTCCAGCCCAGCATTTCTCATGATGTACTCTGCATAGAAGTTAAATAAGCAGGGTGACAATATACAGCCTTAACGTACTCCTTTTCCCATTTGGAACCAGTCTGTTGTTCCATGTCCAGTTCTAACTGTTGCTTCCTGACCTGCATATAGGTTTCTTAAGAAGCAGGTCAGGTGGTCTGGTATTCTCATCTCTTTCAGAATTTTCCACAGTTTATTGTGATCCACACAGTCAAAGGCTTTGGCATAGTCAATAAAGCAGAAATAGATGTTTTTCTGGAACTCTCTTGCTTTTTCCATGATCCAGCGGATGTTGGCAATTTGATCTCTGGTTCCTCTGCCTTTTCTAAAACCAGCTTGAACATCTGGAAGTTCATGTTTCACATATTGCTGAAGCCTGGCTTGGAGAATTTTGAGCATTACTTTACTAGCGTGTGAGATGAGTGCAATTGTGCGGTAGTTTGAGCATTCTTTGGCATTGCCTTTCTTTGGGATTGGAATGAAAACTGACCTTTTCCAGTCCTGTGGCCACTGCTGAGTTTTCCAAATTTGCTGGCACATTGAGTGCAGCACTTTCACAGCATCATCTTTCAGGATTTGAAATAGCTCCACTGGAATTCCTACCTTACATTAAAAAAATGATTCTTCCTGAGACTTCCTTCGTGGTCCAGTGGCTAAGCCTTTTTGCTTCCAGTGCAGGGGGCCTGGATTCAATTCACCGTCAGGCAACTATATCCCCTATGTCACAACAAAGGATCCCATACACTGCAACGAAGATGCTGCAGCCACATAAATTTTTTTTAAGTTGTTTCTTCTCTAATAATAATTCTGTGATATAATAGAGTAGGTGGTATTATGCCCACTTTAGAGATGAGGAAACTGAGACCCCAAGAATTTCATGGTGTCATGGCAGCTGGAAGCAGGGTTGGCACTAAAGTTCAGCATTCCCATCTTCAAGTCTAATGCTCTACTCACCAAAAATCCTACCTCTCTGTGCAGTGATTGGAGGCCTGAGTGTCTCCAGTCCTCTCTGCTATGCATAGGGACAGAGTGGTTGGGGCACAGGGCTTAGGCTGGAGCTCTGGGCTGGAGACAGCGCTGAAGGAGAAGAGGAGGCTGTGTGCTCCATGGCACAGAGGGTGGGTGGAGAGACAGGATGGCGTGGGAGTGAGTCTCCATGTTAGCCCAGCTCAGTAGGGAGGGAGGCGGGGGTTGGGGTGGGCACATCCCAAACCTGAGTGGTGGCCCTGACCCACTGTAACAGGAGCTCACATGCAGCTGGTCCCATTCATACTAGTTACCCCTAGGTTCTGTTTCACCCTTCAGGCTTTAAATCCATAATTTAAAGGGACCATAATTATTCCCTAATAACAACCCAGGAGAGGGTTAGGTAGGTGGTCTTATACCCACTTTGCAAATGAGGAAATTGAGGTCCAGAGATAGATGTCTTTTCTTCCAGCCCTGTTCACTAAACTGCACCCGCCCCATTCCATACCCCTCCCCTACACCCCATTCCCTCTGATTTTTCTCTGCAATGCTTACCACCCCTGACATTCTTTCTGTTTTTCTTATTAATCTGTCGTCCACCCAATCAGCAACATGTGAGGGCAGGATATCTGTCTGTTTTGTTCCCTGCAGTGACTGGCACTTAGGAGCTCCTCGCTGCGTGCTCACTGACTACCCCTGGTGGGGGGGTGCCACCCTTAATGCCATTTCACAGGTGAGGAGACTGAGGCTCAGAGAGACCATGTAACCACGCGAGGCTGGAGAGTGAGTGAAAGATCGGGAAGCACATCCCACCTCTGCCCCTGCAGAGTCACGTGCACGTGACTAGGGAAGTGAAAAAGCCTTTCCCTCTGCACTCAGAGTAGGGGGTAGGGGTGGGGCTCAAGGAGTGCCTCCTTGCCTTGGGGATGCACTCACGCACCTTCCCAGACTCTCTCCACTTTCTCCTCTCCATCCTCAGAAGATGCTAGCTCACATCAAACATGCCGCAGAAAGCCTGCAACTCAATCCCAGGGCATCAGACCTGGGAGTGACGATGGGCTCATACAGTCCTTTCTTTCATTGTAAGGATGGGTAAACTGAGGCCAGGGAGGGGAAGAGGCTTCTTTCTCAGTGTACTTCTGGAAATACAGCACTTCAGAGGACTGGGCACTCCCTTCCACACGCGCTCCCCTGAATCCCGGACACCCAGACGTCAGTCAGCACCTCCTCACAGGCCCCAGTCCATCCCATCTGGTGCTTTGTGCCCACTTACTCTCCCACCGCTGTCGTGGGAGCAAAATCCCACTGCTAGGAAACAGTGACAGACTTTTTCTTGGGCTCCAAAATCACTGTGGACAGTGACTGCAACCACGAAATTAAAAGACTCTTGCTCCTTGGAAGAAAGCTGTGACAAACCTAGACAAGTGTGTCAAAAAGCGGAGACATCTCTTTGCTGACAAAGGTCCGTATAATCAAAAAGTTATGGTTTTTCCAGTAACCATGTACAGATGTGAGAGTTGGACCCTAAAGAAGGCTGAGCACCAAAGAATTGATGCTTTCGAACTGTGGTGCTGGAGAAGACTCTTGAGAATCCTTTGGAGAGCCTTGGACTAACCAGTCAAACCTAAAGGAAATCAACCCTGAATATACATTGGAAGGACTGATGTTGAAGTTGAAGCTCCAATACTTTGGCCACCTGACATGACAAGCCGACTCATTGGAAAAGAACCTGATGCTGGGAAAGATTGAGGGCGGGAGAAGAAGGGGACGACAGAGGATGAGATGGCTGGATGATTCATCAACTCAAAGAACATGAGTTTGAGCAAACTCCAGGAGATAGTGAAGAACAGGGAAGCCTGGCATGCTGCAGTCCATAGGGTTGCAAAGGGTCAGACGCAACTTAACGGCACAGTAACCACAGACCCATGTCTGTAAAAGAGATGGTTTTCTGCAAAGCTAGATGGTTTCCAAGGCCTGTGGCCCTTACAGTGTGTCTGAGATGCTGGCCCACTGGGTTTACCCCTGCAAGCTTTCCCCTTAGGTCTGGGATCTTGTGATTGATTGAATGCAGCACCACCTGACAATAATTACCTTGCCAGGGAGCCCCTCCTGCTAGGCAGGGGTGAGGAGTCTGTGCAAGGGAGAAGGGGTTGAGGCTGTAAACCCTCAATCCCTTGGGATTTGCCTGATCCCTGGGACTTGACAAATCTTCCCAGAGGATCTGGGAGGGAAATGGAAAAGTCCTGAGGCCTGGTTCCTGAGTGGATCCCGAGGAGCAGGGATAGGCTGGGGTTCTCGGTCTTGGCAGTCAGGGAGGTAGCAGGAGGGCAGAGGTTAGTAACTGTGGCTTCGGTTTAGTGGAGGAGCTCGCGGCAGCCATGCTGAGTGCGTTCTGTGTGTCCCCAAGCTTCCGGGGACATGTTGACATCTCTATTTTATAGATGAGGCAACTGAAGCCCGGGGAGCTCAAGTCACCCTCCTTTGCAGGTGACAGGGCAGGGCCCAGACCCTGGTGGAAGGTCATCAAGCTCTGAAAGCTGGTATCCTTCCAGGATGCTGCACACAGGTCACGGACCCCCATAACTCACTGCTTCCCTTGTCCATCAATCAGGGAAGATGCTCTTAGCTTTGACCTCGGGATTCCTACAATCCAGGGTTGTGACAGAATAGACTGGCATGGCAGGCTGGCTAGTTGTGCAGGACCACTGGGAGTAACGGGAGCACATGGACACACCTGCACTCAGGTGTGCACTCACATGCACATACCAGCATACACGTGTACATACACACAAGTAGGCGTAGGTCCTTGGTCTTGTTTATGCCCTCGGGTACCAGTGTGCACACAGGCAGGCATTTGTATCAGCTCACAGGCTCAACTCCATGGAGGTTTTGGTCTCCCAGGAGCCTGGAGATATTCCCAGGGAAAGCCCATTCTGTGGTTGCTAGGAGGAAAGAGGAAGGCGGGGCTGATGCTTCTCCCTCCTGGAAACACATCCCCCCAGTGCCTGCCCTTCCCTGTGCAACTGTGCCTCTCTGTCTCGCTCCCTCTGAGTTTCCATTTCTCTTAGTCACCGCAGGCTGCTCCGGTTGGCTTGGAAGGGCATCGGGGAGAGGGGAGGGAGGCAGAGGCGCGGGAGGGGCACTGGTTTCTGGGCCCACTCGGCTCCACGCCCCACACTGGGCCAGGCTCTGGCGCTGCCCAGCAGTGTTCTCGTTGGAAACAGCATCGCTTGACTGTTGCTATTGATTATGGCAAGATTGTGTGTGGCTAAGAGCTCCTCGGAGCCAACTGGTATATTAAGCAATCATTTCTATAGCAGATGACACAACTCCCCCGGCATCGGTTTGTCCTAATGGGCTTCGTATTACTCATGTGCTAATTGATTGGGCACGGAGGGAAGAAAAACTAAATTCACTTGTGAGGCGATTTTATGGCAGAGCTCATAACAGAGGTAATTTGCTGAAAATGTTCAGTCCCGCTTCGGTTATGTAAGATCATCTGTGTTCCCGTGTTTTATCTCCTCCGCGCCTGGCTGGGGGAGCTGGCCTGGCTGGTTGAGTGAGGGAGGTAGACTCCCCCGGGTAACGGGCACTGCCAACCTGAGGCCGCCCTTGGGGAGCGCTCACAATTAGTGCCTTATGCACAACCTTCTTGCCTCGGGGGTGGCTTTCAAAATATCTCAGCTTCTCCTGTTGAAAAAAAATGATTCCGTCTAAGGGCAAAATAGTTATTTTCGGATCAGCCATCTAGTGTTACAAAGCTCTTGTTCAGAAAGGGAAGGGATGAAGGGGGAGTGATGATGATTATTTTATTTTAGAGAAAGAATATTTTGCCTGGAAGAGGGAGGGGTGGGGAGTTTGAAGAGGAGTGAAGGGCCCTCCTCTTCCTCCTTCCCCCTCCCTTCTTTTTGCTCCCCCCACCCCGTTCGTTCTTTTTCTCTTCTACTTCTCTCTCTCCTCCATCCCTCCCTGAAGCAGCCTGTCTTGCCATTGATCTCTGGAGGAGGCTTGGCCTCTGTCCAAGTCTGTGCTGGGCCATCTTAGTGCTAGGCTGCCATCCTGGATGGGCAGAACCAGCCCTCCCAATCCTGTCTGCAGCGATGCCCAGATTACCTGACTGTTCTTCCAGGTGTGTGCATCTGGGTGAGCTCCCTGGGCTGTGACTGTCCACCTTGTTGGGCTGGGTTCTGTGCTTAAGGGGTGTTTGGGGTCCCCCAGGTCAGGGAGGTCTTCTGAGGCGCTGGGGTGCTTCCTCACAGCTCTGAACCATGTTTTCAGAAGTGAGCCAGGGCTGCTTGGGGCCATCCATAGGGCTTCCTTCTCCCTGGAGTGTATATAGGATGGTGAGGGAGACACAGTGTGCTGGTCTCACTGAAAGAGTGGATATTGACTGTAAGTAACTTCAGCTTGAGTCCATGGCTGTGGCTCTTCCCTTGGACTATGACTAGGGGTCCCTCCTGTGATTGACGGGCTTCCCAGGTGGCACTAGTGGTAGAGAACCCACCTGCCAATGGAGGAGATGTAAGAGATGGGGGTTCTATCCCTGGGACGGGAAGATCCCCTGGAGGAGGGCATAGCAACCCACTCTAGTATTCTTGTCTGGAGAGTCCCATGGATGGAGGAGACTGGGAGGCTACAGTCCATAGGGTTGGAAAGAGCTGGGCACAACTGAAGCCGCATAGCATGCCAGTGGTTGACAAGCTCCAATTGGAGCAGCCAGGCTGTATGATCCAAGGAAGAAACCAAGAGGCTGTGTGTCCTTTGGTTTATTTGAGGCTGGCCTTTGGATCCTGGACATCCCCAGCTGACCCCAGGCTGTTTAGGAGGTTTCACTGGAGATGAGTGGATGTGGGACTTGACCAAACTCGACTGCCTCCTGGGCAGGTGGTCATCCAACTTCTGCCCAACTCTTTCCAGACCTGGTAGCAGCCTCAAGGCAGCTCATTTCATCTCAGATGGGTCTGACCCTGCACAGAGCCTGGGAATTTTGAGCCTCATCTGTCTGTTTCCTATCTATGGGATAAAATCCTGCAGATTGGTCCTGCCCCCACCTCATCTCATAGATGAGGAATTCAAGTCCTGAGAGGGGAGGAGCTTGCCCAGCCCGTGGGGGAGCTCCAGAACTAGAGCTCAGCTCCCCAAACTCATAAGTCCAGTGAGGCTTGAGCTCTTCCTCCCCTGTCTCCAGCCCCTCAGCAAGCGCCTCTGTTTTCTGGGCCCACATGATCCCAGCAACACCCCCAATATCACATCAGCCTCCAGCAACTGCTGGCCTGACCAGTGTTCTCAAAATCCCATCCCAGACTCTGCTCCAGAGAGGACTCCCACCTGGGGCTGTGCTACATGCGACCCTGGGCAAGTCAATGAGCCTCTCTGAGCTCCAGTCTCCTTTCCTAAATGGGGTGATAAACCGTAGTTAACATCTATGAAAGTAAAAGTGTTAGTTGCTCAGTCGTGTCCGACTCTTTGCGACCGTATGGTCCATAGCCCGCCAGGCTCCTCTGTCCATTGAATTCTCCAGGCAAGAATACTGGAGTGGGTTGCCATTTTCTTCTCCAGGGGATTTTCCCAATCCAGGAATTGAATGGGTCTCCTGCCTTACAGGCAGATTCTTGACCATCTAAGCCACCAGGGAAGCCCTAACATTAATTGAGTACTTACTATTGGCCAGAAAGAGTGTTTAGAACTATCTTGGTGAATCACTTTTATTTTATTCTTTATGATAATTCTGTGTAGTAGAGAAAATTGTGATTCCATTTTTCCCTCCAGTTTATCGAGATATAACTGACATACAGCCCTGTTTACATTTAAGGTGTACAACATAATGACTCGGAGAAGGCAATGGCACCCACTCCAGTACCCTTGCCTGGAAATCCCATGGATGAAGGAGCCTGGTGGGCTGCAGTCCATGGGGTCGAGAAGAGTCGGACACGACTGAGCGACTTCACCTTCACTTTTCACTTTCATGCATTGGAGAAGGAAATGGCAACCCACTCCAGTGTTCTTGCCTGGAGAATCCCAGGGACGGGGGAGCCTGGTGGGCTGCCGTCTATGAGGTCGCACAGAATTGGACACGACGGAAGTGACTTAGCAGCAGCAGCAGCAGCAGCATAATGACTAGACTTGCACATATCATGAAATGATTATAACAATAAGCTGAGTGAACATGCCTCATCTCATCTATATAAAAAAATTAAAGAAATAGAAAAAATGATTTTTTCCTTGTGATAAGAAATCTTAGGATTTACTCTCTTAACTTTCATATATAAAGTATAGCGGTGCCAATTATGTTTATCATGTTGTGAATTATATCCCCAGTACTTACTTATCTCATAACCGGAAGCTTGTACCTTTTGACTGTCTTCCTCGAATTCTCCCTGCCCTCATGCCTCTGTGACCCCACTTTTCAGATAGGAAAACTGAGGCGCTATACCAATTAGCAGCACTGGGACGAAACTCAAGCAGTTTGGCTGCAGGGTGGCGCTCCCAACCACTAAGTCATAATCTGGCTCTTGGCATAGTTGTAAGACTTAGAGGAGTTCATGATACTTAAGTTCTTTGTAAAGTATACTAAGGGGTGGTCTCTATGAAGCCTTACTGCAGATTCTTACCTCTTTTCTATGGGGGGGTCTCAGGGAGTTTCCAGGGCTCTTTAAGAGTCTCTTGTGGGACTTTCCCTGTGGTTCAGTGGCTAAGGCTCTGAGCTCCCAATGCAGATGGCTTGAGTTCAATCCCTGGGCGGGGAACTAGATCCCTCATGCCACAACTAAGAGTTTGCATGCCACAACTAAATATTCTGCGTGCCGCAACGAAGACCGAAGATCCTGTGTCACAACCAAGACTCAATAGATAAATAAATATTTCTTAGAAAAGGATCTCTTGCAGGGTGTGGGGTCTTCCCAGATAGATGCAGCTATGTTCACATATAAAGATTTTGCCAACTATCTCAGGGGTGAGGGTGTCCCCGACCTGAAATTAAGAGACTCATTCTTAGGTGCACGGATGCCTGATTAAAGTCTCTTACTCTATCCAGGGTTTTCCAGGGTTTTCTACCCTCTGAGTGGGGAAGTGGGAAGGGTGAAAGACAGTTCAGGCCTTGGGGATGAGGAGCAAGGATGAGGCGGTTTCAGGTCTCAGCCCTCTGGGGTGGGCAGGAGGGAGGGTTTCTCCAGGAATCCCATGTCGATGTGACTGGCAGACTGAGCAGGCCCAGGCAGGGCTTAGCTCTCCTCCGGGCATTTTGGCGCCGGCCCGGGTTGGTCTGGTGGGAGCCACAGGGTGGAGATGACAGGCAAACACAGCACATCCCAGGATTTCCAGATTGAAAATGTGGGGGCAGGTGGGGGAAGGCCTTGATTTTATCTGTGCCTGGATTTCCCCATGCCTAATTATCCTGTGATAATTAATAGGTCTAGAACATTTGCCTCGGAGCCAAGCTAGGTGAGTAGTGAGCAAGGGAACAGAGGGGTCTGATTGCTTCACCCAGAATGGGGAGGGTGCAGTCTTATGAGAAAGGAGGCCACTTTCTGTGTGGGCTGGTTGTGGGGCCTCTGGGAAGGCCCTGCTCCCAAATGAAGATGACCACTTTGCCCCCATCTGTCCGAAATTCTACTGTCAGATACATTATCTAGGTCTAGAAAGATATTCAGTTATTTGAAGTAAGTGCAAATAGCCCTAGGTGACAAACACAGAGGGCTTTATTGGTGACCACTGGAAGACAAGAGAAGTTCCCATGGAGGAAAGGTTGCGGAAAACAGTAGAGATGGGGTCAATGGCGTGAGCTTGGGGATCAGGCAGACCTGGATTCCAGTCTAGATCTTGCTACTTTCCTCTTCTGTAACCTCGGTAAGTCCCCTTGAGCCTTCTGAAAGACCCTGGGGTGGTGAGGTTATAGTAATGCTACCCACTGCACATGAGTGTTGGGAGGGTTAAATGAAATGATGCTTCTTAGGGCTCAGCCAGAGCCTGGATGGGACGATGCAATCTCTACATGCCAGCTATTCTTATTTGGGGACAAGGAGGGCCTGAGGAATGTCTGGGGACACAGGAGACCCACCTGGCTGACTCTCTAGGGGTGCCAGCTTCGCTCCCAAGCTGGTCCACCCGCCAGCTTGGCCGCAGTGGGTAGAGTTCCTCCCTGAGGTGCTCGGGCAGGTGTTAGTTCTGGAGATCAGCTGACTCCTGCCTTCCAGGTCCCTGTGGTCAGCTTCCCCTGCTGGGAGAGAGAGGGAGGTCTGTGGAGAGACCTAGAGGTAGTGAGGGAGGGGGGCATGGAGGGAGCGGGGTAAGGATGAAGAGAGAGAAGAAGAGCTGAGGCAGAGGTAGCTGGGGGAGGGGACAGGGTGGGGCCATCGGTCATGGCCTCCAGGCTGCGCAGCAGGTCTGGGCAGAAAGAGGAGTAAAATTAATGGCGCATGGAACTGAATTTAAATGGTGGATGTTCCAAGACCAGATAGTGTCTCCTTTCTACTTGCCCTCCTTTTGCTAAGACTGTACATGCTCTGGGGGCTGGCGTTGTTGTTTTGTTTTGCTCTCACTACTCTATTCCCAGCAAAGAATCTTCCTGCAGTGCAGGAGACCTAGGATCGATCCCTGGGTCTGGAAGATCCCCTGGAGAAGGGAATGGCAACCCACTCCAGTATTCTTTGCCTGGAGAATGCCATGGACAGAGGAACCTGGCAGGTTACAGTTCATGGGATCGCAAAGAGTCAGATACAACTGACTAACACTTTCACTGTATTCCCAACACCTGGAGCAGGCTCTGGGGGGCAGTATTTCCTGAATGAATGTGTCTGTGTGTGCTTGTGTATGGATGTACACACATGCTCACAGGGAGCAAGACCCACCCACCACCCCCCCCAGAAAGCAGGAGATGCCCCAAACTCACTCCCGGGCCCCAGTCATTCTCTGGATGCCGCTGAGGCCTGCACCCAGCGCCTGCCGCTCACCTACGGGAGGCTGGGTCCCTGGGTCTGGAAGCCGGTGGGGTGGGCGGCCACATGGTGGGGGATGAAGCCCTTCCTCCTCCTGGTCCTCCTCCCTCTCCAGGCTGGGTCTCGTGCTGCCTCATACTCTCTCTGCTGTGGGTCCCACTGCTTGGGGTCCTTCCCTTAAAGGACATGGACCCCCTCTGGGCAGACAGGCCTCCCTTTACAAACTCGCCTTTGCTCAGTCACTTTATCCCAGGCCCACTGGAGAGGCTCAGCCTGGAGCAGTGTTGTTGGGACTCAGCTGGGGTTCCTCACCCTTTGGGGGAGGTGGGTCCCCTCACTCTCCCTCTCTTCCCATCACTGCCCCATGCGGTTTGAGGAACACCCCACAGTTGCACTGCACCTTCAGCACATCCTATCAGCCGTGTCTGGAGGGCCAAAGACCGAACCCCCAGGCAGCTACAAACAGCCCGAGTTTATTGATTCAGCAGTGCCTTTTTCTACAGACTCCAGCCCCACCTTGGCTCCGTGCAGACTGGTATTTGTTCAGTCACTAGATTTACATCCTGCACCCGTAGCCCTCTTGGGATCTCCTGACTTCAGGGACTTGTTTCTGTACCTGTGAGCCCTCTGAGTGCAGCCAGGGTTGGCCCTCCTGGCTGGCTGGGGCTCACCCCTCTGCATGGAGACTCTGGAATTGGAATCTGATTCAGAGCTGGGAAGGCCTCCCTGCCTGAGCCATCCTGGTACTCAACCATTGATCCTACGGAGGCCAAGAGGCTTCACTCCAGCATCATTCTCATCTTTAGCCATCTGTGCAAGTTTGGGACATTTATGCGGAAGCCATCACCCTCAGCTCCCAAGCTGCTCTCTCTTTCCTGCTGTTATTTCCAGGCTGCCAGTGGCTCTCTGCCCCCGCGGGGCCAGGCTTCCGATCCCAACCTCCCTCCCACCCAAACCCAGCTGGCGTTTGCCCAACTCCTGAAGGCAGGAGCTAATGGTGGGAAAGTGCTCTGTGAACAGGGTTTGCAAGAGTGTTGCTCCCCCGCAAAGGTGCTAGGCAATAATGCCTGCCAGGCCCTACTCCTCCTCACCCGGTCCTCCTAATTCCATTTCCGTAGGGGCTGTCACTGCTTGTCTGTAAAAGAGAGTCGCTAATAGTGGAGGTTTAGGGTGTCGAGGGCAGGACAGGCTGTCTTTGGGAAGCTGGAGGAAATTAATGCACCCTTCTCTGGTGGATTAGGAGCACAGAGACCAGACCTGGTTTGCCCACTGACCAGCCACGTGATGCTGGGCAGGTCTTCCCTTCCTGGACCCAGGGGCTTTGAGGTGGTGCCTGCCGCTCCCAGCTTCCTGTGACTGGCTTCTCCATCACAGGCCAGGTCTCGTCTGGTAGATAAGACTGGAGGACACCAGGCTTTGGCCCAAGTGGGCTGGGACAATGAGCAAGCCTCCAGACATGCCTGCCCTAAAAGGGGGCAATCATGACAGGCATAGTGGACTTTGAGTGTGCGTGAGTCCCCTGAAGGGAAAAGGGTGCTGCCTCGAATTTAAGGGGGCAGAGGCCTAGGAAAGGGGCCCTTGGGACCCCCAGCCAAGGGCCCAGCTGGGCAGAACTAGGCACAGGAAGCCCGTCCCAGGAGCGTGCTGAGACTTGGAGACTAGTGGCACCCAGTGTGGTCTGGAACACTGCCTGGGCAGTGGGTGCTGTTGTTTGGATCCGTCTTTGCCCCAGCCTCCCAAGAACCTCAGAGGAGGCTCTTTCTCACTCTTTCTGCCAACCTGAGCCTCTTCTCGGGCTTTCTCCTTCTGAAATACCCTCCCTCACATCTTTGTAGGAGCAAATAGGACCCTCTTTCATCACTTCAAAGAGCTTTTCCTGGATGTATCCTTCAGCTGGAAGGAGCCTTTCCCTGTTTCTCTGCATCCTTGTAGAGCTTAACTCTGCCCTGGAGCGTCTATGCACCAGGTTAGGAACCCCCCTGAGCCAGGGTCTCTGCCTCAGCTCACATCCCCTTTGAGTCCATAGCTCTGCTTTGTACACAGCAGGCACTTAACAGCTGCTTGAATGCCCCAGTGACAGGAGGTTAGTGGTGTGACAGTCTTATAAGCAGAGGGTGCCAAGAGGGCTTCATCTCTGGGATTTCTGGGACCCTGCAGTTTTCCTTGCCATAAAAAGCTCTGGAACTGACCTTAGGGGAGGAACGCAAAGCAGGGACAGCTGAGTTCCCATGGTGACTGGGATCCCATCAATGACCTGCAAGGTAGGGCAGTCAGGGTGTGTGTTATTTTACAAACGAGGGGGCTGAGGCTCTGGGAGTTTAAGGACTTAGCCCTCCTGTGGCAGAATGGGTGTTGGAACCCAGGCTTTTGACCTTTGCAGAGCAGGGAACAGTAATGAGCAAATCCATGCCCGGACTTGGATAGGGCGGTACCTCTGGAGTCAGAGGGCCGTTTTACAAGAGCTTCCTGTTAGGGCCTTGGTTGTTGTGTTGTTTAACAAGGAAACATAAAGTCTAGAAAGCCAAGTGATCCATGATCCACTACCCAAGTAACCCTGTGATACTACTCTTTTAATAAAGGAAGTCATTCATTTCAAAATGGTATAAACTAAAAAAATCTCCTTGTTGCTACTCTAGTCTCTCTCCTAGATAACCTCTGTCAATAGGCTTTTCTAAAAAAAAAAGTATGCATACCACCCTCAATATTTCTATCTGTGCATAATATATCATACTTATTTACTTACACAAAGAGGGTTGTCCAATACCCATTGTGCTAAGCGTTGCAATCCTCATGTGTCTGAGTTTCTATATATCTGTTTATTCCTGTATTTTCATATTCTAGCCTTCAGAACAGACTTTGTTAGTCAACGGCTGCATAGAGTCCATTGTATAATGTTCTGATGTTATTTGATCACTGCTGAGAGATTGTGTCCAGCTTTTCCTTTGTCAAATAAGGCAGCAAAATATCCTAAAATTTTGCCTATATTTTGGCATACCTCTGTGAATCTAAAGGAGTGACTATTAAAGTAAAGCTCTGACTTTTGATTATGGTTATTGACCCTGGAAAATAGGTAGCTGTGTCCCTGAATAATAATAATAGTAACACATACAGTACTTACCATGTGCTAGACACTGTCTAGACCCTTACTTGTCTAGCTCATTTGATTTTCACAGCAAGTCTAGGAAATAGGTACTAGTATTATCCCCCTTTGACAGAAAAGGAAACTGAGGCACAGAAAAGTGAAATGACTTGCCTAAGGTCACATAACTCATAGTGCATGAGTTTGCTCTGGCTGCCATAACAAAGTACCACAGCGGGACGGCTTACCCAGCAGAAATGATTACAGCTCTGGGGCTAGAAGTCTGACTCAAGGTTTCAGCAAGGCTGTTTCTTATTTTTTAAAAATTCTTTTTTTTTTTTAATTTGGCTGCACTGGGTCTTAGTTGAGGCACGCAGAATCTTTGATATTTGTTGCTGCACGTAGGATATTTAGTTGCGGCATGCTAATTCCTTAGTTGCAGAATGTGGGATCATTCTTTGACCAGGAATAGAACCCAGGCCCCCTGCATTGGGAATATGAATTCTTAGCCACTGGACCACCACGGAAGTCCCAAGGCTGTTTCTTCTGAGACCTTTCTCTCGATGGCTTGCAGATGGCTGCCTTCTCCCATGTTTTCATGAAATCTTCCCTTCATGCCTGTGTCCTAATTTCTTCTTGCTATTAGGACACTGCTCCTGTCAGATGAAGGCTCACTCTAAGGACCTCATTTTACCTTAATTGCCTCTTTAAACACCCTATCTCCAAATACAGTCACATTCTTCGGATGTTAACATGAGAATTTGGGGTGGGGGCCACGATTGAGCTTAGAAGAGCTAATAAGAGGCAGAGCCAGGACTTAGACCCAGTGCTCTGTCTCACAGTCACACTCTAGACGGGTACAGTGTGAAATCTGCACAACCAGGCAGGGACGAGCAGGCTGTGTCAGTGGCCCTGGCCGCTGGAGTGACCGTCATTCCAGACAGAGGAGACCACCCCAGGCAATACTCTCAGGCCCTGGAGGAGCAGGCCTCCTAGAGGCTCCAGCTGTGGGAGGCTTCAGCTCAGGTGACTGATGAGACCAGTGACGTAGATCAGGAAAACAGGGTACCCTAGGTGGGGAGCCCAGGGTGGGGTAAGCAGAAACAGCTGCATGTAGCAGAAGGTGGGTAGTTGAAGAGTGGGAAACCAAGTAACAGATTTGTGTGCAAGGATGAAAGCAGGGGTCCCCAATACCCCAGGCCATGGACTGGGACTGGTCTGTGGCCTGTTAAGAGGTGTGAAGGTGTGAAGGTGGCCAGCCAGAGGTGTGAAGCCAAGCTTCTTCTGTATTTACATCCATTCCCCATCACTTGCATGGCCCCCCACCCCCACCCGGACACCCATCTTTGGAAAAACTGTCTTCCAGGAATCCGGTCTCTGGAGCCAAAAATGTTGAGGGTCACTGGGTTAAAGAGCCTGTAAAAGGTTGCCATCAGGAAGGGCAAGCGAGGCATCAGAGGCCTCGGTGGCCAAGAAATGAACATAGCCATGATTGGTTTTTAACACTTTTAGTGAGATATCATTCATATATTATACAATTTACTCATTTAAAGAGTGAGATTCAATGGTTTTAGCATATTCACAACCATTTGCAACCGTCAGCATCATCAGCTGCAGAACATTTCCATCACCCCCACCAAAGAAGCCCATACCTGTTAGTAGGCACTCCCCATTCCTCCCAACAGACCCCATTCCTCCCAACAGCCACCCCCTCCCACCCTGCAGCGGCTACAAATCTACTTATCCATTATTTCTTCCCAACTTTCCAGTTCTCAAAAAAAGCAGTGCTGATTCCTTGGTCTAACACATTCCTTCCAAAACCCAAATGAAACCCCCTAATAAGCAGGCAAACAAGCTCAATTCTGTATGCCCAACACACATACCAATAAGGTACTGAATGAGGCCATGTTCCATAGTACAACTTGGGTTCAGGCAGATTTAGGGTGAAAGTTGGATTTTGTACCTTACAAGCTGTGTGCCTTTGGAGGAGTGAGTGTCACTCTCTGAGCCTCCCGTCCTCCGCTCAGCAGTGGGGATACTACTGCCTGCCTCATGGATTATTGGAGGATCCAATGAGATGGTTAATGTCAAGAACCCAACGCAGTGCCTGGCACATGGCAGCATTTGGTGAGTGTTCTTTTCTTCTCCTCTCACTTCTTACTCTGGCTCAGGTTCCACCTTTTGGCTCTCCCCATCTGTGCCACCATCTTGGATGCTCACAGTTGCTCCAGATTGGCACGTGGCTAACAGCTGGGGAGCTGGGGGCCCATCC
Organism: Bubalus kerabau; assembly: GCF_029407905.1. Classification (NCBI taxonomy): domain Eukaryota; kingdom Metazoa; phylum Chordata; class Mammalia; order Artiodactyla; family Bovidae; genus Bubalus; species Bubalus kerabau. The sequence continues at coordinate 21,559,599 of NC_073633.1, read as the reverse complement.
CCTGTCTAACTCACACATATTCATTCTTCCTTCCTTGGAAATGTCCTTGGTCCGCCTGGCTCCTGGATGGGGCCAGCATCCCTCGAGACCACTGGGCACCGGCAGCGCTTCATCACCCTCCACTGATACCCACCTGCAGGCAGACGGCTGTTCTTTTGCTCTCCCACAGGCTTCACTAATGAATGATGAAGAAGCCCTCAGACCCCAGCCCGCTCCCTCCTGGCTCCCAGCCTCTGATATATTTGATCTTAGATGGCATAATTTTTCACCTAAATGTGAATGTATTTGCGAATTGATAGAAAATAGTTCTCGCTCTGGTGATATAATACAGGGCTGCCTCATCCTGGCTGCTATTTTGATTGTGACTTAAATGGATGAGGCCATCAATAATTATTTTATTGAACAGGCACATAAAAAATGATGCTGGGCCAAAGTAATTTCCCTGACAAAGCCGGCAGCTGCATGGTGGGCAGCCTACCTTTGCAGCACTGAGCTTGCTGAGAGATGCTGCAGGGGCTGTTTCCTCATCCACTGGTCCCCTTCTCTGGGTTTTTCCTGGGAGTCCTGGTTGGCTGGTTGGAGGAGTCAGGGCTGACCTTCAGACAGCTGGGGAAAGGGAACAAGTCAGACTCTTGCCACGGTGCCATGGACTTCCCACCGCCCTCCCTGCATCATCTCACTTCTCACCCAGGGCAGGAGTGAGGAGTGAGATGATACAGGGTGACACCCTTTTGAGGGAGGAGGACAGTGAGCCTCTGAGGGATTTTAGGGCTTCAGCTCCACCCCCCTGCCCCCTGCCAGCTATGGGACCTCCCAACTCCTGAGGAGGGAATCATCCAGAGGTAGCACATCAATGAAACCTCTTTCACTTCCAGCTCTGCTCTCTCCAGTTGTAGTTTTTGGAGAGCAGGGTCATAAGCTCCCCCAGGAAACCAAATTTCCCAAGATACACCCCTCAGAGGGGAGGCTTACTAGGGTAATGGCTGCAAGAGGAAAGATGTGGACACGAGCCCCAGAACCCAGGTGCCCTGAGCATCTCCTCTGACCTGGATGAGCCTGGGCACACTATGTCCCCCGCACATGTTCTTAGTGCCAGCCTTTGCCACCTCTCCTGGGCTGAGCCTGTGTTACATGCTGCAGAATGGGGTCAGAACAGTCTGCAGTCCAGGTGGGGCTCTGCCTGTGTCTGGGACAACACAGGCTTTCCCAAACTTCAGTCTTTTGTATTCCATCACCATTTTTAGCTTTATCCAGGTGGCTCAGTGGTAAAGAATCTGCCTGCCAATGCAAGGAGGTGCAGGAGACCTCAGTTTAAGCCCTGTCAGGAAGATCGCCTGGAGAAGGGAATGGCAACTCACTCCAGTATTCTTGCCTGGAGAATCCCTTGGACAGAGGAGCCTGGTGGGCTACAGTCCATGGGGTCACATGACGGAAGAGTCGGACATGTCTGAAGAACTTGAGCACATACCGACATCTGTACTATTGTTTATTTAATATGCTTGCTTATCCAGGCACACCTTGGAGATATCAAGCCCTTGATTCCAGACCCCTGCAATAAGGCAAATATCACAGTAAAGGAAATCATATGAGTTTTCAGTTTCCTGGCAGTGCACACAAAAGTTATGTTTACACCATAATGAAATCTATTAAATGTGCAACAGCATCATGTCTAAATATGTATATACTGCAAAAAATACTTGAAGGGCTTCCTGGGCAGTCCAGTGGTTAAGGCTCTGAGCTTCCAATGCAGGGGGCATCGGTTCCTTCCCTGGTTGGGAAATTAATATCCCACATGTCACCATGGTTAGACCAAAAAGCCCAGATAAACAGTTTAAAAAATAAATGAATAGAAAGTACTTGATTGTGGGAGACTGCAGAGCAAGCACCAAGACTCAGTCCCAGCATCCTTTGTGTAGTGGTCTCTCGATGACTTGGTGTGTGCGGTCAAGGGGCAGGGCAGAGGGGCTAGGACCAGGCACCATGCAGGGGGATGAATCCAAGGGTGCTGAGGGGCCAAAGCCATGGTCTCCTGTGCTTGTGGGCAAGGCCTCCCTGGAGGAGTGTCCGGATGGTAGACCCAGGCTGCTAGAGCCTGGAGTGGCAAGTCTAGGATGCCTGCAGGCACCAGCACCTTCTCCTGGCGAGCCCACACCCTAACAGTACTCTTCATCCTCACCAGTGTGCTGGACCACGGCACTCTGCTGGAAGAGATGCCACCAGACACAGACTGCAACATCAAGAGAGGTACTGTGGCCAGTACTTTGGTTTTCTTACGTTTTGGCATCACACAAGCTAAAGGTGGTCCAGTTTCCAGACCTCATCTAGCTTACTGGAGGCTTGGCTCTGCATCTGTGTGGCCTATGAGCTGTTTCTCCTCTTCATACTCTTCCAGACACCACAGTCAGGCTCAGAACCATTCCACTGCCCTCTATCTCCGTGGGGTGCCCTTTCCCGGCCCTGACCCCCGGCAACCACTGTCTGTTCTCCTTGCAACATCAGGGTTCTGAATCTTGGAGAATCTCCTGTGAATGGAGTTGTACAGTGCATGACCTTTGATGCCTCTGCAATTCATCTGAGCTCTGTGATGCCGATGCCTGCTCCCTTTCTATTGTGAGTGGCGTTCCTGGTGGATGTACCAGCGTCTGTCCATTGACAGTATTGAAAGACATTGGTGGTGTATCTAGTTTGGGGCGAATATTTGTGGAGCTGTTCTGAGCCTTCTGGTAGAAACTTGAGTGTGGACCTGAACTTCCATTTCTTGAGGGCAAATATCGCGGAGGGACTGATGCGTCGCATGAGTGTCTGTTTCCCTATCTGAGGGGCTGCTGTCTGCATCCCAGAGTGGCTGTTGTCCCACCAGCTCTCTTTCAGAGCTCCTGTCATCTCTCATCCCTGTCAGTACTTGCCGTTGTCAGGATATTTTATTTTAGCCAGTGTCTTATTATGAATTTAATTGCATTTCTGGAACAGTTAATGATGTTGATCAACTTCTTGAGCATTTAGGAGCCATGAAACCAACATCCTCTTTGGTGAAGTGGGGTGTTTTTTTTTTCTTTTTCTTTTCTTACACTTAAAAAAATCAGGTGGCTTGTTTTTATATTGTTGAGTTATGACAACATTTTATATGGTCCTGGCACAAAGTCCTTTGTTGGATATGATTTGCAAATTCCTTCTCTAAGTCTGTAGCTGGCCCTTCATTCTTTAGTAGCCTCATTTGTTATGTCCTTCTTTGTGTGTGCTTTTGATGTTATGCCTAAGATTTCTTTGTCTAACATCAGTTTATTCTTTCTCCTGTACTTTCTTCTAAAAGCTGCATGGTTTTATAGTTTACATTTAGATCACTCATTCATGTTGAGTGATATAAATATATTTTATTTTGGAATAGTTATTGATTCACAAGAAATTGTACAGGTAGGTTTTGAGTTCCTTCACCCAGTTCCCCAATATTTTGCCTAAATGTAAGACAGTTGCTGCTGCTGCTGCTAAGTTGCTTCAGTCGTGTCCGGCTCTGTGCGACGCCATAGACGGCAGCCTACTGGGCTCTGCCATCCATGGGATTTTCTAGGCAAGAGTACTGGGGTGGGTTGCCATTGCCTTCTGCGAAATGTAAGACAGTATTACACCTCAAACTAAACAGTATAGTTGATTTATAATCAACTATTATAATGAAAATGGATACCAATGCAGTCCACAGAGCTGATCACAGTTCAGTTTTACACGCACGTGTGCACATACACATGTGCATATAGAATTCTATGTGGTTTTTAAAGTTTTATTGCAGTGCATTTGATTTAAAGTTTCTAAAATTATAATTAAAAAATAACATAAAATTCACCATCTTAACCATTTTCAAGGGCACGCAGCTCAGTGGCTTTAAGCACATTCACAGGGTGCTACCTTCCCCATCACCTGTCCCTAGAACTTGTCCATCTGCCCAAACTGGCACTGTCCCCATCAAATACCAACTCCCCAGCCCCTCTCCCAGCCCCTGGCACCCACTGTCTTACCTCCTGTCTCTATGAATCTGATTCCTCTAGGAACCTCCTGTGAATGGCATCAGATAGTGTTTGCCCTTCTGTGGCTAGATTTCTTCACTGAGCATGGTGTCCCCAGCGTTTATCCATGTTGTAGCCTGTCAGAATTTCCTTCCTTAAGACTGAGGAGTGGTCCATTGTGTGAAGGGACCACACTTTGTGCATCCATCCATCGTGGATCGGCACTTGGGTTGTTTCCACCTTTTGGTGACTGTGAGCAATGCTGCTGTGAACACAGGTGTGCAAGTATCTGTTCCAGTCCCTGCTTTCATTCCCTTGAGGATACACCTGGAGTTACTGAATCATTCTGTTTCACCTTTAGAGGACCTGCCAGGCTGTCTCCACAACAGCTGTGCTCATTTAACATCCCCACCAACGGCATACACGGTTCCAGTTTCTTCACATTCTCCATATTCTCACCAGCACTGGTTATTTTACCTTTTTTTTTCGGTATGAAGTGGTAAAGTGGCATTCCATGTGGTTCTGATTTGCATTTCCTTGTTGCTAGTGATGCTGAGCATCTTCGTATGTGCCTGTTGGACATTTGTATGTCTTCTTGAGAGATCAGCTTTCGTTCTGATTATTTTATCATCCATATTTAAACTTTTAAATTTTAAAACAGAAAAAAGTGCTTGATGCTAAAAATATCATCTGATGCTAACCATCATCTGAGTCTTCAGCGAGTTATGATCTTTTTGTTATAGTGACATCAAATATCACAGATCAAAAAAAGAAAATCACAGACCACCGTCACAAATACAGTGATAATGAAAAAGTTTGAAATATTATGAGAATTTTAAAAATGTGTCCCAGAGACATAAAATGAACAAATGGTGTTGGAAAAAATGGCACTAATAAACTTGCTCAATTCGGAGTTGCTATACACCATCAATTTGTAAACACACACACACAATATCTGCAAATGGCAATATTAAATAAAACACGGTGTGCCTATACCAACTAATGCCTGTAACTTAGCTCCATCTGGGCAATAAGTTCATTAAACACTGTTTGATGTATTCAATCTATTTTTCTGATGCACACCAAAAATAAAAGTATAGATCAAATAAATACATGTGCATCCAGGCAACCGTACGAACCGCCTGGTAAATACTAGGGGTCTGTGAGCCTGGGTGAGGGGTGCTCTGCAGAAGCAGAGGTGAGCGGGGAGGGGACAATGGATGAGATATCCATCTCACCCCTCTGTCCACCAGGAGAGCATGAGGCCTTCAGGAATATGCACCTGACCCTGGGCTTTGATGGGAGGGCAAGCATTGTCATGGGTGGGACGGTCTGTGTCAAAAATGTCTGCAGGGACCCGCCCATCCCAGGGTCTGGGAATGTGAGGACCCTCTGCACACAGCCCCTGTGCCTCCCCTCAATCCCTGGTGGCCCCACGCTGACCCCATTTGTTCTTTCTGTGGCTGTAATCTGCTTTCTTTCTGAACTAAAGCCATCCCCTCCCTGCTGTGCAGAATGGAGTCCAGCCCCTTCCCTACCCCAGCTCAGATCTGGGACAACACACACACAAGTCTTGGGGTTTGAGGGTTTGTATGAATAATCTGCACAGGGAATTGGCCAGAGGGGACAGAAAGAACAAACTGGGAGCAGGGACGCCATGGGGAGAAGATCCCAGAAATCTTAATGTCCCTGACTCCAGCCTGGAATCCCTGCTGGCCTCTGGTTTCCTTCCCCTGGGAGGGGGGCTCCTCAGGCCTCCTGGCTCTCCCCACCCCTGGACAGCCTCACTCCTTCCTCCGTTCTCTGCAGACCGCTTGTCCCCAGAGGCCTTGCCTCAAAAAGCAGAAACAGCCCAGACTGGGACTGCATGCTGAGCTAGAAGTTGCTGACCTGAGTGGACATTTGCTTGGGCGTGACCAAATGCTTGCATCCTGAATGATTTCCCCAGAGACCAGTGGGCTGCCTGAGGCCACTGGTTCCTCTAGAATATGAGTTAAGGTCCAGGGCCTGCAAGGCACACAGGCAGGACAGGAGGGAGGCGTCAGGGCTGTGGCTTACAGGAGGGCACATTCTCATCTGAAGACACAGGGTTTGAATGGAAAAAATAAAACCCTTATTGGGCTAAAGAAAACACTTGGGTGGGCTGCATTCAGCCTTGTCCAGAGTCACCTTCTGGTTACTTCCCAATTATGGCTCCTTTTCCCTCTTCTCCTGTCTTTGCCCATCTTTCCCCCCCCGTTCTCTCCCTCTTTTCTTTCTCTCATGTCCCTTCTCTTTCTCGCCATCTATTTTCCTCTCTCTCCCTCTTGCTGTCCTTTCTTGCTTCTCCACCGCCCTCTGCTCTCTCCTCTGGGGAGCAGGCCAGCTCACCGGGGCCACTGTTCCTGGTAATCATGATGGTCCCACAGGGGACCAGTAACTGCCAGGATCTGCTATCCCCTTAAGGGCAGAAGTGGCGATGACAGAGCCCTGTCACCGTCCTCAAGCCTCTGCCTTGGGTTTCCTGCTTCTCCAAGGACAGGAGCACTTGGGGTGGGGGCATCTATAGAAGCACTGAGCCCTGGGCCCAAAGGGGGTGGATGAGAGTGCCCCAGGTGGGGCCTGGGAGAGGGGCAGGGTCCACAGCGTGAACTTGTGCACACGCTAATGAGTTCATCCTCACAACAGCACTAGGAGATAGATCCTATCATCATCCCCAGTTTTCATATGCAGGAACTAAAGGGTACAGAGAGATGAAATGACTTGCCCAAGGTCACACAGCCAGTACCTCCATGCTTCTCTACCCCTCTCATTCTGATTCTCCGAACCACCAGGAAGAGTTGGGGCCACAAGCGCTCCTTCACCCACCCCACCCACCCCAGAAAAGAACTCATCAGTCAGCAGGGACATCTGTCTCCATGGCTGCAGAATCAGGGTTCTGCCCTCTGTCCAAGGATGAACCCCTGTCCACAGAGGATGAGACTTTCAGACCTGGTGTTTCCTGGATTTGTTAGGTGTTTCTTGACAGAGAGGAAATATAAGGTTGAAAACCCAGGGTGTCTGAAGACTGGAGGGGCCAGAGAGGCGGTGCTTTGCAGAGCTGATGTTCTCAGACTGGGGACTACATTGGAATCTCCTGGAGGAGATTAAAACAAGAGCTGGACTCACCCCCTGCCCCACCAGAGTTTGGGGGTCCCCAAGGAGAGACAAAGTTTGAGAATTTGCATTTCTAACAGATCTGGTGATTTTAGGTGGTGATGCTGTGGCTGGTTTAGGAACCCTACTTTGAGAACCTTTGCCTCAGAGAAAGAGGAAGCGAGGTCACCAGAGACAGACATGTCCGTTTTCACTGGAGCCCAGAGCAGACGGGGAAGTCGGGGGTCCCCGCCAGCTCCTGGCAGCGCGGACACACCCCGTCCTTTGTTTCTGGTCCCCAGCGGTGGGGAATGGCGCTCATTTAAGCCGGGCCTGCGCCATGCGGAAAGCACCTCTGTACAGATCTATCAGGTTTTTATTAACTGTTTTACTGCCACGGTTTCAAAATCAATCAAAAGGTTGCCCTCCGGAGACTCACTGGGGTTTGAGGGCTGGGGCTCCTGGACCACATGCAGCGTGAAGTGGAGAGGGGGGAGGTCAACCTGCAGATGGGGTGGCTGAGGCCCGGTGGTGGTGGCTGTGTCCTTCCCTGGCTGTGTGAAGGGTGGCTTTGCCCTGTCTCTGAACCAAAGCCTCAAGCCCAGACCAGAACTAACGGCCCCTACTTGTTGATCCTTGAACCAAAGCCAAATATGAATTTCTCTTATGAGCCACTTTTCAAAGCTACGTTCAAAACAAAGCAGAGAGGGGGATGAAAGACCCTCAGCAAACCAGTTTGAATCGGAAGGGAATCTCTAATTCCCTGAACTATTAAACGAAAACAAACCTGGAACATCAAAAGCCTTTAAACCTGACATTAGTCAATATTTCTGTTGGTCTGGCTCCCTGGCTCAACAGAAGCCAACTTCAGTGTGACTCTCTGAGCTCAAGGGAGAGCTTGGGTCTTTTATTGACTGAACCCTTCCAGGGAAGCCCTGTCCTGTGCCCTGCAGTGAGGGAGGCTGCACTCTCCAACCCCAAGCCCATCTCCCTACCTAACGTGGGAGGCACGCCTGCTCTGGTCCGTTTCTTCAGTCCCAAGGGTGGGCACACAGCCCTGGCCTGCAGCTAAGTCGTGGGGGTCCCAGCCTCTCTGATCCCTGCAGAGGGACCATAGGCAGTCCTGCAGTGACCCTGAACTGCACCCCGCTTCCCCCCACAGAGGGAAGGAAAAAGCTTGCTCCAAATCCGGGGGGCAGAGTCAGAGGACCAGGGGACTTCCACTGCCTTCACAGGCCTGCAGGGTGCCAGCCACGCCTAAGAACACGTGTGAAAGAGGGAGAGAAGGGGGTGAGAAAAGCAGGTGGACGGGGAAGCACAGGACTGTGTGATTTCTGACACCTTGTCCCCAGCTAGGCCACCTAGCTCTGGTGTCTACTATTTCCTGACACTTGAGTGTCACCAAAACACACCCTCCTGGCTTGAAAGCTGCATCTGCTTGAGCCCTGCTTGCTTGTAGTCATCCTTGTTCAAACGTGGTCTCTCTCCCTCCCCTCCCCCTCTCTCCCCCCCTCCTTCTTCTTTTTTATCTTTTTCTCTCTGTCTCCCTTTTCCTTTCACGTGCACCTGTGTCCACCTGCCTGTCTCCTGAAAAGTCTCTGCTCAAAGGTGGAATGGACCCTTGCCTTCCATGTTGACTAGGAAGTGCTGCTGAGGAACATTATTGAGCCATAAAAAGGAATGAAGCACAGACGCATGCTACATCATGGATGAACCTCAGAAACCTGATGCGAAGTGAAAGAAGCCAGGCACAAAAGGTCACATACTGGGTGATTCCGTCTAGACGAACTGTCCAAAAAAGGCCAGGCTGTAGAGACAGAAAGGGATTGCCAGAGACTGGGGGCGGGGATGGGGGAGGAAATGGGGAGGGCTGCTTAATTGGGGTTTCCTCTGGAGATGATGAAAACGTTCTGGGATTGGAGAGAGGCGACGGTTGCACAGCCCTGTGGATGCACTAAGCACAATGATGTGCACATTTACGATAGCAGGAGAATCCAGTTGCTCTTTCCCAGTCCTTGCTTTGACCCCTTGGGTCCTGGGGGGTTTGCAGCCTCGGAGTTTATGAAAGAGGTTACTGTGTGTGATGGTCAGAGCATAGGCCAGCCTGCTGCTGCTGCTGCTGCTAAGTCGCTTCAGTCGTGTCTACTCTGTGCGACCCCATGGACTGCAGCCCACCAGGCTCCTCCATCCATGGGATTTTCCAGGCAAGAGTGCTGGAGTGGGGTGCCATTGCCTTCTCCAGCCTACAGGCTTCTAAACCGTGCCCTGCCACGTCTAGTTGTGTGACCTTAAGCAAGTCTCTTAACCTCTCTGTTTCTCTCTTTCCTCATCTGCAAAGCTGGGAAGATAATAATTTTTTAAATTGTTACTATAAAATAACCTCATAAGGTTATTGTAGAGTTATGTGCTTAAATGTAGTCAGCCCTCAATGCATGTTAGCTCTTATTATCACCTTATGAATGTGCAAAATTTCTGGGTAGGAGAAAGACGAGCTAACAAGTGATTCTGCCACTAGCCTGTTTGCCGGGGCCTCAGCGTAAAAAGAGAATCAGTTAGCATAGCTTTAAGGCCCCCTCCAGTCCTAACACCAGAATAATTGGAACCAATATCCCTGGCATACAAGAGGAAAAGCAAAAGATGAAATACCTAGAACATGCTGGGACAGACCACATCAACTGTTGCATTTAATCTTCCCAATAACAGGGAGAGAATTTTCTCCCTTTCATGGCTAAGGATTAGTGTTTTTATCTCTTTCTTTAGTCACATTAGTATTTTTTGTTCAGTGGTTAGATAAATGTATTGGAGGATACATTTCCATTTTATTTTTATTTTGTAAAAAAGGCATTGCTCCTGGATCTGGGTTCCTGTGTCTCTGCAAGAAAGGATTCCTGAGGTGCTTGGAATGGTCTTCCAATGGAACTAGGATATAGTAACACAGAGAGTAGAAATAAAACCCACTTCCTAACCAAGAAAGACTAAGGCAAAACAAGTTCAATGCTTTTTTCCCCTTGTTCCAAATCAATGGGAGTTAATATGGAGTCGGGGACCTGGGGACCACCTAGGACAACTCAGTGAGCCCCTAGTGATCAGTTGGAGAAACAGGTTTGCCACAGAGCCCTCATTCATTTCTCAAAGCCATATTATCGAGTATAAAAGAAGGCTGGACTTAGGAAGCAAAGACCGTTGTCATAGCAAGGTTGAGATGGAAGAAAAAGGAAACAGATACATACTTTGCTTAGACTTCAGATCAGACACAGCATTGGGTGTTTCCACGTGTAGGAAGCAATGCAGGAGAAAAGGCAGAATAATAAACAGAAGATGGACCCAACCTAGGCTGGATCATAAATCAGTAAAGGGCTCGTGGAACAGGCATAACCCCGACAGGTTGACAGATGGTTCCATTTGACCAAGAGGGAGGTCACTGGTGGCCTTCAAGTTCTCTCCCGAGCCCCGAAGCTGTCAACATGAGAGTGTAAGCAGCTGGATGGAGGCAGACACAGAAAGAAGCTGGTCACACAGCTGGAAGGGAAAGCCACAATCCAGGCGTTTCAGGGCCATTCCTCACTCTCGGACAAGACGGGACTTGATCAAAGTCACACCACTGGCAGGTGGCAGAGCCAGCCCCAGGGCTGTCTTTTCCACTAGCCCGTGCAGCCCAATTTAGGATTCATGTGATGCTGTAGGCCTTGCCAGCGGCCACTCTAGCAGGGCAGAGCATAACAGGGATGAATGCGACACCTTCCGTTTCAGGTTCAGAAAAATCAATCGCCTAAGTACAGGATGCGGGAGGTTGGCTCATAGCCGTCTTGTGTAAAAGACCTGGGGTGAGGAGGGGGATGGGGTGGCTTCTGTTGACCACAAGATCAACAGAAGCCTGTGGCATGATCCAGCTGCCCACAGAGAAGTCTGCCTCTTACATGGACAGCCTGGGCAGAGGCAATGCACCAGAGCCTAGGGACTGATGACCTGACAGTCCTCTGTGCTTGCGGGCACCTTTCTGAGATGTGTTTATTTCTAGGTGTCACAAATTAAAGGACATATCAGGGTTGGCAGACTATGGAAAGGAGAGGGGCTGAGCTGGTGAAGGGTCTAGGGAGCCTGTCAAACACCTTATTGAAGAAGATGAAGACCCTTAGCTAGGGAAACAAAAGGGGTGGGGGAGAAAAGTAAAGGCCATGAGCCAGGCCTTCCATTTACAAGGAGGTTGTCATGGGGTAAAGATCGTCGGGGTGGGCCCAGAGGACAGAACTGGGACTTCAAGTAGCAGGGGGCATGTTGTGGTTACCAGTTGTGTCCCTGGAATGTCAGGAGGTCAACAGGTGTCCCCTGAAAAAAGGGGCCAGAGTCAAATAAGAGTAGAAAATGTATACATGTTATGTCAACACCCCTCTTGGCGATTCAAAGGCATCTCAGCATTTAGACATATAGATATATGTCTGATATATCACATGGGACAAATCTAAAGATATAAAAGGATTCTCCCTTGCCTGAGTCCCCAGGAGCAGCGTGGGGAACAGAGGCCTTCTGGGCTCTTAAATCAGGAGCTGCGATCCTGGAATAAGGTGTACAGGGGCAAAAATGTCCAGACTAGAGTGTGTAGCTAGGATTGGAATTGCTTGCTCATGGGTAGTTGCATTTTTAGGGTATAAAAAAGTACAACTTCACCCATTTAAAAAATGAGTTGCTGATCTTACTATTGATTGTAGGGGCTCTTTAAGTGTGTGAGAAATTACACTTTGTTTGCGATTTGGACATATATGCATTTAAATTCTCAGAAGAGTCCCACAGTAAATGCAACCTGTGTCACTGTTTCCCTACCTAAATGGACCATAAGCCCTTTTTCTTCCTTGACAATCTCAGAGGACTAGCTTGGGAAAGGCTGGGATAAGGCAGCGGGCATCTGGACCCGGTCATCAAGATGCAGACATCTGGGCAACTTTCAATAGTATGACAAGGCCCCTCTCCTCTGCCTGGGGGACCTTGACGCTCTCAGGGGCTGAGCCTTGTGAGAAGCCTTTCTGTGCTGGCATCTCTTTTATAATTTAAGGGACCCATTCTTATCATGCATCCATCAGTGTCAGGCCTTGTGCGAGCCTGTCCCATCCATCTCTCCATTCCCGAAACCCTACAAGCCAGACTCAAGCAGAGAGCTTTCTCAAAGGGAGACAAACTGCTATCTGATTTCAAAGCCATTACACAATGTCCCATTCAACTTGTTTAGAACCGACATCGAAGACCCAATCCCCAGGAAATGAGACACTGGCCTTGTCCCTCTCTCCTCAGGTCAGCTCTTGTCTGTTTTTGTCCTCCAGCTTGTGGCCTGTGGTACCTGGTGGGCTGGTTATTGTGACGCCCATCTGCTGGCTGTCTCAGTTCTGGGGTGGCAGTTTTGTGCCTTGGGTTCCTGGCACTCGGCACACAACCAGTTAGCAGGTCAGTGCTGGTGAGAATAGTGAACATGTAGCGAGTATTCACTTTCTGCCATCAGGGTTCCCATACGTTAAGTGAAGAAGAACTAAAGAGCCTCTTGATGAAAGTGAAAGAGGAGGGTGAAAAAGTTGGCTTAAAGCTCAACATTCAGAAAACTAAGATCAAGAAATCTGGTCCCATCACTTCATGGCAAATAGATGGGGAAACAATGGAAACAGTGACAGAGTTTATTTTGGGGGGGGGCTCCAAAATCACTGCAGATGGTGACTGCAGCCATGAAATTAAAACATACTTGCTCCTTGGAAGAAAAGCTATGACCAACCTAGACAGCATATTAAAAAGCAGAGACATTACTTTGCCAACAAAGGTCCATCTAGTCAAAGCTATGGTTTTTCCAGTAGTCATGTATGGATGTGAGAGTTGGACTATAAAGAAAGCTGAGCGCCAAAGAATTGATGCTTTTGAACTGTGGTGCTGGAGAAGACTCTTGAGAGTCCCTTGGACTGCAACGAGATCCAACCAGTTAATCCCAAAGGAAATCAGTCCTGAAGTGGAAGGACTGATGCTGAAGGATTGATTCATTGGAAGGACTGATGCTGAAGCTGAAACTCCAATACTTTGGCCACCTGATGTGAAGAGCTGACTTTTAAGGGTCATTTGAAAAGACCCTGATACTGGGAGAGATTGAAGGCAAGAGGAGAAGGGGACAGCAAGGATGAAATTGTTGGATGGCATCACTGACTCGATGGACATGAGTTTGAGTAAATTCTGGGAGCTGGTGATGGACAGGGAAGCCTGGTGTGCTGCAGTCCATGGGGTCACAGTCAGACATGACTGAGCAACTGAACAGAACTGATTGAGTACTCACCATAGACAGGCTCTATGCTAAGGACTTTCCAAGGATCCCATTTCACTGTTCACAGCAACTCTTTGTAGGTGCTATTACCACCGGCTCCATTTTGCAGATGAAGAAACTGAGGCCAAGGGAATTTTGATCATTCTTCTAAGGCCACATAGCCCCTGTGCGGTGCAGACCTAATTTGAACTCTGAAGCCAGGGCTCTTACCTACCTTGTACTTCATGCCTGATGGATGAGCCAGGAGGTCCCAGCCTACCAGATACCACATACAGAGGAACTGCCTTTCTGTGTCAATTCAGGAGCCCAGGAAGCTTTAACTCAACACTTCAGGGGAGCCTGTGGGACCAGGCAGCCCCAGGTTGGGGAGGACCCCGGTCTCATCTTCTACCTCTTCCCTGCTCCCCTGCTGCAAGTTGGGGTCACAGGCCAGCCCAGGGCCTCCTCAGGTCCCAGCGAGGAAACAGCCCCGTCCTGGTTTGCAGCATTACCAATTGCTCTGGGCAAGCTGCAAGCAAACAGCTGTGACTTCAGTCCCCACGGCTCCCCCGCCCCCATTACCTGTGTCAACACTTTTATTTTTAAAGCGGCAGAGCCAAGGTGGGGGCTGGGGGTGGCCGATGAGGAGGGAGGGAGCCGGGGCCTTATCAGCACTGGGGTCCTTGCATATGTAACACCGTCATATAATTAACAGTGAAGATCATTTACATTGTCGCTTAGCTAATTTTCATAATGTTTTCTTTATTATCAGAGGAAGAAATTAACCCAAGAATTTATTTACATAGCAGCCTCAAACAGTAACAGCTTGCTAATTGCCTGTTAGGTGATTAATAAGCTTGCAGCAGATGCTAATGCGTCGTGGGCTCCCCGTTTCAAAGGTGCTCTTGCTGCACGCTTGTGTTTTTGGCAGCTTAATTAGTGCAATAATTATGTACTTGTTGCTCCTTCTTTCGAGCAAATACTGTCAAATGCTTAAAAGATTAAAGTGAATTATATCCTGAGAACTCACAGTGCTTAAGGATGCCCGTTCTTGCTAACTTCTCTGCTGGTTCAAAAATAGAAGAGAATAAATGAGAGGGGTTCTAAACTGTCAGCGGGGAGACTTGTGGACCCGAGTCAGTTGCATTATGGTCCTGGCCTTGCCCCTTGAACCCTGCCTCAGTTTCCCGCCTATAAAAGGAAGGCACATCATTGGCTGGGGGGGTAGAGGGGAAACTAGCATCTGATAGATGCAAGCAGCTCGATGCGTCGGGTAGCTCTTAGTTGGGTCCTGATAAGAACAAATCAATTGTAAAAGGCATCTTTGAGGGGTTTCCCTGGGGGTCCAGTGGTTAAGACTTCGCCTTCCAATGCAAGGGGTGTAGGTACGATTCCTGGTTGGGGAGCTAAGATCAGGACCAAAAATGCCAAAACGTTAAAAAAAAAAAAAAAAGGAGCAATATTGTAATATATTCAATAAAGACTTTAAAAAGGGTCCACATCCAAAAAATCTTTTTTTAAAAAAAGGCAACTTTGAGCTAATTAGAGAAGGTTGCAATAGATGACCTCCAGAGGTCAATGTTGACTTTCTTAGGTGGAACAATGGCATAATGCTTATGTAAAAGAAAAATAGTCTTGTCCGTTAGATAAGCATCTTGAAGGGTTTAGTGCTGAAACATGATGTCTGTAATATGCTTTAAAATATTCCAGCCCCCTCCTGAATATAGTAGGTCTGTAGATAAAATAAGATTACAAAATGTGGATTCACAACTGGGTGGTGGGTACATTTGGGATCAATATAATTGCTTTCTCCACTTTTGTACGTGTTTGAAAATGTGTGTACTAGACAAGTTAAAACATAGGGCGGGGGTGGGGATGCTATTCAGACATGGGCTTTAGAATCCAACTACCTCCCTTCAAGTCCTGCTCAACCAGGTGCTAGGTTTGTGACCTTGAACCAGAGCCTATCCTTCCTGTGCCTCAGTTTCCTCATCTGTGATATGGGGATATACTTGTTGCTAGGATTTACCCAGTCAATGCATGCCAGGTACCTTCTGGGAAGCTGCTTCTTGTCATTCTTCTTATGATGTTGCAGCCCTACCTGAGTCACTCAGGACCAAGCCTCGCACCTCAGTCTCTCCAAGGCTGGAAATCACAATGCTGGGGCTTAGCCCTCTTTACCTGCGTTCTGCTTCTGGCCAGACTCCCGGGCACCTCTGTCCTGGGGTGGTGGGATGCGGAACTTGCCCTGTGGCTAATTGTCTGAATTTCAGCTGGTGCTGATATTTTCATTCCCTCCCAGCCCCAGAAGCTGCACCCAACCTGCAGCAGCTGCCCCTGCATCCCTCTCCTACATGTTGAGTCTCAGGCCCTTTAAGGCTCCAGCGTCCCAGAGTCATTCCCATTTTCCTGGTGCGGACCTGCCTTCTGCTGACATGTCCTGGGCAGGTCATTGACCCTCTGTGTGCCTTGGGTCTGGCCTCATTTTTCCCATTTGTAAAATGAGGTGTTGGAAACATTCTCTAAATGTCCAGCATTGACTGCAGAACATATGGAGTCTCTGTAGTCCCAGTGCCCTGAACAGTCCTTGACCCAGAGCAGAAGCTCAGTAAAGGTTTGGATATTGATAGAATGAATGAACAAATTGACGAGAGATGCCAGCCTCCCTCCCTCTTCCTGCACTAGATTACGGTGTACTCCGTAGCCCCCCACTCAACAGTCCAGATCCACACCCCAAACGCCTCTTAAATACCAGCCTCGAAGGTGAATTTAATCACAGCATCACACTCACTGCCCTCTGCCCCCATCCACTCCCTGTGCCCACCCAGATCTGAGTGCACCCTCTAACAAAGTATCTGCAGCTCTCTGAGGCTAAAGAAGCAAGATTTTGCATTATGTAGGGGAAGAAGCCAGGGAGAACCAGGGAATCTCAACACTGTTACCCAGTACATGAGTTAAATTCAGCCCCTCCTCCAGGAAGCCCCCAGTAGTTTCCTGGGGCTTACTGGGGCCCTGGTGTTTGTGTCCTGCACTTGGACTAGGAAATGTGAGCAGCTTGGTTTGTTTTGTTTTTTTGTCACCTGAATGATATGTAATTGTATTATAAATCAGTGTGAGCAGAGATCACCCTTTCTTTTTTCTGTACTGACCCAGCAGAGTCGAGCAGAGATCTGCACACCCAAAAGTTTCAGAGGAGCAAGGATTCCAGAGTCCAGAGTCCTTAGACTGTCATTTAGAAAGGAAGAAAGGCCCGGGAAGGTCCAATGAGTTGGGCAAGGCCTGCAGAAGCTCTGGCTCTGATCATCCCTGGGTCGTCTTTCCTTACCCTCCTGCTTGCTGCCTGTGTGACTGTGAACTGGGTGCAGTGAGGGTGGCCCTGATCGAGGAGCAGAGGCAGGGAGGCCTTGGCTCGTGTGGCCTCCATCCCAGGGGGCTTCAGGGGCTGAAGTAGAGGCAGATTGAGCCAGACAGTGAGGGGTTTCTGGACAAGGGACTTTCAACACTAAAACTGAATAAGCCTCATGAAAATCAGAATGAGTTGACCACTCTGCAATGCTGGCTCTTGAGGATGCCCCGGGACCCTTGTCTGGGGTGCTCTCCTGCCTGCCTAGCTGGGGCTGAGTAAGTCCTGGGCATGGAGCAACTGGCTAAGCTGGGCCAAGCAGTTTCTTCCTCTCTAGAATTTGATGCTTGAGTGGAGGGAAAACAACACCGACAGTGAGTTCTTTTAGAGGCAGAGCCCAGAGCAAGGAGTCCACCAGCCCTGACTGCTGTGGTCTTCAGGGCAGCCCTGGGTATGGTCTTCCTGGGGCCAAGAGCTCAGATCTCCTTTGATTCTTGGATTCCAGAGTTTCCCAGCAAATTCAGTTTCTGCCTTTCTCACCTCCTTGCATTGATCAGATTCCCCTCCCCTGATATGCCTTGGTATTCTACCAGCATCTCTCATTTGGGGCACTTCCTAGAGTGCCCCATTTTCATTCATTTGTCTGACTTTTTCGTGATTGCTAGTCTGTGGCTCCAGAGGACAGAGACCCCGTCTGTGTTTGGTTGCCACCCATGGATGGAACGTAACACAGTGCTTGGCACATAGGAATCAAGACTGCTGATTTGTTTGTTTTTCTCTCAAGCACTTACCATGTGCCAGTAGAATAGGGGAAGGAGACTAAATAGATGCCTAAATCGGCCAGCATTCTGTGCAGGCACCCAAGTGAACCCTGGGTAGTGAATGCCTTTCTCCAAAGTAACAGCTCAGCGCCTCCCTCTATGCGTTCACTTGCTTACTTTCATTTCACATGGTGACTATTAAATGCCAGTGATGAGCGAATGTGAAATACAGCCTCTGACCCACAGCAGTAGTCCTCAAACTTTAGAGCATCAGAGGTGCCTGGAGCTCTTGTTAGAACACAGATTCCTGGGCCCTGACCTGTTGTTTCTTATTCACAGGATGGGGTGGACCCAGAACAAGTGGTTCCTAATGAGTTGCCAGGTGATGCTCATGCCTCATAGGGATTGGGGTCACTCAGGACCACTGCCCTGTTGCAACTAAAAACCTCTCTGGAGATAGAGTTTTAAAGGAGTTGACATTTACATGCATGACAGAGAACAGAAGTGTTAGGTTTTGGTCTTCTTGGTATCTATTCCCCATTTTGATAACAACACCCAGATTTCCTTTTTAACATCTATACCTTCTGGATCCAGCCATCCCTGAAGCCAGTCATCTTCAGGCCCGTCAAAAAGACCCAAAAGCTACTTGAGTCAATAAACCCACTTTGAGCGTAGCCCATATTTTGGGGTGGGGTTTTTGACATATACCTGGAGAAGGAAATGGCAACCCACTCCAGTATTCTTGCCTGGAAAATCCCACAGACGGTGGAACCTGGTAGACTACAGTCCGTGGGGTCGCAAAGAGTTGGACACGACTGAGCGACTTCACTTTTGACATATAATAGAAAGTTTCCCATTTGATACAAAGTGTGCTAGGAATTTTGAAGTGTGCCATCCTTTCTGGGTCAGGAAGCTACACAGATAGTAAGAAAAGGAGACAGCCTTCTAGGTATATAGTTGGGACACTGGACGATATAGCAGAAATGTGTGATGGGGAAGAGTGAGGTACAGAGGTCATGGCAGAGACCAGCAGGCTGGCCCTCAGGACCCAGTGAGAAGCCTCTAGAAGAGTTGAGCCCGGGAGGAAGGGGGGCATATGCTGCCACCCAGATGGGAAAGCGCCTTGCCTTCTGCAATCCCCTTTCCCAGAAGAGGTCCCCCTCAATGCCAAAGGTTCCCAGAGCCTGCTGGTTCCTTGTATTCAGACTTCCTGCCCAGACGGGGCAGCTGGGATGAGGTCATCGCTGGGGAGAGTCTTTCATCCTCTTGCTAAGCTGCTTCTTTCAGTAGCAATTGCTGTCTTGCTTAATCTCAAAATTATCTGATTGTCACAGTCGAGTTTTTCACATTAGGCAGGGAGCCAACAAGTTACTTAACCTATAATTGCCCTTTAATGAAGCCCATCTTCAAAACTGAATTGTCAAAGAGAAACTTGTAAACACACAGCGAGGTCCAAGACTGAGCTGGCCCCAGACGTCGCAGCCAGGCCCTTGACTCCTCTCTGGCGTCAGCCACATTTGTCTGAGTTCTAGGGGCTTTATCGCCTGCTGCCACCCAGAGTGGAGAGGAATCTGGTGCTGGCAACAGTTGCCAGAGCAGGTCAGGGCTTTTACAAGCAAGCTTAGGGGGCTTGGTTTGGGTGCACACATTCAGCTTGGCCGGTGCCCCCTTCTCCCCAAAGTTAAGAGAGGTGAGAGTCATGGCTGACTTCTTGACTTGAACTTCACAAAACCTATGCGATGTCTGTCTTGGGTGAACCCACACAATGGTAGAAGTGCAGCTGGTGAAAGGTCCTTGTGGTAGAACGAGTCGGCGAGGGAGGCTGGCATCAGAGAGAAGTGCTTTTCAGAGCAGCTGTCTGGGCTCCACCTGCACCGTGTATGGTCAGGCGTCCGCCCTCCGGCAGCTTCCAATGCATCTTAGAACATCAGAAGTGGAGTGCCATTGTCAAGCTTACTCAGTCGCTTTATTTTACTTTCATATTCATCCAGGGCAAAACCTAGACAAGGAAAGAAATATTTACAGAATGCCTACTATGTGTCTGGTATCATGTTAGGCACTTTACATCTCATTTAATTTTCAGAGCAACACTAGAAGCTAGGTCATATCATCCTTATTTTGTAGATGAAGAATGTGAGACCCAGAGAGGTTAGGTAAATTGACTGATATCACACAGTGTGTGCATATGGGAGGTAGGTTTTGAACTCGGGCTTATTTAATGCCAAGGCCAGTAAATAATCTTTCAACACTTTGATGGCTCCCTAATCATAATGCTTATAATACTAACCTAAAGCCAACAAGGGGTGCGGGTAAGGAGGGCTGTGGATTCATGAATAAAATACAGTGCTGCCTGGGATTTGCTTAAGAACAACACAAGATTTCGTTGAGGGAGATAGATAGGAATATAGGTGAAAAGATTGGCTGTGAGATGATAGGTATTAGAACAGGGTCCATGCTGCTGCTAAGTCGCTTCAGTCGTGTCCTACTCTGTGCGACCTGAGACGGCAGCCCACCAGGCTCCCCCGTCCCTGGGATTCTCCAGGCAAGAGCACTGGAGTGGGTTGCCATTTCCTTCTCCAATGCATGAAAGTGAAAAGTGGAAGTGAAGTCGCTCAGTCGTGTCCAACTCCTAGCGATCCCATGGACTGCAGCCTACCAGGCTCCTCCATCCATGGGATTTTCCATAGGTGTTCATTATACAATTTTTTCTGAATTTGAAATTTGTTATTACAAAAAAGTTTTAAAATCACACCACTTTCTCCAGAAGTCAGTACCCCTACCCAGTACCCCCTACAAAGCCCATACGCATGTCTGTTACTGCCCTGTGCCTACCGTGTCACACGAGAGTCACCCTTGAAATTTCCTGTGTCCCTCCAAGTCTGTGACTCCACGAGGATAAGAGTAACGTTTATCTTGCTCACCTAAGAAATGTTTTTAGAATGAATATACGAAAATGAATTGAGAGATTGGGACTGACATGTATACACTGCTGCTGCTGCTAAGTCACTTCAGTCGTGTCCGACTCTGCGAGACCCCATAGACGGCAGCTCACCAGGCTCCCCCGTCCCTGGGATTCTCCAGGCAAGAACACTGGAGTGGGCTGACATTTCCTTCTCCAATGCATGAAAGTGAAAAGTGGAAGTGAAGTCGCTCAGTTGTGCCCGACTCTGAGTGACCCCATGGACTGCAGCCCACCAGGCTCCCCCATCCCTGGGATTCTCCAGGCAAGAACACTGGAGTGGGTTGCCATTTCCTTCTCCAATGCATGAAAGTAGGCATACAGCAAACATCGGTTGAGTGAATGAAAAATCCAAGGAGCTGGGCCCTGAAGGCTGGCTGAGTTGTAATGAGCCAAAAGGTCACAGAGAGGGCATGCTAGGTGGGGGACAGGCTTGAGCAAAGGCGCAGGCAGCCGGCAAGCCAAGTTCAGAGGTGAGGGAGGAGGAAGTCCAGCCACAGCCAAACCAACAGTCGTCCGTGAGGATACATTGCCCGTGCAGGCTGGCGTGTCCATTTTTTATTAACTTATATTTCACAGATGTAGCACTGGCAGTGTATTTTTTATCTTATCACCACAGCAGGGTCAGTCCCCGCTGTGGCTGTGAAAAGTGAGGCTCTCAATTCCAGTCTCAGCTCATTAATTGAAGAAAGTTGGCCAGCGTGTGCCGGGCGGAAGGCAGCTCCAAACGGATGTCGACACATTTTTGAGGACTCAAAGCAAACAAAGGAAATCAATTAAGGGGACAGCCTGGGGTTCCAGCTGGGAATCTGAATCCTACTGCCTTTCCTAAGAGTCCCCAGCTAAAGAAAGAAAGATGGTCCTGATGAACCTATTTGCAGGGCAGCAGAGGAGACACAGACATAGAGAACAGAGATGTGGGCACAGTTGGGGAAGGAGAGGGTGGGACGGATGGAGGGAGCAGCATGGAAACATATACATGACCATATGTAAAATAGACAGCCGGTGGGAATTGGCTGCATGATGCAGAGTTCAAATTTGGTGCTCTATGACAACCTAGAGGGCTAGGATGTGGTGGGAGGTGAGAGGGAGGGTCAAGAGGGAAGGGACATATGTATACCTATGGCTGATTCATGTTGATGTATAGCAGAAACCACACAATATGGTAAAGCAATTATCCTCCAATTAAAAATAAATTTTAAAAAAGCAAGAAAAAAACTTTCATCCACAGGCCACCCTAAAAGTAAGTGCCATGTGGAAATGGAGGCCTGAAAAGGCCAGGACAGGAGGCTGGATGGTTTGGGATAGCGTTGGTCCAGCAGGGGCAGAGTTTGCATCCTGAGGCTTCACAGGCTACGTGGTGTCTGGTCTCCCGCCAGCCTTCCTGATGAAAACCGCACTCCATTACTGGCTTCGGTTGAAGCCTGCCAGACTTAGGATACCTTCAAAGGCCTTGCTTGCACAGAAGGACTTCTGCCACCAAATGCGGGCTGATGATGACCGCAGCAGTGCAAATGTGTGCAGTTCAACCAGGATCCCTGAGATCAACTCGCCCTCCCAGCCATTCCAGCATGGAGGGTGGAGTGGAGAGCAGGGTCAGAAACTGAACTCAGAGGAGAGATGTGAAGTCCCCAACATGGCACGGCGGGGAGGTAGTGGAGCCAAGACGCTTCCCTCTGATTTGCACATAGGATCCTTGCCGCGGGCTCTATCCTGGGCCTGGGTGAGGGCCCAGGTCTCAGTCCTGCCCGCCGTGCTCATGGTCTGCCTGGCACTCAGCCCTCCTCCCGTGCTCATGGTCTGCCTGGTACTTGCCATCATCGATGGTCAAATGAGGCTAAGAGGATCCCTGTGTGGTCCTGTTGCCCGCTAAAAATAGTGATGACTCCCATGGTCTCCTGGGAATTTGAAAGAGTTCTGCCTTCTGGGCCTGTCCCTACCTATAATTCTTCAAGTTATTCTGTGTCTCTGGAATATTAATTGGCCTGGGAGCACTGAAGCAAGGAAGGCAAAATGAACACAAATGTGTCTGGGATAGTAATTCCTTGTGTCATAGCACTCTGAATTTCTCAAAGGGCCTTTGCATTTGTTGTCTAATATGCAACAAGCAGCAACCCTGCGAGCTGTCTAGGATGATAATGATCATTTTCTTCCTTAAAAAGGAGGGGTGGAGGGTGCCGAGAGGTTCTATTTTGGCCAACGTCTCACTGTTTGCACTTTTCAATTTCTGAAGTTTGGAAATATTAAGCCCATCTTTACCTTTAGTTTTGCTTCCCTGATAGCTCAGTTGGTAAAGAATCTGCCTGCAATGCTGGAGACCCCAGTTTGATTCCTGGGTTGGGAAGATCCACTGGAGAAGGGATAGGCTACCCACCCCAGTATTCTTGGGCTTCCCTTGTGGCTCAGCTGGTAAAGAATTCACCATCAGTGTGGGAGACCTGGGTTCAATCCCTGGGTTGGGAAGATCCCCTGGAGAAGGGAACGGCTACCCACTCCAGTATTCTGGCCTGGAGAACTCCATGGACTGGAATTCCATCGGGTGTCAAAGACTGAGAGACTTCCACATCTTTAGTTTTAAAATGGGAATCTTGGAGCAGGTAATTGGGAGGAATTCCTCCCCCATATTTTGAGAAATTGATTTTATTTTAAAATAGAAGTTATTGCAAAAGTTTAAACACCTTATTTAACATTTTGTTTTTGTTTTGCTCCTTTTGTTTTTTAGTCTCGTTTCTGAAAACGTGAGCTTGGGGAACTTCTTTTCCTCCTCCTTTGAAGCCAAAATGCTTAGGTTGGTGCAAAAGTAATTGAGGTTTTGCATTGTTAAACTTTGCTGTTTGATATTGGAATACAATATGCTATACATAATTTTAGTGTCCATTTCTCAATTTATGTTTTTTTTTCTAATGACATTACTTGCTGTTTACATTGTTTATTTTAGACTATAGATGAAAAGCAAACTCAAGCAATTTTCTTGTTCAAGTTCAAAATGGGTCATAAAGCCATAGAGACAACTCGCAACATCAACAACGCATTTGGCCCAGGAACTAATAATGAACGTACAATGCAGCGGTGGTTCAAGAAGTTTTGCAAAGGAGATGGGAGCCTTGAAGATAAGGAGCATAGTGGCTAGCCATTACAAATTGGTAATGGCCAATGAGAGCCATCCTCAGCCATTGAAGCTGATCCTCTTACAACTACAGGAGAAATTGTCAAAGAACTCAACATTAACCACTCTATGGTCATTCAGCATTTGAAGCAAATTGGAAAAGTGAAAAAGCTTGTTAAGTAGGTGCTTCATGAGCTGACCAAAAATCAAAAAAGTTGTTTTAAAGTGTTGTCTTACTCTATGCAACAAAAATGAACCATTTCTTTATCAGATTGCGACCTGTGATGAAAAGTGGATTTTATGATAACCAGAGATGACTAGTTCAGTGGCTGGACTGAGAAGAAGCTCTAAAGCACTTCTTAAAGCCAAACTTGTACCAAAAAAGGTTCATGGTCACTGTCAGTCTGATCCACTACAGCTTTCTGAATTCTGGCGAAATCATTACGTCTGAGAAGTATACACAGCAAATAAATGAGATGCACCAAAAACTGCAATGTCTTCAGTTGGCATTTGTCAACAGAAAGGGCCCAATTCTTTTCCGTGACAAAGCCCAACCACACATCCCACAACCAATGCTTCAAAAGTTGAACAAATTGGGCTATGAAGTTTTGCCTCATCTGCCATAGTCACTTGGCCTCTCATCAACCAACTACCACTTCTTCAAACATCTTGACAACTTCCTCAACTAGCAAAAGGCAGAAAATGCTTTCCAAGAGTTTGTCAAATCCTAAAGCATGGATTCTTATGCTACAGGAATAAACAAACTTATTTCACATTGGCAGCAATGTGTTGATTGTAATGGTTCCTATTTTGATTAATAAAGATGTGTTTGAGCTTAGTCATGATGATTTGAAATTCACAGTCCGAAACCACAATTTGGAAAATGCAATTACTTTTTCACCAACCTTAATAAATATTAGACCTCCTGATTTTGCATAGGTGGAGTGTGGGGTGGGAGTGGCATGGAGCCCAGGGGGTTTTGACAATGTGCCTCTGTCTACCTTAGTGTCTCCTCAGAAGTCCTCTTCAGGCAGATGAGAAGGTGGCCCTTACAAAGGATGTGATGCTCTCCAAGTTCACAATTACTATTCACATCTATCTTTTGTATTATAGCCAGTTGTTAATCTGCCTGTTTTCCCCACCAGGCTGTGAGTTCCCTAAGTAGATAGGAAGGGCAAGGGTCTTATTTAGGGCTTAAGGTGTGTGTGGGGGGCGAGGGCCAGGGAAACCGCACAAGAATTCTGGAAAAAGTGCAATCGAGGGGAGGGTGAGCATAGGAGTTCACCAGAGCTGGGGCCTGTTCAGATTTCACAGCTGCAAGCCAGGGAGAAGGGAAGAAACCTTGAACAAAAACAGGGACCAGAGAGAGGAGGCAGACTCCTGGGTTTTACAAGATGTGGGATCTGTGTGAGTCTCTATTAAGGCATAAGGACAGAGTCCAGGACTAGCTCTTATATTCTGGGAAGATGAACACTCAGGAAGATGGGTGGTAGGGCCTCTTAAAAAAATAATAAGTATTTATTTATTTGGCTGTGTGAGTTCTTAGTTGTGGCACATGGGATCTAGTTACTTGACCAGGGATCAAACCCAGGCCCCCTGTACTGGGAATGAGGAGTCCCATTGGTAGGGCTGTGATCAGAGCTAGAGAACACAAGGGAAATGCGTCATGGATGGAGAGCCCTGTAATGGTTCTCGACAAATTGAGTCTAAGGTTCCAGGGGGTCTGGACTACAGAGGTAGAACTGTGCAGGTGGTGCTTGAAGCTGCTATGAAATCCCTGGTCCTCTGAGCC
The DNA here is from genome assembly GCF_029407905.1 of Bubalus kerabau. Classification (NCBI taxonomy): domain Eukaryota; kingdom Metazoa; phylum Chordata; class Mammalia; order Artiodactyla; family Bovidae; genus Bubalus; species Bubalus kerabau. Next base: position 21,534,264 of record NC_073633.1, on the reverse strand, counting down.
TGCCTACGGGCTGGGCCTCTGCTTCTAAGACATAATGCTTGGCTTTCTAGTGGCCTCTTAATTTCTTGATCTCATAGTTTCCCATGTTCTTTTTTGCTCTCCACCTGAAGCCTGCAGTGAGGCTCCCTGAGGATACATGAATCTCATTCAATAGCTCCTTCTGAAGCATCAAAAGTTACCTACCACCAAGATACAGCAAGAGGAGCCAGCAAGCCTGACCTGAGACTTGGCTCAGAGTTCTTCTTCTATTCTTCTCTGGGCATTGCTTTCCCCAACTTTAATAGTTAAGTGTTTAATTTCCTGTGCTGGTAATGTCAGAGTAGCTATGTTGGACTAACTCTTTCACAGAAGGTAGTTTTAATGTGTGAATAAAATGTACAAACAGGTATTTGAAAGCACTGGAAGGCTGCCAAAACCAGGCAGAAACTGGAGCTAGATTGGTCCTTGGAAGAAGACAGCACTACTGGGTGATTCATGTTTATATGACTCTTCCCCTGAGTGCAGTATACCCCTGTCTGCACGGCGTGGGGGGGCCAGGACTCATGTAGAAAACCAAAGTATTTCTGATCTTTGGTGTCAGAGGTTGGAGCTCAAGTCTGCTGGAGTAACTGGAACCTGAGAGAGAAATCCTGGAAAGGGGAGAAGAGGAGAACCCCCAAATCTGCATGGAAACTGCCCTCATATCCTTGACTGACCCCTGAATTGTACATGCATGGGGGTGACATCACGGAGCTCAGTGGAAGGCCTTCCCTGGTGGTCCAGTGGTTAGGCGTTTGCCTTCCAATGTCCGGGACAAGGGTTTGATCCCTGGCCAGGGAACTAAAATCACACATGCCTTGGAGCAACTAAGCCCATGTGCCTCAACTACTGAGCCCTCATGCTGTAATTTAGGCCCAATGCAGCCAAAAAATAAATAATTTTTTTTTTTTTTTTTTTAAAGATGCCTGGTGGAAGCACTAACCAAGAGGTTGGAAAAGCTGAGCAGAGATTTCAGCTGTGGCCTGGCTACAGATTTGAGTTTCACCAAGTTAGCAGAATAAAATCTGTGTCTCAGAACCAAAGAATTTACCCTAAAACTAAGGTAAAGCAGTTTTTACATGCCTTAAGAAAGTACAAACTAAAACCTCTACGAGTTTAAAGTGATTATTCAGTAACTTAACACTGACAGCCATAACAAGTTTCAACATTTTTCAGAAGATAATAGAATCCAGAGTTTCTACAATATCTTACCCACAATGTCTGGTATAAATTAAAGAGTTATGAACAACATTATTACTATCAAATTTTACAACCTAGGTGAAATAGACAAATTATTTGAAAAAGGCAACTTACCAATTGACACACACAAAAATATAGAAAGTTAAATAGTTCTGTCTGTTAAAGAGAGTGACAATTGCAAGAAATCTCCCAGTTCCAGTCTCTGATGGTTGCACTCACATGTCATTTAATATTTTAGGAAAAAAGTTTGATCTTACACAAATTCTTTCAGAAAACAGAGAACCTAGAGAACACCTCCCAGCTCATTTTATGTGGCTAGCTAATCCTGATACCAAAATTGGGAGACATAAAAAAAAAGAAAATTACAGACTTTAAAGACTGAATGTTTGTGTCCTCTCAAAATTCATATGTTGAAATCCTAACCCCAAATGTGATGGTATTTGGAGGTGGGGCCTTTGCGAGGGCATTAGTTCATGAGGATGGAACTCTCATGAGTGGATTAGTCACCTAGTAAAAGAGACCCCCAAAGCTCTCTTCTATCATGTGGGGACACAGAGAGAGGACCATTGCCACCTAGGAACAAGGAAGTGGGCTCTCACCAGACACAAATCTGTCAGTGCTCTAATCTTGGACTCTGCAGTCTCCAGGACTATGAGAAATAAACGTTTGTTGTTTAAGCCACTCAGACTATGATACTTTTGTTTTAGCATCCTCAGTGGACTATACAAGCCAATATCCTTTATAAACACAGATACAAAATTCCTTAATAAGATATTTACACACTGAAGCTAGCAACTTGTAAAAAAGGTAATGCATCATGGCCAACTGGGGTTCATCTCAGGAATGCAAGGTTGGTTTAATATTTGAAAAACCAAACAATGTAATCCACCATACTAATAGAATAAAGGAGAAAATTTATATAATCATAGATCCAAAACAGCATTTGAAAAAATTGAACATCTACTCATAATAAAAAATTCTCAGGAAACTAGGAATAGATAAGGACTACTTCAATTTCTTGCAGGGTATCTATAAAAAACTAAGCCTTACCATAAAAGTAACCAATCTAAATGTTAGATGCTTCCCCCTAAGATGGGGATAAGGCTCTAGCCACTACTGTTCAGCATTGTGCTGGAGATCCCAGATAATGAATTAAGATTGAACAACAACAACAAAAATAGAGGCATCAAAATGTGAATAAAAGGATTAAAATTTTCTTTATAGACAATATAATTTTTATGTAGAAAATCCTAAGGAGCCTACAAAGTAACTCCTAATAAGTTAATTTAGCAAGATCATAGGACACAAGGTCTAAATACAAAAATCTATTGCATTTCTATATACCAGCAACAAAAAACTAGAAAATGCAATTTTAAGTGCTCTTTTACATTTATATCCCAATGCACAAAATAGTTAGGAATAAGTTTAACAAAGTATAAATAATATTTGTCATAAAAATGACAAAATACACTGACAGGCATTTTTTAAACTGTACAAATGAAGAGATATTCCATGTTAATGAATTGAAAGACTCAGTATTCTTAAGATGCCAATTCTTTCCAACTTTAAAGTAATCCCAATTACAATCTCAACAGACGTTTTTGTAGCAAATGACAAGAAACAACTTATTAGAATTTATATGGAAAAGCAAAGATATAGAACAGTCAAAACCATATTGAAAAAGGAAGACAAATTTAGAGAACTTACACTGCCTGATTCAATACTTAAAGCTACGTAGTCAAGACAGTGTGGCATTGGCACAAGCAAAGATATAAATTTAACAGACTAGAAAGACCAGAAATATATATATATACACACACACAGTGAATTGATTTTCAACCAAGGTGTTGAAGCAATTTCATGGGACAAAGAAAGTCTTTGCAACACTATTAAATAACTGGGTGTATATGGTGAAAACAGACTTCTACCTCTCACCACAGACAAACATAATTTGAGCTACATTACGGACATCAAGGTATACAATAAAACTACAAAGTTTTTAGAAAAAATCTAGGAGAAACTCTTTGGGACCTTGGGGCATATGAATGGCCAATACACACAGTAAGCTGTGGGAAACATCATTAGTCATCAGGGAAATGCTAATGAAGACCAAGATGAGCCACTATTACACAAACACAAGAGTGACTAATAAAAAAAACAGCAACACAAAATGTTGGTGAGGATGAAGAGCAATTGGAGCCCTTATACATTTCTGGTTGCGAGGGTCAGTGGTACAAACCACATCAATTATAAGTTTCTTCTAAATTTAAATATTTGACTCCTTATGATCCAGCAGTTCCACTCCCTGGTATTTATCTAAGAGAAATGAAAACATATGTCCACGCCATGTCTTGTACATGGATGCTGTTGCAACTTAATCCACAGTAGCCTCAAACTGGAAATGAGAGAAATATTCATGAACAGAGGCATTGGGCAAATGAACAGTGGTGTGTTCACATGCGGGGATAGGAGTCAGAGGAAACTGGACTCAAATACTGATGCACAGAACAGTGGGGCTGAACTTCACAGACATGAGTTTGAGTGAAGAAACAATACACAGAGAACAAATACAGGGGGATTCCTTTGACATAAAATTCTAGAATTGTCAGAATTCGGGTATGGTGATAGGAATCAGAAGAGTGGTACCTTTGGGGTGGGTATGGCTGTAAGGGACACAAAATAACTTTCTGGGGTGTTGGAAACGTTCTATAATATCACTGATATGGTTGTTGTTTAGTCATTCAGTCGTGTCGGACTCTTTGCAACCCCGTGGACTGCAACACACCAGGCTTCCTTATACTTCACTATCTCCCAGAGTTTGCCCAAACTCTTGTCCATTAAGTTGGTGATGTCACCCAACCATCTCATCCTCTGTCACCCGCTTCTCCTCTTGCCCTCAATCTTTCCCAGCATCAGGGTCTTTTCTAATGAGTCAGCTCTTCTCATCAAGTGGTCAAATTAATGGAGCTTCAACATCAGTCCTTCCAGTGAATATTCAGGACTGATCTCCTTTAGGATGGACTGATTGGATCTCCTTGCAGTCCAAGGGACTCTCAAGAGTCTTCTCCAGCATCACAATTTGAAAGCACCAATTCTTTAGCATTCAACCTTCTTTACAGTCCAACTGTCACATCCATACATGACTACTGTAAAAACCATAGATTTGACTACATGGACTTTTTTCAGCAAAGTAAAATCTCTGCTTTTTAACATGCTGTCTAGTATTTTTAAAACTGATACGGTATATAGGTTCATCAAAAGTCATTGCATTGCACACTAAAGACAGGTACATTGCACTCTGTAAACTTTGCCTTGATTGAAAAAAACAAAACAACTAAAGAAATTTGAAAAAAAGTATTAGGACTCTAATATTCCGGGAGGCTTGAGTGCAGAGACCTGGAGCGTGATCACACCGGGGCCTGTGGCCAGTGTCAGTGCTTTTCTTCCTCTGCATTAGCTGGGGCTGAGGACAGAAAGGTTCAGTAGATGGAGAGCCGAGGGAATGTGGCCTGGCCTGTCCCAGTTGCCTGAACAAGTCACTTCAGCTTAAGAAGCATCTATAAATTAATCCTGAAGTCTGTGTGAGCCCATCAGTGTTACTCACTGGTCTACTGTGTGTGTATGTGTTTTATTTTAAGCCTCTTCCCTCTCCTTCTACTGCCCTACAGCCTTCAGAAAAAAATAACCATTCTCTTGGGATGATGTGTGACCCCCCCTGATCAGAGGATAAGTTGTCTGGCCAACTTGGGCAGCTGGCAGAGGGAAATTTCCTGAGGGTTGCACCATGAGTTGGATCTAAAAGAACGAATGTTTTCTCACAGCTCTATGTCCAAGGGGCTGGATCTGGCCAGATGACCTGGAAAAGATGCACAAATAGAATGTCTGGGTGATGATGCCTATACAAATCCAGCTTGGCCCTTTCGGGAAACCCCCCTTCTCCCTAGTACCAACATCACTTTTGAGCTTCCTGTTGCTTAGAAACCAGATGAATGATGTGCCCCCGGGACAAGGGAAGGGCGGACCAATAAAGAAGATCCAAGGAGAGGGGCAAAGACAGAGAAAAGGGGAAACATGTTTAAATAAAAAGAAGAGGAAGAAGAAAAGGGGGAAAAGGAGTCAAGTCATTTTGACAGATTAGCAACAATTTCATCTTTTTGTAGAGGGTCTGGGGCTTTTGGTAAAGCCCACTTCTCTCACCCAGAGGTGGCTACCTGGTATCCGGGGCCTCTATTTTATAGATGGGGAAATGAAGACCAGAGAGGTTAGGATACTTGCTCAAAGTTGCACAGTTAAAAAAAGAACAGAGTGGAGATTTGGCAGATTTGGGGAACTCCAGGCCTCCTTACTGAGGTTTCATGGCCTGGCCACTCTCCTACCCCTCTGCTCCAGCAACAGCACCCCACTCAGTACAGCCATGGACCACAAAGCTGGGCAGGAATGCTGTCTGCAGGTCATTATCCCGTGCAAGGTGAGGGAGCTTAGCCTCCAGCCCTAGGCCTTTTTAGGAAATGTAGTTCTGCATGAAACACTTGGCTTTGATGGGAAGGAAAGAAGTGGGTCTACTAATTAAAGGTCATTTAGAATTTTTTTTAGCTTTAAAAACAGAGTAGATATGTTTAATTTGGGCTGACCACAGTCACTGGGCATTTCCCTGAAGCTTAGGGGTGTTTGTGCTGAGTCTCCTTGGCTCTGAAAGATCACTGGATTTTTTTTTTTTTTCTTCCTTTCTGGTTTTGTTTTGATTTTGTTGTTGTTGTTTTAAAAATACACAGCCTCTGGAGTTGACTACTTTGACTTCTTTGATGCAAGGGAAGCCAACCGTGGGTTTCTAAAGTTAGACAGAAAGGAGTTGACATTGGCAGGAACCAAACCACAAGCCTCAGAAGCCTCTGCCGCCAGGCCCCAGTCCATGGCCCGTGCGGTCAGCATCATGTCATTACGTTCTCTGGAGAAAACTAAAGACCTAGAGACCTCCAGTTACACTGTCACTGGTTCCCTGCCCCTGGACAGGGCAGCAGGCTGGGACTAGGTGCCAAGGAATTGTCCTCATCCCTGCCCAGCAAGGGGCACAGGGAGCCTGCTGTGCATGAAATCCCAAGGGAAAGCCAGAAAGAATCCAGGGTACATTTTAATCATTTTCTTAGAAGAGGATGTGTTCCTCCCCCACGCCTGTCCAAAAGCCATTCTATATTCCATCCAGCTTCTCCTGGGAGAAGACCCTTTCCTTCCCAGAGGAAGCTTCTTCCATGAACACTGGGGGTGGGCCATCCATCCTGCCTTTTCCCTGGTCACATGACCCAAGCCTGACCAACACATCTTACCTAACCACATGATTGGATCCATCATGGGCACACGACTTAAGCCAGGCCAATCAGAAGACTTCCTTCCACCTGTTCTGGGTTTGTTACACTGACCTGGGCTTCCAATATCCATCTTGCCTGTTACATGCAGAAAACCAGGCTGAGAGATGAAGAGAGCGGTCAAGACCCAATGCCATCAGTTCAGTTTCTGGATGCAGCCATGCCTGAAGGCAGTTACTTCTATAACCCAGAAGATCTCCATCCTACTTCCTTTTTCCATAAGTACTTTGGATTTTATTCCAGTTACCTGTGACTAAAAGATAGCCAAGTAATAAGTTTCTCTCATCCTTGCATTACTAGCACCCAGAATGCAGAGACAGTTTGTTAAATGAGTGTCTGAATGTCCTTAGACTGGAGAAGAACGAGTTTGAGGTTCGGGAGGAAGGTACATTGCCAGATACCACTTGGTCCTGTGTGCCAGGCACTTCATGTAAATTATTTCAGTGGACTCTTTCATCACAATCTTGCAATATTAGGACTATTATTTCCACTTGAAAGAGGGGTAAAGTGAGGAAGAAAGGGGTCCTAGTGAAAGGTCAGAACTTCAGACACAGGACAGCACATAAGTCTCCAAGTTGTGTACTTTTCTGATATCTCAGAATTTGGACCACATGCAGACATCCCCTAGAAGGAGTAGACTGGCAGACAAGATCCCCCAGCTGACCCTAGATTCTTGGCCCCTGGCCCTCCAGGGGAACCCACACCAGAGTTGTATGGATTATTGCTCCAGGTCCCTATTTCCCCTTAGGTGTTGGGAAGATGTCTGTTGCCAGGACACCAGTGAAAAAATGGAAATAGATTCCTCAGTCCCCTTGTGTTCCCCAACCATAAGTTTTTCTCCATAACCTCATACCTCTTCTCAGTCATGTGACCTCCTGGATCTGCCAAGTTCACACCCCAAATTTATCTTACTCAGTGGATCCAGGGTAGGGTCCAAGAGAACTTCTGTTGGGTGGAGATGTGGATCTTGGAGTCAGGAAGTTTCATGATGCCATGGGCACAGAAGGCTACACAGAGAGGCAGCCCAGAGCTGATGGGACCTGACAGGGGCCCCAAAGATGAGTATGAGCTCTGTGTTTGCATTGGCATCAGTACTTAACTGCCTAGGATAACAGAATAGAAGGGGACCTCAGAAATCATCTCATCCATGGGACTTGCCTGGTGATCCAGCAGTTAAGAATCTGCCTTCCAATGTAAGGGACACAAGTTTGATCCCAGGTTGGGGATCTAAGATCCCATATGCTGCAGGTCAGCTAAGCCTGAACTAAGCTCAACTAAGCAGGTCGACTACTGAGCCCAGGCACTCTGGAGCTCACGAGCCACAACTAGAGAGCCCACATGCTGCAAGGAAAGGTCCTGCATGTTGCAACTAAGACCCAATGCAATAAAAAATAAATAAACATTAAAAAAAAAAAAAAGAAAGCATCTTGTCCATGTGAGGCAAGTATCTGACACGCCTCCATCCATGTTCTTGAACTTGAGCCAGTGGTAACAGGTCATGGCCCTCTTTTCTACTGAGCTGAATGCCACGTCAGATCCTTCCCACACAGTGCTGCAGACAGGACCTCCAGTCCTTGGGAGAAGGCCACAAATAAAACTTGTCCTCAGATCTAGGCCAAGACTCATTTTTGTAGTTGTGAAAATGAGAAAGAAAAAAAAAAAAAAGAGGCAGAAGGACTGGCCCAAGGTCATACAGCCCAGCCGGAAGCTGAAACCAGATCTTTTGATTCGGGCAAGTCCACCCTTCATTTCTTCTGCAGGTGCTGACTCAGGACCATTAATAGATGGTACGATGCCAGTTCAAGCTGTACATACACTTAACCAGAAAATAAATCAACCAAATTGATGAAGCTTGTGAAAAGAACATTCAGTTGGAATTCTACCCTGGCCTGGCCATAAATTAACTGCACGACCTTGGGCAAGTCAGCCCACCTCTCTGGGCCTCAGTTTCCTCACCTGTAAGCTGTGGGGCAGGGTGATCTTTTTAATCTTTAATATACCTTCAAATACTAATGATCTATGATTTCTTGTGTCCAGCACTGTTTCGGGAATTTTATAGGTTAGAGAGAACAGATGAGGAAAATCAACCATATAATACAAGAAGCAATAAAAGTACAATAACTCTTTAATTCTTATAAAGGCCAAAAGATGTGGAGCCTACTGAAGGCATCTGGGATTTCAGAGCAGAGGGTTCTGGATAGGTAGGGTGGCTTCCTTGTTGGGGTGGGGGGGTTGCGGGCAGAATTAAACTTGGCCTTGAAGGACAGACAGGTAGATGAGGGGTGGGGGAGAATGGCACTGTCGGGAATAAGAGGAAAATGAGAGAAAGAAGGCAGGAGCAAAAAGCAGGGTATGTTTAGAAACAGAACCTGGCTGGAGTGGAGGGTGGTGGGTCTCCTAGGAGAGTACTAGAGAATCAGAGATGAGAGGGGCACCCATGGGGGCCAATGCCAGTGTTGTGGGAAATTAGGAAAGGGGTCCTATTTCTACAGAGGTAGGGGGTGATGTCTTGCTTCATTGAGTATGCAGTGTCACAGAAATTCAGCTCAGCTTAGCTTAACCTTAATGTGGATTTATTAAGTCACATAACCCCAAAGCTCAGGTGTAGATTTCAACCACAACTGGATCCAAGGGCTCAAAAAAATTTCATGGGAATTGCCCTTCTCCATTTTGGCTTTCTTCTGTGTTGGTCTGATTCCCAGGCCACCTTTTCCCAACTGGTGGCAAACAGTGCCCAGCAACTCCCAACTTACATTTTACCACTTCATGAGACCAGTGGAAAGAGAGCTCCTTATTCTGCCAGTTTCTCTAAAGACACTGGGGCCGGCTGATGCTTGTGGGCCTGGATTTGATCACACTTCCACCTCTGAACCAATCACAAGGCCAGGGACTAATGGAATGCTCTGATTGGCCATGCCTTGAATGGAGTACATCACGTGCCCATATTGCTAGCGTGAATTCTGCCACCACAGGAAGCTTGGAAATGGATAAAAAGACAGAAGTGATGGTTCCTAGAGAAAAATCACAGTGCAGTTATTAAGAGAAAGAATAGATGGATCCTGGACAGGCAAATCCAACAAATGTCCACAATCAGGAATGTTTCATAAGGTTCCATGTGCATGGAAATAGTAGACAACTTAAGACAAAGTGAGACCTACCGCTGGTTCCCCACTCTGTATGGGAAATTCAGATGCCCAGATCTAAATACAGTGGGCCACAGCAAGAGGATGGCATGGGGTGCCTCTGGGCAGGTCCCATCTTTCTTAAATTAATACTTCTGGGAGAGACTCAGCAGCAGGGCAGGAATTTGTTAAATTACATAAACATTATTGTGACCCGTAAAATTCAATGAATCTCGGCCTGTTTACCCGCGGCTGGCTTTAATGTTTGCACAGTGTAATTTAATGTGTCAATTTGCTCTCAAATAAAAAACATCTGGTCCTCTGACATGGCAAAGAAACTGGAGAGCTGACGATGTTCACAACCAGCAAAAAGCCCCAATCAGAGACGATGTTTAGAGAGAAGAAAAGGCCCGGGACTCAGAAAAGGAAGCCAACATTGTTAGGACCCATGCCTGGCCCGGTGACAAGCCTCTGTTTGTGAGTCTGTAAGATTGGTAAATTTTATCCTAATTAGAATTAAGAAAAGCCAAGAAGAACACATACCATCTTTAACTGGCACCCATCGTGCAATTAAATTTCCTGCGGCTGCTCCTGCCAATATTGACATTCATACTATTGGATTTTTAACAATCTTATTATTTTGTAATTGAGAAGAGCAAGAGGAAAATTACACTTTCCTGCATAGATGATCTTCTGAGCTAACATACCCTTTCCTAAGCAGTCGGTCTGGCTAAGCCCGCTCCCTCCTGATTCCCCCAGGGCTTGGTGAGGCTTGGGGAAGAGGGGGGTAAGACTCTCTGAGCGTGTGCTTTTCCAATGAGATCATGCATCTTGGTTTGGTCTCCACGAAATAACGAGACCGCTCATTCCTGCAGACAGAGGCGGGGCTTGGCAGGAAGGTTCTGATTAGGAGTCACTGACCTGCATAGAACAGCATGGTAGAAGCTGAGTTCTCCTGCGAGATAGGTGGGAACTCAAAGGTCTTTGAGGAGCCCTTACCTGCCACTAGGTTGGGGTGGGGGGCACTGCTCATCACTTTTGACTGCTGGCCCCCCAGCTAAAGCTGGGCCGGCAGGGGTGAACCCTGGCGACCACAGTGCTGGGACAACTGGGCCTTTTCCCTCTTCAGCACCCTCTTTCTTGCACAGCACCCAACCCTGGGCCCGGCTGAAGGGAGCTGGGGAGGGATGGTTTCCCCTCCCCTGTTTCTCACCCCAGTAAATGCTTGAGACGTCCTGATGTAACAGCACTCGGCCTGGAGCCCGGGCAGCCACCCCGCTGGAAGGAGCCAAGCCTGCTTTCCTGGCCGTGGAATGATGGGGTCAGAACAAGTTCAGGCTCTGCTTTAATTGAGTAGAAGATAGTTCTTCCTTAAGGGAGCCTTGAAATAATACTTCAGCCAAGCAGAATGACTTCCCATATTGTCAGAAGGGATTAGCCAGGCTGGTTTGTAAACAAAGAGTGATCCTTCTTCCCCCTCTAGGACAAACAGATCATATTTTCTTCAAATCACCAGGGACTGGGCTTGTTCTAATCAAGTCCTTGACATTTCACCAAAGACTCCAGGAGTTACATGTTTTCCGTGATTGAGCCCTCAGTAATTACCCATTTTCCTAAATGATTGCTATTTTCTGAATCCAAAACGTTTTAGAGAAGTGGGGAAATGAGGTGTCTGTCCAACAATGTGGGGAGGAGAGTGGGGTGGGGGGTGGCAGGGAAGCCAAGAGCAGGTTCTCCTGAGGTTAAGACAACGTCATCCTAATAGGAACCAACAGGTCAGCTCTCAGGACCACCATTTTTTTCTGACTTACTCATCCTCCCATTCATTTGGGCAACAACAATTTTGGAGCTCTTACCACAGGGCAGACACTGTGTACTAGGCACAGAGTTGGATACGACTGGCCAGGGAGTCCCCCGCCCTCGTCTAGGTCTAGTGGGAGAGACCAGCACGTGGGCTGGTCCCAAACAGTAACTGCCCCCAGAGACTTCAAATTAACAGCAGAACCTCAAACCTGAAAATCAATGAAAAACAAATCTACCTCTGGGGAAGACAAGGAAGACTTCACAGAGCAAATGACCCAGGCTCTCCCAGGATGAGTAGAAGTTGGCCATCAAATAAAGACAGAAACAGTTACCCTGGAATACCAAGCACTATTCTGAGAGTCCTACACAGAGTAACTCGTTAAATTACCACAATGATCTTATGAGACAGATGCTATTTTTCCCCTCTTCTCAGATGGAAATGAAAGCATGGAGAAGGGAAGCCAAGTCCAGGCCAGTGTGAGAAAGGACACACGTGTGACCAAGTGGGGCATGTTCACAGATGGAGCCCTCTGAAAGATGGCCACCTCCAATCTGTGCTTTCAGGGGGATGTCAATGCAGTAGACGAGACAGAATGTGAAGAACAAGAGACCATGATAAAACTCACACTGTGACCTGCACAGAAGAATAAGACTCCCCTCTGACTCTCCACTAACCTGGGATCTTAGCATCTCGCTACCTCTGCGCCCCTGCCTCCAGCTCCTTGGGGAAGGAGCTGAAATAGCCACACCAGCTATGAGTGTCAAAACCTGATGACCAGGGACTTTCTTGGTGGTCCATTGGTTAAGAATCTGCCTTCCAATGCAGGGGACACAGGCTAGATTCCTGTTCGGGGAACTAAGATCCCACAAGCCGTGGGGCAACCCTGTGTGACAGAACTAGAGAGCCCACAAGCTCTGGAGCCTGGGAGCCACGCCTGCAGACCACCACAAAGAACCCACATGCTTCAGCTAAGATCCAGTGCAGCCCAAAATAAATACATTAAAGAAATAAAAAGACCTGATGACCTGTCACCTCCTCACCCACCTGTAAACAGGTGATGGACCAAACCCAGTGCAGTGGGTGGGGTAACCCTTCCAGCTTCTCCCAGGAAACACCACACAATGGGACAAGAGAGCCCCAGGCTGATCTTGTACTGGAAGACGCAGGGTGGGGGCGTGTCTCTACTGTAGCCACGTAAAGTCCTTGCCATTCAGCTTTCCTTCTACATTCTTGAATGATCTCCATTTGCATCCTTTCCTCTTGAACAATCCTCTCTCAGCAAGAAAAAAAAGCAAAAAGCCCTGCCACTTGTGTCCACTCCAAACACAGATGACAAGAAATCTTGGAAACACATCCTACAGAAACACCAAGCAAACTGCTCTCCCAACGAGCCTGCCGTCCTGACCTCTGTGAGCCAAGAGCTCCGCTTTATCACTTGGGAATGCACAAATATTTACAGATGTCAAAAGAGATCCCACATCTGCCAGAGGGGGTCCCAGCATGGGAAGGGAGCTGAGAGTTCATCTGGTCCACCTCACATGTGCTAGAGGAGAACCCTTTGCAGGATCATCGGCAGAGGATCACCCTGCCTCTCCTTAAACACCTCCAGCGATGAGAAGGAAGGTCCCCCCCCCTGAGCAATCTCCTTCCAGTGACCCGATCTTTGGGAAGTTCTGACATGGAGCCATAGTGGCCTCCCAGTGACTCTGCTCCGTTTTGGGATGGACCTCCAGGACTTCACTGCTTGAGTATCTTCTTTTCTGTGGGAATTTTTTCATGGTGGTCTCATGTCAGCCTCCCTGTCTCTCTCTCCCACTATCTCTTTCTCCTCGGTTCTTTCATCCGCTTCTTGGTGGACCTCATTTGTGAGCCTTTCACTACTAAGGTCACCTTCTCTGGCCCGGCTCACACATCCTGACTGGTCAGAAGCAAAACAAGTTTTCCAGGGATCTGTCAGATGTCAGAGAGTTGGCCAGACTACTCACTCTGACTTCACATTCATTTCTACCAAGGTTTATTCGGTATCAGGGGAACTGATTTTGAATTCTCACTCAACCACTTTCTAACTGTGTGACCTTAAGCAGGTTTCTTAACTTCTCTGAGCCTAGGGTGACCCTCTCCACCTCCCCCCTCCCCCATTTATACCAGACTGTCCTGGTTTCAATATGCTAATTTCCATGTCCTGGGAGACCCCTCAGTCCCAGGCAAGCTGGGAGGTTGGTCACCCTATAAAGCCAGTTTCCTCACTGGCAGATGAAGATAGCAATAACCTAGCTCACGGGTTGGCAGATAATAATAATCTCATGATTACTGAGATAATATATGTGAAAGATCCAGCATTATGCCTGGCCCACAGCAGAAATTCAGTTTGATGTCTCTTAATGTGAAAGCTCCCTTGATTCTGGGAAATCAGAAAGAAGTAGAGAGGCCTGAGAGTAGGTTTTCTGGGTGGCTCATTAGTAAAGAATCTAACAGCCAAGCAGGAGGCATGGATTCTATCCCTGAGTTGGGAAGATCCCCTGGAGAAGAAAATGGCAACCCACTCCAGTATTCTTGCCTGGAGAATCCCCATGGAGAGAGGAGCCTGGTGGGCTACAGTCCATGGGCTCGCTAAGAGTCAGACATGACTTAGTGACTAAACAACAACAGAGCCCTCAGATGAGGCCATGAGCAACTTAACTGGAAAACAACTGAAAAAAATAAACATGGGAACATGAACAGGGACATAATACAAAATCTCAGGTTCTCTGCAGTAAACATATATATATATATCCTGCTGTGATTGAATCAGGCATGGTAATTGTTAACTTTGAGTGTGACTCCTTGTGACAAAGAAACAGCTAAATCTCATGCAATGCCCAGCTCAGTAGGGCAGGGTAGGGTGGAGTCTGCCGTGGAATAAGTGCCACACAAGCTATGACCCAGGCTTTCATGCTTTAAAGGTAAGCATTCAGCCATCTCGAGATGTTGGCAGCCACCTAGCGTGGCGGAGGGAAGGAGCAGTGAATAGAGGGTCCCAGGAGAGCCCAAGTCTTCAGTTCACTCCCTGGGTGACTGTGGACAGAGCGTGCTCTCGGTTCCGGTCCTGTTTCCTCATGTGTAAAATGCAGAAGAGAGAGCAGACAGGCTCTTGTCTGCTGGAGAAGCGGCAGAGTGGAGCGGTCAAGAGCATGGACCCAACACTCACTGGCTGTGTGAACTTGGGCAAGTGAGTGCGACGAGCACACTGTCCGTGTCCTAAGTACCTGCTGAATATTAACTCTGTTACTACCCCTCCCAGGCCTGCCATTTAGCAGCCCCGCCCCCGTCACTAAGGGTTAATGCCTCCGTAGCCTGAGGATGTGACCGTCATGTTCCTTTTCCCTCCCCAAACCGCCTCTTGCTCAGCTGGCTCATGTTGAACTTGAAACCGACTAAAACCTCCTGATCTTTTTTTATGTGAATTGCAGTCAAGCCAGGTCTCCCTCATCCCGTTCTTGTGCAATTGATTTTTGGAACCTGCATTCAAGACATTAGATTTATTGATGCTAAATTTCATCTGGTTGCTTTTGACCTAGCATTCTTAACTGTCGAGATCATCTTGAACCTTAATTCTCTCATCCCCTCCAGCTTTGAGTCATCTGCAAATTTGGTGCACATGCTTTCCATGTCTTCATCCAAATTGCTGGCTTAGAAAAGCTATTTATATGGATAAAAATAGAGATAGAGATATAGGCCGCTTTACAAGAGGGGACCTTGTGCATAAGGCTGAGCACTGGGGTTTATCTTGCGGGCAGCAGGGGGCTCACAGCCCTGAATTGACATTTAAACCTTTTCTGTACGCACCCCCTAGTACGCACTTGTATTTGCCCCTGGCTCCCGAATGTTCTCAGTGATGACAAGGGGAGTTCACTGCTCAGCCACCCTGACTGTGGTGTCCTCTAAACTAGCAAATCCCCTGGGCAGATCTGAATCCTTTCCCGTCTGCACCAGGTGAAGCTCCAGGGCCAAGTCTTGTCCTTCCCCCTTCTCACTGTTTCTTAAACTGAGACCACCCCCACCTTGGGGCCTTGCCAAATACCTGCTGTTAATCCAAGAAATCAATTCTTGCTCGCTCAGAGGAAGAGGTCATGGACCACAACGTCTTAATGTGCTTCCCGCTCAGATGTTTCCATTTTAACAGGGGCCTTCTGTGTCTGAACCACAAGGCCGGAGCCGGGGTGGGTGTGCTATTAGCCACCTGTGGCCACGTGGGGCTCTGGCCTCAGTCCTGGGCCCTAAGGGCATCCCATGTCACAGCAGAGAGCAGCCGGCACTGCTCATGAGCGTGACTGCAAGTCACCAGGGAAAGGCTTGGGGCGCTCTGTTCAAGACAGAGAAAGGAGAAGAAAAATTCTAGGAGTAATTTACATCTAAAGTGGCTTAAATTACCAAGAAAAAGAAAAAGCAAAAAAAGCCAATGATTATTTTTTTCCTCCAGACAAGACTCTCTGATATTGTGTGAGCTAGGTGGTGGCTGGTGGCAGGACTTTCTAAAGCCCCAAGCTCCCTGCATGTCCAGACACATCTGCAGGCACCTGGCTGAGAACCCCTAGCCCCAAGACAGTTTGCCGGCTCAGTGCACTCAATCCCTCTTTGATGTCCTGAGTGCCAGAGCCTTCCCATTTTACCCACAATATTCCTTTATAGGAAAAGTTTGAAGAAGATCATAAAGAGCAGTTGCTCTTTCCTGAGTGCCTGCTATGTGCCAGGCATCGTGCTAGATCTTGAAACCTCCCACCTTTAATCTCTTCAACAGCCTTTGGAAGCAGATTGTTATTCCCATCTTATGGAAGAGTAAACTGAGGCCCACAGAGATAAATTGCCTATGGCCACAATAAATAGCAAGACTGGAATTTGAACCCTGTTCTCTCTTGATTACAAAGTTCATTGTTTCCAGGGCTCTATTTCCGTAGCTTTCAAAGGACTCACACTGTTAAATCTCTCTATTGACTCGAGAAGTCTTGAA
Organism: Bubalus kerabau; assembly: GCF_029407905.1. Classification (NCBI taxonomy): domain Eukaryota; kingdom Metazoa; phylum Chordata; class Mammalia; order Artiodactyla; family Bovidae; genus Bubalus; species Bubalus kerabau. The sequence goes on along the minus strand of NC_073633.1, from coordinate 21,517,773 downwards.
GGAAGGTAGAAGGCCAAGATTACAGAACTCTGCTGTTTGATGGGGGAGTGATGTGAGCAGGATCACAGGCTACTGGGAGCCAGGTAAGGCATACGACCCTGTTCTCTGGCTTGTAACTGGGAGAACTTGGTAATCCCAAGTGTGGTGTCCCTACGGTTTAGAGTCAGACTCGTATTGCCCAGGAGAAGGGAGCCTTCTTTGCTTTGGGGAAAGTGGGACTAGAGGGTGGCCTTGGGAGGAGAGCTTTGGTAACTGTACTATATAAGCATATAGGGTCCAGGATGGCTCCAGCCTTCATTACCTGTGTACACTTGGGTAGATTCTTTTGCCTTCATGAGTCACCACTTCCCATTTGCGATTGAGGATAATGATAGTGTTTTAGTGAAATATGAGTGTTAAGTGAGATAATTGACATAAAGTCATTTGCACAGTCCAAGAACACCTCAGGTGCCTACTACATGCTTGTTAATATCACTAGTATTTTTTCTTCCTCCAGCACTATCATGACCTACATTTGTAAGCGTTTCCATGAGTTGCTCATTGTGGAGGTATCTTTGTCTCCACTGTACAGACTGGGAGACTGAAGCCAAAGTGACCTGTCCAAGGAGACCCAGGAGCTCCTGGGCAGAGCCAGGCCTTGAGCCCCTGACACCACTGTCTTCAGTCCCCATCACGCCACTGCTCTGTCACCCTTCAAGTCCAGGTTTACATTTCCAGCACTTCTCAAATGTTACAGTGTGTGTTCCAGTCACTGGGGATCTTGTTAACCTGCAGGTTCTGATTCAGGAGAGCTGGGTGGCCTGAGGCCCTGCATTTCTATCTGTCCTACAGGTGATATAGATGCTGTTGGTCCAGGAACCTCACTTGGCATAGGAAGGGTTGTTCTATTCAGCAGGTAGGGAACCCTGGCACAGACTTGGAGAAATGAACAGCCAGTCCTGGGGTCCCTGGGCTGGGAGCTGCTTCTAGGTGTCACCCCCCACAGGAAGGGCCTGCGAGCCCAATCATGTTTCCAAAATGGCTCCTTCAAGGATGCTTCTAGGGGGGGATGGGATGTGTGCGCTGCCTCCCAGCGGGTACCTGGGCCAGGACTGCCCTCCTGCTCACGCTCTCCTTTTGCTTCCTTCTGGCTGTTCCTGTCAGAGCCTGACAGTTACAGCAAAGCATTCTTACTCTCCTACTGCCAGCCTATGCCACCCAACCGGGCGCCTGCAGAGAGGGAGCTGACATTTGTCTTAATTGGAGTTACCCATGTAAATCCCGCCTGTCCTCTCCCTGCGCCCTTGGCCTTTGATGGGCGAGGGGGCTCTGAACAGAGCGAGAGACTCATAATCTCCCCGGGGATACATGATGTTATTAATGCAGGCACTGGAAGGAAATGTTCCATCTCGTCAGTGGGGAGAGTGAGCGGGAGGTGAGTGGAAAAAAAAATGGGAAAGAGAACACTGGCAGCAGAGGCGAGCAGAGCGGCAACAGCCCTGGGCATTTCGTCAGACCTCCAGGCCCGAAAGCGTCTCGCCCCCGCCTCCCCTCAGTCTTTCAAAAACAGCCTCTGACCAGGAGCTTTTCCAACTCGGCTACACAAGAGTCACCTGAGAGCTATAACCATCACTGACATCTGGCTCCCGTCCCCAGAGATCTTTATTTCATTGGTCCGTGGTCTGGCCCATGGACATTGGGTTTTTACAGCCTACAAGTAGTTCTGAGGAGCAGCTGGGCTGGAGAACTTCTGGTCTAATCTTTGCTTCTCAAGGAAGCCTCCCCTGATTTGTGCAGGCCCACTCAAGGGCCCAGCAGAAACAGGGCATGTCGTCTCATGCCCTAGCCAGCCCTGCTGTATCCACACAACTGGATGGGAGTAGGGGACAAATTTCCCTCAAACCAGTGTCATGTGGTTGGAGAACACACAAAAGGGTGTAAGATGTGCCTTCTCATTTCTTTAAGCCTAACTCCCAAGTGAGCAAGAATTTGCAGCTGCTAAATAGCCACTAAGTCAATTCACTTGGTCATTTAACCAACATTTATGGAACACCTAGGATGGGCACAGAGCTACAGGAGATTCAAAGACACATATGATGCAGACTCTGCTCTTATCTAACTACTGCCACATACAGACGGGCCTGCGTGCTTAGTCACTCAGGCATCTTACTCTTTGTGACCCCATGGACTGTAGCCTGCCATGTTCCTCTGTCCATGGGATTCTCCAGTCAAAAACGCTGGAGTGGGTAGCCACTCCAGGGGATCTTCCCAACCCATCAATCGAACCCAGGTTTCCTACATTGCAGGCAGATTCTTTACCATTTGAGCCACCAAGGAAGTCCAAGGATATTGCAGTGAGTAGCCATTCCCTTCTCCAGGGGATCTTTCCAACCCAGGGATAGAATCTGGCTCTCCTGCATTGCAGGTGGATTCTTTACCATCTGAACCATCAGGGAAGCCCAAGGCCACATAAGGATAGGTTAATCAAGACCATATATATAACAACAAAAATGAAATCTGGAGGTGACAGGTGGTGGTATAGAAAAATGCAGAGGTAATGAAAATGGACCAACGCTTAGATGTGTCAGGCAAGTTCCCAGCAGCCTCATCTGTGTGTGTTGCGTCAGTCAAGGGTAATGACAGCTCTGTAAAGGAGAAGGTATTACGCCCATTTTACAGGTGCAAAAACTGAGACTCAAAGTCAGTGGTTTTCTCACGGACTCATAACTAGTGCATGTTGAAATCTAACTCCAAAAGGGAAGAGAGCACATCTTCTATGAGAAGATGAAGTGTGATTATGGCTGGAGGGAGCTGAGAGAAGCTTAAGGAGGACCCAGGAGCTCAACGCACAAACACAACACCACCACCGAGGTTCCTCATGGAGGAGGAGCACACAGGAGGGCTACTAGGGAAGCTGAGGGAGGAGGGCTTCTGCAGGGGATAGACTTTCAGAGTCAGGGAGGGTGAAGGCATGGTAAAGAACACATGACAGTGGGAGACTTCTACCCTGGGTACTTACTATCAACACAGGCATGGATCACAGTAGTCTGGCCACTTGGAGAAGGTTGGCCCTGGCCCAGTATATTTGGCTGGCAAATATATTTTGATGGCAGAGGACAGCTTCTGCAGGCCCAGGGACTGGCTGAGGGTGGATGTACCAGCCATTCAAGTGATACCCTGGGCAGGCTGGATGTGGTGGGCATGGAGCCAGGGATCTGTTTTTCCTGACACTGATGTCTGCTTGTCACTAGTTGGTTGTAATGGTCATAGTTTCTGAAAGTCTGCTATGGGCAGGCCTGGGCCCAGGTGATTTATCTCTGTCTTGGAAGAAATCATTTCTGGGAAGTTGGGAGAACAGAACTAATCTTCAGAGAGCAGGCTGGTGGTGGATATGGTGGTGGTGGAGGTGCAGATGGTGGATTGGATGATCATGGTGGTACAATTGGCAGTCGTGATGAAGGTAATGATATTGGTAATAATGATGGTGATGATGATGGTCTTGGTTCTGCTTGGATGACTTGTGCCCAGATGGCTTCTTGCTCTAGTCCTTCTCCTGAATCACACATTCAGCTCCCTCATTGTCATCCCCTCTTGTGTCTTACAGGCCTGTCACACTCCCAGTGCCCACATCAAATCCCTTTATCTTCTCTTGTTTTCCCCTGCACAGCCTGTTCTCCCTTCTGTACACCCCTGGCTTGGGGGACAGCCCCACTAGCCAGCCAGCCAGCAGAGCTGAATGCCCAAGAGTCAGTCTAGACTCCTCAACCTCTCTCATCGCCTCCACCCAGGTAATTACCAAGTCCTGATGATTTGGGCCCATAGATCTTGTGAGGTCTTCCAAGTTGGCTCAATGGTAAAGAATCTGCCTGCCAATGCAGGAGATGCAAGAAATGTGGGTTCAATACCTGGATAGGGAAGATCCCCTGGAGAAGGAAATGGCAACCTACTTCAGTATTCTTGCCTAGAAAATGTCATAGACAGAGGACCCTAGAGAGTATTAGTCTGTGGGGTCACAAAAGAGTTGGACATGACTTAGTGACTAAGCAACACCAACATATCTCTAGAAGCTGATAGTCTCCTCTCCACCTCCCCTGCTCCTGCCCTACTTGAGGCCACATCACCCTTACCCTGGTATGTGGGACCAGCAGGCTGACAGATCTCTGGGCCCCAGCTGGCCTATCTCTGGGCCACCTTTCATGTTGCTGCCACAGGTAACCTGCCCTCAGGAAGAAGCAACCATGCTTCTTCCCAGGGGAAAACCATCTCTGGATCACAGAGAAGAGTATGGCATAGATGGCATGCTTGAGCCAGGCACCTCCAGCCACATAGCTCCAACCCCAAGATACTACAGCTCTCTTCTCCTGCCCTGCGGATTCGTGTGTCTTTTCTTTGCTCATCCTAGTCCTTCTGTTTGAACACTTTCTTCTTATTCTCTGAATGGTGCAGTCTTTCCCAGCTCCTACGAAGTTCTCTAATCCCCACCCCAGTGGGCAGAGTTGGTCTCTCCCTCTGCTGTGAATTCATGTATACCCTGCATACTCACTGTCTCCTCTACTGTGCCATGAGCTTTTCCAGGGAAAATGATCTGCTTTTCCCACTCCTGAATTCGGAGGATCTAGCACAGACTCGGTGCTTCCTAAATTAGAGACTAGAAATGATCATCTGTATGCAGAGAACTGTATCTCCCTGCATTTCTGCATCTCATTCGGTTCCCATTATCTTCATGCGGGCTTGCAGGTGACATTTGTAATGTTTTACTGATGGGAGCACTGAGATCCAGAGAGAGAAAAAAAAAAAAAAAACAGTAAAATGACCCACTTGAGGTTGCCCAGGAAGGTGGCAACCAAGTCAGTCGAGGTCTAGGTGTCTTGACTCCTATGCGGGAAATGTGTTGATTTCGCACCAAGAAGCTCATTTCCTTTCTCGCTGAGAGATTCTTGTGGCTGAGAAGTAACTCGCGCATACAGGACTTGCCCACAATCAGCAAACAGACACCTGCATCTGGGGAGAGAGCAGCAGCCTCACATTCCCAGGCAATGGTAGAGTTAGATGGTAGAAGACATAAACGCATAAAATGTGGAGCATAAGAGAAGAGAAAAAAGTCACGAAATTTTGGAGGCTGGAAAGCAAGTGGACAAGTGGCAACCACCTTAGCAGGAAAATATCAAGATCTCTAAAGTGGGACTGGGAAAACCTGAAACCCAACCTGGTTTACACAGCTGCTGCTGCTAAGTCGCTTCAGTTGTGTCCGACTCCATGCGACCCCATAGACGGCAGCCCACTAAGCTCCCCCATCCCTGGGATTCTCCAGGCAAGAACACTGGAGTGGGTTGCCATTTCCTTCTCCAGTGCATGAAAGTGAAAAGTGAGAATGAAGTCACTCAGTCGTGTCCAACTCTTGGTGACCCCATGGACTGCAGCCTACCAGGCTCCTCCATCCATGGGATTTTCCAGGCAAGAGTACTGGAGTAGGGTGCCATTGCCTTCTCCACCGGTTTACACAGCAGAACCCTCAAAAGTCTTAGGAACTGGAAGCATCATGTTCTTCTGGAAGTGAGTGAAGGGAGTGGGCAAAAATATGAATTTCAGAGTGAAAGTAATTCACTCACAGGCAATAAGGACCCTACATCTTTGAATCTGCTCCGCATGGCTAGGCAAGTGTCCATGTCTTCCTGCGACCATAGCCTGGAGATAAGACAGAATCTCTGTACTGAGATGAGGGTTAGGAGGCACAGCTGAGAGTGGAGGTCTGAAAACAAGCAGCTACCCCTAGTAAACTGCATCTCAATGTACACCCTCCAGGCAAGATACTGGGAGCCTCTTCCCTGAGGAAAATGAATAAACCAGAAAGAAAGACCCATAGGGCTGAACATTTAGCCCTACACACTTTGGTGAGGAAACTCCTGAAAGATGTAGGTACCAACAAAAGTGGGAGTTGGATTTGAATTAAGAAAGAGGAAGACATGAAGTAGTGGGAGGCAAAGGGAATCCCCCAAATGGTGACTATGGGAGAGCTCAGAATTGCAGCCATGACCCAGACCGAGATGATGACCAATCCCAACTGGGGAGAACTCCATGAAACACACTTGTTCATGGAAATGAAACTGGTGGGAAAATGGTGTACATCCGTGTATCTGACTCTTGTTAGACAACTGGTGGCCATTCGGAGCGCCCATCGATTTAATAAATTAATAGGTAACTGTGGAAACAACCAGGAAAAACAAAAGCAATGATCAGCTCCAAAGAAAACAAAAGGTGTCAGGAAAAGGAAGTGGATTCTAGTTTACTACTTGAATCAGCTCTGAGAAGTAGCTGTTACTTAGTCATAATAGTGTCACTACTGACGATGGATCTAAGCAAATTAACTGCATGAGTGTATTAGGAGGATGGAGGCTAGGATGTGTGAATATGTATACTGATTATATGTGTGTGAGGGGAAGAGCTAAAACCCACTCTTCCATGAAGGAAAGTCAATTAACAATGGCTGAAATAGAAGCATCAAGACATAGCGATAGAAAGCATGTTCTATAGAGATACAGAAGTAAGTATTGAATGAATCTATTTTAAAAAGTTGTGAATTTATTATTGCTGGAATAAGGATGGGGGATGGGATCATTGGGGAGTTTGGGATGGACATGTACACGCTGCTATATTTAAAATGGATAATCAACAAGGACCTACCATAGCACAGGGAACTTTGCTCAGTGTTATGTGGCAGCCTGGATAGGAGCGGAGTCTGGAAGAGAATGGATACATGTATGTGTATGGCTGAGTCCCTTTGCTGTTCACCTGAGACTATCATGACATTATTAATCAGTAATACTCCAATACAAAATAAAAAGTTATTAAAAAAAAAGTTGCAAGTACTTGTGTATGAGGGAGTGAGGCTGAGGAATGCTAGTCTCCTTAACACATCTTGTGGAACTAGCTAACTTTTAAACGACATGACTGTATCACTTTATTTTTAAAGATAAATCCTGAACAAAACTACAACAAAAAGAACACAGTTGTCAGAAGCATAAACCACCACCAAAACCAAATTAAGTCATCTTCCTGAGCCTCAGTTTCCTCATCTGTAAAATGGGGTAAAACCATGTACCACACACAATAGCAGTGAAGATAAAATGACATGAATCTGAAGGGCTAAGCATTAGTGTGTCCTCAGTAAATGTTTGTTGTGCATCAGTCAAATAGGACAATTGCCTGCTTTCTCTTTTTGCATAACAAACACCCCCTTTTCACTCTTTTCCTGTCAAAGGTAGTTTTCATTATTATCTTTTTTTGTTGTCGTTTGTCTTACCTTTGTCATTAATGGTCCCTTCCGCCTGCCTTTCTCAGATTAAGGCAGGAAGTGGAAATTCACACATTCATAATCAGGAGTGGGGTGCAGGGTAACTCAGTCTTTCTTCTGCAAACCTCATAAACACACAGAATAAGGTGCCTCTTATTCTGGTGCCTAATCCTTTGCCTCCCAACCCTAAGTCCACAGAGCTCTTACTGCCAGCCTCCCAGTTCCCTCTCAGTTGGTTATCTCCTTCCCTCTTGCTTAACCAAGAGGAGCCCTTCTTTCCTTCCTTCCTTCTCTGCCCTCGTAGATCATTACACCCTCACCTACAGTCCTCAAGGTGGGAGGCCTGAGCCTGCAAGGGTGATCTGGCTGAAGGGCTCCTGGGAAAGGGCTGTGATTTCCAGAATGTCAGCAAACCATGTCTCCTTCCTGATTCCTTCCCACACCCCAGCCACACACTGACAGCTGCTCCCTGGCATCCGTATCCCTGGTGCCTAAGTGGACAACAAAGTCATCGCTCGCCTCTCCAACTGCCCCATTCCCTGTGTTTTTTCATTCTGTTTGTGACAGCTAGAAGACTGTGATGTGGGTTCAATGAAAGACGGAATACTGCAGAGGTGGAGCTGGTCTGGGGAGGAGGGTGACCATAGTTGTACTCACGATGGGTTTGAGGTGTAGATAGATTTTGACTAGACAGTTGGATGCAATGGTCTGGAGTTCATGGTAGAGACCTGAGAGGCTTCAGACTGTAGAAACTAACAGGAAGCTTGAATAGAGATCAGATAATCACCAGAAAGGGATGCGAAGATGTTGAGGACAGACAGTGAGCTGGGGGATGACCCTTGGAGATGCATTATGTCAGAGGTGGGTACAGAGAGGAACCTGACGGGGACCTCAACAGAGGGTCCTGCAGCGACAGCAGGAAAAGTCATGCAAGGGCACAGCCTTGAGAGCCAGGCTGGAAGAAAAGCGCAAGAGGGGAAGTGGTCAGCCTTCTCGAATGCTGCAGGGAGGCCAGGTGAGAGAGTTAAAGCCTGTCAGGGGCACAGAGGCCATGGTGACCTTGACAAGGGAAGTCCCTGGGGTGTGGGTGGCGGGGAGCCAGACCGCAGGGACTGAAACAGTGACAGGGAGGCGAGGAGGTAGAGACACTGAAAATAAACAACACTTCCAAGAAAGGCTGCTGAGAAAGAGTGTTGGGCTGATGGCCCAGGGAGGCTTCCGCACTGCCGGGAGGAGCCAGAGGAAGTGTGTGTGAAGTGGTGGAGACTGTCCCGGGGCCCTGGTGCGGCCCTGGGTGCAGGGAGAGGCATCTGGCATGGGGCAAGGTTCGCACTTTCCCTCAGCAAGATGAACCACGGGAGGGATGGGCCCAAGGGAGAGGCCCTCAGGAAGGGCCAGGACCCGGGAGGAACTCCCTCCCACGAGCCAATCCAGCTCAGTTTTTCCAGTGGCTTCTCCAAGCACCTAGCCCTCCCTCCCTCCCTAGTACAGAGCTGAATGCTACACGCTCATTATTTCCTATCCTCCCAGAGTCTTCGGGAAGTAGGCACTACCAAACTTATTTTGCCCGTAAGAAAACTGAGCCTGAGAAATGTTAACTGACCTTGTCCAAGGTCACAGGACAGGGGAGGGCCTTCAGAGATGCCAACCCAATTCCAAGGGATTCCACAAAGCACTTGCCCCACGGTGCTCTCCGGCCTCCTAGCCCTGCTGCCATGAACTACTTGAACTTGATGTACTTGAACTACTCAAGGTCGTCTGTGTGAGCTCTTCTACTCTGATCACCCATGGCTCTTTTCCCACCCACAGGAGCAGACTCATCCTTCTGGCTCCCGCCCATCTCCCCTGACCAATCTTCCTCACCTTGGTGGTCCCACACCATCCATGTCTTTTCCGTGCCATTGACTGCACTGTGTTGAAATGATCTGTTTTGTTCTCTGTTCTTGGACACTAGACTGAGCCCTTCATGGGCAAGGACCCTGCCTTATGTCTTATATATTCACAGCTCTTGACAAGTGCCAGCAAGCGCATGGTAGGTCTAAAGAAAACAACTTTCAAACACCTTGAAAACTTTCTTTTAAAGGTCAACAAGGGCAAGTTGAACACCAAAATAAATAATAAGGGAGAAATATTTGCAAACACCTATCTGACAAGGGACTCCTACTCAGATATAACAAATTGTCAAAACTCAGCAGTCGGTCCCTGGAGAAGGAAATGGCAACCTGCTCCAGTGTTCTTGCCTGGAAAATCCCATGGACGGAGGAGCCTGGTGGGCTACAGTCCACAGGGTCGCAAAGAGTCAGACACGACTGAGCGACTTCACTTTCACTTTCAACAGTAAGTAACGAAACAATCCAAGTACAAAGTGGGCAGAAGACGTGAAGAGACATTGCACCAACAAGGAGGCATGGATGGCAAATAAGCACATGAAGAGACGTTAGACATCACTGAAATGAAATGAAATGTTCATCTCTCAGTTGTGTCCGACTCTTTGCAACTCCATGGAATGTAGTCCACTAGGCTCCTCTGTCCATGGGATTCTCCAGGCAAGAATACTGGAGTGGGTTGCCATTCCCTTCTCCAGGGGATCTTCCCAACCCAGGGATTGAACCCAGGTCTCCTGCATTGCAGGCTGACTCTTTATCGTTGAACCACCAGGGAAGTAGCATTAGCCATTAAGGAAATGCAAATTAATTAGGAGTTTGGGATTAAAATATGCACACTACTATATATAAAGTAGATAACCAACAAGGACCTACTCTATGGCATAGCAAACTATACTCAGTATCTTATAATAACCTGTAATGGAAAATAATCTGAGAAAGAATATATATCCATATACATGTATTACTGAATCACTTTGCTGTATACCTGAAACTAACACAATATTGTAAATAAGCTATATTTCAGTAAAAATTTTAAAAATAATAAGGAAATACAAATTAAGGTCACGGTGAGATTATCACTACACAGTTAGGAGAATGGCTAAAACCTTTTTTAAAAAGGTCACAATACTAACGTCGATGAGAATACAGAGAAACTGGAACACTCATACACTGCTGATGGAAACAAAGATAGCAGAGCCACTCTGGAAAAATTTGGTGGTTTCTTCAAAGTCTAAACATGCACTGACCATACAACCCAGCAATTACACTTCTGGGAAGTTGGCCCAGAGAAAGGAAAACATGTCCGTTCAAAAGCCTGTACCGTACATGACTTCACAGCAGCTGTATTTGTAAGAGCCCCAAATTGGAAACAACCAAATATCTTCAAAAGGTGAATGGCTAAACAAACTTGGTAACTCCATACCATGGAACACTACCCAGCAATAAAAGTGAATGAGATTTTGAGACACATAACAACTTGAATGAAGCTCAAGGATGTTATGCTGAGCAAAAAATCCTGTCTCCAAAGGTCACACTCTGAATTATTTCATTTATGTAATGTTCTTGAAGTGACATAAGTACAGAGATGGAGAACAAATGGATAATTGCCATGAGCAAGGGATGGTTGGGGAGACAGAGGGGCCTGAGTGTAGAAGAGGAGCCCAGGCAGATCTTCGAGATGGTCAAGCTGTATCTTGACTGCAGCGGTTCCATGAATGTACACACACGATAAAATGACACAATTATGCACACATATTGCACCAATGCCGTTCTCTGGCTTTGACCTGCACTACAGTTAGGTAAGATACAACCATTGAAAGAAACTGAACGAAGGGTACACGAGGCCTTATATGCTGTCTTTGCAACTTCCTGGGAGTCTAGAATTATTTCAAGATAAAGTGTTAATTTACTAATTAATTATAGTAATATATTTTAACCCACAGTAAAGGAGGAACCTCTGAATCTATACTGATATAGATAAATGACTGAATAAATCAGGAGAAGAAAAAAAACTCTTATTTAAAGAAGGATTCCACCTAATAGAAGGAATGTCCTTCTATTCCTTCTTCCACCTGTAGAAGGAATGTTGGAATTAGACAATCACCTTTCCTGTGGACGGAGGAGCCTGGTAGGCTGCAGTCCATGCGGTTGCTAAGAGTCAGACACGACTGAGCGACTTCACTTTCACTTTCATGCATTGGAGAAGGAAATGGCAACCCACTCCAGTGTTCTTGCCTGGAGAATCCCAGGGATGGGGGAGCCTGGTGGGCTGCTGTCTATGGGGTTGCACAGAGTCGGACACGACTGAAGCGACTTAGCAGCAGTAGCAGCAGCAGGATGATAGCTGTTTTAGGCAAGAAACATCAATGGATGCTAAAACTCGTGGGCAAATGTATCATGAGAAGCAAAACACTTATGTAGTCTCATAATAGCTTCTCATATGATACCATTTTACAAAGGGAAAGAGAATAACTTTGCACTGGAGAAAACTGGCAGACACCACCTCTCGGGGACCAAGGATAACGTCACCAGTGAGGGAACGAATCATCGTGTCCTTCCTGAGATGACGGCCCGGGAAGGAGAGCATCATATCTGTGGCAGCCTGCCAATGTTGAGTAACCCAAATCTCATCAAGAGGAATCATCGGACAAGCCCATATCAAGGGGCATCTGAAAAATAACTGGCTGATTCTCTTCAAAAATGTTAGGTCATGAAAATTTTTTTAAAAGCTGAGAAACAGTTCCCAATTAAAGGAGATTAAAGCAATTCAGCAACCAAATGCACATGGGACCCTGCATTGGAGCCTGGATAGGAAAAGGATATTAGTGGGTCAGCTGGTCTAAATAAGGTCTGTAGATGAAATACTACTGTAGAATGGCTAATTTCCTGATTTTTGATAACTATAACATGATTGTAAAATAGAAAGACTGGGTAAACACATGCTGAGCTACTTAGAGGCAAAAGTCTCTAAATTTACTCTCAGATGCTTCATTAAAGTTATATATGTACACATACATATGTAGCTCAGACCTGAGAGTCGAGAAGCTAGAGGTCTGATTTTCACTCTGCTTTAAACTAGCTGGGTATCCATGAATGAATCCTAAATGACTCTAGATCTTAATTTCCTTATCCATCAAGTGGGGCCAAAAACTCTTGCTTTGCTTCTCTCAGAATTGGCTTAGGAGGACACGAGGGACAGAGAGCTTCTCTGGAAAAACAAAACAAAACAAAACAAAACCTTGTACTTTGGACTTTCAGTAGCTCTGCAATGGGAAAATAGAAATCCCACATATATGAGATAAGAGGTCTTTGGCTGTCCTATCAAATGGATGAACCATCCATCCATCCACTCATCCTTCCTTTCTTTCTTCTACCCATCCATCCATCTATTCACTAATTCTTTCTTCTATCATTCCATTTATTCACCCAATCATCCTTCTATCCTTACTTCTATCCATCCATCTATGGAGCCAGCCAGCCAGCCAGCTAGCTAGCCAACATCCACCCATCCATTTATCTGACATCTATCCACCTATTTGTTTATTTAGCATCCATCCATTTATCCTTTTATTCTTTCATTCTTGTATTCAGCCAGCCATCAGCTGACATCCATTTATCCATACATACTTAATTCTTAAAGAGACCACCTGACCTGCCTCTTGAGAAATATGTATGCAGGTCAGAAAGCAAGAGTTAGAACTGGATATGACAACAGACTGGTTTCAAATAGGGAAAGGAGTATGTCAAGGCTGTATATTGTCACCCTGCTTATTTAACTTATATGCAGAGTACATAATATGAAATGCCAGGCTGGATGAAGCACAAGCTTCTGGGAGAAATATCAATAACCTCAGATTTGCAGATGACACCACCCTTATGGTAGAAAGCGAAGAAGAACTAAAGAGCCTCTTGATGAAAGTGAAAGAGGAGAGTGGAAAAGCTGGCTTAAAACTCAACATTCAGAAAACTAAGATCATGGCATCTGGTCCCATCACTTCATAGCAAATAGATGGGGAAACAGAGGAAACTATGACAGATTTTATTTTGAGGGGCTCCAAAATCACTGCAGATGGTGATTGAAGCCATGAAAGTAAAAGATACTTGCGCTTTGGAAAAAAAGATGACCAACCTAGACAGCATATTAAGAAGCAGAGACATTGCTTTACCAACAAAGGTCCATCTAGTCAAAGCTATGGTTTTCCAGTAGTCATGTATGGATGTGAGAGTTGGACTATAAAGAAAGCTGAGAGCCTAAGAATTGATGCTTTTGAACTGTGGTGTTGGAGAAGACTCTTGAGAGTCCCTTGGACTGCAAGGGGATCGAACCAGTCCATCGTAAAGGAAATCAGTCTTGAATATTCATAGAAATGACTGATGCTGAAGCTGAAACGCCAAAACTTTGGCCACCTGATGCAAAGTACTGATTCATTTGAAAAGACCCTGATGCTGGGAAAAATTGAAGGTGGGAGGAGAAGGGGACAACAGAGGATGAGATGGTTGGATGGCATCACTGACTCAATGGACATGAGTTTGAGTAAACTCCGGGAGTTGGTTATGGACAGGGAGGCCTGACGTGCTGCAGTCCATGGGGTCTCAAGGAGTTGGACATGACTGAGCGACTGAACTGAACTGACATGCATCATCCATCCAATATCCATTCATCCATCCCTCTGTCCATCTTTTTTCCTCGTTCACCAAACAGCATGTTTGCTCAGACAGTGAGCTAGATTCTGAAGTGCAAATAACTGAAACCAAATCACAGTGACAACTCACAGTCAAGAACAGACTACGTAAAGTAAAGCAAAGCACGAAATCTGTTATACAGAGCACACAAGGTGCTACTGGAACTTGAAGGTGAAGGTTGAATGGGGATACAGCACTACTATATTTGGTGATGCAGAAAGGCAAGCTGGAGGGGACAGCAAAAGAATATGTTACAGACCAAGGGAGCAGTGGCTCCATGGATAAAGCAACAATGAGACCTGGAGGGTGGGGTAGGCCCAGGTGGAGAGGAGACTCTGACAGGGGTGGCTGAGCTGGTGAAACAGCCAGAGTAGAGCAGACACGACCTTGGGGATAGCCAAAGGCAAGCTGTGTCTGACGTCCCGGTCAGCTCTCTGCCCCTGGAGGAGCTCGGCTTGGCTGCAAACCCTCCTGGCAAGCCAGAGTAGAACCGCTCAGTCCTTGTTGTGTCTGGAACGATTGGAGACTCAGACTGCTCAGCTCCAAGTGGGAACATGGAGTTGGCAGGGAAGCGGCCCAGGCCACCAGGTCAGGGCTGAGGTGGGGCTGGCAGCTGCCAGGAATCTGGGTGGCCTGCATGGAATTCTTGGTGGTTCCCCGGCTGGGGAAAGCTGCCCATGCTCAGTTGGCTGCCTGTGGCTGGTCAGGGCCACGCCCCAGAAAACTGGATGTTGGCTCAGTGTCTCAGCAGCTTCCTAGATGTGTTAGAGAGAGAGAGAGCAAGTCACCTCACTTCCCTGAGGCTTGGTCCCCAGATCTTTTAAAATGGAAGGAGTGAGATAGGACATTCTGCGGGCTCTTCTTGGCTCTGGAATTCTCGCTCTGGGACCTGCTGTCATGGACAAGCATGCTTTGTGCTGAGTGTTTTCCTGTAGAGATGGTCCAGCAGCTGGATGTCCCACCATTAGAGGATCTGACTCCTTTGGGGGTTCCCAGATCTCATTGGGGATGGTGATACCTTAAGCCACGAGCCTTGACCCATCGGTTCTGTTCTATACCTGGCCCTTCCATGGCACTGCTCCCCCAGCCCCATGCAACTTTGGTATGAGATGCTGAGAAGACCTGAAGCTGGCAGCTGGGAGCAGGCCACAGAAGGACTGGGATTTGCTTGGACAAAGGCTCCTGGGGGAATACAAGGAAATGCCCAAGATCTGAGAGGTGAGAGCTCTGAGCAGGGGAGGAGGGCACCTAAGGTAAGGCTTAGGTGAATGAACTCTGCTCATCACACAGTTGTGCCAGCCTGGGGCCTGGGGACGCCGCTCTGGAAATTTGAGCTTGATGTCCTGGAATTTATTTTTAAAAACCTAGCCACCTGCTGAGACAGCAAAGGAAAGTTCCGCAAATCCTCAGTTGGTAGCTAATGAAACACGCACTGTGATCACCCGCCTGTCTCCCCGCCTGCAGGGCCTCCTGTCTGTCACCTCGTCACCACTTCATCTTCCGGCCACGGGCCTCTCACCACTGAGCCAGCCACCCTGCAAGGGGGCCCCAGAGGTACTACCCAATTATAGCTGGTTTCCATCTGAATATGCCTGCTGGGCTTCCTGTTGGGTCCAGAGATGTGGGCTTCCTTCTCACCTCCTCCATCTCCCAGCTTTCTCCAGGCAAGGCCTCAGCAGCTGTTTACACCACGAGCCAATGATGCACTGGGTCTCCGAACAGATCTTTGTGTGCACGCCTGGGCCCTGCCTGTGCTGCCACCAACCCTTTCCTGAGAAGCAGACTTCAGTTACAGTAAAGACAGTGGTAAAGACAGTGGTCCCTGATGATTAGGGAGCACTCACTGTCATCAGGCAGCACCTGAGTCTTTCCTATGAACTGTCCCTGGGAAGCTGCCAGCATGCTCGGTCTGTGCCATGCTCAGAGAGGGTGGGCTAGACAGAAGGAGGAGGGGAGTGTGACCCTTGAGGAGCTACATGCCCATGTGGCTCTTGAGGAGCCAAGATCAAGATGATGGGAGCTGAATGGGTCCAGGATTGTGCCAGGCCATGGGCCAGGGTTGTGCTTACAGGGGTGTCCCCTGTAGAAATGCCTCCAGGGGCATTTGGAAAGATGAGAGAGAAGAGTCAGGCCTGAGAGTTAAGACATTAGACATTAGACATAAGAATCCTCTGAGTCCAGATTCTAGCCACCTCCTTGCTGTAAGGTCTTTCTTATAAAATAGAGATAAAACAAGACCAACCCAATTGGCATGAGGACTAAGTAAATAATCCCTGCTACAAGCTTAGCATAAATTGTTGCTGTTGTTCAGTCACTAAATCAGGTCCAACTTTGCAACCCCATGAACTTCAGCACACCAGGCTTCCCTGTCCTTCACCATCTCCCAGAGTTTGCTCAAACTCAGTCTATTGAGTCGATGATGCCATCCAACCATCTCATCCTCTGTCATCCGCTTCTCCTCCTGCCTTCAATCTTTCCCAGCATCAGGGTCTCTTCCAACGAGTTGACTCCTCGCATCAGGTAGCCAGAGTATTGGAGCTTCAGTTTAGCATCAGACCTTCCAGTGAATATTCAGGGTTGATTTCCTTTAGGATTGACTGGTTTGATCTCTTTGCTGTCCAAGGGACTCTCAAGAATCTTCTCCAGCACCACAGCTCAAAAGCATCAATTCTTCAGTGCTCAGCCTTCTTCATGGTCCAACTCTCACATCTGTAAAAACCATGGCTTTGACTATACAGACCTTTGCAACATAGCAATGTCTCTTTAATATGCTTTTTAATATGCTGTCTAGGTTTGTAATAGCTTTTCTTCCAAGGAGCAAGTGTCTTAACTTTGTGGCTGCAGTCACTGTCTGCAGTGATTTGGGAGACTAAGAAAATAAAATCTGTCACTGTTCCACCTTTCCCCCATCTATTTGCCATAAAGTGATGGGACTGGATGCCATGATCTTAATTTTCAAATGTTGAGTTTTAAGCCAACTTTTTCATTCTCCTCTTTCACCTTCATCAAGAGGTTCTTTAGTTCCTCTTCATTTTCTGCTATTCGAGTGGTATCGTCTGCATATCTGAAGTTGTTGATATTTCTCCAGGCAATCTTGATTCCAGCTTGTGCTTAATCCATCCCAGTACTTTGCATGATGTACTCTGCATAAAAGTTAAATAAACAGTATGACAATATACAACCTTGTTGAATTCCTTTCCCAATTTTGAACCAGTCTGTTGTTCCATGTCTGGCTCTAACTGTTGTTTCTTGACCTGCCTACAGGTTTCTCAGGAGATAGGTAATGTGGTCTGGTATTCCCATCTCTTTAAGAATTTTCCATAGTTTATGGTTATCCACATAGTCAAAGACTTTAGCTTAGTCAATGAAGCAGAAGTAGTAGTCAAAGAAGTAATTTTAAAAAATCAAAAATCAAAGTTTAGAAAAAATTCTGAACATTTCTACAGAGACCAGAACATTGACTTACAAGGAATCAGAATGTGTATGTCTTTGACTGACAATGAAGCAGGATCAGACTGATGCTGTAATTCTCATCAGTTTCAATAGAAGACAGAAGAATAATAGCTTACTATCGATGCTTGGCTTCCCTGGTGGCTCAGTGGTAAAGAATCCACTTGCCAAAGTAGGAGCTGCAGGTTTGATCCCTAGGTCAGGAAGGTCCCCTAGAGAAGGGAATGGCTTCTTGCCTAGGAAATTCCATGGACAGTGGAGCCAGGCAGGTATAGTCCATGGGGCTTGTAAAAGAGCTTGACATGACTTAAAGACTAGACAACAACAAAATTTATGTTTGCTATGTGTGGGCACTATTTTGAGCACTTTTCATACATAAATTAACCTTCATCACAACTCCACAAATTAGCACTTTTTAAAAAAAAATCTCTGTTTATAGATGAGAAAACTGAGGCACAGAGAGGTTCAGTGACTTGTTGAGTCCAGTAGATTGTAAAGTTTTTGTTTGACACTGGTTGCCTCATGCCAGAGACTATTTTTAATTTTTTTGCTAATATTCTGTAAGTGCTAAGTATAAATGGCTTTGAACCTGGAATTCTATACCCAGCCAAACTATCAGTCAAGAGTGAAGGCCAAAAAACCCTCATTTTCAGATATTCAAGGACTCAGAAATTACCTCCCATGCTGCCTTTCTGAGGAGTTATTTGAACATGTATTTCAGCAAAACAACTGTGGAGGATAAAAACTAGTAGCATTAATCCAGCAATCTAATATAAAAGAATTCCAGGATGACTGGTAGGCAGCCAGCCCATGAAACATTCAGAACGGTAAGAGGAAAGAATCAGGGACCCATGTATAATAAAACTAGAAAGAAGAAAGAAACAGATTTCAAGCAGTATATCAAAGGAGGCCGGATGATTTTAGGAATATGGTGAAGTGGCAAGTATTTCTCTTACTGGAGAAAGGAAGAGAAACACCAAGGAGGAAGAGGAAACACCAAGAAGGAGAGAGGAAGGAAAAAAAAATCCAACCGGAAAAAAAAAAATCCACCCCCCCCAAATTCCAACCAGTAATCAATGGTTCACATATGAAGGAAACTAAATTTTGAGATGATTTAGAAGAACTGATAAAGAGTAAGAAAGGAGAATTCATTTAGTGCTGATGTTGGAAGCATCTTCCTGGGAGAGACTCAGGGATAACCATAGTGTAAACATGGAGAAGCTATGATCAATCACAATATACACTGTAGGCTCACAAGATAAAGGTCGCATCACGAACATAATGTAAACCCTGGGCCTTGGGTCTTTCATAGACTAAATAGGAAAGGCTTGATAATGACTGCAAAATAGAAGTAAATGCTATCAACCTTGATAGGATAAACACAAAGAGAAAAGAGAAAAGAAATTAGGAGGTAAAAGGGAACAGAAATGGGAGTGGGGGGGCAGGAAACAGAGCTATCCTTATCAAATGGGCCCAGCAATATGGGGTTACAAATATTAGTTAAAATTTCAAAGTTAAGCAACAGGGAAACTGAAATAGGAACAGAATTAGCAACACTTGGGGAGAGGAAGTGAGCTAGAGATGGGGTATCTAAGTTGAATCCTCATCCATCAATGATAGGCATCAATAGAGAATGTTTGCTCAACCAGATACCCCCAATTGACCCAGAACAAACCCGTTTACACCTGTTGTCCTGTGGGATTATTAGTTCCGTTCCTCTTTGCTTTCAGCAGTATGCTGGTTGAGGATTAATGATATGACCCCAAATCTAAAATAGATAAATCAAAAAGTATCAAGAAAAGATCACAACATGGGGAAACCACCCAAGAGAGTAAAATGAAAACTCTTTAAAGTGTTGTCTCATGGGAGTTGGTGGGAAGTGGGAGGTGAGGAGTGGGTGAGGGGGAGGGAAATACATTTGTCAAAACTCATCCAACCATACAGTTTAAATGTGTGCATTTTATGGCATGTAAATTATACCTCAGTAAAGTTGATTACACCCAATACCGTGACCTTTGGGGATGGCAGGGTTAGGTGAGAAGCCATTCTGAATTACCTGATTTTGTTTAAACAATGTTCATTTTTCTCAGACAAGATTCTTAAAATTTTATATCAAAATTGTTTTTAAAAAACAGGGTTGGGGTGGGGTGCTGGATAATGTCTAAGGCTCTTATTAGCTGGGGTGCTCTCTGAAGCCCCTTTTTAAACCCCTCTGTAAATAAGGGGGATTCAAGGAATTAGATCACTGGTTCTCGTTGGATTTGCCTGGGGAGCTGAAAAGTTACCAATGCCTGGGACTCACCCTCAAGAGATTCTGATTTAATTGGTATTTATTTATTTTAAACTTTTTTGGCCATGCTATGCAGCATACAGAATCTTACCCTGACCAGGGATCAGATCCATTCTTCCTGCATTGGATGTGCAGAGTCCTAACCAGTGGACTGCCAGCGAAGTCCCTAATTGGTATTGGTATATATATATATATTCTTTTAATTTATTTTTGGCTGCACTGGGTCTTTATTGCTGCACACGGGCTTTCTCTAGTTGCAGTAAGCAGAGGCTACTCTCTAGTAGCAGTGAACATGTTTCTCCTTTTGGTGGCTTCTCCTGTTACAGGCATGTGGGTTCTAGAGCACAGGCCAGAGGTTGCGGCCCATGGGCTTACTTGACCCACATAGTATGTGGGATCTTCCCAGACCAGGGATCAAACACATGTTCCCTGCATTGGCAGGCAGACTCTTAACCATTGGACCACCAGGGAAGTCCCCTAATTGGTATTTTTAAAGCCTTCTTGATGGTTCTAATGAGCAGCCAGGTCAAGGATCACTGAATTTGGTGTGGGAGCCCTGGGCCCCACCAGGTGGGCAATTCAAGATGGCAGATGATAGTTGAGCTAAGTGTCACCTGATCATACTCCCTTCCTTTTACAGATAGGGAAACTGTGGTTTACTCACTCAGAAAGCGAGGGGTTTTCCCAAGGTGAGGTGGTAAGTCAGTGACCCATTTGAGGCTGGAGTATAGATCATTTGACTCCTAGCCTTGTCCTCACTCCTCCAGAACATCAGAGAAGGACAATAACAGATATGCAATGATCTGTTGAATACCTGCCGCATGTCAGACTCTGTGCTCGGCCCTGGATACCACTGCTCTAATCCTCTTGCCATCTTACAACCTCAGTGTTAGATTTGAACTGAGAGCTACATAGAGAAGTTAAATGAGCTGTATTTATTTTGTGCCACTCTCATCGGGCTCTATGACAATATCATCCAAAGTGTGGCCCAAAGCAGCATTACTCTCTGACACCTCCTGACGTGGTTGTTAAAAATGCAGATCTGTATGTCCCCACCCTAAACCCGTGGAATCAGAATTTCTGGAAGTGAGATTCAAGAAGGTCCACTTTTAGCAGTGCACCAGGTAGCTTGCCAGCCTGCAAACAACTGAGGGACACTGCTCACACGGGCCTTTTTTGCATCTCTGTGTGTCCATGCGTGTTAAGTCTCTTCAGTCACGTCCAGTTCTTTGTGACCCTATGAACTATAACCCACCAGGCTTCTATGTCCATGGGGATTCTGCAGGCAAGAATACTGGAATGGGTTGCCGTGCCCTCCTTCAGGGGATCTTCCCAACCCAGGGACTGAATCCACATCTCTTATGTCTGTTGCATTGGCAGGTGGGTTCTTTACCACTAGCGTCACCTGGGAAGCCCCTTTGCATCTCTAGAGTGGACCAAACCCCTCCCACCTTAAGGCCTTTGTCTCTGCTGTTTCTTTTGCTTGATTAGTACCCTCTACCTCCGACTCACTCTTAAGTCTCTGCTTCTCCTGGGAAGTCTTTTGATTCTTCAGACAAGGAAAGGTCTTCCCCTATATAGTCCTTTGCACAATAAACCTTCCTTCCATGGTGCTATCATGATGGTAACTTAGAAAACAATATTTGTGATATTTCATTTCATGCTCTTCCCTGAGTCTATGTGAACCCCCAATGTTCATATGCACTGGGTTTTTCACAGCCCCAGCCCCATTCCTGGTGCCCAGCAGGGTGTAAACAAGCAGCTCAGTTAAGGGCCATGGAGGAATGGAGCTGGGATTCAACTCCAGACCTGCCCGCTGCCATTCTGTTTCTCAGCCTCTGCGATGATCTACCCCAGAAGAGCAATGACACAACCAGACGCAAATCCTAACCATGTGCTCCATTCTCCAGGCCCCTAAGCCACTCTACTTAAACAGAATGAGTAGTTCTTTTTTGTAAATACTGATAGGCAACAGCTAAGGGACAGGTGAGAACTCAGATTGTCTCCCTCAGCCTCAACACCAGGCTCCATGAAGATAAGTCACAGGCAGAATGGACTCCCACCTGTGGGCAGTTGCTGCAAGTAACCAGCCAGCCAGGCAACTCCCATGAGCTCAGTGAGGACCTGGGTCTCTGTCTCTTCAGATGTTCTGACGGCATCGTCAATGAAAGTTCTACCTGAGTCAACAGTGACGATAGTAATGCTCGGCTATGCTTCCAGTTAGAACAGCCAGAGAAGAACCTGCCCTATCAGTGGCTACACACAGACCATTCAGGAACCAAGTCTGGGGAGCCTTTGCTTGGCTCACTGCATTCTCATACCTCCTTCAGGCGGGAAATGTTGCCACCAGATTCTAGCTAATTCACGTATCTTCACTACCCATGTGTCATGAAAACCCCCTTTTAACATCCACTCTGCTAATTAACAGACCCTTAATGCTGAGGAGAAGCTGGAGTATGGAGTCACTGCCTCTTGCAGATGAATTTCCAATTGGTGCAATTGGTCCTACCTAGGGTAGAAATGTTAGTTTGTTTGTTTTTTTTCTCTTAGTCAGGTGCAGATGTGAGAGTTGAACCATATAAAAGGCGGAGCCCTGAAAAACTGATGCTTTTGAATTGTCGTGTTGGAGAAGACTCTTGAGGATCTCTTGGACTGCAAGGAAATCAACCCTGAGTATTCATTGGAAGGACTGATACTAAAGCTGAGGCTCCAATACTTTGGCCACCTGATGTGAAGAGCCGACTCATTGGAAAAGACCCTAATGCTGGGAAAGATTGAAGGCAAAAGAAGAGGGCGGCAGAGGATGAGATGATTGGGGGGCATTACCAACTCAATGGACGTGAACTTGAGCAAACTCTAGGAGATAGTGGAGGACAGGGAAGCCTGGCGTGCTGCAGTCCATGGGGTCGCAAAGAGTCAGACATGACTTAGCGGCTGAACAACAACAACAGGATGGAAATGAAAGCTGACAAGTACACACATTTTTATCTTTGCGTCCCAAATGAAGTGTTTTAGAGAACACAAATTAACTCTAGCAGCAGTAGGTGGCACCTCAGATCCTATAGGCCTCTGAATTTCTGCTCTGTTATTTGAGCCAGTGCTGATCTGAAGCCTGGTCTGGCCCACCTGCTAATTCCCCAGTAGAGCCCTGAAAGCACTGAGATTTGCTAAAAAGTTCCCTCTAGTCATGATCTGTAGAGGTTATCGGGTCCGGGCATGCCGGAAGACAGAAGTGGTGTAGGACAGGGCTTATCAAACTTTATTATGTGTCAAGAAAAATTGGGAAAATTGGGTGGGAGGGAGGGAGGGAAAGAAAGGGGAAAAAAAGACAGAGATTACGGGGTATCCTGTCCAAAGATGCTTCTGGCTTTTGTTTTTTTCCCATCTTTCATTATCTCAGATATTTTACAACTTTGAAGTTGTAGAAAAACTGATGGCTGTGTAAATTATGCTTGTCCAGGCGACTGAGCGACTTCACTTTCACTTTTCACTTTCATGCATTGGAGAAGGAAATGGCAACCCATTCCAGTGTTCTTGCCTGGAGAATCCAAGGGACGGCAGAGCCTGGTGGGCTGCTGTCTAGAGGGTCGCACAGAGTCAGACATGACTGAAGTGACTTAGCAGCAGCAGCAGCAACATAGACATGTAAATTGTATCTAATGCAATGCAATTGATTATTGCTCTGTGGATTTTTTTTTTCCAGTAATGTACCTATTTGTAAATTAATTCAGATTCCTGATGACCTATATTTGTGTCTACTCTTCGCATTCTCCTCTAAGTGATTAGAACATCTTAGTGGTTTCCTCGTTAATTAATGAGTTAAATAAAATCTTTGACCCAGATTCATTTTATGTTTTATGAGAGTTATGATTATACCTTCTTTTAAAAATTCCACATGTGCATACAAATCACCTGGGGATCTTGCTAAAGTGCGGATTCTCCTCCATGTCCGGAGAAGGGCCTGAGGGTCTGCAATTGTAATGTGTTCCTGGGTGGCGCCCATGCTGCTGGTTCATGAACGCACTTAGGGGTAAACTACTCTTGTGATGATTCACTTTGAAATACTCCCAGGGGGCTTCCCTGGTGGCTCAGTGGTAAAGAGTCTGCCTGTCTGTGCAGGGGACAGAGGTTCGATCCCTGGTAAGGGACGATCCTACATACCCAGGGGCAACTAAGACTCTGAGCTACAGCTATTGAGGCTGAGCTCTAGAGCCCACGCTCCACAGCAAGAGAAGCCACGGCAATGAGAAGCCCATGCACCATAACTACAGAGCAACCCCTGCTTGCCACAACTAAAGAAAAGCCCTAGTGGTAATGAAGACCCAGCCCAGCCGAAAATAAATAAAGAAATAAAAATGAAAAGTTCCCCACTAAAATAAAATAAAATACCCCCATAATAGAATGTGTATGTAAGTTAATTATTACCTATACCTTGGGATTAACTCATTATCACAAAGAATGTTAGAGATCTTTTTAAATGGCTGTGTCATAGGACTTACCATCCTCGTATGAAGGCATGAATAAGGTTTCAGAAATTGGCCAGCCCTTGACCTTGGATCTCACCACATCACTCACCATGTGAACCCCACAGGTTTGCAGAGGCCTCTGTATATTCGCCTGCCCTGTGAGCTCACAGGCTCCCAACCCTGGACTAATCTGATGAAGGGAGCTGTAGAGGAGTGGAAGGAGAGATGGCTGTTAGCTCCGGCAGAGCTCCTGTTCAGCCTATCACCCCTAGCAACGAGGACGGCAGCTCACAAGTCCCATGGTGTCCCTGCCCCTCTCAGACCACAGACAGTGAGCACAGACAGGTCTCCTGGGAGCCCTTCAGTAGGTGGGAGGACACACCGGGAAGTTGCCCAGCTTCTGCTGCTCAAGCAGATGGGCTTTCCCCTGTGGCTCCCAGTCATACAGGCTCACAGGGGATGTCCCAGGAAAACACCTTTTAGGGTGATTCTGAACTGTAAGACATTAGCCACCTCGGCTCCTGGCTCTCTGTCACTGTGGGCTTACAGGCCACCCCTGTAAGGGATCTGGAGAAAGGCATGCTCACGTTTTCACCTCTCTGAGTCTGTGAAGAGTGTGAAAGGCTGGGTCCCTCGGCCTGTGTCCAGGGCAGGAAGACCAGGTTGCAAGGAGGAGCGTGGACTTTGAAGGGCTGGCTCGAATCCTCCCACTGCCCTGATCTTGGGGTGAGCCACTTTCTCTCCCTAAGCCTCAGATTTGTCACCTGTACTATGGGGACAATGTTCAGAGCTCAGACTTGTGGTGATGCTGAGCAGACAGGATGTAGGTGATTGTTCAGGCAGAGTTCCTGCCACCTGAAATGCTCATCTCCCTTTGGCAGGTCATTTCTCCTCATTCAGAGGACTTTCTGAATATGCCCGTCCCCTTATACTTTTGTTTTGCTTTCCTTTATCATGACATCCATCCATGAGATGATTTGTGCTTTTGTTTTCATTTCCTCTTATCTGTTACCCACCCCTTCCCTGGGGCAGGGACCCTGTCTGTCTTTTCATGCCTGTGTCCCTTTTCCTATTGGGTTGGCCACAAAGTTCATTCAGGTTTTGCTATACCCTCTTATGGGGAACCTGAACAAACTTTTTGGCCAACCCAATACATCAGTACTTGCACACAGGAGGCGTGATGAGCTGTCACTGCATGGATGAAGGTGTCCAGCACCATGCCTGGCCCTTAGTAGGTCCACAGAAAGCCTGCATTCTCTCCCCAAGACACTTTGCAGGCACAGCAGGTTCCTGCCTCTCCTCAGCTTAAATCCAGGCTCAAGACGGGTTTTCTGCTCTCTGCCAAAGAAAGCAGAGAAAACCAGTTTCCTCATGGCTCATAATTGTCTCAATTTCTTCCAATAAGCCTAAGCCTGGCCTCGAGGTTTCCCGGCACAAGTTGTTCTCCTCTTTGCTGCTCTCAGAGTCACAGAGGGGAGAGGCTGTGGGCAGTTAGAGCTGGAAGATGCCCATGGCGGCTGAGTAAACACCCAGCCCGCAGGAGGTCCTGCCTACAGATCAGAGGAGGGGCCAACAGGGCCCAGCACCCATGTGTGCCAGTTCATTTCACCCTCATAACTCTGGGAAATCCTTGCCATACCCTCTTATTTCAGATGAGGAAACTGAGGTTTGTGAGTTCAGGGTCTTATTCCATTACCTAGCTAGTAGTACTGGACCAATATCTGAGACCAAGTCTACCTCACTTCAAGGTCAAGTCCTCGCCCAAATTAGAAACAGAAAGGGTCTAAGGAAAGCGGTTGGGATCAGCTGTAAGGAGCTGACCTAAAGGAGGTAGCTGCTTCTGAGCGTGATTTGGCCAGATGGGCATAACCCAGCAACCCCTGCAGCCTGGGACAAATCCCTTCTCTGGCCACTGAGGGCCTCTCTTACATGCCTGATACCTCAGTAGCCCTCCACTGCTTCTAGCACGAAGCCTGGAGTTTGTATGGGCTGCGGAGGCTTTCCACCATCAAGCCGTAGCCTGGCTTTCCAGAATGAGCTTTCCCCATCACAAGCTACACTCCAGCTTCTGTGTGTGCATGTGTGCTAAGTTGCTTCAGTCGTGTCCGACTCTTTGTAACCTTATGGATTGTAGCCCGCCAGGCTATATGTCCACGGGGATTCTCCAGGCAAGAACACTGGAGTGGGTTGCCATTTCCTCCTCCAGAGAATCTTCCCAACCCAGGGATTGAACCCACATCTCTTATGTCTCCTGCATTGGCAGGTGGGTTCTTCATCACTAGCACCAATGGAAAGCTCACCAGCTTCTTTACCGGTGCCCAGATAGGCCCTGTACTCTCCACCCCACCCCCTGACCTTTGCTCTCTGCCTGGAACACCTGTCAAAGTCTAATACACCTTATAAGGCTCAGCTCAAAACTCATCCCTAGCATCTTTTCATTGAATCTTCACAGCAGCCCTGTGAAGCAGGTCCCATCATTGCCCCCATTTTACAGATGAGGAAACTGAGGATGGAGGTTAAGCATCTCGCCTGAAGTCACACAGTGAATTTGGGGGATCTGGAGGCGTCCAAGTCTCTCTATCTCACCCCTCCCAAGCCCTCCTAGAACTGGCCCTAATGGAGGTGGCTCTTTCTGGGCTGAGAGCTGGTGATAAGACCAGAGGTCCTGTGCACCTGTCCCTTGCCTTTGATGAGACGGATCAGGTTATATTTTCTGATCGGGAGACCTGATTCATCCTTGTTCCTCTTCCAGTGGGAGCAGAATCCTCCAGCCCAGGAAAGGTTGACATTCCTTTGTGTCTATGGGGGTTGGGATGAAAGGCGACAGAGGGGGAAGGGGTGAGTAGTTAGGGGGGCTGTCATCCCCCTCTTTCCTGCAGGTTTGTTCAGAGAGGATGCTGCCCCCTCCCACGCTGGAGCTGGCTGTCCACACCCTCTTTCCAGGGCCACTGCTGGCCTGAGTGTCCACCCTGCTTCCAGGCTCTTCTTCCCTTCTCCTTCCCTTCTACAGCCACTCCTGCTTCTAAAAGGAAACTTCATTTTCAAGCACCTCTCTGCCTCTCTTTCCTTGTCCTTCCTGACACCACTCAACCCTTCCCTCGCCTGCTTACAGAATCTGCCTTCTCACCAAGGTTATCCTTAAAGATCTGCTCCAGCCTAGTTTGGACTCATTCTGCTATGCCTCCCAGTAGATCTTTCAACTTTACAGCTTAACGGGGAGGAATGTGTTGATAATGGTGGAATTTCAGGCATCCAGGAGTCAGAGTTGTAAGCAGCATCTGGCCTTCCAGGCTCCAGCAGACCAGGAATTTGGCATGTTTAGGAGGCTGCAGATTTATTCTCTGTACCTAAAGGCTAAAGGGAGGCATGTCCA
Organism: Bubalus kerabau; assembly: GCF_029407905.1. Taxonomy (NCBI): domain Eukaryota; kingdom Metazoa; phylum Chordata; class Mammalia; order Artiodactyla; family Bovidae; genus Bubalus; species Bubalus kerabau. The sequence continues at coordinate 21,490,355 of NC_073633.1, read as the reverse complement.
AGGATTCATGCAGGTCTGGCTTCTTCTCAGCTCATGGAAAAGTACTAGGACTGATTGATACGGCTCTGGCCTGGACCTTGGTGGAGTCTGATGACTTGGGCCGAGTAGCAAGATCCCAGTTATTTAAAGAGCTGCACCATCTCTCCCCTGCTAGCTGGCTATCCACGCTGACGGCTGGCAGAAGAGCAGGCACCTTGGTAACCAATGTTGTGGAGAAGGGGTGGCAAATTCACACGCTTTCAGGGACGAGATAAGTACAGTGAGAGTCCCAACCCCCATAGACACAAAGGAATGTCAACCTTTCCTGGGCTGGAGTAACAGTAGGGAATGGTGGGGACTAGGGCACCTGGGGGATCCTGCTACGCCTCATGTGATTTGAAGGAAACTGTCTGGGCCTCAGGCTGACTGTTTGCCAACGTCTGCTAATGCATGACAATTTCCGAAGCTCTTTTCCACATAATTTCACGGAATTATCATCTCCTTCCTTCCTTACAGTAACTATCCCCACTTGGTAGATGAGAAAACTGGACCTTAACAAGGTTACGATGTCCTCTAGACTTGTTTTAGACAGTGATTTATGGGAGGTGGCTTCAAGAGATGAAAAGAGAGGTCCTTGCCTCCAATTCTGCACCCATCATCAGATTTGAAGGTTGAAATATGACTGCCTAAGCCAGTCATTAGCTTAGGCAGCCAACCCTTTTCTGACTAGGGTTTTCAATCAGAATGTGCCTCCTCTCTCTCCTTCATAAACGAATTCCCTCCCCCTCCTGTGAGCACGTCCCATCGTGAAGAAGGATACAGACGAGCCCACAGTGGAGCTGGGCATGGAGGACTAGATGCTGTGACCACGCCCACATCCCTCAGCTCCACACCTGCCCAGCGCTCCCTCACATAGAAGAATGGCTAGTCATGGAGCCTGGGAAGTCTGGATATAGACCTGCTGTTGTATGGCCTTCTGAACTTACTAGAATATAGTTTCTTCATCACAATATGAAAGCAATATGGAAGCAATAATAACTAGTGATATCAAATACACTTCTGTGTGCTTTACATATATTAACTCACTTAATCCTCACAGTGTAATCCTACAAGATAGGTATCATTATTAATCCCATTTTGCAGATGAGAAAACTGAGGCACAGTTCATGCTTCCACAGAATTTGGAAACTAAACAGCACTGGGTAGAAGACAAAAGGTGCTCATCAGTTCCGAACCTGGTAAAAATTATCCATCTATTATTCTACAAACCCTGTTTCCAGGCACCAGGCTGTGGGCCAACGTTACGGTAAGGCACAGAAGCCTAGAAATGAATTATTAGGAGCTATATGACAAATGGGACATGAGAAATGATACACAAGAAATGTGGGCTGCAGGAGCCCAGAAGTATGGGGAAGTCTAGGAAGGCTTCATGGAGGAGGTGACACCAAGCAGAGAATGAACATTTTCCAAAGTGAGAATGGCTGGTGCAGGGCTCCAGGGCAAGGGTGAGAATCATGACACCTTTGAGAGGCGCCAGGAAGTAGTGTGGCAAGTGTGACAGAGGAAGGGCAAGGCAGTTAGGTTTGGGATTATATTACAGGCCAGGGTCAACATTCAAATTCTATTCTGTAGCAACAGACCTTGAAGGAGGTGAATGAAGGCCTGGCTGTTTTAATTTTTTTATTCGAAATTTGTAATAGGTTCAGAATTCCAAAAGCATGAAAGGTATATAGTAAAAAATTTCCTTCAACCCAGTCCAACCACCCAGGTTCCCTCCCCATGGTCAACCAATCTCTTTTGTTTCACACATGCCCTTCTAGAGATATGTTATTTATTTTTACATAAACTAATCTCTCCCCTACCTTCTCTCTCTCCCTTTTTATTTCCTTTTACATTTTCTAACCCCAAAGACAGCACAGTATTTATGCATCTCCACACCATGACTCCTTTCACTTTCATAATATATCTTGGCAATCTTCTCCATTTTTTGCATGGCTGCATCATGTTGCATGGTTAAGAGGAATTGTGCTTTACTTAACCAGCCCCTATTGATGGATGTTGGAGAAGGAAATGGCAACCCACTCCAGTATCTTTGCCTGGAGAATCCCATGGATGGAGAAGCCTGGTGGGCTACAGTATATGGGGTCGCAAAGAGTTGGACACGACTGAGCAACTAACACACAGCCACACGTTGATGAATGTTTTGTTTTTTCTAATCTTTAGTTCTTACAGTAAATGTTACAATAAATAATCTTATGCATGTGTAACGTCTTCCATGTTCAAATACATCTATAGAAAAAAATTGTCAGAAGTGGAATCAATGAGGCAAAGGATGTATAAATTTTATTTGCATTAAAAATGTTTTAATTGCTGTTTAGCTTACAAAAGGTAAAGTGTGCTGCTGCTGCTAAGTCGCTTCAGTCGTGTCCGACTCTGTGCGACCCCATAGACGGTAGCCCACCAGGCTCCCCCTTCCCTGGGATTCTCCAGGCAAGAACACTGGAGTGGGTTGCCATTTCCTTCTCCAATGCATGAAAGTGAAAAGTGAAAGTGAAGTCGCTCAGTCGTGTCTGACTCGTAGCGATCCCATGAACTGCAGCCTACCAGGCTCCTCCATCCATGGGATTTTCCAGGCAAGAGTACTGGAGTGGGGTGCCATTGCCTTCTCTGAAGGTAAAGTGTAGAACTCCATAAACTTTGCACATGTATCCACCTGTATAACCACCACCCAGATCAACAGATAGGTCACCACAGAACATTTCTAGCACCCCCACATGCCTTGTCCTAGTGGGTCCCACCCTCCAGTTCATATATATATATATATATATATGCCAAATCTTTACCCATTCATCTGTCAATGGACACTGACATTACCTCCATGTCTTGCTATTGTGAATAGGGATGTTCTGCTATTGTAAACATTGGGCTGTTCATAGCATGAATGTTCAAATGTTCTAATTCAATTATTTTCTAATTAGAATTTTCTTCGTAAGGAATGTATTCTTGAGCTTGGTTTCTTTGGTTCAACAGTATGTCTGAGGTTCATCCATGTGTTCAGTGGCAGCTCTTTCTTTTTCATGGCTGTTTGTATTCCCTTGTATGAATATACCACAATTAGCTCATCCATTCAAATCCTGATGGGCATTTGAGTTGTTTCCAGTATTAGACTCTTACTAATAACGCTGCTATGTACATTCTTTGGGGGAACATTTTAAGGCTCCTGTCCATTGGTTCTGTGTCTAGGAGTGGAATGGCTATGTTCATTTCAATTATGAATATTGCCAAGTTGCCCTGCACAGAGGCTGGTGTGGTAACAGGGCGTGTGTCTTCCCTTGGTCTGCCTCTAAACACTCAGCTTAGCACAGTGCCTGGCACAGGGTCTACTCTCATTAAATCCACACAAACCCCAGCCCCAGAAGTCATAGGAAAATACTTAGGATCCCACTAAGAACCCCACTCTGAGCAAGACAGTATGATGTTGCCTACTAGCAGGATCAGGTAGGAGTGGGGAGGAGTCAGGGAACCCATTTCCACCCGCTGAGAAACATTTTCATAATAACCCCTTCCGCTTCTGTAGTGCTGGCCTTTATAAAGCACTTTGATGCACACCAGTGGTTTTTAGCCCTGCTCACATTAGGACCCTCTGGGGACCTTTCCAGAAATACCAATGTCAGAGCTCCACCCCCATGATTCCTATTTAATTATTCTGGGGTGGAGTCTAGACATGGTATTTTATAAGCTCCCCAGATGATTCTAGTGTGAAATCAGGGCCAGGAGCTACTGACTATCCTGATTAGCATCTTCTGAAATGAGAGAAACTGATCAGGTGCTGGGGTAGGGGAGGAGTAAGGGATTATGGAATTAGTGTTTATCATATTGGATCAGCCAAAAATTTCATAAAGCTTTCCCAGTACCAGGGACAGTACTTGAGCTGTAGAGCCCTCATCTCACTGAATGCCACATGAGAAAACCATGACAGCTGTCACTCCCCCGGTACCAAGAAGAAAATGGATTGAGAGATGGGGAGTGCCCTCAAGGCCACCCAGCCAGGCACAGGCCATGCTGAGTCCAGAGGTGGAGCGTCTCACTATAGACTCAGTGCACATGCTCATGCCTGCCTCCAAGTCCTGAGCCCCATGATGCCTAGAAAAAGAAACAAAGAGGAAATGCACCAAAATGTTAATGATGGATCTCTTCAGCTGGTGTGATTGTGGGTCATGTTTTCTTCCAGATACTTTTCTGCATTCTCCAAGGTTTGATTGATCAGTGAGCATGTATGTGCTGGTCATTATGAGCAAATAAAAGTTCTTTCAAGTTGTTGAAGTAAAGAGCTTTTCCATTTTCTGGAGGAGCAAATTGAGTCCAAGAGCATCCAAAGGGAGTGAGTGACCAGATTAGAGCCATACCAGTCTCCCGAGTCCCACACTGGGCTTTGGACCTCTCAAGGGGCTTCCTGGCGGTCCAGTGTTTGAGACTCCATGCTTCCAATGCAGGGGACCCAGGTTTGATCCCTGATCCGGGAACTAAGGTCCCACATGCTGCGTGCTAAGGGCAAATTAATTGATTTAAAAAAAGAAATGAGACAAGTGTGATCTTTATCTCTAGGATGAGACTCGGGAAAGGTGTTAAAAAATGTCCCCAAATAAAAATGATTGCATTGTTCTAAGTTGATTATATAGGCTTTTGTAGAAAAGTCAGGTAATGCAGAAAAAGGAAAATAGAGCAAAGTAACCTGAAACCTTCAGTTCAGTTTAGTCATTCAGTCATGTCTACCTCTTTGCCACCCCATGGACTGCAGCACTCCAGGCTTCCCTGTCCATTACCAACTCCCGGAGCTTGCTCAAACTCACGTCCATCGAGTTGGTGATGCCATCCAACCATCTCATCCTCTGTCCTTCCCTTTTTCTGCCTTCAATCTTTTCCAGCATCAGGGTCTTTTCTAATGAGTCAGTTCTGTGCGTCAAGTGGCCAAAGTATTGAAGCTTCAGCTTCAACATCAGTCCTTCCAATGAATATTCAGGACTGATTTCCTTTAGGATGGACTGGTTGGATCTCCTTGCAGTCCAAGGGTCTCTCAAGAGTCTTCTCCAACACCACAGTTCAAAAGCATCAATTCTTCAGTGCTCAGCTTTCTTTATAGTCCAACTCTCACGTGACTACTGGAAAAACCATAGCTTTGACGAGACAGACCTTTGTCAGCAAAGTAATGTCTCTGCTTTTTACTATGCTGTCTAGGTTGGTCAAAGCTTTTCTTCCAAGGAGCATCTTTTAATCTCATGGTTGCAGTCACCACCTGCAGTGATCTGGAGCCCAATAAAATAGTCTGTCACTGTTTCCATTGTTTCCCCGTCTATTTGCCATGAAGTGATGGGACCAGATTCCTTATCTTCAGATTTTGAATGTTGAGTTTTAACCCAGCTTTTTCACTCTCTCACTTTCATCAAGAGGCTCTTTAGATCCTCTTTGCTTTCTGCCATAACGGTGGTATAATCTGCACATCTGAGGTTATTGATATTTCTCCCGCAATCTTGATTCCAGCTTGTTCTTCATCCAGCCTGTCATTTTGCAAGATGTACTCTGCATGGAAGTTAAATAAGCAAGGTGACAATATACAGGCTTGATGTACTCCTTTCCCAATTTGGAACCAGCTCATTGTTCCATGTCTGGTTCTAACTGTTGCTTCTTAACCTGCATACAGGTTTCTCAGGAGGCAGGCAAGGTGGTCTGGTATTCCTATCTCTTTAAGAGTTTTCCACAGTTTGTTGTGATCCACATAATCAAAGTCTTTAGCATAGTCAATGAAGCAGAAGTATATATTTTTTCTGGAATTCTCTTGCTTTTTCTATGATCCAACGGATGTTGGCAATTTGATCTCTGGCTCCTCTGCCTTTTCTAAATCCAGCCTGAACATCTGCAAGTTCTTGGTTCACATACTATTGAAGCCTAGCTTGGAGAATTTTGAGCACTTCTTTGCTATCATGTGAGATGAGTGCAATTGTACAGTAGTTTGAACACTCTTTGGCATTGCCTTCCTTTGGGATTGGAATGAAAACTCACCTTTTCCAATCCTGTGGCCACTGCTGAGTTTTCCAAATTTGCTGGCATATTGAGTGCAGCACTTTCACAGCATCATCTTTCAGGATTTGAAATAGCTCAACTGGAATTCCATCACCTCCACTAGCTTTGTTCAGTGATGCTTTCTAAGGCCCACTTGACTTCACATTCCAGGATGTCTAGCTCTAGGTGAGTGATCACACCATCGTGATTATCTGGGTCTTTACATTCTTTTTTGTATAGTTCTGTGTATTCTTGCCACCTCTTCTCAATATCTTCTCTTCTGTTAGGTCCATACAATTTCTGTCCTTTATTGTACCCATCTTTTCATGAAATGTTCCCTTGGTATCTCTAATTTTCTTGAAGGGATCTTTAGTCTTTCCCATTCTGTTGTTTTCTTCTATTTCTTAAGGCTTCCTGAAGCCTTAACCATCTGATATAAACAGTAGGCAAACCTGAGGATCTATTCTTCCAGACAGTTCTCTCTCCAGAAATATTCATAGAGATTCAAATAAGCACAATTTTCCATCAATAGATCATGCTGTAAGCATGTACTTTTGCAATCTTCTCTTTTCAGTTCAATAATATTTCAGGTACATGTCAGTGAATAGAGATACACATCAGTCTTGGCAGAGTATTGTGTACATGTGCCAGAAAACATGTAGCCATTCTCCTGATGATGGACATGTGGTTTGTTTCTAACTACATTTTTTGGTGTGTTGGAAAATGAACATTCTAATGTAGTTCTATGAAAAACTCTGGAATAAAGTTTATTGGTTTGCCTTTGTTTTTATAGAGTGAACAACGGCTGAATTTGGATGTGGGAATATGTGAGTGTGTGTATGTATGCGTGTAAATGTGGGTCTTTGTGGATTGTAAGTGACAGTGCTCAGTCATGTCCAGCTCTTTGCAGCCCGATGGACTGTAGCCCACCAGGCTCCTCTGTCCATGGAATTTTCCAGGCAAGAATACTGGAGTGGGTTGCTATTCCCTTCTTGAGTTGTGGGTTGAATTTGATTTAAATAATTTAATTTGAAGAATTTTAACCCAACAGAGATCTTATCAAGCCTCTTCTCCTTCTCTCTCTCTCTCTCTCTCTCACACACACACACACACACACACACACACACACAGCATTTGAGGTGAGAGATGGTGACAAAATCCTCTTGAGCAGAGCAGGGCAGGGTACTTGATGAAGCCGTGCAGCCAACAGCCAAGGTCAGATGTTGCCTGCCAGCTTGGGCTCGGAGCCCACAGTTTGCTCTTAACAAATGCCTGTGGGCAATGACCACACACACACACACACACACGGGCCAATCTCATTCTCCCTGCACGGAAGGCTCCGAGGAGGTAATGGAATCGCATGTCCAAAGGCAGGCATAATTGAATGGCTGAGGGCATTAAGTCCTTGATTAAACTGGTTGTTCATTTGAAGGGACAATTAACCCAGCTAATATTCCAGGCCAGCCCAGCAGGTCCGTCCCCATCAAAGGACATATTGAGCAGATAATAAAGTGGCTGTATCACCTTTATGAGGAATAGGGCTCTGGGGTCCTTACCCAAGGCCCACTGCCCTGTCAGGTGGGGGCCATGGACCCTACAAATCAAGTAGATGCCAAGTCCAGCCAGCCTAGGTTGTGTGAGCTTAAAGTTTGTGAATAGGAGAAGATGTTTCTTCTGGGGAAGTTTTCTCTCATAGTTGAAATAACCTCCCACTCTGTGTCAGTCACATCTACCTGTGATGGATGGAGCTTCAGCAGCCATCTTGTGACCATGTGGAGATCTCATTGGCTTTGCTCTATCTCAGGACCTTTTGCTGAATCACAGCTTTCTTATTGTTTAAGCCACTTGAGCTGGGGTTCCCTGTTGCAAGCAGCAGGAAGCATCCTGACTGATAAAGTAGGTTCTACTCATCACCCACCAGCCTCCTGGAGGAGTAGAGGTAAAGAAGAGCAGAGACAGGGAAGAATCTTCCTCCCCTTTCTCTTCCAATGCCTGTTGCTAATCAGAGTTAGGTTTTCCCTAAAACACAGATATTCTCAGTTGCCTGGATCCTAAAAGACTGAATCCAGTCACTCTTCTTGGTCCAGCTGTCCTATGGGGTATAGGGAAAGGGAAGCAGGGCCTGGCTCATGAGCTACTTAGGTCAGACAGGGCCAGAGAGTAATGACTGGCCAGTTGCCAGTCTTGGCCAGGGATCCCACAGACTAACAGAGACCAAGAGTGGGCAGGACTTGAAGTAGGTGGGGAGCTTGGTGGGCAACCCCAGCCCCAGCAGAAACAAGTAGAAATAAGTCCCATGATGGAACCATGTCACCATGCTGGGTGCCATATAACGGGCTTTGCATGGATAACTAAAATCATCTTCATCACACCTATGAGGTGGATGCCATTACCTGGTTTCCAGACAAAGGAATGGAAACCCAGAGGTATTGGGTTTTGTCCAGAGGCGTATCTGAAGATGGAGGCTGATTAAAATTTAAGATTGTAAAACTCCAAAACACTTAACCACCCTTTGTCAACTTACGTGTCCAGCCAATCAGCCAGCCATGTACATTCCTCCATTCATTCTACAAAGATGATCTGATCCCCTGTCCTGTGCCGGATACTGTGTAGATGCCAAGAACTGAGTGATGACAGGCTTTGCCCCCATGCCCTGGGTGGGGCAGTGGTACCTTTGGCAAAGGACAGATGACTATACTCAGGTTCAGAGTCAGTCTTTTCACACCATCCAGGCAGGACTTGGGAGGACACCACCTCCATTCTGACCCACTTTGGAATGTTCTGAGCCAAGAGATCACAGACCCTGCATCGGATCTGTGTCTTGGCCCCATCCACTTCTTGTCAGCGTATCCTGGAGCAGGGTGCACTTTCTCTGGGGCCTGTTTCCTCATCTGCAGAGGTGGGATAAAAATAACCTGTATGCTCCTCACAGGGGTGTTGGAAGCCTTAAGGGAAAGCCTCATCTTAAACAGCTCTGTAAACTCAAGCAGTAAATCCATTCACTCCCTGTTTGAGGAGGTGGATTGTCAAGTCTCAGATAATAAATAACCTTTAAAAGCTTATGGGTCATGCATTTTAGACTGGTCCTGGCATAGGCCATCTGGGAACCCCCTGGAGCCTTCCTTGTGTCATAGCCTACTACCCGACCTCTGTCAGAAGGGACCCCAGAGATATGGGGGCCGAGCTCCTGCTGATCAGTGCAGGCTGTGTTTGCACAGGGATTTCACGACCAAGCTGTGGTCCAGGACCCTGCCCAGCCCTGCTGGCTGCTAGTCGTTCCCAAGAAGCACTGGTGTTGGATCTGGTGCTCTTGGGGCTCTGCTTCCTAGCAGGGTATCAGAAAAGAGCATGTTTCTTCTAGATGTAAAGGGGAATGAGCCTGACTCCCTAGTGGCTCTGGTGGGGAGCACCTTACCAGGCAAGGAGCAAAGGGGAGTTTACACTGCTTTACTCATAGCTAAAGGGCACCCTGTGCCTGGGGTAGGGGTCTACAGGAAGGCAAAGCGATATGAAGTTCCTATTTTTAGAGAATCTATAGACTCCTGGGCTGACAAACCCGGTATTTAAAGGTTAAAAATACCAATTTTATAATAAGGTAAAGGTTGGTTTTCATTTATCTCTATTAAAGGCGTTTATAAATGATTTATTGATTAAAAGGATGTGAAAAGAAAATCACCCTCTCCCCCACCCAAAACCTCATGTCACTATGATTTATCTGATATTAAGGTTTAGGATATCCTGAGCAAGAGCTGTGGCTTAAAAAATGCAGAAATAAATTTTTCAATACCAAAGAATCAATGAACCCTCAGGCTGAGACACGAAGCAGCATGTGGAAAGAGCTTTGGAGGTCATATGACTAAGGAGCTGTGTGTGTGTGTGTGTGTGTGTATGTTTTATGTGTGTGGGTATGTATGTTGTGTGCATCTCTGTATGTATGCATGGATATAGGCTGTATGTGTGTCTTTGTGTATATGCATATACGCGTCTATTGTGTGTGTATCTGTGTGTGTGTGTGTGTTCCTCTGTGTTCAAGTATGTGTGTCTCTGAGTGAAAGTGTCTGTGTTCATGTGTGTCAGTGTGTATGTATATACGTATGTCATACACGTGTCTGTCTGTGTCTATGAGTCTCTGGAGTATGTGCCTGTGTCCATGTGTCTGTGCGTATGCGTGTGAGTGCATGTGTTTATGTGAGTGAGTGAGTGTGTGTGTGTGACCTTGGACATGTGCCCTGCTCCTGGATTGCATCCTCACAATTGTAAACTGAGGGGTGAGGCCCAAATGAATCCAGGTTCCTGGTGGGCATGGCATGCTCAACTGTCCTGTGGGGCCTCTGACAGGATTAGTCTTCCTCTCCTGCTCTGGAAGGTCACCCACTGACCTTTCATCCTCCCTGCTTCCTAACGCCTGGGAAGTCCTTCCTGCTGCTCCCACGCAGCTCCAGCCTCCCTCAGGAGGCCTAGCCCTTCCTCTGTTGTGGGCTCAGCCATCGCTCATCCTTACACCAGGTGACCCTGGGACAGCCCCTGCTCCTCCCCTGACCCCAGCTTTGATATTCTCAACATGCAAGCTTCCTCACTTCCCTGGTGAGTGGATGGGAGCCAGGACATGGTTGAGGAACTGTCACATCCCTCCATGTTCCCTTCTAGACAGGACAGTCCTCCAGGACAGGGACAAGCATGTCAGGGTCCCAGCAGAGGCCCGGGGCTTGGCTTGGAGCAGAGCTGTGGAAACACGTGCATGAAGAAGCTCCCCAGATTTAGGACTCCGAGCCCCGCTTCTGTCTGTCCGTCTCTCTCACCTTGGCCACACCACAAAATCACGTGGAGATTGTTTACAAGTAAAGCTGTCCAGACCCCCCAGACCAAGGGAACGAGAATCTCAAGCATGAGGTCGGTCCATCTGCATTTTCACAGTTCCTGCATCACTCTTATGTACAGCGTGGATTGAGAACTGGTGCCCTAGTGGCCAGAAAACCTCTGCACTACAGACTACATCTCACGGAGGCTGAATTAGAGGTCTTTGGCTATCACTCTGCTTCCAAGTTTCCTGTTGCACTCATAATAGACTTCAGGACCACCCTAGAGTTTCCGATTACAGTGGTCTGGCCCAGACCTGGAAATTGCCGCTTAAATCAGCTCCCAGTTCCCTGGTGCTGATACAGGTGGTCCTTGGTCCTGGGATCCAGCGATGGAGGCTTAAGTGGCAGGACGATATCCAGCTCACATGCACACCATAGGCTGGGTTAGAATAAACATCTGCTTAGGAAACCCTAGCTTCCCCCACCTCTCCTCCTCAACTCTCAGAAACTGTAGGTGTTTTTTGTTGTTTTTTTTTTTTTAATTTAAACTAGTTTTTATCGAAGTATAGTTGCTTTATGACGTTCTATTAGTTCCTACTGTACAGCCAATTGTATCAGCTATATGTACACATACATTCCCTCCCTTTTGGATTTTCTTCCCATTGAGGCCACCACAGAGCACTGAATAGAGTTCGTCGCAAACACTGAGACAAGACTGAGCAACGGACACACACTCACTGTTTGCTATACAGTAAGTTCTCATTAGTTATCTATTTTATATATAGTATCAAAAATGTATATATGTCAATCCCAATCTTCCAATTCCTCCCACCCCTACCTTTTCCCCTTGGTATCCACATATTTGTTCTATATGTCTGTGTATCTATTTCTGCTCTGCAAATAAGATCATCTATATAATTTTTCTAGATTCCACATATGTGCGTTAATCTACAATATCTGTTTTTCTCTTTCTGACTTACTTCACTCTGCATGACAGCCACATCTCTACAAATGACCCATTTCACCCCCTTTTAAGGCTAATATTCCATTGTGTATATGTACCCATCTTCTCTACCCATTCCTCTGTTGATGGACATTTAAGCGAAGCTAAGTGAAGTTGCTCAGTCGTGTCCGACTCTGTGCAACCCCATGGACTGTAGCCTACCAGAATCCTCCATTCATAGGATTTTCCATGCAAGAGTACTGGAATGGGTTGCCATTTCCTTCTCCAGGGGATCTTCCCAACCCAGGGATTGAACCCGGGTCTCCCACATTGTAGGCAGATGCTTTACCAACTGAGACACCAGGGAAGTCCTTGATGGACATTTAGGCGGCTTAAATCTCAGACATTCTTTGAAAGCCAATCTGATTTTGTTCTTTCCTTCATTTAATGGCCCAGATGCTGAGACCCTAATCCCTAAAGTAGCATATACAGACTTGTGGGGCTGGGTCCCCTGAGGGGCTCACCCAGAAGCTCTCCCACACTGTAGGGCCCTGTAGGGGCAGCTCTCTCTGCTCTGCTCACTCTTGCCCATCTCCCCACCTGGCTGAGCTCAAATCCCTGCTACCCTCTCAGTCAATTACCCCTCTCAAGTCTCAGTGCCCCAGGCACAAACCCAAAGTTCTGCACCAAAGCACAGGCTTCAGGAGGGCAGGGATGGGTCGGCTCTGCTCACCCCCCCTATCTGGCACCCACATGTCTGCCCAGGGCCTGCCATGTAATAGGTGTTTAATAAATCTTCTCAGAATGAATAGATGACACAGCATAAACACACAGTGCTGGCAATTCTTACCCTAAAGAGGTTTTCCAGCTTCACCAAGTGAGCAGGCAGGGAACGTGTAATTGAAGATGCTGAGAAAGTACAGAATGGCAGCCGTAGCTTCCATGCCTGTGAATGTGTGTGTGCCTGCACACAGGGTATGGTAATCAGAGGCTGCACTCGATGGATCCACGGTTTTCCCCAAAAGTCATGCATCAGCACCTGGGAATCTGGGTTTTTCTCCCTGGAATACAGCCCTCCTCCAGGTGCTTCAGAGTTTGGCCATGCTCAGAGGTGAGTGCCCACAGGAAAGGGGAGAGAGAGAGAGACTAAATTGTCTGGGATTTGACCAGAGTAGGGTTTGGGGTGATAGAAAGAGCATGGATCTGAGTCAGACAGGAGTGGGTTTCAATCTAGACTCCACTCTTGCCTTTCCTTGGCAGCCCTGTGAACTTGGCCCAGTTCCTTGTTGTCCTCCTCGCTCATCCCAATGGGAGTAATGCCGATGACCCTACAGGCTTAGGGCTGGGCTCCAGGGGGAGGGACAGAGCAGCTGGGGCTGCAGTACGCTTTGCTCTCACCTTCTCAAAGCAATTTTGCTTTAGACGTTGTCTCCTCCTCTTGACAGGATGGGGCATACAGTTGGTGCTTAATAAAATCTTGATGACTTGGTGAAACATCCAGCCCAGAGACTGGCACAGAGTAGGTACTCAATAGTTCCCTTACTCTCCTTGAAACGGTGCTGGGCTGAGACTTCGGTGGGATCACACCCCGGCTCTGTGCCTGAGTGTGTGTGTGTGTCCTTCCATCCCTGTGAACTTGAGTAACCTCAGGCCCATTTTCTGGGCCTCAACCTCTTGCCAAGTCAAAGGAGACAGCTGAATTCGAGACACTTTGCCCCGTTTTGTGTTCTGTTTTGCCTCATTAGAGAGGATTCTGCCCAGAGGCGGTGAGGTCCCGGCTGGTGTAGACCGAGGTCCTGGCTGCCGGCCCCAATCTGGCTGTGCTCCTGGCCCGCAGGAAGGGGGGCGGTGTTCTTTTCTTACCTGCCGATAATAGAAATCCTCTCCTTCAATTGAGCTGTTTCTTTCTTTTGCCCTAAGCTATGAAGAGTAGATTGGATGAAAATTATCAAGCCTCCTCGTCTAGAATAAATATTCTTGAAATGGAGCAAGTTATAAATAAGCAAGCAGCAATATCCTGTGTTATGAATATATAATTTCCATCCTTAATAGCTGACTGGGCCCCAGGGACCGTCTGAAAATGGCCTGTCTGGTCCTGATATTTTATGTTTTTTTAAAAAGACTCCCAAACTTTTGTGTCTAAGCCCTTAGAGAGTTCAGTCTCTGGGAGAAATCGTTAAGAGTGAACCTCACAGTAAGTCCACGTACCAAAGGCAGGCATTTTATTTTTAAAAAGCTTGGGGGGGATGCAAAAGCTCACACAGAATCAGAGAACGAAGTCTGGGAGGGGCAGCAGAGCTTGGCTCGTCTCCCGTCCTCTCTTCTCATTTTATAGAATAGAAGTAGAGGTCCAGAGAGGTGAAGCGACTGGCCCAAAGTCACACAGCAATGAAGAACATTCTAGAAGTCTAGAATTCAGGCCTGTCTGGTTCACCAGGCCGTTAGCTGGTTTTCTCTTCCAAGAGGCTGAAGGGAAAGCCTGAGGATTCCCTATTCTGGAGTCCACAAAAGTTACCAGGATGATGTTTTTATAAGTTTCTAAAAAAATACTTATTTGGCTGCATCAGGTCTCAGCTGCTGCAAACAGAATCCCCGCTGACGTGGGCAGGCTCTTCATCACAGCACGTGGAATCCTTCTAGTTGCAACACTTGAAATCTCCAGCCATGGCATGTGGGATCTAGTTCCTGGACCAGGGATTGAACCCAGACCCCTGCCCTGGGAGCGTGGATTGCAGTCACTGGACCACCAGGGAAGTCTCTGCCAGGATGATTGACAAGGAGCTTTGCTTCCTGCGGCAGCCCAAGCTCTGGATGAGTGGAGTTGCCTTGGCTCAGACGCAAGACTGTGAAGTCCAGAAAGAACTGGGAGCTGACTTGTATTGCTTAGACCTTCTGGGCCATGTCTGCCTCTCAGCCTGTCATTTAGAGCCTCACACCCTCTTCCTTTCTGTTTCTGCAGCCCTATGCCAGGGATTGCTGCAGATTCACATCACTCCTGCCTGGCAGACAGTCAGAGTTGTGGAAAAGCAATGGGCTGTCAGACCTCACAGATCCCAGTGGTCATTGGCTCCTCCACTTTCTAGCTCTGTGATGCTGAATAAACTGGCTGACTTCTCTTAGCCTCAGTGTCCTCATCTGTCAAATGGGAATGGCAATGGCCGTGGGCATTAAGTGAGATAATGTGTATAAGATACCCAGGATGAAGCCAGGCAAGAAGTGCTATGAATCCCATCTGTCCTTCCAGGGCTGCCAGCTCTTCTTCCCAGCCTGCAGGGCTAGAGCTGTGACTGCCCTTCACTTCAGACCAGCCTCCAAGAGCCCCAGGTTTGAATGAGCCTAACGATTTTGTGATCATTCATCTCATATCCCAGGGAGGATGAACCTCCCTGAGTTCCACGTCCTCCTCCCTGGTCCCCAGCAGTGTACAGTATAGTGCTGGCCACAGGTCCGTGTTAGAGTCAGGATACCTTGAGGAAGTACTTGATGAGTGCTAGGTACTAGATCTAATGATGGTTATCAGCCATCAAGTGGGACTATGTGTTATTCAGGCTTCTCAGGTGGCTCAGTGGTAAAGAATCTGCCTGCTAATGCAGGAGACACAGGAGACACAAGTTCCATCCTTGGGTGGGAAGATCCCCTGGAGGATGAAATGGCAACCCATTCTAGCATTCTTGCCTGGGAAATCCCATGGACAGAGGAGACTGTCCATGGGGTCACAAAGGGTTGGACACGACTGAGCGACTGAGCATTGGCATCAGCATGTGTTATTCAGAAATGCATTGACTCATTTAATCCCACATTTTACAGATAAGTTAAGGGAGATTTGTCAAGGTGATTAGTAACTTGCCCAAAGTGATGTGGCTAGTCATGGCAGGGCTAAAGCCAACCTAATGCCAAGCCTCTTTTCTCTCCTCTCCATTGCCTTCCTGCAGGATAAACTGCTTTCTCTAGGATCGGAGTAAAACTGGAAAACGAATGAATTCAGCAGCGGGTTTCCTAATGGTGGGAGCAGGGGCGGGTGGGGGAGATCGTAATGGCTGTGCAGTGTGCGTGTTAAAATGGAAATGTCCTCTCTTGTGGGTCTCGAGGTACACTCGTAATTATGAGCCAGCGTCTGAGGTTCTGATTTTGATGG
This sequence comes from Bubalus kerabau, assembly GCF_029407905.1. Taxonomy (NCBI): domain Eukaryota; kingdom Metazoa; phylum Chordata; class Mammalia; order Artiodactyla; family Bovidae; genus Bubalus; species Bubalus kerabau. Next base: position 21,474,442 of record NC_073633.1, on the reverse strand, counting down.
CATTAGCTTTAATGGCTTTCTTTTTTTTTTTTTTTTTTAAGCAGTTTAATTACTAATCAGTGCTGCCTTGCAAGCTAATATGAGATGCTCACTTTGCATCTGGGGACAAGGGTCCTCCTTGGTGGGCAGCTGAGAAACCTGCCAGGGGCTGTATGCTGGGCCAGCTGATCACCCCCACCCTTCCAGGTTCCCCCACCTGAATCTCCAACCCTCTCTGCTATTTGACACTTGTCTCTGAAATCACAGAATGCCATCACATCTGGGAAGAAGCTTGGCAATTGGCTAGCCTGCTGCTACTGCTGCTGCTGCTAAGTCACTTCAGTCGTGTCCGACTCTGTGCAACCCCATAGACGGCAGCCCACTAGGCTCCCCCGTCCCTGGGATTCTCCAGGCAAGAACACTGGAGTGGGTTGCCAGTTCCTTCTCCAATGCATGAAAGTGAAAGTGAAGTCGCTCAGTCGTGTCCGACTCTTAGCGACCCCATGGACTGCAGCCTACCAGGCTCCTCCGTCCATGGGATTTTCCAGGCAAGAGTGCTGGAGTGGGTTGCCATTGCCTTCTCCGATTGGCTAGCCTGGCCCCTCACAAAAGGGGGTACTGAGGACCCAAACGGTGCCATGAACTACAGTGACTAGAATATGTGAGGCACCTTTCTTACTTGCTAATTGATTTCTATCATATACACTTGTTTGCATTCCCAATTTCAATAGTCAAAAACTTTCCAATGCTAAAACCTCATTTTCTGAAGCTAATTTAGGTCTCATTTTCATTAATAGCTTGGCAACAATCATGCAGTGGAAATTTCTCCCAGGTTGAAGAAAGAACCTCGGCCAGGGAATCAGGGTGTCTGCTAGCTCTTGCTGTGTGTCTCCGGACAAGCTGAGTCTCCTCTCTGGTCTATGGTTTTCCTCCATAGTCAAATGAGGGGATTGGCTTATCTCAGTGTTTTTACAAACACTATTCTATAAGCTACTCTGTAAAACAGAGCATGCCACAAGCTGTAAATATTTATTATTCAGAAGAAAAAAATTTTGAAAGGTTACATGGCCTAGTAAGTTGGGATAATGCTGGATTCAGGTTAATAAAGTTGCTTTTGTTTGCTTGTTGTCGTAAGGACATGGGCACCATGTGCCTGTATAATGTAAACACAGCACCTGTGACCGCCTTAGAGGAGGCTATCTTTTTATGGCACTTTGTCAGTGTCTTTTGGAGCACCAGAGTTCCAAGGAGCATGGAGTGGGAAACCCTGGAATGGATAGGTCTCACTCTGCCCTTACTCTTGGGGGCTTCTGTGATTCTGAGAGACACTCTTAAGACATCGTCTTAGCTTGAAAATTTGGACCACTCACTGCCCCTACACATCACCATGCTCTTGTTAGGAGTGCCCTATGAACTCAATTTCCATCTCAGGGCTTTGATTTTGCTACTCCTTGACTAGGAAACCTGGGCTGACCACACCAATGCTCACCATGCCCAGCCTCACTGCCCAACCAAACTTTGCTTCCCCTTAGCCCAACAGGCTCCTCCAGACAAACATTGCTCCTTCCCAACACACTCCAGTCCTGCCCCTACATGAAGCCTTGCTCAGACGCAGAGGTCTCAGTGTCCTGGGATAAGCCCAGGCTTGAAATCAGAGCCAGAATCAAGTTCTGTCTTTGCTGCTTTCTTGTTTTATGGTTCTGGGTCAATATCTGGGATAATCATGGCACTGACTGCCTAGCTCTGGGGTAAAGATGAAAAGGACCTGATAATTTTGCCTTAACCTAAGTCCGCTGGAGGCAAACCCTGAAGCCAAGCTTTGTGTCCCACAAGCTTTTTTTTAAGGAGTGCAACTCCAGGGACTCAGGAGTGAGGGCAGTGATGAGCAAAGCTGGAGACAGGAAAAACCAAGAGACTATAGGTATACAGGGGCTTCCCTGGTGGCTCCATGGTAAAGAATCCGCCTGCCTATGCAGGAGATGGGGGTTTGATCCCTGGGTCAGGACGATCCCCTTGGGAAGGAAATGGCAACCCACTCCAGTATAAATGCCAGGGAAATTCCATGGACAGAGGGGTCTGTCGAGTTGCAGTCCATGGGGTGGCAAGAGTTGGACCCAACTTAATGACTAAACAACAACACAACAGGTGTACAAAGGACTGTGGATCAGTGATGTCAAATGCAACTGACTGGCTGATCCCATGAAAAGGTCTTTCAAAAGGCTATACGGTGACTGCATCTTAGAATGGTCCATCCTGGGGAGGAAGGGAGAAGAAGGTACTCAGAAGCTCCTGTATCCCATTGTTCAAAGGACTGCCTGGCAGGTGTTTATTCTTACATGTTTCCTGGTGGAACCAGTATGGATGCTGTGTGGATCTTGTTGATTTCAGGACTCAGCACCAACAGGAAGGTCCCAGAGCATTGGTGGTATGTGTATGGCACAGACTTGAGATGACATGCTTTGGAGTCTTGCCTACGTTAATTTATCAGAGTCACACAGAGCTGGCAGCTACGGTGGAATGTGGTAGGAACAAGTGTCCAAGACCCTGGAGATGGGTGTGTCTGGAAGCTCTGAACTGGTGCATTAGTATCTGTACATCAACCCTTTTGGCCCCCGATCTTCTTCCACCTTTCTGTGTCCTGCTCCCATACTACGCCTGGGGCCTCCCTTTTCAGTGAAGATGGGATGTTCTTGCTTCAGTCCCATCCAAGAAGAGGATATAAATCTGATTAGTTACAGAGTCTCCTTCCAATCTCGGAAATTTTAAGGCAAAAGGGTTACTGAAATGAGGCACAGTCTGGACTGCTGTAACCCTAATGGATATTCATTGCCTCTTACCTTCACTGTTCAATCTTCATGTCCCTCATTCTCAACCAGCAATTTGGCTGATCCGTGTTGTTCAGTGGGGCAGGAAGTGGAGGAGGGATGACCCAGACCATCATCCTGAGGGGTCTGAGCTGCTATTGCTGCAATTGCTCAGTTATAAACTCTCTTCATCAGGCAAGGGGGCACCAAGACAGCCCCAGAGAATCCTGTCCCCTTTGGCAGAAACAACCCTTGCCCCTCAAAGCCATCAGTGTCGATCACCCTGCGGGTGTGGGAACTCCTCTCCTCGCTTGCTGGTCCATTGCCATGAGCGCGTAAAGTGCCAGCTGGCAGTCACAGCTTTTAAGTCCAGTGGGCTCTTACACTGTCACCTTGAGAAGCATTAGCCCCACAATAGAAATGTCGACTGCCTGGAGACCAAGATCCCTCTACTCATAGAGCCTAGGTTTTGTTGAGCTAGGGAGTGTAAATTCTACCCGAGGGTCACCAGGAGCGATGGCAACAGCAGATGAACTTACAGCTCTTGAACAGCCAGACCGCGAGTTTCAGCAAGGGGAGCAGCACCATTCACTCCCTATTGCTTAGGTGCTTAGACCGCATCCTAAAGGGCAGTATTCCAACCCCACAGGGCATTGTCCCCAAGCTGCCTCCTTAGCTGAGCCTTAAAGGCCACTTCACTTATAACCAGGCCCTGCTTCTGGGTAATGGGTACCTGATAGCACCGGGGATCCCTTGGCCACGTGCCCATTGTCGCACCTCTTTCGTCATACAGTCACTTCCTTGATGGGAGTCACTGACATGGGAAACTCTGTGGGTGGGTTAGACATTCCATCAGACTTCCTGTGGCAGTGCTGGTGGGAGTGCTGAGGGTAGACAGCATAGTTCTCCCCCACATCCAGTGAGGATGAATTGATGTTGTCTCAGGGATAGAACGGAGAAGGCGATAGCACCCCACTCCAGCACTCTTGCCTGGGAAATCCCATGGACGGAGGAGCCTGGTGGGCTGCAGTCCATGAGGTCACTGAGTCAGACCCGACTGAGCGACTTCACTTTCACTTTTCACTTTCATGCATTGGAGAAGGAAATGGCAACCCACTCCAGTGTTCTTGCCTGGAGAATCCCAGGGACGGGGGAGCCTGGTGGGCTGCCGTCTATGGGGTCGCACAGAGTCCGACATGACTGAAGCAACTTAGCAGCAGCAGCAGCAGCAGGGATAGAAAGGCTCCAGCATGCCAGCTCATCAATAACTGGTGGGCTAGACTTCTGTATACATGGCTTCACGCCAAGGGCTCAGGAACACCACTTGCTGTTGGCAGATTGGACATCCCACAGTGGCAGTCATGAGCTTCACCTTAGAGAGAGGGACCCCCAGTGCCGGGGGTTTTCATGGCTGCCATCCTTGCCATTGTGGCTGATGAGGTGGCTGGGGAAAGGGTGGCTGACACCCACAGGCTGAGTTGTCCTGCTCTCCCAGTTGTTAAGCATCTCCCTCACAGTTGGCATTAATGCAAGACCCCAACACCTCCAATTGTGTGCCTGTTCCTGTGGGTTTTTTCATGTACCTTTTTCTCAGACATTTTCCCCCCTAGTCTTCCAATGTTCGTTTTGCCTAGCCCTTGACTAATGAGCCAAGCCATTTACTGCTGCATCTTTGTGAGTACTTTCCTCAGATCATGGTTCCCTGCAGCTCTGCCCACAGGGGGTTTCCTTTCATTTCTGTCCCCTCGGGCCATCCAGATTAGGTCTGTAGCGTGGTCTGAAATTAGCATCTCAACTCATGATGACACATCATGTTAACCCCTCTGTGAACCAGGCCAAAGTTCTCTCCTTCCCCATCAGATGATCAGAGCTGTGCCTGCCCCTTTGAAGTCATAGGTGTTCAGTGAGACATGTTGAAGCACATGCATTGTGTGTAGCAGCCTGGGTCACACGCTCTTGTATTTTACTCATGTCTTCTGGACACGACTGGGCTTGATCCCAAATGTACCATTTCTGTCATAATCACACTACCCAACCTGATGAGCTGGTGCATCCAATACCAGCTTATGATGGTAAGGTCCAGTCCCACAGTCACTCAGAGTCCCATGTCAATTTCAAGCAGTACCCAGAGCAAGACGTCTCAGCAATAAGAGGAATGGCCTTGCTCTGGAATCCCAGGGTTCGGTCCCCAGAGACTCCACCCAGCATCCTTTTCTGCCATGGAGAATGCCTTCTAGCTTTGCCTTGCCTTCTAGCAACATTGGACCTTCTACGTCAGATGGACCCAGTGACAGGCAGCTCAAACCAGAGTCTGGATGGCAAAGCAAAGCAAAGCCTTGTCTTCATCTCAGAAGGTTACTTTGCTTTAATCATGTGCAACTTACCAGATCTAACAGGATATTAATTTTATTTTTTTAATATAATTTTTTAATAAATAAGACATTAAAGTAGTTTCAAAGTTAAAAACATTGGATTTTTAACTTTGGATATAAAAAGATATATAGTAAGCAGCCTCCCTTCTACCATTAATTTCCTTTCCAGCAGAAAACCACTGTGTCTAGCTTCTTATGAATTCTTCCAGAGATCTTTTATGCACACGAAAGCAAATAGAAGCATGTGCACACAAGTGTGTATGTGTATCTTCCCATTGCCCACCATTTATCAACATAACTGATACTTTACAGTTCCATCCTTGACTTGTTTAACTCAACAGTATAGTCTAGACCCCTGCACACAGCAGCACATAGAGAGGTTCCTCACTGAATTCCGAACTGTCTGGGAGTCCATTCAGTGGATGTTCCATCATCAGTTTAACCGTTCTCCTGTTGATGGACATGTAGGTTGTTTCTAGTTATTTGGAATCACAGAGAGGACCACACTGCATAACTCCCTCCACATGGAAGTCCAGCCTCCCAGGAGGTGTGCATGTGTGATTTTCAAATGACTCCACTTGAGGTTCATATTACTTCACACTCCCACCAGTAACACAGATGTGTGCTCATTTTTGTGCACCACCACTCTCAGGGGTGTTTTCATCTTTGCCAATTTGATTAGGAAAAAAAATATTATTCCAATGTACTTTAATTTGCTTGTAGGCTATTTAATCAAATTCTGGTGGTTTGTGCCTTGCGTCACTAGTCAGATTTAAAGCTAGTTGGGCTTCCACGGACTCTGTATCTTATGTCTTGATGTATAACCTGAGAAACGAGGAGGAGAGCAAGAACCAGCTCTAACTCTTTTGTGGCTCTCTCCCTGGTTCCAAGCATGGTCTGGGGCACATAGTGAAAGTGAAAGCCGCTCAGTCGAGTCCAACTCTTTGCAACCCCATGGACCATACAGTTCATGGAATTCTTGAGGCCAGAATACTGGAATAGATAGCTGTTCCCTTCTCCAGGGGATCTTCCCAACCCAGGGATCGAATCCAGGTCTCCTGCATTGCCGGCAGATTCTTTACCAGTTGAGCCACAGGGAAGCCCAAGAATACTAGAGTGGGTAGCCTATCCCTTCTCCAGCGGATCTTCCCAAACCAGGAATAGAACCAGGGTCTCCTGCATTGCAGGTGGATTCTTTACCAACTGATGCTCAATAAATATTTGTTGAGTGAATGAATGAATGGACGGATCGAATGTGGTGCTGGTCCCACCTGTCCAGCAGTTTTATAGATACAAGAGTACTTTTCTCTGTTTTAGCAATTCCATCCTCACTGAGGTCTTGTGAGGGGATGCTAGAGAAGATGATGAGAGCCTACTCTGCACAAAGACCTATACACTAGCATCTCACCTGTAGACCCTGCTGAAAGAACAAGGCTGTGTTTCTGTGTTTCATCCTATGGAGTTCCCCATGTCCTTTGCCTGATTGGACCAAGAGATAGGTACCTGATACAAAGCTACCTTACTTAAAGACTGCTCAGCAACCCATGACCTATGAGAAATAGCTGAAAAAGCTGGGCTGGGCCAGTCAGGACTGGGGAGTGGGATTCTGAGTGGAGGGGATGCAAAGCTGAAAGGTCAAGAAGTAGAATTTGAGCCATGGTGGCCCACTGTGGGCCATAAAGCAGCTATGAGCTGTGATGGAGGCCCAGGGAAGTTCTGAATGAGCAAAGGAAACTGGACAGATTCCCCAAGTGAAGTGATTCCCGCATGTGATCCAGAGCTGTGTCCACTACTGGTAGCTTTCCAGTTGAGCCTCAGGATTTCTGAAGATGAATTTAGGATCCCATCCTTAGATTTCCATGAGACATCTGAGTGACCTGACAATAAGCATTTCTTTACTTGAGCTGCCTGCCCTGAGTCTCTGTTTCTTGTCATCAAAAGTCCCAGATTGGCTCCCATTTTACCATGTGGGATCTGAGGCTTTGAGAAATGGAGTCCAAGTCCTCTCCCTGCCATGTCAGTGGGCTCATTGCCTTGCACATGACAGATAACTCGTATTTGGCAGCAGCGTGATTGGTTGATTAATGTCTCGGTTGCTTAATTTAAAGCAATAACAGACCTTAGCAGAGTGTGTTTTTCAAAGATGGTAGCAACAGTAACTCCCACCCCACATGTTCTTGGGCAATGCAACCTTGCCACTCGCCTATCACTAATCCATCTTCCTTAAACTTGGGCTGATCTTAGTAACTCCCTTGGGATCCACAGAACATGGCAGAAATGATATTGTATGACTTCCAAGGTTATGTCATAGGAAACCTTGAAGCTTTTGCTTGGTCTCTTGGAACACTGACTCTCACAGTGACTAGCCCCCTCAGAATCCAGCCCTCAGGGTATGAGAAGCCCCAGACTCACAGAGAGGCCACATAGGAGTGTTCTGATGTTCAGCTCAGCTAAGCCCAGGCTTTGAGATATCCCAGCCCAGGTACTGGACAGGTGGGTGAAGAAGCTTCCAGCTGAATGCAGCCCCCAGAAATTCAGGATTTGAATCTTCCCAGCCAAAGGCTGAGACCCCAGATGTGGCGGAGCAGAAACAAGCATCTCCACTGTGTCCTGCCTGAGTCCCTAAGCTCCAGAAGCTCTGAACTTAATAAATTGTGCTCTGTTTCACCCCACTAGGTTTTGGCGTGTCTTTTTTTATAAAACAAAAGGTAACTAAAATAGATGACTGGAACAGAATTTCTTTTCCCTAAATCATGATTTCACCTCCTATTCATGTCCAGCTAGCGGTTAACAGATGAGTTCTAAACCCAGAAGAGATTTCCTTGAGTCCATAACAAAGGCAGGGCCTTTCCAAGACTGGGACTGGCTATATAAAGAAGGTCCCTTGACTTTAAGCCCAGGAGAGCTTTGTTCCTTAAAATTGGTGAAAAGAGGTTTCCTGATACCTGAAGAAGTGACATCTGTTTCTCAGGTTAAATACATACACACACACACACACACACACACACACACACACACACGATGTGTACTGTTTCCTGCGCAGACAACATGGGCTCAGTTTTCCGGGAAACAGTTATCCAGTTAGGAAACTCTCCAGTCGAGAACTCTGGCCATTTATATAGCTCTGGGGAGGGCACTTGGGCACAAAGGTTGGCAGAGGGGCCAGCTCCTCCAGCAAGTACCCTTATGTGGATTTGTAACCACCAAGGAGCCCCCAACACTGACATGTCCTCCTAAGAACACAGCAAACTCTGACTCTGCACAGCGCTTTGCAAACTATAAAGAACTCTCCAAATGCTCAGCTGTGAGCCTGAAGACCAGACTCCCAGTGAGCAGCTTAGGGTGGGGGAATCTATGACATAAAACCAGGTCGCCCTAGTGGGTGGCCATGGCCGAGGGGAATGACCCACTCAGAGCCCCTTCTCTGTGCTCAGCGCTTTAGAGTTTGCACAAAGACCTGCCTGTCTTGCATTCATTAGAGCCTCTCTCCATCAGGAAAGAATAGTGATTTCCATTTTGTTCATGTGAGCTTGAAGCTGAAAGAAGCTGAAGGCTATTCTAAGGACCGTATAGCCATTAGGTGGGAGAACCAGGGTGAAACCTGGTTCCCTTATTGCTTGTCGTGTGGCTTTTGCACTGAGCTTGTGGTCATCACGCCTCACATTTGCAGAGTGCTTCACGGTGGACAAACGACTCCCCATGCAGTGCATCCATGAAGCCGCAGGACCTGCCTTGTATCTCCACTTTAGAGACAAAGAACCTGCCCCAGAGTGAATTGCCTCAGTCCCTCTGAGAAACAAGTAGCCCAGTCAGGCTCTCAGCTGGATCTCCTGGCTCCAGAGCCACTGGGCCTTCCTTGCCGCTGCTTCCAGCACAGAGGCACATCACTGAAACCTTTTCATGCGTGTCTCCTTTCTGGCCTGGCTTCTGAAACACACCCGAGCCTGGGCAAGGAGGTCACTGCCAGCAGTCTTTTACAGTGATGTTCCTGCGGTTTTCCAACATTTATTAAGTAGCCACAGCGTGTAAAGTGCTGACTAGCCGGTGGTGACCACCTCCGACTGATGTGATATTAAAAGGCAGCCGTGACTTGGGCACCAAAGGGCTGGACACACCAGTGTCGGGTCTCCTGCTGTGCCCGCTGCCCTTTCCCAGGCTCCAGGGGCATCCACACCCACCCACCCCCACATCAGAAGGGCTGTGAGCTGGTCTTCTGTGAGCCCAGGTGCAGCCGCCAGAAAGCAGAAACCCTCAGGGCTGCGGCGTGATTAAACTCTGTGTTGTGAGAAAGTGACACTGTGATCTGATTCATACCAGTAAATATGTGATTTACATTTAATTCTGAGTAACCTTTCTGGGCTCGGCGAGGTGTGAAGGAATCTGATGGGGCCGGCTCCGTGGAGGGGGAGGCGATTCATATTCATTAAGACCTCCACATCAGCTGGCTGAAGGCTGACGGCCCCCCAGCCCGCCCTCCTCCTGCTCGCCCTCCAGGGTCACGGCTCCAGGGAGGCCCGCAGTCGTACTGGCTACCACCTGGGGCAGCAGGCGTGGGTAGCTGTGAGGGCCGGAGGCTCGAAGAGAGATTCGGAGGAAAATAAACAGCGGGCCCACGGGCGACACTGTCCAGGCTGACAGCACTCCGGATTGCTGCATTAGCTGTATTGATCTCTTGAGGGTGGGGAGGGCACTGACTGAGGGAGCCCCAGCCGCCTCCTTTGCACATATTTACCAGGCACTGTTCAGCCACCTCTGGTTCATTCAGGTCTGGGTGGAGAGAGACACGCCAGGGAAGGAAGGCCAGCGTCTCTGGGCTGAGAGCAAGGGAGGTATTTCTGGCCCCTAGACTACATATTTGAGGTTTGATTACCTGAGCTGGGATCTCTGCAGGTGTACATGACCTGCTGAGTTTGGAAGGGAAAAGAAGTGCCCAGAGGGGAAAACAATGTGCTTCTCCCTTGGCTGCTGCTGCTGCTGCTAAGTCCCTTCAGTCGTGTCCGACTCTGTGCGACCCCATAGACCTTGGAGGGAAGCCTAAACCCTCTGAGACCCTCAGCTTGCCTGTCCTCTTAATGGGAATGTCTGTAATGAATAATAAGACTCTGAGAGTTGCTGTCTGTTGAATGCCTACTGGATGCCAGGCGCCAGGCAGAGGCCTCGTGCACCTTCTCATCAAACCTTTTCACCAGTTTCTGAAGGAGCCAGTGGTCTTACTCTCGCTTTGAGGATGAGGATCCCATCATGATTATGATTCAGAGTGGTGAGCCCTATGGGGTATCAGACCAGAGTGAGGTGGCAGCGGGTCATGGCCTGTTAGAGGGGCCCCTTACCCTGTTGGACTATGGGCCTCTGGTCGGTACCTCACTGGAGTTGTTTTTTATTTGCATGAGCTCTATTTTCCCAACCACACAAGGCTTGATGCCTTTGAGTAACTAGGAAAAACGAGAATACAGCCTCTGCCCTTCCCCCACCCACCCCGCCGGGGGCCTTTGGCCCCAGCTGGGAACTGGACCACCCAGAAACCCTTCAGGAAGAGAAGGTCTGGACACTGTGGATGCAGATTCACGTGGCGGGCAAGGCCCCGGTGGCGACATATGGAACTCTCTAGGCAAGGATGGCTTGGCCCCTTTCCGGACTGCAGACTTAGGGTGGGGGCTCTGCAGACCCATCTAGCCATGTGGCCTGGAAGCTGCCTGAGGGCAGGGTGGTGGCCCTCAGGACCAGACAGTGGCCCCAGTACTACAAGCACTCAGGCAGGTCTTTTGGAATAAGTGCTCCTCAATTGTCTCACCAAAGTAAGAAGGGAAAGTAAAATGAGGGTGATGTGGGGATTCCGCCTAGGTCTCCACTGTGGCCGTCCACCAGCAGCAAGGCAGCACCCTAGAGGCATGTTCCTGGGACACAGTGATGCACCCTGGGCTCTGAACTCCAGGCTGGTCCCTGGACAGGGTGGCCATGGGAAGAGGGCGTTGGACCCTCTGGGCTAAAAAGGGTTAGGAGCGAGCCAGTATGGAGCTGTGACAGGTGCCTGGCCCGAGAGAGAGCTAGGGAAGATGGGAGCTCTGGGAAATCCCCTGGGGCGAAGGACGGCTGAGCTAGAAGCTGAGGGTGAACAGAGCACTCACCAGCTAGGCCATGAGATGGGGAAGATGGATCATGAGAGAATTAGAACTCCCAGGGCAGACAGTGTTTGTGTGTGGAAGGACAGTGAGGAGTACACCTGTCCAAGGCGCAGGACATGTTGGGAACATTGAACTGCTTTCTTAGGGTGACAGGGAGCTAGTGAAAGTTTGGGCAGAAGACTGTTAGAATCCAGGAGGCATTTTGAAAGCTCACTGCAGCTGTTCTGCAGGGCCCTAGGGAAGGAAGGAGCCTGGCCAGGCAATGGAAGCCACCAGCCAGAGAAGGACTGGGAAGGATGAGGGAAGCAGGCCGGGCAAGGAAAGGATCAGAAGCAATTGCTGATCTGCCTGTGAAAAGTGAGCAGCATCCAGGACGGTGCTCTGGTTTCTGGCCTTTGCAAATGGGAAGAAGTGGTACCCATTCCTGGCCCAGATGGGAGAAGACCTTTGGGAGGAGGGATGATGTGCTCAGCTGTGGACCCACTGAACGCGAAGCACCTGGTGAGATGTCTGGAGGGCAGCAGAATGCTGACTTAAGGGGCAGGAGAGAGGCCCACGTGCAAAGGTGTGGGGGTCATATCAGCTCAGAGATGGCAAGTAAAGATGTGGGCGCCAAGAGCAGGCCTCTAAGCAACACCACGTGTAGGAAGAGAGGATGCTGTGCCTGTGATCCGGATGGTGCTGCCAGCATCAGGGGGTGGGGCACGCAGGGAGACAATGGTGTCCGGCAGCCAAGGCGAGAAAGTGTGTCAGGAAGAGGAAGTGGTCTGCAGCCTAGGCTCCTGTCCGCAGACCATGTGGGATGTGGAGTTAAAAGCGTCCACTAGATTTAGCAACAAAAAGGTCAGAGGTGGCTGTGAAAGGCCAGCCCCTGGGGCCTGGAGGGGCTGAAGCCAGACTGAGGGAGGTGGGAGGTGAGGAAGTGAGAAATGCTTGTGCAGACACCCCTGGTTAAGAGATTTGGCTGTGAAGGGAAGGCCAGGGCGGGGTAATAGCTGGCCCTGAAAGGGATGTTTTCAAGAAGAGGCTGTTGTCCAGGCGCCAGGAGCCAGGTTGAGGACACAGCAGATAAGGGGCTAATGGGTTGAACGGGTGTCTGCGGAGGTGTGGGTCTGGGCTGGGCAGGGGAACCTCTGCGGTGGAGGCAGGGAGAAGGCAGGAGGGATGGGCATGGAGACACACCCATCTGCAGGTTTGGCAGTGAAGACAGGGCGTGTGGGTCCCACTGCGCAGAAGCTGAGTGCTGGGCTCCTGTGCCATTGGCACTGCCCTGTTCCTTGGTTCCCTTTGTGCCAGGACCTGTATCAGCCCCATTCCTGAGAGCCAGCAGGGAATCAGTGAGCTGGGGGCCAGGGAGCAGCAAGGATGCGTGTGTGTGCTTGCACATGCGTGTAAGCTTGGGGAGGCTGAGGGGAAGGAGTTTCACTGCAGGGGGTTGGAAAAAAAAGCACAAAAGCCCAGAAAAAGGAATCCTTCGCAGGCCCATGAGGCCCAGGGCCTGAGATGGAGCCAGTTTCCTCTGCAGGGAGCCTTCAGCTCGTGAGTGAGTAATTAGGGATAATAATAGCAAGACGGACTGGTTTTTAATCTGTGCTTGACATCTGCCATGCAAAATGTCATGGAATGACTGTGTGGCGGAATGGATCCCCAGATGGGCGTCGTCCTGGGCCAGCCGATCGCACCCTCCCCCTGCCCACCTCCCTTCTCCATTGTCCAGAACGAGGCCTCTCTCCTCCCACAGAAGCCACCAGACACGGGGCCCAGTGGGACAAAACAAATCCCCTTATGCAGAGGGCAGGGCTTGGCCAGGGTCAGCTGGGTCTGGTACGAAGCTGCCCTTCTGGCTGTAATTGTTTTCTGTGTTCACCTCCCAAGGCCAGATTCTTTACCACTCAGGAGCCAGGTCCCCAAGTCCTGTTGCCTTCTCTAGGAAAGCGTAGCTGTGATTCCTGTTTATGTAACTGTTTTTCCTTTCCCAGCATCTGCCAGGTTGAGGGGAGGGAGGGAAAGCCTCATTTCGTTTTCATGAACGTTCTACTGTGTCGAAGACTCTGGGTCAGGATCCCCCGGGGCTTGGTTGGCCTCCAGAAAGGCAGAGGTGGGGCCATTGGAGAAGGTTGTGCCAGGGGTACACTGCTCAAAGGCACCCTGGCAGGAGTAGGGGTGCGGATAGGGGGCAAGTGGAACCTGAAACCCACCCCAGGTCCATCAGCCAGGCCTAAAGCCCTGCACGGGCCGCGTCTGCCGAGAGAGGGCGCTGCTTTCCAGTTCACACAAAGGCACGGTGTCGGCCACCTGAGCGCCCCAGAAAGGCTCTCAGACCCCTGTCCCCAGCCAGGGTGACCTCCACCAACAGAGGCGTGTGACAAGAACCTTCTGGCAATCTGGATCTGCTGCTCCGGTGGCACAGAGGAGACCTGGGAATCGGAGGGTTTTCATCTGGCAGGCTCCTTGAAAGGGCAGGGGTGGGCGGGGGCGTGTGGCGTCAGGGGGAGGCAGGCGGGAGCTTGGGGAAGGTCCAGGAGGACAGGTTCATGCTTCCAGGAAGGAGGGTGAGCAGGGGACAGCACCGGCTGCCAGCCCAGGTCTGCCACGCTCTCCGGGGAGGCTCTTAGCAAATCATTCTCCATCCCCATGCCTCAGTTTCCCTGTCTGACAAACCCAAAGGGAGGGAGAAGGTGGAACCAGAGGGATGATTGGATGTGGAAGCATGAGAGACAGGCTCTGCCATCCACCCACCGGCTCTGCGACTTCAGTCAGGTCATCGGATGCATCCAAACTTCACTTCTCAACAGAAGGCCGCTCAGCCTCAGCCTCTTGGCTGGTCACCCAGGCCTAAGTTTGGGTTCCCATTGCCCTTCCTCTCCCCCTCCCGCCTGCCTCTCCTTCCTGGGGGGGAGGGGGGAATAAACCAGAATGGGACCTGTCTCTCCTTCGGGGGGAGGGGTTCTGTTTCCATCAGCCCCCAGGGAGCAAGAGGAACAGGAAAATTACAGTATCAGCGTGGAAATTACAATTGGAGGCGTCTGATTCACCCGGGAGGGTGACTCGTTTCTCTTTTTTTATTTTTAGTCGCTATTATCTTGGCAAGGAGGCCTGTGCTCATTAACCTGTACTGCTAGAGCGGAGACTGCAAAGCCGGCGGGTGAACAAACCTGCCCCCTCCGGTCCCGCCACTCCCACCACTTATTTATAGTCTTCCTTCCCTCTGGTGAATTAATTAACTTGTGCTCAGGGCCTCGGACACTCGCTCTTGTGTTTAGTTGGTGTCCCTTTGAGGCCAGCGTGTAGAGAGACCGGAATGGGCGGGAAGGTGGGGCTGCTGGCTGCAACCCCCAGCCCAACCTCTCCCACTGCAGCTCTGAGCCCTTCCCCAGAACATCCCTGGCCCCAGTCAGTCTGTCCCCATTTGCAGAATTTGAGAATAGGCTGAGGGCAAAAAGTCCGCAATACATCCCCTTCCCTCAGCAGGGAAGCAAGGGCCCAAGCTACAAGACTTTAAAATTCCCTGGTCCTAGAGCAGCATGTGGGTGGGTGCTAAATCGCACAAGCAGGGGTGCGTGGGAGGGGGAGGCTGGTGGGGGGGCAGATTCTGATGGGTGGTACAGAGAAGGCAGGGCACCCCCACAGGGCCCCTGTGAGCAAAGATGGGGAGAAGAGTTGCACAGGGGAGCATGAGGGACCCTGTAGGATGGAATTCTCAAGCCCAGCCTCCTATTTCACAGATGGGGAGACTGAGGGCCAGAGAGAGACAGCATTTGACTAATTCATTCAGCCAGCCAGCCATTCCTTCCGTCAACACTTATTTATGAAGTCCCCAGCTGTAGATGAAGGCCACCCTGTTTTGTCCTCATAATGCCCACAATGCCGCCTTTGCCTCGTGTCTCACTAGGAGCTGGTGTGCAGTGTCCACCGAGCTACCCCTGTCCCAGGTCTGGCACATTGTAGGGGTGAGTTATCGTTCAAGGACTTCTTTGTCCAAGGTTACTCCTGGGGACCACGCTACAACCGGTGCCACAACCATCTTCCTATTGCCCCGTCAGCATGCCCGAGGCCCCTCTAAACATGCACAGATTATGTAGGAAGAGCACCGTGGCCTTGTCGGTGCAGCATCAACAAGCGTCCTCCACATGCTCCCAGCCCCATTCCCCTAGATGGATTCTCCTGTGTCCCAGAGTACCCCCCATCCCCAAACACCCAGGGTCTAGAGACCCCAGGGAAGGCATCTGGACCAGGACACACACAGGGGTGAGCTCCCATCACCTCCCACAAGCCCCTTGGGAGCCTGAGGTCCCAGACACCCAGTGTCCAGTTTTACAATCACTTGCTTTCAAAGCAGGTGGTTGATCCTGGCATGGGTTCCCCGGGAGAGGTTGCTCTCAGGACACGGCTCTTGTGGGAGGGCCACAACATGCTTCTTTCTCCCCTCAGCAAGGCTGACTCCTAGAGGAAGGGGGTTGGAAGGGGATAGTCCCGGATCCCACCCCAGGATTCCAGCATCATCTACTCGTCAAGCCACACTGTGCCCCTGCTCAGGATAGAGGTCAGCTCCCATTCTGCCCCAGGGCTCCACCTTGCATCCCATGAATGACCTCCCAGAGCAGGCTTGAGGTCCAGCCCTCTGTGCCAGTCTGGGAATGGGGTCAGGTGTCTGCCCACTCTCAGCACCTTGAACGACCTTGATGAACATCTATAATTAGGATTCATCAGCATTGTGATATTATGAAAATCACTACAGTTAAAGATGGCGGGTTGGGAGGCTTCCCTGGTAGTCCCTGGTAGAATCTGCCTGCCAATGAGGGGGACACGGATTTGATCCCTGATCCAGGAAGATCCCACATGCCTCAGAGCAACCAAGCCTGTGTGCCACAATTACTGAGCCTGTGCTCTAGAGCCGGGGAGCTGCAACTGCTGAAGTCTGCACACCCTAGAGCCCCTGCTCCACAAAAGAAGCCACCGCAATGAGAAGCCCACGCGCTCCAGCTAGAGAGCAGCCCCCGCTCACCGTGACTAAAGGCCCACGCAGCAACAAAGACAAAGAGCAGCCAAAATTAATTAATTAATTAAAAAAAAATGGCAGATTGGTCTTCCTCTGTGCTGCAGCTTCTGTGACTGCCTCAGAGGAAATTCCCTACCCTCTGGCCCCACCCCTCCCCAGTCCACCACCTTGGGATCTTCCTGGGGCTGGGAGAGACCTTCACGCACCAGACCACCAGACGCACTTGCCACAGCTCAACCCCTGGGGCTGAGGCCAAATTCTCCCGGCACAGTAGTGTGCCTAAAATTATCTCCTTATGCCTGCAATTTGCCATTTGCACCTTCCAAATAGAGTGCAACTGGCTAATTGCCATGGCAATTAGGTAATGGCAGGTGCAATTAGCATCTCGCTAGCAAAGTAGAGGGAGAGGAGATGGAGGGAGAGGGGGATCAGAGAGAGGAAATGCAAGGGCAGGCAAGGAAGACCAGAAGTGGTGGCAGAGAAGCCTGGGCCATGGGGAAGAAAGAGAAGAGAGTAGGTGGACAAGGAGAAGATGGTTGGCAAGAGGAAAGGGGTGTGTGCTAAGAAAAATTAATCAGTAAGCCAAGACCCCTGTCCGAGAAGAGCTGATGGCCAGGATGTGAGGATGAGACCCAGGCATGGCAGGGAAATGGAGGAAAGGGCAACATAGGCTGGCCGCACCTGCAGGGCTTCCAGGGGAAGCTGAGCTGGGCGAGGACAAAGGGAGACAGGGGCCCAGCAGTGCTCCAGCACGAGTGGAGGTTCCTGGGGTGTGAGAGCCCGAGTCTGAGACCTGTGAGCGGCTAGAGACAGTGCTGTCCAATAGCGCATTCTGCCATGATGGACATTTTCTGCATCTGCACCATCCATGCGGTAGCCATCAGCCACGTGTGGTGGACGAGGACTTGAGATGTGGCCAGCGCAACTGAGGAACTGCCTTTTCATTTTATTCAACTTTAGGGTAAAAGGTCAATAGCCACAAGCACAGCACAGACTCTAGAGGAGTGGGGCGAGGCTGGTAAGGGCTCTGGAGACACTGCCTTCCTCCCAGTCTGAGAACCAGGCGGGCGGTGCCAGGCACTAACATGGAGAGGACAGAGGAGGAGCTGAAAGGAATGGGCAGGCCCCGTGTTTGGATGCGGACATCTTCAGCTTGGGTGCAGGTGAGCCACCAGGAGGAGGTGTTCAGTCGACCATCGGAAGTCTGGGACTAAAGCCTCTACCTCTGTCTCCACCCGTGCCCTCAGCTCTGCGCAGGTGTTTCCCAACCTCCTATCCTGTGCATGCTCCATGGTCTGGGAGGAGGAGAGGCCCGGGCATTTCCCCTGCCCCTCCAATCCCACGTTCCCCAGTCTCAAACCCAACCTAGGACTCCAGTTCAGTTTTACAGCCAAACAAGCTTTCAGAGAGATAATGCAGATTAGCAGGGTGACCGTGCTCACACTCATATGCATTCACACCCAAACATACAACCACATACAGGGTTACACAGTCACAATTGGACATACTCACATACACACACACAAACACACAGAATGCTTAGGGCAGCTATTCCTAGTGGTTCCGGGGCTACGGATATAGGAGCTTAGAGGTGTCCACTCTGTGCAGGGAGTAAAGGTCATCAGCAGCACCTGTAAGAGTCAAGAAGGACTCAGTCGGCTCAAGGTTCAGAGCTTGGAGACCCCCTGAAGGACTGCATTCAGAACCTAGTGGTTACTGGGTCCGTTTTGTTCCCATACCTTGGTGTGGAAGGGATATTCCCCAGCGGCTCAGATGGTAAAGAATCTGCCTGAAATGCAGGAGACCAGGCTTCGATCCCTGGGTCAAGAAGATCCCCTGGAGAATGGAATGGCTGCCCACTCTGGTATTCTTACCTGGAGAATTCCATGGACAGAGGAGCCTGGCAGGCTACAGTCCATGGGGTTGCAAAGAGTTGGACATGACTGAACGACTGACACTCGGGGTGGGCAGGGCTTCAGGCTGGCTGGGATTGTGAATGTTGGGCTGTCTTTGGGGAGGAGCGTGACCCCCATACTTCACGTGGCATGCCCAGCCTCGCCCCTGAGGTCTCCTGGCCATCTTCCCTTGCCTCCCACCTCACAGCACCCATCCTGCTCACTCCTTACCTCTGCCGGCCCAGGGCTCCTCCCATTTCCACTTCGGTTCCTCCTTCTCTCGTGTCCTCCCACACAGACTCTGGCCCCTTCTCTTCCTGTGCTAGAACCAGACATTCCAACCCACATGGAACTCCCACCCAAGGATGGCCACACAAGACTTCCAGAACATTCTTTCCTTTGCTGATACGGGAGCCTGCCTGAGAAAGCCTTCAAGGTCTCTGAACTTCGGCAGCAAGATGAGTGGATCTGCGCCCAGGCTGAGAGTGGCGACAGCACACTCTGTAGCTGATGAAGGGTGAAGGCCCTTTGCACAGTCGGCATCTGAGGATACGTGTGTGTACACGCACGCGCGTGTGTGTGAGTGTGCGCGCGCTGCAGTTTCCTTTTCAGCAGCATCTGGTCCCGGTGTGCAGTGCCCTGGGGAGGTCTGGGGTGGCACCCCCAGAACTTCGGTTTGGGTGGGCAGCATTCGATTTTACAGAGCACTGTGGCTGAAACAGCGTGTGACCACAGAGGCGCCCTCCCTTCCCAGAATCCTGTAGTGGGATGAATCCTTCCTTGTTGTCCCGCTGTGCCTGATACAGGCCTGGCACAAAGGAGTGGGTCAGCCACAGGGGGGCTAGAGATGGCCAGAGCCTGAGCCTCTGAACCCCTGGTCTGTCTGTCCTCTGCCTGCCCTCTCATGGTTGTACTGCTCAAGCCCAGGCAGGCAACAGGGAGGTACACATCTGAGATCCCGTGCCATGATGCAAAGAGCAGGTGGGCAGGAAGGACACGGATTCACATACTCAGCCCCAAAGCCATCTGCCCCCAAGGCCAGGCAGTGGGACTGCCCCCATCTCCCCAGACCTCATTCTGAGGCTGCCCATCCTCATTTGGCACACACACACACACACGCCAAGACCTCCCTCGGCGATGATTTCAACTTGACCTCATCTGTATAAATGTCAGGCAGAAAAAGCAGAGCTTGGAGCTATTCTTTAGAATCCTGTTTGGATTCCCTTACAGAAAATCCATTAGGATGGGGGAGGATGTGCAGGAGGTCCAAGAGGGAGGGGATATATGTATACATATGACTTATCCGCTTCATTGTACAGCAGAAATGAACACAACATTGTAAAGTAATTATACTCCAATAAAAAACATCTATTAGGTGTTAGAGGCTGGGGTCAGGGCACATAGAGCAGAGGAAACAACAGTCTGCTTAAGAAGAAAAGGAATTTATTATAGGATTTTATCTAGATCGCAAAATCACTTATTGGGGGGACCAGAGACCCAAACATGGAAGCTTCACAGCCAGGAAACTCAAGCTGAAGGCCATCCTCCAGGACTGGCCATGGAGACCCCACAGTTCTCTTAGCCTGCACGATTAATGCCAACCCTAAGCCCTGCCCACAGCACCATCTTAGAAAAAAGACTGATCCACTGGCATCTCTGCCAAAACAGGTCATTGCCTCACATGCTTCTGTGCACACCTAACTTTAGATCCGTGTCTCGTGTGGAAGCATCTGTTGGGCTGAGCCAGGTCCATGGCTGCACCCTGGCTGCAGAGGAGGCTGCAAAACTAGTGTGCTGCCCTGCGGAGGCAGGGACCCAAGAACCAGGATTCCTAGAGGGGAGTTGCTGCTAACCCAAGGTTGACAGACAGCCCAACACTCCAGCCACCCAAGCCTAGTCCTGTCCCCGACTCCACCCCTCCCTCCCAGTTATTCTCAGCCCCATGTGACCTGCCTCAGGGGTCCCCCTACCTTGGGGCAGGTCTCTAGGGCTTGCAGGAAGGGGGTGGGAGTGGGCAGTAAACCACAAACTGTGCCTTTCTGGTGACTCCTGGACACTGTCGTGTGGCCTCTGGGGCTGCTTATCCTCTGTCCCTCTTACTTTTTCCTCTAAAAGATGGCAGCCATAGGGGTCAACAGTTGTGGGGTGGTGGAAGAAACTGTTCACAGTTGGTGATGTTAGGATTTGACACCTGCTCTGCTTTCTCTGGGCTTCCCTGGTAGCTCAGGTGCTAAAGAATCCACCTGCCATGCAAGAGACCTGGGTTTGATCCCTGGGTTGGGAAGATGCCCTGGAGAAGGGAACGGCAACCTATTCCAGTATTCTTGCCTGGAGAATTCTATGGGCAGAGGAGCCTGGAGGGCTACAGTCCATGGGGTCACAAAGAGTCAGACATGACTGAGCCATTAACTCACACACACTGCTTTCTCTTGGCTGTGTGACCTTGGGCAGCTACTTAACGTTTCTGAACTTTAGCTTCCTCCCCTACAATATAGGACAAGGAGGACTCTCTATAGGGAGTCTGTGGAAGCAATAAGCGGTAGGTGCTGGGGCATGCCAGGGGCTCAGGCAATGTAGGACCAAGGGCACTCGGGCCTGTCCCCCTCAGATGGCCACTGGGATAAGCAAGCTCAGCAGGCTCAGAGAATCTTGGATACCCAGAGGGTTGGGCGATGCCGGAGTCTAACCTCCTCTTCCACAGAGCTGTCCTTGGTGGGCATTACACATTTCACCCCTCTCTGGGCCCCACTGAGACCACCTCCTGCCTCTGTTCCTATGTGCCCTGCTGTGCCCTCATCACCCAGGTCCTTCCTGCCCCGAGGAAGCAGTCATGTGCCCTCCCCACTCTGGGCCCTGTGGTCCTAGGACCAGTGTTTTCTTTGAAGAGAGGAAGATGGAAGTAGGCAAAGCTTAGCCTCACCAGGAAAAGGCCTCTCTCCTGTTGGAATCAAGGATGTTTACAGGGGAAGGGCAGTGCTTTGAACAGGGAGGTCCCCTTGAGTCAGAAAAAAAATCATTCTTCTCAGAGAAGATTCTTTCTCTGGGAGGGTGGTCAATTTTGGGTGTGGGTTACTGTGCTGAGCTATGGTGTCTGCCTGGAACCGTGTTGAGAATTCTAAAATAGTCCCTGGTTTAGTAGGAAGGAACGCTGGGATTGATTAGTGATGTCTGCCTTGGGTGTGGGCGAAATACACACATAGCCTGTATTGCCATTCTGGATCTGAATGCATGCTCAAGAGGTCCAGACCTACTCACTTCCCTCCCCTGTCCCCTGTTGGTCTCCTTTCCTTGAAAGTTCCCTAGAAAAAGGGATCTGTCAGGGAAGACACTGTTTCAACAGAACTCTCCCTGGCCTCCAACCATAGGATGGTTGTTCTATTTCTCATTCATTCCTCCTTTTCTCCCAGATGATGAGGGTTGAAAGCAGTGGTTCTCAGTTGGGGTAGTTTGCCACCCAGGAGACATCCAGCCAGGTCAGGAGACACTTCTGGTTGTCAAAATGCAAGAAGGTGGGGAGAGAGAGGAGAGAGTGGCTGCTACTGGCATGAGGTGGGTGGGGTCCAGGGATGCTGTTAGGCACTCAACAACATACAGACCAGGCCCCCCAAACAAAGAATTATCTGTCCAAACTGTTCATAGTGCCTGAGAAATAAGGTCTAGAGAACACACGGCTTTCTTGCCCCTTGGGATTGATCTGAATTCGCTTGGTGGCTCAGACGGTAAAGCGTCTGTCTACAATGTGGGAGACCCGGGTTCGATCCCTGGGTTGGGAAGATCCCCTGGAGAAGGAAATGGCAATCCACTCCAGGACTATTGCCTGGAAAATCCCATGGACAGAGGAGCCTGGTAGGCTATAGTCCATGGGGTTGCAAAGAGTCGGACACGACTGAGTTTGATTGATCTGTTGGGCTTCTACCCCAGCGTTTCTAAACTTCCAAGCTTGAATTAACTGCTCCCTCCTGTTCACAACCTCTCCATCACTGAACTCACTTTACCCTTCTGGCATGGCTCACAAATCCTTCAGTATCTCCCTCCACCCTGGCTCATCTCTCACCCAAGTGTTTTCACTTGCTATTCCCTACACTTCCCCCTCCTGTTCATATCAGTTCAGTTCAGTGGCTCAGTCGTGTCTGACTCTTTGCGACCCCATGAATCGCAGCACGCCAGGCCTCTCTGTCCATCACCAACTCCCGGAGTTCACTCAGACTCATGTCCATCGAGTCAGTGATGCCATCCAGCCTCTGTCGTCCCCTTCTCCTCCTGCTCCCAATCCCTCCCAGCATCAGAGTCTTTTCCAATGAGTCAACTCTTCGCATGAGGTGGCCAAAGTACTGGAGTTTCAGCTTTAGCATCATTCCTTCCAAAGAAATCCCAGGGCTGATCTCCTTCAGAATGGACTGGTTGGATCTCCTTGCAGTCCAAGGGACTCTCAAGAGTCTTTCCCAACACCACAGTTCAAAAGCATCAATTCCTCGGCGCTCAGCCTTCTTCACAGTCCAACTCTCACGTCCATACATGACCACTGGAAAAACCATAGCCTTGACTAGACGGACCTTTGTTGGCAAAGTAATGTCTCTGCTTTTGAATATGCTATCTAGGTTGGTCATAACTTTTCTTCCAAGGAGTAAGCATCTTTTAATTTCATGGCTGCAGTCACCATCTGCAGTGATTTTGGAGCCCCCAATAATAAAGTCTGACTGTTTCCACTGTTTCCCCATCTATTTCCCATGAAGTGATGGGACCAAATGTCATGATCTTCGTTTTCTGAATGTTGAGTTTTAAGCCAACTTTTTCCTGTTCGTATAGCCACCTCTATTCATCCTTAAAAACTCAGATTAGACATCACCTCCTCCAGGAAGCCTTCCCTGCCTCAACCTTCAGGGAGACTGATGTAAATCAGCTACCCCTTTGTGCTGTTTCTGTGTCTTGCAAACTCTTTACTGTCCTACCTTCACCTTCCATTGTATTTGTTTTAACTGCTTAAATGAGCAGTTTCTTCCTGTGACCATCTACTTCTTGAAAGCAGGGACTGGGTTTTATTCATTTCCTTATTCCCAGAGGAGCCCAGTGCCTGGCACACTGTAAGAGCCCAGTAAAGGAGACTGGTCCAGTCTTGCCTGGGTGTGAGCCCCAGGGTGGGTCCCTGTTGGATTTCCTACAGTAGAGCTGGTAGGAGAGTGGGCTCAAGTCCAACTCTGCTCCTCACAGGTTGAGTGACCTTGGGCAGGATGCTTCATCTGTGTCTCAGGTCCCTCTGTAAAATGAGGATGACAGCCAAACCTACCAATGGTTCTCATGATGAAGTCAGTTAATACATGCAAAGTGTTTAGAGCAGCGCCTGTTAAATCACAGGGGCTCACGCAGAGTGAACACTGATCATTAGATGACTACCCTACTCACGCCACACCATAGCTCTGCTTTGCGTGCGCTCTGGTTGTCCCTTTTCCTCCCGAACATTTCTATCTCGAAAGCATGACTGCCTTTCACTGTGGCTGCCATCTAGTTCCTGTCACGGATGTCTTCCCTAACATTCAAATGTGCCAAATGTGCCAGACTTCCAGGCTGTGCTGCCCCCCTTCTCTCTCCTTGGGCTCCCCCAGGCCCAGCCCCCCAGCCCCCCTCTGACCCAAGCCCCCTCCCATCAGCCCCCCGGTGCCTAGCAGAGAGCCAGGCCTCTTCCATTCACTGGGGAAGTCCTTGCTGGCTAAGTGAATGACTGATGGGATTTGTCAAGTGGGAGCTGATGGCTGCAGGGAAGGGAGGGGGGAGGCTGAGGCAGGGGGAGAGGGGAGGCAGGCCTCTCCAGAAGGCTCAGGGGCTGTTTCCAGGCTGGCTGATTGGTCTTGACAAGCAGGATGGAGGCTGAGCAGCCCCTTGTCCTCTGCACTTTAAAAGGCCAGCGCCCCTCCCAGAATCTTTCCTTGGAGACCTGCTAAAATAATACATTTAGACCTGCCAAACCCAATCGCTTCCGTCTGTCAGGCTCCCTGCAAATAGCACTTCTTAGCAGAGCTCAGCGAAAATACGATTCCAAACAGCATGGGGGCAATCATACATCAATCGAAGAAAAACATTTTTCCCCTTCCCTTCCACCAGCCCCCATAATTGCATTTTAAAACTGTTCCTGTGTTTCTGGGAGAGACACCACGGTACCTGTTGCTTTTTAACTCAGAGCTGAGCGATGCGGCAAAATGAGGCTAAACACAGCAAAGTTATTTTGATTTATTTCCTAACGTCGGAATTTGGAACTTGCTGCGGGGACTCAGCCGCAAGAAGACGAGCTGATGAAAATGTATTTTTCCCTGTCGTTACTCTTTTAAATAGACGGGTGTTTTATTCTTCCTTTTTGCCACTTTGCTGTGCTAGACTGAGCTTTATGGCATCCTGGCATGCCTGTGCTTTGCTTCTCAGCATCAGAATGTCTGCCCCCACCCTCTGGCCTCTTCTTCCCCATCCCCAGAGCTGCGATGCCCCGGAGAGAGTTCTGCCTTAGGGATCAGCATTGCCCTCTTCAGGGGCCAGTTTTAAAGTAGCTCCCCCACCCCAGGGCTGAAGGGGGATGTCACCAAGACCTCACTGGGAACATCTGTAGCATCCTTTCCTTTCTGACTTGGAGGATGGGGAAGGAAAGTGGGGAAGAGAGGGAGTTATTGAGGGGCTGGAAGAAGGAAAGGAGAGAGAAGGCGGATTTGAAGATGAATGTGGACAGCTGCCACCGTTTGCCATTGACCAAACCACACTGGTCAGTGAATTTAGAGGCAGGGAACCCCTGACCACCACTTAACAGCTGTGAGGTGGTCTCGGGCTGGGTCCCACCTGCAGAATAGGGTTAAGCATAACCTGCCCTCCTGTCCTGTGAGATCTGGTCTTAGTGCCCAATACAATGATCAGAAGGGGCTCAGAGCTCTCCTCCAAAGCTTGGCCAGCTCCTGGGTGCTCGCTGGGGGCCCAGGGTCCAGCCCCTCTGTCTCAGGCTCTCCATGGCCACAGCTCACTCCTCAGGCTGTGCAGCAGACCTGGCAGGAAATGATGCAATGTCTGGGCATTGTCCCGTACATCCCACCCTCACTGCTGGCTTGGGAGCCCAGGATCCCCTCTCTCCTCTACCAGGAACCCTTCTCCTCCTCTGAAGGGCTCCCCTCCTACCCCAGAGGTTCATCCACACAGTTCTCTCAACAGAGCTTGTTCTCTTCCCTAGAGGAATGCCAGGGCCAGCTGTAAGGTTGTTTTCCACTTTGAAAATGAGATGAACTAATTAGCAGAGCCTTGTAATCTGGGACCCTACCCTTGCAGGCCCCCCTCAGCCCCTGACACCCTAGCGCTGGCTGGGGTCACCTCCGACTCCCCAGTCCCTCATGCATCTCCCTCCCCTCTCTGCAGCCCAAGCCCATGAGGGTGCCATTCTGGAACACCTCGAGCCCCACATGCCCTGGAAAGCAGGATCCACGCTGGAAGCCCAGCATGGCTTTTGAAGATTGAAGCTGAGGACTGTTCCTCCTCCTGGGAGGTGGTGGGAAAGAGCAGTGTTCTGGGAGTCAGTCCAACTATCCATCAGCCCTTCCGTCAACCCCAGCATTGCCCAGCCTGCATCATGGGTCAAGAGGGCATGAGATGTCCCTTTGCAGATGGAGACAGTTGAGGCCTAAGTGGCACCGGTTCCCTCAGACCCTGGACAGAAGCCCCCAGCCTTCTCCGATCCCAGGCTCTCTCCTGCCTGTCCATGTGGAGAACCAGGCAGCTGTGCAGACTGACGGGAGCTGCCTGCCAGCATGGTCTCAAGGGCAGGCCCAGCAGGTTGCCACGGAGATGCCATTATTAACAGAGCTAATGGCTGCTCTGTGCAGTCAGCAGCACAGATTACAAGGCCCCGGAGTGCCTGCACCAGCGGTCTACTCCTTTGGGCTAGGTCTCTGCCCTCCATACCCCAAGAGGTGTGAGCAGCAGAGCAGTGCATCAGGCTGCCCCAGCCTCCTGCGTCCTTGAACACTCTGTGAGCTTGGGCAAGCTGCCCATCCCCTTCCACATCTCAGGTCCCTGTCCACAAAGTGTGGGTCCTCATAGGGATGTGCTGAGGATTAAGTAAAGTCATCTCTGTGCCCACACAAAAGAAGAACTCAGTGAATGTAAGCCATGACCAGCTAGGTCTCTTTCCTCTGAGGCCCAGGGAGGGCAAGAATTCAAGACAAGGACCGTGGGGTCCTGGCTGTCACTTAGGTCTCCTCTCTTCTGTACCATGTATTCCAAACAAATCTTGGCTCATGCTGTTCCCACCCTGCTGAAGCACCCTCCCCACTCTGGTCCTTAAATGACATCCTGACCCCAAACCAGGCTTGTAGCCTCCAGGGAGCTGCCTACCGGTCCTTGGGCTCACGCTGGCTCCTCCTCTCTCTAACTGTGTAGGCACTTCATCAGAGCCTGCAGTTTCTCTCTGAGTAGCTGTTTCCTTTTTTTCCAGGTCTTGACCAGCCTCTCACTGAAATCTACCTGTCAGCATCCTGGCCGGACGGTTGGCCCACCCGCTTTGGGTGGTCATGAGCTCACCCGTTATAGTGGGTGGAAGCCTTCTATAAACAAGCCAGGAAATGAAACTTATTAGGCCACAGATCTGGCCCCGTGTGCTCCACCTGTGAAATGGAGGTGACATAGTAGCTACTGGTTACAGGGACTCACCCTAAGCCAAGCCGTAGGCTTTCTTGTCTTATTCTAGCCTCAAACCTTCTTTTTCAGGCAAGATGACACATGCTCAGCATGGCTGAGTAACTTGCCCAGCGTCACACAGCAACTTGCGGAGTTGGGTCTTCTAGAACTCAGGTCTTCCTGGCCCACAGCCAGGGGTCTAAGCTGCCTTGGATTCCCTGAGGAAGAGAAGTCAAGGGGGTCAAAGGCCAGGAGCCAGGAAGTAGGCCCAGAGGGCTCTGCCACAACACCCCAGCCTGTCTGGGACTCCTGGGACTTGATCAGGCTGACTTACTTTCCTAGCAGAGCAGGAGGCTGTGGGAGGCCCCCTGAGAAAGACGTGGGTGGCCGTTTCCATCTCCCTCTCCTGGGACAGTTCAGAGAGGAGCAGGTGTCCACAGCCCCACTTCTAAAGGAGACAGGGCGGTGGGTCAGGCCCCAGTTGGGCCTGAGTCTCTTGCCTCTCAAAGAAACTGTCCTGGCAAAGAGAGCAGCTCTGGAGTTTGGAGGGGCATTTCTCTGCTCCTGAGGCTTCCCAGGTGGCCCAGTGGTAAAGAATCCACCTGCCAATGCAAGAGACTCAAGAGTCGTGGGTTCGATCCCTGGATTGGGAAGATCCACTGGAGAAGGAAATGACAAGCCACTCCAGTATTCTTGCCTGGATAATCCGATGGACAGAGGAGCCTGGTCGGCTACAGTCCATGGGGTCACAGAGAGTCAGACACTGCTATGCTTCACGCTTCTCTGCTTCTGCTCCACCTGGCTCCCCCTCCTGCTCCCTCTTTCCTGCCCCTTGAGGAGGAGGTCCTGGCGGGGGTGGGGGGGCGGGGTTCTGTTATTAGAGGCTGGTTCTAGCCAACTGGCCCCCACTGAAAGGAAAGTGGCTTCCTCAGGGCCTCAGAGCAAGCCAGCTTCGCTTCAGTACCCACCTCGGGGGAGTCCCGCAGGCTATGGAAATGATGAAGCTGCTCCCTCGTGACAGCTTGGCTACCTTGTACCCAAGGGTACCGTGGAGAAACAAAACCCATGAGACCGCAGAGACCTTCTAGAACACGGGGATCGTGAGGCCCAGAGAGGAAAGGCTGAGCATTAGATTACAGAGAGAACCAGCTGGGTCGGGGAGTGAGAGCTGCATAGACCACAAATGCAGAGTGAGAAAGATGGGCCAGCGCGGGAGGTGTGGTTGCCTTAAATAAACACCCAGCGCTGGCATCTGGGGCCAACAGCCTTAGCCCCAGGCAGAGGGGGGAAATGTCCATTTGGTGTGGTTTTTGAGAAGTCTCGGGAATTTGATTTCGGTTTTGAAAAGAGCTCAAGTGAAGCATGAACAGGCAACCGGGGAAATATTGCAGGAAAATCCCCATTGAACTGGCACTGGACACTCTGGTTTGGGTCCTGGCTGGCCTGCTGTTGCTGGGTGACTTGACGCCCTTGCCAAGCTTTTCTGTCTCCTTTATCTGTCAAGTACAGAAAATAATCCTACTGCCTCAAATTCCCAAGGGGCTGATGGAAGCTCCAGCACACAAAAACAATCAGTTAGAAGCCCCACAAACAGAAGAGGCTGTTGTTCCTCATACAGACATGAGGCAGGACGAGTCCAGCCTCAGAGAAGGGACCAGGATTTGTCCCCACAATAAAAGGTGTTCTAACCAGAGGCCATACTAACAGAAGCGCCTCCTTAGTGGCTCAGACGGTAAAGAATCTGCCTGCAATGCAGGAGACCTGGGTTTGATCCCTGCGTTGAGAAGATCCCGTGGAAAAGGGGATGGCAACTCTCTCCAGTTTTCTTGCCCGGAGAATTTCATGGACAGAGGAGCCTGGATAGCTACAATCCGTGGGGTTGCAAGGAGCTGGACACGCCTGAACTGAGCGATTAATACTTTCACTAATACACTAACAGTCAGCAAGGACCAAACACTGCCAGATGCAGAGTGTACCAAAGGGCCACTTCACTCTGGGAACTCACTTTGACCCTTCAAGTTGGCTTTCCTTACACCCCTTTTCAGATGAACCATCAGGGGTCCAGAGAGGTAACAAGACTTGCTGATGATCACCAAGCTGGTAGCTAAGTTCCTGCAGGTGTAGAAACTTTAACTGAGACCCTTCAGCTTCTCAGGCCACCACCCTATGTGATGTTAAGTCTCTGCGTGCATCCGTGCTAAGTTGCTTCAGTCAAGTTTGACTAATTGTTACTCTATGGACTGTAGCCCACCAGGCTCCTCTGTCCACGGGATTCTCCAAGCAAGAATACTGGAGTGAGTTGCCATGCCAGGGATCGAACCTATGTCTCTTATATCTCCTGCATTAGCAGGAAGGTTCTTTATCACTAGCGCCACCTGGGAAGCCCATGTAACAGACAGAGAATGGGATTTGGGAGGTAAGGATCCAGCCTGGAGACCAGCCTTAGGGAGCTGCCCAACAGATGACTCAGGAGGGAAGAGTGGTTTTGACATCTGCTCTGCCCCATGGGCTGTTGTAAGGATGTACTTAATGTCTTAAACTAGAATCTGAAGCTGTGCATGTGTGATAATCGCTCAGTCGTGTCCAACTCTGCGACCCCCATGGACTGTAGCTTGTCAGGCTCCTCTGTCCATGGAATTCTCCAGGCAAGAATACTGGAGTGGGCTGCCATTCCCTTCTCCAGGGGATCTTCCCAACCCAGGGATCAAACTTGGGTCTCCCGTCTTACAGGCAGATTCTTTACCGTTTGAGCCACCAGGGAAGCCTGAGGCTGCGCATGGTAATCCTAATTGTTAGAATAATAACCTGGCTGCTGAAGTCATTTAGAGATGGTTACAATGACTCCTCTGCCCGGGGAGGGCTACACCTGGGCCAGCCAGAGCACTGGGACTATCAGACAACACTCCAAGATCTCAGACAGGCCTCTGGCGAGCATGGGTCTCACAACCTTTATGGTCAGGAGCCTACCCTCTCCCCATGCTGTGCCTGTGACTGCTTCCACTCTCACTGGGAGTTTGTGGGTGGCCTTGACAGGCCAAAGCTGTTTCAGTCGGAGTGGCTTCTCACTCAGAGCTTTCCTGAAGCCTTTCTGATTCCTGCTTCCAGCAGCCGTCGCCCTGCAGGGAGTGTACAAAGGCGCTGGGTGTGGGCGGAGACTGGAAAAGCGGCACGTGGCGGTGGAAGAGGGTTCTGCTGCCACTGCAGCCAGCCCCGGGGAGAAGGGGAGCTTCTGCTCAGCTTAAAGGAATCGTGCAAGTGTTGACTTGAGCAGATGGAGGGGGGAGCAGGGACTGAAGGCCCAAGCAGAAACAGTGGCTAACGCAAAGGTGGAGATGTGGGGCTGGAGCAGGAGGATGGAGGAGCAAGCCTGGCCTAAAGGGTTACATGGCAATGACAGATCTCAAAGGACCCAGAAACCGAGGCTGAACTTAAGGTTGTCAGCAGGAGGAAGTGAGGAGCCCCCTGCGGGCTCTTGGGCAGGTGAGGAGCGAAAGAAGGGGACCTGTCCATGCTGCCTCTGAGACCGCTGTTATTGTGGCATAAGGGGGACCTGGAAGGGAGGCAGAGGGTCCCCGGGGCCCATCCTCCCCCACAACCACCAGATGCTGCAGGCCACGGAAGTGGCTGTGTGACAGCCCTTCCATACACACTCCCCCCACCTGGTGTGGCTTTCGTGGTCAGCCTTTCAGCAGACAACAGAGCCAACCACAGGCAGCTCCGCCTGAGGTCACCCCCACGGCGACCCCGAGCTCATGCAAACGAGCATGGAAGAAGTGACAAGGGCACCTGGGAGCAAGGCTTCCTTTCTCAGGCCCTGGTGGGCAGGTAGGCGGTGGGAAGCCAGTAGAGGCCAGGGGTTAGTTTGAACATGGTGAGCTCAGCCGGTTCACGTCAGGCACCCAGAGATGCAAAGGCTCTGTGTTCGGGGCCGGGATCTCAGTTCTGGGCCTGCCTCCCACACACCAGGCCTCCTGGGCAAGTTACCTCTTTCTGGACCCCCGCTTCCTCAAAACCAGTAGAGAGAGGAGGGTAGGTGTGGTGGTCCTACTGATGCACTGGATGGACTTTCTTTCTGCTTCAACCCAGGAGACGCTACATTCCCATGGGGGTCATGAAGTCACACGCCCACGGGTCCCAGCAGGTGACATAGTGGGCGTGAGGACACCTGATAGGCAGATCGAGCCTAACTGAGCCTGGTTCCTCCGACTCTAGAGGCTCATGTGGGCCAAGCAGACAGTGCCGGCACGTACCAGCCCAAGGCCGCCGGCAGAAGCCCCTGCTTCCTCGCTTGGGAGGTTCTGAGGGAAATCTGGTGGCTTTGAGAAGGAGAAAGCCCTGGGCAGATAGGACATCTTTCCCTGGAGCAAGCAGAGAGAATGCCGGGCTTCTCCCAGGCTCTAGAGCCTCCATCCCCTGCTGACCACACCTCCAGCTTCCTTCCTCTCTGACCTAGGTCACCTGCTTTCAAATTTCACACCTCTCTGTGCCTCAGCTTCCTCCTCTATGAAATGGGTCTGCTGAGCCTTTCTCCTTTAGGGTGGCCGCAAAGAGAAAATCAGCTAATCCATGTAAAGCAGCCAGTCGGTACCCAAAGGGGACCTGTTGGTGTAGTCAAGTGGGCGATTCTTATTCAGTGGTGGCCAAGGATTGGGCCCCGATTAATATCATTTAAAGA
The DNA here is from genome assembly GCF_029407905.1 of Bubalus kerabau. Lineage (NCBI taxonomy): Eukaryota > Metazoa > Chordata > Mammalia > Artiodactyla > Bovidae > Bubalus > Bubalus kerabau. The sequence continues at coordinate 21,442,959 of NC_073633.1, read as the reverse complement.
GGAAATGGCTGGGCCAGGAAGTGGTTTTGTGCTCTCCTAGGGCTGGCATCCAGGTGCCGATGAAGAAACTAACCTGCTCACCAGCTTCTTCAGTAGGTCTGACTGGCCCCTGTCCATACTGGTGCCTTCTTGATCAGGAGTGGGACGCTCTGGAAGCTCACACTCCCCAGTAAGCAGGCACATCAAAGTTAGGGAAGAGGCAGCATGTGGCAATAATCCACACAGGGCCTTTCACAGTGGTACCTGTCAGCCAAGGCCTTTGAGGGCCAGTGATTCTGAGACAACCAAAGCGCAGAATGGGGATGTGACTTGCCCACGGTCACTCAGTCGAGAAGTAGCCTAGGAGAGCAGGTCTCCTCAGACAGACACCTGCCACCACAGCTGAGGCTGAACAGCTCTGGGCTCAGTTGCCTCATTTATAGAATGGGCTTACAGCATCCAACCTGTGCCAGGCAAAGGAGGTGGAGGAGGGCAGGGGTTCTAGCCCAAAGCTGGGCCACACAACCAACTGCCCCTTCCCAGAACCGCCAGGAAAACAGGAAATGGCTTACCCAGGCTTCTCACTCAGCCCTTGGTTCTGGTATCAACTCCAAGCCTGGAAGAGACTATTCTGAGCAGTTATCAAAGCACCCCTTATCTGTGTCAGGAGCCCAGGGCTGCGGTGGGTTATACACTGCAGATAGACGACAGCATTTGAGAGGGCTGGAGGCCCTCTGCTATGGCATTCCAGGGGTCTGAGTCCTGCTGGTGAGGTCTGAGGAAGGATCTCGAGACACCCAGATGATGACGGAGCAGGCCTGGTGGGGAGCTGAGATTTCAGCAGCCAGCGGAGTTGGGGATCCCCAAGGGAGGAGGATAGATGACTTCACAAAGACCACAGGAAGCGAAACGCCACCCTGTGTGAGTAGAGCCTGGGAGGCTGGGTGGGAACCTCCGGGGCTGGGTGGGAACCTCAGACCCCAGGCCACACCCCTTGACCCTTCGACTCCACAAAGGGTGGGCTGCGGCCCAGAGTTCACACCCAGGGTGTCTCTGCCTAAGCCCCAGCAGTTGTGCTGTGCCCCGCTTTGGTCCATTTATTGGTGCAAGTATGTGGCACATCCTTAGGATCGATGGTGCAGACCCGCTGTAAAGCGTCAAAAGACACACAAGGATATGCCATGCAAGCCAAGTTCTTTTCTTCCCCAGGTCCTCTCATCAACTCCCCTCCGCACAGGCCTCCACCTCGACTAGTTTCTCTAAAGCCTTCCGGATACTATTATGTGTGCATTTGCCAACACAGTTGTGCACACTACCTGTGCGTGTGCACGTGTGTGTGCATGTGCATATCCTTCTCCTCCCTTTTCACCCAAACGGTAGCGGATCTTGGAGCCTTTGGTTATCAGAACACAGAAGCCACACCCTTTTTTTAGCAGTTTCAGAGAATAGTAATTCTTTTGTGTCCTTCTGCGTGTCGATCGCGTATGGTTGGGAGGGTGCCTGTTTCATGTGATGTGGCTCAGGGTCCCCTGTGCTGGTTGGGTGTAGAATTCTGTTGTGTGGACACCACCATTTTTTTAATACCCCCCTCCATTGATCATTTGGGCTTCCCAGGTGGTACTAGGGGTAAAGAATCACCTGCCAATGCAAGAGACATAAGAGATGTGGGTTTGATCCCCGGGTCAAGAAGATCCCCTGGAGAAGAAAATGGCAACACACACCAGTCTTATTCCTTTTATTTTTATTTTTTTGGCCACACCACTTAGCATGTGGGATCTTAGTTTCCCAACCAGGGATTGAACCCAAGCCCCCTGCAATGGAAGCAGAGAGCCACTGGACCACCAGGGCAGTCCCATTCAGCTGACTGTCAATGTTTTCCTTTTATAAATAATGCCAGGATGAATGCAGAGTCCACACTTCATACATTTATCTGAGGGATGCTGGCTTGGAGCTGGGTTTGCTGGGTCAAGGGGAGGAGCATGTGCAGCTGTGATGGGTTGCCACTTGCCCTCCCCCAAGGCGGCCCTGCCTCTTGTTCCTGCCCACACATCCCCTCACTGCCTCCCCCCACACCCTCTCTTTCCATCCACGCACAGAGCTGCCGCACTTTGATCTTTCCCATCTGACGGTTGAAAGAGGGTCTCTCCTTGAAGTTTTCATTTGCATTTCTCTTATGAGGAAGACGAACTTTTCATGTGTTTAAGAGCCATCTATATATTTTTTCAAAAACTGTCTTCCTATCCTGGGCCCGTTTCTAGAACTGGGGCATTAGTGTTTTCTCCTTGCTGGGTGGGAACTCCTGGCCCTTTAAAGACATTAGTCATATCTTTGCAATAGGAGCTGCAGTTTTGTTTCTCCATTGATTGCTTGTCTTTATGTCTGGGGTCACCCCATGCTTATCCTCTGTGGCCTCCTTTAAAGTTGAAAGGTCTTTGGGAGGAGGAATGAGTTTAGTTCCTAATCCCCACTGTGGCTGTGGGCCGGGGGCTTCCCTGGGATCATGTTCTCATCTATAAAATGGGTGGGAGCATCAGTGGTCTCTGAAATCCCTCCCAGTCCCACTGGTCTGAGATCGAGGTCTAAGCTCTGAACGATCAGACCCGGGGCGAAGGGGCTCTGAGCGCCAAGAGGGTGATGGGAATGGGCTGGAGCAGGACAGGGCTGGAAAGAGGAAGCGGGTGGACAAGATGGGTAGCCGACCTCAGTGCTGCCTCGGGCGGGCTCGTGACACCCCCTCCCCCCAGTGCATAGGGAGCAAGGGGCCTGGAGTGCCAGCCAAAGTCCAAAGGGGCCTGGAATCTCAGGGCTGTAACCATGGAGGCCTCTGCCAGCCCTGGGCTTGAGAGTCCTGCTAGGAGGGCACAGGTGAGCTGCTGGCCCTGGAAGGTGGCCTGGGAAACCCTACTCCGGCCTGGCTGGGCTCCAGAGATCCAGGCCCCGGCATCATCCTGTGAGAAGAAGGCTGAGGCCCAAGCCACTCGAGGGAGAAGCTGGGGGCCCCCACCCGTGGGCAGCCACACCACATGAACCCGGGGTCCCCGTTGTCATCGTCCTGTTCCACACCTGGGTCGAGGCCTTGAAATGATAGGATGCCTTCCTATCCACAGAGCCCTTGCTTGTGTCCAGCTGCATGCGTACACTTGACCCTCACCCATCGCAACCCCAGCTCACTCTCCACCAGGTCCCTGGGGGCTCTGCTGTGCTGCCTCCCGACACATGAAGAAGCCGGGGCCCGTCTACACAGACACACCCAGGGAAGCAGGGCGAGAGGAAGCAGCAGCCACTGCTCAACAGAGAATGCCCGTCTGAGCTCCGTTTCCCCGCCCCCCGACTACCACCACCACCATGGAGGCTGAGCACAGGGGCCGGGCCTTCCTTCCCAGGCTGGTCCCTGACGTGTCCTTGAATAAATCCTGAGAACAGCACTGTCTTCTACAACACTGCACCCAGCCCAGGACCTGGCCCCGGCTACTGCTCTGTTACCTTTGTCACGTGAACCAGAAAAGTTTCCGGGCCCAGGAATCATAGAGAGGGGCACGGCACAGCACGCAGGGGCAGGACTCTGGCTGGGGACTGGAGGAGGCCCCTTGGATAACTCCTCCTCCGGCCTGGGCTGCCTAAGAAAGGATCCCACTCTGAAATTACTCACTGTGATTCAGTGCCCTTTTTTTAACGAATTAGTTTATTTATTTGGCTGCGCCAGTTTCAGTTGCAGTATGTGGGATTTATATATATATATATATATATATATATATATATAAATGTATGTACGGACTTCCCTGATAGCTCACTTGGTAAAGAATCCACCTGCAAAGCAGGAGACCCCAGTTCAATTCCTGGGTCGAGAAGATCCACTGGAGAAGGGATAGGCTACCCACTCCAATGGTCTTGGGCTTCCCTTGTGGCTCAGCTGGTAAAGAAACTGCCTGAAATGCGGGAGACCTGGGTTTGATCCCTGGGTTGGAAAGATCCCCTGGAGAAGGGAAAGGCCACCCACTCCCTTATATAATTTATTTACTTATTTATGGCTGCCCTGAGTCTTTGTTGCTGTGCTTGGGCTTTCTCTAGTTGGCCGCGAGTCGGGGCTACTCTTTGTTACAGTTCTAGGGCGTCTCGTTGCGGTGCCGTCTCTTATTTCAGAACACAGGCTCAATGGCACGCAGGCTTCAGTAACTGTGGTGCACAGGCTTAACTGTTCCATGGTTCGTGGGAACATCCCAGACCAGGTATCAAACCTGTGTCCCTGCATTGGCACCAGGGAAGTCCATGTGGGATCTTTAAGTTGTAGCGTATGACATCTAGTCCCCTAGCCAGGGATCGAACTGTGGTCCCCTGCATTGGGAGCGCAGAATCTTAGTCACTGGACCACCAGGGAAGTCCCTGACCCATGCCTTTTTGGTAACAGGTAATGGGGGTGTATAGGTTGTTCCCTCTTTGAGGGGATCAGAGGGACTAGAGAGGGAAGGACTGCTGAGCAAGGAAGTTGAACTTGACTGCTTTGCCATAGGACACATCTGAAGGGCCAGTAGGGAATGAGATCATGTTAGCCAGAGCCCTTCCCCAGAGCAAAAGCCTCCCTGCTTCAAGCTCACCTCGAATTCCTCCCTGAGCAGGAGCATTTACATTTCATGCCCCAGAGAGGAGGCCAGGCTTGGTAGAGGGCAAGGAGTGGATGGGAGTAGGTGGAAGCAGGCAGAGGGACAGTCTTAGCAGCTGAAGAGCTCCCAGGGCATCTCCCTCCCCAGCCTCCTAGCCTCTGTGCCTGAGCAGGTGTTCCATTTCTGCAAAGCCAGCAGCTCCTTGCCTTTGTCCGCCAGATTCCTCCGCAGGGCCAAAGCCCTCATCTGCTTTAGTGCTCTGCAGATTGCTCACGGGAAGAGGCTAAGGGGTCAGAGCTGGCCTTGTTGCAGCAGGGGACAGGGGATGAGGGAGAAGGCAAGGGACCATTCCCACGTCTGGTCCTGGCTTCTCAGAGTCCACCACGGCTGGCAGGCCTTTCTGGTAGCTTTCCTTCATCTCGTGGCTGCTCGGGAAGGAAGACTAGAAGCAGATAACGGTCACAGGCGAAGCAGCAGCCAGAGGCAGACAGCAGAAGGCACTGGCCTGGAAATCCGGCCTGTGGAGCCAAACAGCACTGTGGGGAGTCCCAGCTCCACTCTTTCCAGGCCGAGCAGCCTTGGGCACATGACTTACCCTGTGTGGCTTAGTCTCTTCGTGTGAAATGGAGATAACATAACAGTTTCCATTCCATAGATGAGCGAATACCTGTGAAACTCTCAACATGAGCTATTTGTATGAGTCTTGGCCTTCTCTGATACCTTCTGCCATCCCATGGATCTAGTGCCCACCTATGACAGGGCCTAGGCAAGGCATTTCCCCTCCCTGCCTCACAGAATCCTCCTCCCCACTGCATGAGATAGGATTATTATGTTTCCCAGATCAGAATGACTGGCTGAATCATTTGCTCAAAGTCACACAGCACTGAAAAGGCAGAGGTGAGCAGACCCATCTGGAAGGATTAGGCCTTCTCTGTGAAGCTGTTGTTCTCCTGCCCCTAAACTCCCTGTGTGACTGTGGACGAGTCACTGGGTCTCAATTTGTTGATCTGTGAAATGGCCTCGCTGCCATCTCATGCTTCAATCTGTGGTGTGGGCACTTCACCTCCGGCTGCCTCGTCTGTGTCCCCCAGGGTGCATGGACATGTCCCTCCAGGGGAGGAGAAGGAAGGAGAGTAGGTTTAGACCCTGGTTCTCCCCCATTTGGTTGTGGGTCCATGAGTAAATCCATTCCTCAATAATTCAAAAAATATCTGAGTAATGCTGACTTAGAGCAGAGTGGAGTGGGGGCCAGGAAAATGAATAGAAAACAGTTCTGCTCTCATGGTTTAGCAGATCCCTTAGCTTCCCTGGGCCTCAGTTGTCAATCTGCACAATGGGCCCACTGCCTCTGGTCTTCCAGGTGGGTGTTCTGGCCTCAGGGTCCTAGGTTTGATGGCTGCAGATCAAGTGGGAGCAGGAGGGGGTCTTCGGTCTGGACAGTCCAATTTTGAGGGGGAGCAGTCTCACAGGGTGGCCCTGCAGGCTGCTTCCCTCATCCATCCCATAGAAGTGTGTGCCATGTTCCCATTTCTCAGAATAGCCTTTTTTGTGTGAAAACTGACCCATTTTCCTTCCTTGGAAATGTGAGCAGTAGACGAGTTTGTTGAGAAAGAGGCAGATGGTGGGCTAGGCTGCATCATCTCTTGCAGCTCATGAATATCCAACTCATGAGTGGATGTCTGACCTCTTCTCAGGAAGCTGGTTCTGTGAAAGGCTGGCCCTGGTCCTCTCTCTTCCCAGAAGAGGAGACCCCTCTGTCCCACGGACCCAGTCTGTTACCCACAGACCAGTGGGCTTCTCTGAGATCACTTTAGCCCCAAACCCTTAAGGTCTTCATCTCTCCCATCTTCTCCAGCACAGGTAAACTCTTGTCAATTTCTTGGATTAATTTGAACTGACAGAGGAGTTGAGTTGATTCGTCTTGAATCTAATTGAAGTGAATTGACTTTGATGCCAGATTACAGGCTTCATCAAAACCCGTAGAAATTTGGTTTTTCTAAATGCTGGTCCAGGGACTTCCCTGGTGGAGCAGTGGCTAGGACTCTGTGCTCCCAATGCAGGGGGCCAGGGTTTGATCCCTGGTCATGGAACTAGATCCACATACTAGAGCTAATAGTTTGCATGCTCCAACTAAAGATCCCGCATGCCAAGACTAAGACCCAGTGCACCCACATAAATAAATAAATTTTTAAAAAATAAATAAATCCATAGATACAAAGGCTCCAGTTTTGGCCCCTTGTTTCCATTTCCTTCTTGAGAGGAAGTGAAGGGGCAGCAGGGAGGTGGGGGACAGGAGTGGGGTTCAGTGCTGGCTTCCTTTGGGAAATACCACCTTCCAGCAATACCCTCCCACATACTCTCAATTTGAGCTGAAAGATGCCAGAAAGGCTCATGGCCAGAAGCTAAATAGAAGCCATGTGCAGGTCCTTCCTTTGTTCTGATTGTAGGTGGCACCCATGAGTACCGGCAGCACCCAATGGCTAAGCTCTGGCTCAGGAAAAATTGGGACCTGTAGAAGGACATTTGGGTGTGATGGGCAAGGAGAAGGTTTCCGGCATCCTGTGAGTGAATGACGAGTGTGCGGGCTAAGAGGCTGCCGTGACACCAGGTGAAAAGTTTTGATGTCCACTTCCTTGACTTTGCAGGACCCAGCAGCGGTGACCACTTCCTCCTGGTAAATCACTGAGTGCTGGGTCTGTGTTTCCTCCTCGGTGTCCTTTGCAGGCCAGGCCTCCTCCAGAGTGGTAGATGCCCACCCCTACTTCACCTGAGTGCATTCCATCCACTTCAGCCTTGTGGAGGAGGGACAGGCTCCTCATCAACTGCCTCTGAGGCAATAGCTCAGTGACCACCCAGACCAGACGACTCAGAGGGGGCTCTTGGCAGGTTTCACAGTCACACCAAGACTGGAACCCAGAGAGCCACTCCTCTGGGTACCTCGCAGCCCCACTCAAGGTTAAAATTTCCTCTAGTGAATCCCCTGGGTAATTTCTTCTCCAGCCCTCCCCATCAACAACATCTTGCTGTTGTAACCAGCAACAGCGTCCACCAAGGCACCCAAGCCACAGAAAGCCAGACATCTCCTTCTTCATGTTCCAGAGCCAAACCACCTCCAAACTGGTTATTTTACCATATAGAAATCTCTTGGATCCCCCTACTCATCTCCATCTTGGCAACCTGAGACATCCCTTGTTTGGAAAAATACATGCATGGGTGCGTGTCTGCATGCTCATTCATGTTCAACTTTCTGTAACCGCATGCACTGCAGCCCACCAGGCTCCTCTGTCCATGGAATTCTCCAGGAGAGAACACTGGAAGCCGTTTCCTTCTCTGGGGGATCTTCTTGACCAGGGATCGAACACACAACTCCTACTTTGGCAGGTGAATTCTTTACCACTGCGCCACCTGGCACATACCCATCTTCCTAGTACCTGGTTAAATTCACCCAAGTCTCGGTTCATGTTACATTCCAAGAAACAATCACGAGACCATCACCAGGAGGATGGCTGGCAGGGGATATTGTGCATTGAAACATTTTTCTACCCCATATTGAAAATTGACTCAATTCCCCACAGCCTTGTGGTCCCTGCTAGACAAGAAGCTGAGTGATAAAAGCATATGCTCTGGTCATATTTCCAGAGGCAGAAACTTTCCCACTCACAGTGGGGGTGAGGTCTAAGAAATCTCCAAATGCTGTCAGCCCTGCTGAGAATCACATCTCGCTTCACCAGAAAGCTCCCAGGAAATGAACTGGAAAACTTGCTGAGCACGAACCAGGAGGCTGGGCTCCGGCTCGGGGCAGGGGAGGCTATACATTGTGATCCGAGTTAAGTAAGGCCTTGGACGTTCCCTGGAGGAGCAGGGGAGGCGTGGACACGCCACCGCCTTAATGATGCCAACATCTCATGTACAGAAGGGACTTTCAGAGGCTGAGCTTATGACGGGAAGTCAGGCTGGGACTGGCTTAGAAGTCAGACACCTTTGAGGCCTCTGAGAGCTTAGGCAAGGTTTGGGGCCCAGGTGTGACACCAAACATGAGAATCGGGACAGTCCCTGCCATGAGGGTAGAGAAAACATCAAGCCCCACATCCTGGCCATCAGTTTATGAGTGCTGAGGAACATTCCAGAGCATCAGCAAAATCTTCAAACAGCAGTGCCAGTAAGGATCTTAGAATTCATCTAGTCCAATCCTCCATTTGATAAGCAGAGAAACTGAGTCTAGAAAGGGCAATGGACTTGCTCGAGACAACTAAAAACTTAGTGTTGTAATTAGAGGCAGAAACCCAGTCCCCAAATTTTTCTGCCACATCAGACTACTCTCAAATTTGGATGGCTCAGAACTGTCACCCTGCCTGCCTGTCATTTCTGCACACTGATGGCTACCTGGGAAGGCCAAGGAGAAGCTGGTAGAGAGTTGGAACTGGCCTCTCCTGAGCTGGACACACATTGAATGAATGCAGGAAGAGGGCACACCCTGAACTAACATTTACTGAGCACACATCACATGCCAGATACTGTGCTGTCCATGCAGGACCTCATTGTGCTGGATTAAAAATAGCTACACTTTTTTGCTTATTCTTCCATCAAAAGGTGAAATGTAATCCTTACATCTAGGCTGGTCTTAGTGACTTACTTGACCAAATAACAGATCTCTAGAATGCAGTGGAAGTGACATGTCAGGACTTCTGCAGCTAAGCCATGAGATGCCTTGCAGCTTCTGCAGGGGTTTCTTGGTTTCAGGGTACACCCTCTCAGCATCCCATTTTGTGAGAAGCCCAAGCACTTGGCGGGGGGCTACATGTGACCATTTGGGAGGACAGCTCCAGCCGAGCTCTCAGCCAAGAACCACATCAAATGGCACCCATGGGAGTGAACTCAGTCTTCCTTAAGAGGCCCAATCCCAGGATAGCAAGAGTGAAAGAAACATGGAAATGAGGCCGGGAAGGAGGAAAAGCAGTACAAGGTGGGGTGGCCCAGTGAGTCCCAGCCACATGGTGTATCTTCGGCGCATGGAATTGCTGAGCCTGGGAACAAGCCATTGCAGGGGAGATGGATGGGAGGGATCTATCTTCTGGCTTCTGTCTCTCGAAGTCTAAGGTTAGCGCTACAGGAAATTAACATGCGTGTGTGCGTGCTGAGTCGCTTTAGTCATGTCCAACTCTTTGCGACCCGGTGGACTAGTAGCCTGCCAGACTCCTATGTCCACATGATTCTCCAGGCAAGAATACTGGAGTGGGTTGCCATGCCCTCCTCCAGGGGATCTTTCTGACCCAGAGATCGAATCCACATCTCATGTCTCTTGCATTGGAAAACAGGTTCTTTACCACTAGCGCCACCTGGGAAGCCCCAGGAAATTAATACTCCCCTGAAAATTTGGGCTGCATTGGAACTTTCCAAACAGTTTCTGGGAAAGCCAGGTTCCTGCACCCCATGGCTCAGCACTGCATCTGAGCACAGAGTGATGGGAAGACCCCTATGGGTCCACTCAGTGGGCACCAGAGCCGCCGTAGCTCCGACCGCAGTGAACATGATGGAGTCCATGCCAAAGCCAGGCCCTCCCCGCAGAGGAGGCTGAGGCAGCAGGTGGGCTGAAGAGTGAGAGGCTGGGATTTTCCACTGAGCAAGTGCCAAGGCTGGGAGGAACAGCAAGACTAAGCAGCTCTGAGAAGAACAGAAAGTAATGTACATGCTTGTGCATGCTCAGTTGCTCAGTCGTGTCCAACATTTTGTGACCCCGTGAACTGTAGCCCACGTCTCTTTCATCTCCTGTATTGACAGGCTGATTCTTTACCACTATGCCACCTGGGAAGCAGAGCTAATGTGAAAACAGGTCACCCCTCAATACCTGGGGAGGCATCATCGCTGGAGAACAAAAAGGCTGCAGGAGTTAAGACCCTACAGAAACACTAGGGCTGGGGCCAGCAGCCTCCCACATCGGGTGCAGCTCATGACTGTCTCCCTCCCTCAGGACCTGTGCATCCTGTCTCTCAGTTCACGTTCTCCAGAAGCAGCCCCTGAGAAGAGGATTCATGGGAAGGTAATTGATTAGGTAATTGATTTCTCCCTCACAGGAGAAATCAGTCAAGGACTGGGGGAAGCCGGATGGGGTGGAGAGCAAGCCAAGCTTGGAGTGGGACGTGACCTTGGCAGAGCCCCACAGAGGGTAACCTTAGCCTGATCCTGCAGGGAACTCTGCCGTGTGAGTCGCTCCTGAAAGTCATTTCAATTCAGACAAGAGAGCTCAGCTTCCATACGTCTCTACCATCCATTATCAGTCAAGAGCCACCAGTGGGGGGCTTAAATTCCCAGGCACTTCTGGCTCTCTGCTAACCTCTGAAAAAAGAGCTGCTGGCAGATGAAAGCAAAGGCTTGCCAGAGGTGGAAAAAGGAATGAGAGGGATCCCAGTGAAGCCTCAGCAGCTTGCTGTTCTATAGCATGTCCACAGCGCCCTGCGATGAGGAAAAGGAAGCTTTGGCCTGTTTTCATAGACTGCAAGCTCTGCTCCTGAAAGCTGAGTTCTCAGAACTCCAGGGTTGTTTCTGAAGTGCAGTGTGGGGCTGTATGTGACACACTTCTGTCTAGGATATTGAAAATCCACCTGGCATTGGCAGGCAATAAAAATACGTAATGGGACCAGACCCTGCAGGTTTGATGATATGCTGGTGGTGGTGGTGGTGGTGGTGAGACGTGCTGGTGTCTCATTTGCTCTAAGTCCCAAGCTCCTTAGATGCTTTCCTGACTTTGGATCTCCAGAGTCAGCAGCTTGGGCTGTAATGGAGGAATTGGATCTGTGAGTAGAAAGTCAGGCTCCCCCTGGGCTCCATAGAACACTGAACCATGCCACAGCTATTCAGGCCTATATAAGTGGTGATGTTTTCCTCTTCCTCGCCTTGAAAGCTTTGTCTAATCAATCAGTAAATATTGATGGTAATTACATCAGTCATGGTAACAGCAGACACCAACATGGAACTTACTATGTGTCGTCCTAGGTCATTTTCCTACATTATTAACTCACTTAATCCTCACAGCTACCCCAGGAGGTAGAGATTGCTGTGGTCCTCATTTTACAGAGAAGGAAACTGAGACACACTATAGCACATGAACTTGCCCAGTTACACAGCCAGGCAGTAGAAGGCCCGGGGTGGGATGCCAGGCAGCCTGGTCCTAGAGTCTAGGCTTATAAAACATCCTTTCCCACCTCTCTTGGCCTCAGAGCCCTTCACAAGGTTGGTGTGGCAGACTATGCTTTTCCAAGATCAGCTCAGTTCAGTTCAGTCACTCAGTTGTGTCCGACTCTTTACGACCCCATGAATTGCAGCATGCCAGGCCTCCCTGTCCATCACCAACTCCCGGAGTTCACTCAAACTCACATCCATCGAGTCGGTGATGCCATCCAGCCATGTCATCCTCTGTTGTCCCCTTCTTCTCCTGCCCTCAATCCCTCCAAGCATCAGAGTCTTTTCCAGTGAGTCAACTCTTTGCATGAGGTGGCCAAAGTATTGGAGTTTCAGCTTTAGCATCAGTCCTTCCAAAGAACACCCAGGACTGATCTCCTTTGGAATGGACTGGTTGGATCTCCAAAGCCAAATCTCCTGACCTACATGTTCTGCTTATAACAGGACTTGGATATTCCTTCCATTAAGCAGTAGAGTCTATGTTCCCTCTCCTTTGAAACTGGGCAGGCTTTTGTGATGGGTTCGACTGATAGAATAACAGCAGAAGTGACTTTATAACTTCCGAAGGTCAAAAAAGGGGCCCAGGGGCATTCCCTGGAGGTCTAGTTAAGACTCTATACTCCAATGCAGAGGACATGGGTTCAATCTCTGTTTGGGGAACTAAGATCCTATATGCTGCATGACAAGGCCAAAAAAACAAACCAAAAACAAAAAATCTGGATCTGCCCAACTCTTAAGCTCATGCTTACAAACACACTCTCCAGAGTTTCCCTGGTAGTGTGATGGCTAAGACTCCATGCTCTCAATTTCAGGGCTCCAGGTTTGGACAGAGGAGCTTGGCAGGCGACAGTCTGTGGAGTCGCAAAGAGTCAGACATGACTGAGCGACTAAGCACAGCATAGCACGGCAAGGAACTAGATCCCACATGCCACAGCTAAAAATCCCACATGCTGCAACCGGGACCCCAGGCAGCCAAAAAAATAAATATTTAAAAAATTAAAAGAACACACTCTCCTAGAAGATATTCTCCCCGGTGGATATCACAATCAGAGCCAAGTATCTGAAAGATTACTCTGGCACCACAAGCAAGATGAATTTGGGACAGCAGAGTGGGAAGAGAAGGCCAATTAGGAGATGGTAGCAATTGTCTTGATGACAAGTCATGAGGATCTTTCTTCACTAGGGTGAGATCACAGTCTTGAGAAGTCCAGGGACAAGAGATAAAAATTCTCTGTATGCATCTCTAAAAGAAGAAAAAAGTTGCAGGGGTAACATTCTTCAAGCCTTGGAATCTGAATCTAGGTCTCATGATGGGGCTTGTCCTTCTTCCTCAGGGTTTCCTTCCAGAAGGAAGAACCAGAAAATATAATCTCAGATCCTCCTTGACCTTTTAAAATTGCAGCATGAAAAAAGAGGAACACACATGTAGACACCCCCAAATCACTATCTACTGGGTTTTCTGAAGAACAAATTCAGTAGAAGAAATGACCCTGAGACTGGTTTTGACATATGGTACTTGACTCTAAAAGCCTGAGGTTCTCATACCCACTCACCAACTGCGTGGCCTTGGATGAGCCATTTCCCCATCTTGAAAATCGCACCCGGTGCTGTTGTTCTGTGCCTGTCTCAGTCCATCTCAAACTCACTGAGGGAGATTGTGGTCCTGAGGATTGTGAAGATTTGATTGTATGTGCGTGCATGCTAAGTCCCTCCAGTCATGTCCGACTCTTTGCAACTCTATGGACTGTACCCACCAGGGTCCTCTGTCCATGGGATTCTCCAGGCAAGAATACTGAAGTGGGTTGCCATGCCCTCCTCCAGTGGATCTTCCCGACCCAGGGATAGAACCCATGTCTCTTATCTCTCCTGCATTGGCAGGTGGGTTCTTTACCACTAGCACCACCTGGGAAGCCCCAGATTTGATTGTACAATTGAACACAATCCTGCACTCTTTCCTGCATCCACTTTCTTTATAATGTGACTGTGTATCTCCTCCCATCAAGAAGGGGATACAGCCTCAACTCCTACCTTGAATCTGAGCTGGCCTTGTGACTATCTTTGGCCAGTAGGATGTGATGGAAGTGACAATGTGTCAGTTTCAAGTACAACCTTCAGTAGGCTTATGCGCTCCTGTGCTTTCTCTTAGAACCAGGCACCTGCCACGTGAACTAGCCCGAGCTAGGCTGCTGGAGGGTGAGAGAGCTGAGGCATCCCACCCTAGACCAGCTCATAACCAAGTGGCCCCACACATGCGAGGGTATCCAGCCTGTATCAGCAGAGCTACCCAGCTGACCACAGGTGAGATGAGATGAGTGCCTGTGAACCTGGATAGTTGTGGATGATAATGAATGATTGCTTTAAGCCATCAGGTTTTGTTTGGAGTGCTTGGTTAGATAGCAGTGGTTAATTGATGGCAATGCCAAAAGGACTTTGGCAGCTCAAAATGGTCATTACCAGAGAGCCTCTCAAAAGCTCCATGGATTCAGATTTGGCATCTCCACTTCATGTGGCAGGACACTAAGAGGGGATGTGGTTTCTCTTATGCCCATAACCATTAAGCCATAAATTTGGAATTTGGAGCCAGTCTACAGAATACATAGCCTATGTTCTTTCTACCACACTTCACTGAATGCTGAGGATTCTTAGGCAAATGTCTGGCTTCTAGCCCTTGGCTGACTCCATGCACCGTCCTGCCCCGTTATCATGTCAGTGAGTAGAAGGGAGACATCGAGGCCATGCCCGTTGGCCAAGCCTCCTGAACCACAGACAATGAGGAGAAGCTCACCCGCAGCTCCCAGTTCTTCTTCCTTGCCCTCTGCCTCGCCGTGGGTGGAAGGCATGCTTGGAAATGCCATCTCAGGAAACTGTGTGGTCCTCAGGACACTGGGGACGGTGAGCTATTCTACAAACAAATCTGAGAAGCCACAGTAACCCTGAGGAGCAGAGATGATGACCAGAGACAGAGATGATCAGTGTAGGGGAAGTTCTCCCACCCAAGACCCGTACCCAAGGGACGGGCTCTGTTTTGAGAGTCCTGACATCTGACCCTGGGCTCACCCTACCACCAGCTGGCTGAGTCTCTGACCAAGGCCATCTTCTTCTCTGAGCCTGTTTCTTCATCTGTATGGGAGTCCCCACTACCTTTAGGATTCTGCATAGCATGATCTTTGGGGCTCAAGCCACTGCCAGGTTTTGAGGCTCCCTGTATATAAAGAAATGCCAAAAATGCCAAAACAGAGTTACAAAAATCAGGGTATGCTTTAATTCTTACAATGAACAAATTAATCCTTTGAACTTCTCACCCCACCCAACCCACTACATTTCTACTAATCATCAGTGACAACAGTAAGACTCTTAAGGGGAGGTCATTTGTAAGTGGATCCTGAACTTGAAGGTGAGAGTCACCTTCTGCTGTGGCTCAGTGAGTATCAGGAGCAGGAGGAAAGAGGCTTGACTCTCAGGCCTTAGTGATGTGAACCTGTTTGGCCACCTTTTAAGACAGGGGCCCAGCTGGGCCCAAGGCCAAGGCTTCTGTGGTCTTGGATCCCTGAGATGGAGCAGTGGCCAGCTCCTGTAGGCACAGTGAAATGCCTACTTTGCATCTGAACTGGAAGAGAGTATCACTGCAGAACAGATACAATAAAACAGATCATGGAAAATTTAATGGCCCGTGGTCGGCAATCACTGAATTATTTATGCCATCTCTGCCTCTTCTGAATCCTCAATTGCTCTGCCCCCAGCAATGCATCCCTGGCCGTTTGCAGACTGCAGGGTAACGGGGCCTGGAAAGAAAATGGGGCCCAGTAGCCAAGAGGCTGGAGGTTTCTGGGTAACCTTGGGCCAAAATTGCTTCCCATCTCTTGGCTTCATTTTCTCATCTGCCAAATTAGGGGGTTCTTTTCCATGAGCTAATAACAACTTAAATTTATGCCACTCTTTTTGTTCATAGATGACTTCCATGTCCCTTCATCCTGTCCCACCCCCTGGGAGGCAGGCAGGACGGATATTACTATCATTCCCTTTTTCCAAAAAATAACCTGAAGTTCAAAATTATGAAAAGCCTTGGCCAAAGTCAAAAGGACAAAAAGTGGTGGAGAGATTTCCCAATTCAACCTGTGTGTAGACAGTGCACAGACTTTAAATTCTCTCCTTACCAAAGTCCAACTGGAAAAAAAGGCAGAAAAGATACTCAGAGAAAGAGTAAATTCATATTAGACAATAAGAAAGGATGCTATTAGTGAACCAAAATATGGAAGAATTTCTGAAAGTTTGCAGGAATCATCAGTTCAGTTCAGTTTAGTCGCTCAGTCATGTCCAACTCTTTGTGATCCCATGCACTACAGCACGCCAGGCTTCCCTGTCCATCACCAGCTCCCAGAGCTTGCTCAAACTCATGTCCATCGAGTCAGTAATGCCATCCAACCATCTCATCCTCTGTCATCCCCTTTCCTCCTGCCTTCAATCTCTCCCAGCATCAGGGACTTTTTTTCACATCATGTGGCCAAAGTACTGGAGTTTCAGCTTCAGCATCAGTCCTTCCAATGAATATTCAGGACCGATTTCCTTTAGAATGGACTGGTTGGAGCTCCTTGCAGTTCAAGGGACTCTCAAGAGTCTTCTCCAACACCACAGTTCAAAAGGAATATGGGATCCAATAGATTGAGAACCAGAGCAAGGAACATGTCACTCCTTGCAGGCCCAGGAGGGACTTGTCACTGAAGCTGGAGCCTCAGAGAAACAGCTACAAAAACAAGGATGCTTTGGGTCAAATGAAACTGCTGGATTCCTAGCTGGGCAATCGTTCCAGGCCCTTCTTAAAAGTACAGAACCACTGGTCTTGGCATTCAACCCCAGGAAAAAGTCAAGAACACTGTCAAAATGGGGGGTTCTGCAGGGATTTCTGTAGTCTTGCCCTTCCTGACCTCCTCCACAGACTCAGGGGGTAAAATCGAAGGAGAGAGAGTCCAGGGTGGGGAAAAAAACGTGGTCTGTTCTAACAATGTGTCTCCATATCTGTATTAGCATATCCATGACTGATACATGGGATCATGATGTCAGTACTGTGTCGGGGTTGCATTGGTTTATACAGCACTCTTCCCCGCATACTGTGATATGTGCCACCAAGTAATGGCAGCTGAATGCAACACAAGCTGAACCCCAGAGCGCAGAGCACAGGACGTGCAACCACACTCCTGCTCACGGTCACAGCATTGTCTTGGGAGGGTTTATTACATGGTGCTCTGCGTTCTCTGTGTATTTTGCTCTCATTTTTATAACTCAGAAACCTACAACCAGACTTTGCTGGTTGTCCAGTGGTTAAGATTCTGTGCTTCCAAGTCAGAGGGTGTGGGTTTGATCCCTAGTTAGGGTAAGATCCCAAATGTCATAAGGGCCAGCCAAAACCAAAAAAAAAGCCTGCAATCTACCTTATATCTCCTTCTATCATGATACTCTTGCTTTAAAAAAAAAAAGAGTTAAGCCTTATATTTACTGTAATTTTTTTTTTGTTAGCAATTTATCATGTACTTTTTTAAACCCCAGCATTTCAACAACTTGGGTTGCTATTACTTTTGTGAATGGTCTGATGATAATGTGGCTTGACTTTTGAGTAACTTATCCCTACCCCTGTTTTTCCCATTAGTCCTCTTCTTTTTGATGTGCAATTTGAAGAATTTAAGGATTTTTGGCATCTCATAAATCAAAATCTCTGTAACTGAGGTGTTCCACACTCAGAGGAAAGTCATCTTACTTCAGCAATGGTGGCAGGTCAGGAGCCTACGTTTCTGCTCCCTGTCAGCAAACCTCACCCAGACAGTTCCAGGACCCCAGACCCATCTAGGACAGAGGCCTACCCCAGAAGATCTACATAAACATAGACCCACACAGAGGAAAGTCCCATCTGAGCCAGTAATTATCACTCTAGCTTGTCATTCACACACACCAATGGATGCCTGAGAATGACTAAGTTCTGAGGAAAACAACCACAGAAAAGAGAAGGATCAAAGAGAACAGAGCAACTGAGAAGGAAAAACAGAGATGACACAGCAAACAGAAAACAAGTGCTAATTCATTGACGGTTACATGCATAAAACAAAAGCAACTTGCCATGGTGGGGGTGGCGTGGGGGGAAACAGGAGCAAACAAAATTTAAAAGTTCTTAGAATTAGAAACACACTGGCTGAAATGAAGAACTTAATATGAGGGCTGAAGAGCAGAAAGACCAAATCACACAATAAAGTCTAGGAACTGTATCAGAATATAGATTAAAATGTCAAAGTGGTTTTTAAGATGAGGAAAGACAAAAGGAGATGGAGGCTAGATCCCAGAGAGCCAATACTCAATAGGAATTTTAGACGAGAACTGAAGTCATGAAAGGGAGGAAATGTTAGTCATTCAGTCATGTCCAACTCTTTGTGACTATAGCCTGCCAGGCTCCTCTGTCCAAGGAATTGTCCAGGTAAGAATACTGGAATGGGTTGCCATTCCCTTCCCCAGGGGATCTTCTCAACCCAGGAACTGAACCTGGGTCTCCTGCATAGCAGAAAGATTCTTTATCAGCTGTTCAGTTCAGTTCAGTTCAGTCACTCAGTCATGTCCAACTCTTTGTGACCCCATGAATTGCAGCACGCCAGGCCTCCCTGTCCATCACCAACTCCCGGAGTTCACTCAAACTCCTGTCCATCGAGTCGGTGATGCCATCTAGCCATGTTATCCTCTGTTGTCCCCTTCTCCTCCTGCCCCCAATCCCTCCCAGCATCAGAGTCTTTTCCAATGAGTCAACTCTTCGCATGAGGTGCCAAAGTACTGGAGTTTCAGTGTTAGCATCATTCCTTCCAAAGAACACCCAGGACTTATCTCCTTTAGAATGGACTGGTTGGATCTCCTTGCAGTCCAAGAGCCAAGGATTAATCAAGTAATAAAAGGAAATTCTCCTTGGCTGTTGAAAGACAAAAATTTTTTTTTGGTTAAAAGTTGTCATTCCATTATCAAGATTCTTTGTTTATCTTGAGGGAAACCAAATCAAATCTTGTAAAGACAAAATGAATGTATTGTCTGATATGACTCCTGTCTCCCCTGCCTCCAGAGTTTCATGATTTGACATTCATTCATTCTCTCTCTCCCTTTCTCTCCTTCACTCTCATCTTCCCCTCTGACTCCCTGGGTTGGGTTCATGCCCAGGCAGGATCTTTAGTTGTTGTGGCCAAGAAGTCCTCCAGAAGCTCAAGTCTTACTTCTTCCTTCCACCAAACCCAGATAAAAAAAAGCATAATCCTCTTTCTCAGCATCTAAATCATCTCTAAAAAGTACTCTGATTGCCCTGACCTGGATCACATGTCCATACCTCAACCAATCTCCTGGCTGGAGAAAAAGAACCCTCAGACTGGATCCTCTTCATTAACAGAAGTGAGGTGAAGAGAGTGAGACAGTGGTAGTTCCCAAGGGAAAGGGAAGCAGGCCAATCGGAGAAGCAGGAGCCTTCTACTATTCTCACCAAGTACAGAGCCGGTGCAGGGAAAAAAGATACAGAGTTTGTAACAAATTGGGAAAGTTTCTGAAGCCCAATGATCAAGAAGAAATCGTAAGCCTTCTTAAGGGAAAAAATGGAAGACATCTAAAAATAAATAGCAATCAAACTGCATTAGATTTTTTCTTACACAATAGAACTTTCTAGAAGGCAACTGAACAGTAACTACAGCAATCAGAAAGGAAAGTGAGTTGGAATCTCTTATTTAAGTGCAAGGTCACAGTGACGACATTTCAAAATATTCAAGGACTCAAATTTACTAGCTTTGTAACTCCACCTATGTTATACACATTTTCTTTTTTTAACATGAAAATCAGTTCAGTTCAGTTTCTCAGTCGTGTCCAAGTCTTTGCGACCCCATGAATCGCAGCACGCCAGGCCTCCCTGTCCATCACCAACTCCCGGAGTTCACTCAGATTCATGTCCATCGAGTCAGTGATGCCATCCAGCCATCTCATCCTCTGTCATCCCCTTCTCCTCTTGCCCCCAATTCCTCCCAGCATCAGAGTCTTTTCCAATGAGTCAACTCTTCGAATGAGGTGACCAAAGTACTGGAGTTTCAGCTTTAGCATCATTCCTTCCAAAGAAATCCCAGGACTGATCTCCTTTAGAATGGACTGGTTGGATCTCCTTGCAGTCCAAGGGACTCTCAAGAGTCTTCTCCAACACCACAGTTCAAAAGCATCAATTCCTCGGCGCTCAGCTTTCTTCACCTTCCAACTCTCACATTCATACATGACCACTGGAAAAACCATAGCCTTGACTAGACTGACCTTTGTTGGCAAAGTAATGTCTCTGCTTTTGAATATGCTATCTAGGTTGGTCATAACTTTCCTTCCAAGGAGTAAGCGTCTTTTAATTTCATGGCTGCAGTCACCATCTGCAGTGATTTTGGAGCCCAGAAAAATAAAGTCTGACACTGTTTCCCCATCTATTTCCAATGAAGTGATGGGACCAGATGCCATGATCTTTGTTTTCTGAATGTTGAGCTTTAAGCCAACTTTTTCACTCTCCACTTTCACTTACATCAAGAGGCTTTTGAGTTCCTCTTCACTTTCTGCCATAAGGGTGGTATCATCTGCATATCTGAGGTTATTGATATTTCTCCCGGCAATCTTGATTCCAGCTTGTGCTTCTTCCAGCCCAGCATTTCTCATGATGTACTCTGCATAGAAGTTAAATAAGCAGGGTGACAATATACAGCCTTGATGTACTCCTTTTCCTATTTGGAACCAGTCGGTTGTTCCATGTCCAGTTCTAACTGTTGCTTCCTGACCTGCATACAGATTTCTCAAGAGGCAGGTCAGGTGGTCTGGTATTCCCATCTCTTTCAGAATTTTCCACAGTTTATTGTGATCCACACAGTCAAAGGCTTTGGCATAGTCAATAGAGCAGAAATAGATGTTTTTCTGGAACTCTCTTGCTTTTTCAATGACCCAGCGGATGTTGGCAATTTGATCTCTGGTTCTTCTGCCTTTTCTAAAACCAGCTTGAACATCTGGAAGTTCATGGTTCACATATTGCTGAAGCCTGGCTTGGAGAATTTTGAGCATGTGAGATGAGTGCAATTGTGCGGTAGTTTGAGCATTCTTGGAATACACTTTTACTAATCTACAAAAAATTTTTTTCTAAGGCATGTCCATAAAGATTTTATAATATAAGGAGGCATATTGCTCATTAAGAAGGGATTCTACAAGAAAAGCACTTACTAAGTTAGCAACTCTGAGAAGGACCAGGTCAGAGATGAATTAAATGCCCAACTTCAGAAGGGATGGGAAGGTTTAAAAAAAGAAAAGCTTAAGAAAACACTTACTGTTAATATGGACATTTCTTCATCATCTAGTGTATTTGACAGAAATTAACCTTTTCAAAGTTTTACCCATGATACTTTCAATAATTTAATTAGTATAAATGTATCTCCATATTTTGTCAAAATAGTGTTTTCACCTTTTAATGATAACAAGTGTTCCACACACTCCACTCCAGTGCCCTCAACCAGAGGATACTTTGCCAGAGGGGACATGTAAAAATTCTTTTCAAAATCTCACCAAAGCTAATACACTGATTTTTTTTCCAAGCAAGGCTTTACTGGGGCCCCTGCTGCAGCGAGTGGAGAAGGCGATGGCACCCCACTCCAGTATTCTTGCCTGGCGAATCCCATGGACGAAGGAGCCTGGTAGGCTGCAGTCCATGGAGTCGCTAGGACATGGACACAACTGAGCGACTTCACTTTGACTTTTCACTTTCATGCATTGGAGAAGGAAATGGCAACCCACTCGGGTGTTCTTGCCTGGAGAATCCCGGGGACGGGGGACCCTGGTGGGCTGCCGTCTCTGGGGTCGCACAGAGTCGAACACGATTGAAGCGACTTAGCAGCAGCAGCAGCTGCAGCAAGAAAGAGTTAGAATAAGCAACAGTTTCCTTTGCTGGCACACCTCTTTGAGGAGAGACAAACTTGTTCCTTACATACGGTGAGGGTTGTCCAGGGGTCAGTTTGGAGGTGTGCCTTAGGGGGTTTGCCCACACTTTCCGTGGTATCGTGGTGTGGATGGTGGGGGGGCGGGGTGAGGGGGTGGCGCCTGCCCTTTTCCCTGCTTTTGCTCCCAGCTCTTCGAAAGTGGCCGTTAGGTTTTTGGTATCTTTGTATCTTTTGTCCAGAATTGGCCCCAAATGTACACGCATCCAGTTATTTTTAGCCCCTATAGTTTCTTTGTATTTCGTTGCTGGAGGAAACGTGTGTCAAGGTGCCGGCATTGCAGCGCTGCAGAGAAAGCTCCCAGGTCCCAGCCTGTCTCACTCCCCCCTGAGAGAATCTACACTCTCACGCTTAAGAAGTAAGGAGCTGAAAGTCTCTCCTACAACTTCTTCCTACTGGACAAGAGCCATTTGACCCTAGCCTACCCTAGAGGTGTAGAAGTCCCTCCTTGATTGTTCCAAGGACCTGTAGGAACCTGGGCCACTTTCTGCAGGAGTGGACAAAATCTCACTATGAAATCAGAAAGCTTGATCCAAAGAGCTGAGATGTTACACTTGTGCATTATGACATGCAGGGCAATATTAGGTCATGAACATGAGTTAGTAAATTTATGATGCATTAAATGGCAATGTTTCATGAAGGAGGCTGAACTGCTCTTCATATCTGAAACTAAGTTAGCAAGTGTCTGCCTTTCCTAACCTTGGAAGCTGTGGTTTTCTTAAGGACAAAGGTTCAGTGCTCAGTGTTCTTAGCCCAACAATGCAACTTAGTTCACAAGATATTTTGGCAACTTTTAATCTGAGCAAGAATAAGTGTTTTTGAAAAATAAGGCTTTAAGATAGTTTGCCATTTTAGGGCTGAACTTTAATAGAATGTGAAAGCTTGAACCCTTACACTTTAAACAAGCAAAACCTAAAAGTTACTGATTGGTTCAAGATGGTTTTATGGAAAAACTAATCTGTAACAAAAATTTGACATTCAATGTGAAGGCTCTATGGTTTGAGCGAAGTTTATAAAGGTTCCCAGGGGCTGGGACAGAACAGGAGAGGGTCTGGACATTTACAGCGGTCATTTTCTCTTCCTCTTCTTAATGGGAGGTGGGCAGAGGATGTCTCAGATAACTTCATCAAACAATGTCTTGTTGTTGTTCAGTAGCCAAGCCGTGTCTGACTTTTTGTGACCCCATGGACTATAGCATGCCAGGCTTCCCTGACCATACAGATGGCTAATAAACACATGAAAAGATGCTCAATATCACTATCAGAAAAATGCAAATCAAAACTACAACGAGGTATCACCTCACACCTGTCAGAATGGCCATCATCAGAAAATCTATAAACAATAAATGCCAGAAAAGGAAACCCTCTTGTTCTGTTGGTGGGAATGCAAATTGATACAGCTACTATGGAGAACAGTATGCTGCTGCTGCTGCTAAGTCGCTTCAGTCGTGTCTGACTCTGTGTGACCCCATAGACGGCAGCCCACCAGGCTCCCCGTCCCTGGGATTCTCCAGGCAAGAACACTGGAGTGGGTTGCTATTTCCTTCTTCAATGCAAGAAAGTGAAAAGTCAAAGTGAAGTCGCTCAGTCGTGTCTGACTCTTGGCGACCCCACGGACTGCAGCCTACCAGGCTCCTCCATCCATGGGATTTTCCAAGCAAGAGTACTGGAGTGGGGTGCCATTGTCTTCTCTGGGAGAACAGTATAGAGATTCCTTAAAAAATTAGGACTAAAACTACCATATGACCCAGGAATCCCATTATTGGGCATATACTCTGAGAAAAACCATAACTGAAAAGACACATGTACCCCACTATTCATCACAGCACTATTTACAATAGCTAGGGTATGGAAGCAACCCAGATGTCTGTTGACAGATGAATGGATAAAGAAGTTGTGGTACATATACACAATGGAATATTACTCAGCCATAAAAAAGGAATGCATTTGATTCAATTCTAATGAGGTGGAAGAACCTAGAGCCTATTATGCAAAATGAAGTAAGTCAGAAAGAGAAACACAAATGGCGTATATTAACACATATGTATGGAATACAGAAAGATGTTGAGGACTGATGAACCTATCTGCAGGGCAGCAGTGGAGATGCAGACAGAGAGAACCGACTTGTGGACACAGGGCAGGGGGAGGAGAAAGTGGGACAAATTGAGAGAGCAGCGTTGAAACATAGACATTACCATATGTAAAACAGATAGCCAGTGAAATTTGCTGTATGATGCAGGGAGCTCAAATTCGGTGCTCTGTGACAACCTAGAGGGGTAAGAAGGGATGGGAAGTGGAAGGGAGGTTCAAGAGGAAGGGAACATATGTATACCTTGGCTGAGTCATGTTGATGTATGGCAGAAATCAAAACAATATTGTAAAGCAATCATCCTCCAATTAAAATAAATTAATTAAATTTTAAACACTATTATAAACTAACAAGCAAAAACACTGTCTCAAGTGCCGAGCACTCCAGGTATTACACAGCCTGGATCTCTTTTGTGGTAGCTAAACCCTTCAGGTAGGTGACCATCATCAGCTTGTTCTCCTCTGTTTCTCAGTCATTGGCTTTATCATTCCTACGATCAAGTTTAGCCCCATAGGATGATAGCAGTGAGGGACAATGATATCACACTTCAAGGCAACACTTCACACGAACATTTTCCAGTGATGCGGATGTTACAAGGAAAAAGCAAACGGAGAGAACACCTGTTTGTAGATAGGACAGGGGATATAATCTGTCAAAATCTTCTTGACCAACTATATCCCATATGCCCAGATTCACTGATTTTCCATCTATCATGACATTAGCAGAATGACAGTGGGGATATGGTCTTCAAGAAATGCATTGTTTGAATAACTGATCAGTAGGCAGGTTTTCCCTGTAGCTAGGTCTCCCACCACCACGCCCTTGATGGCCTGCCCCTGAACTGCTCACTGAGCCCAGTGGCAGACACACTGAGGCAAGAAGCAGCGAGCTCACCGTGAGGCTGAGGGTGGTGGAGGACAGGGTGCCTGGGGCCACAGTCCACACCGCCTCGTCTTCCCTTCACCAACCGAAAGCTGGAGCCCAACAACGGCCACCACCCGAAGCTGGGGAAAACTGCAGAGAAACAGGAAGTGGCCTCTCCACTCACATCTATCTTCCCCACCCCCATACGGCACTGCTGCTCCTAGGCTCTGGAGTGGGACTCCACATTTTCTGAAAAAATTCCTTGAGGATGTACCCCAGAAAAATGAAAACAGGATCCAAGAAAGAAGACAACAGACTCCAAAAGTCATAGAACTAATCCAGGAGAACAACGAACAGAAATACCAGTAGGACAGCTGTGAAGCTGGCCTAATGAGCAATTAGCTCCAATCAGAACGAGACATCAGAAGAGTCTGTGAAGAACAACCTCAAAGAAAACAGTGCTAGTCAATCCTATGAGGAATACGCTAGCATGCTAAGCACCATCATGGAATTAAGGCATGCAGCACTTCTGAGCAACAAGGATAAGAAAGGTAATTAGTGACCCTGGGAAAGGCAATGAACTGACATGAAAGTCACACCCCAGATAAAATGTGGTCTAAACTGTGGCATGATTCTCAGCCATTAAAGGCGTGTAGGAAATGGTGCTTTCTCATTCCACAGAGCCAGGCTGCCATTGGTCAGGTAGTGTGGGAAGAAGCTGGTAACTGTTGAGTGCTTGGGGCTCACACATCATCTGTGCGGTTTTGTATCAGGAGTGAGTGATAATTATTTCCTCCTGATGTGTTTGTTCTTTTTGAAAGTGATTGAATATGTCAATAATTTATCTTGACAAGTTATCCTAACAGTAGGCCTATTTTTTTTGAAAATTATTTTTAATTTAAAAATATATGCATAGGTAGATGAGTTTAGTCTGTTTGTTTAGAAATCAGTTGTACCTTTTGATTTTTACCAGAGAAATGTTTATTTTCTTCCTAAACTAGCGATCATTAAGAAACTAGAAATCATATCATTAAAATAAAACATTACAGCTTAAACTTCTCGATTTAACTTAAAGTTAAGAAATGTGTAAGGATGAATGTCTCTTATTTTGAAGAAAAATCTACTTGAAGTTCCATAGTGCTTTTGAACTTTAGTTTCTTCTTCTAATATTGTCCAGTGAAAGTAAATTTTATGTGTTTTCCTCAATGTTAATCATTATCTTTGGGTAATGAGATTTTAGGATACTGGCAGATTTGGGTTTTCTTTCTTTTTTTTTTTTTCTTTTTCTGAATTTCCACATCTTCTACCATAAACTTTTAAGATTTTTATAGGAAAAAGGAAAAATGGGAAGTTGAGCTATATACATT
Organism: Bubalus kerabau; assembly: GCF_029407905.1. Taxonomy (NCBI): domain Eukaryota; kingdom Metazoa; phylum Chordata; class Mammalia; order Artiodactyla; family Bovidae; genus Bubalus; species Bubalus kerabau. Next base: position 21,416,886 of record NC_073633.1, on the reverse strand, counting down.
TTGATGTAAAAATATGTCTAGTACATTTTTATAAACCCAAAAAACCAATTGATGAGCATGACATAGTGTGTGTGTGTGTGTGTGTGTGTGTGTGTGTGTGAAATCTGGAAAGATAATTTCACTAGGGTGTAAAGACACTAGCAGGATGAGGGGCAGGGAGTCTATCATATTTATTTGTTTCTGTTCTGAGCTATATATCTTTTTCACAGTGTGCCCATAGTCATTTAACAATTAAAGACATTTCTAAAAAGCAGTGGTGGAGGGAGGTCGATCCCTGAGCTTCCAAGTATACAAGCATGCTTACTCCCCTCCAGCTCTGGTGAGCAGCCACACAGGGAAGAACAATCTCTCTTTCTTCCTCCATGCAAAAGAACCCTCCCGAAGGAGAGGCCGTCCCACAGTAAGCAGAGAAACACATCCAGACTTGACCCGCATAACTGCTGCCCAGCAGGCTCTGGGGGAAGGGGCCGATGGGAGGAAGACCTGATGCAGGTAGACCGCGCACCCAGTGCTTGCCGGAGAGTGGAGCGAGCCTAGGAATGTGGTCCATGTGTGGAGTGGAGTCCAGAGGGAGATGCCCACTGCTCAGGGAGGCAGTCAGCGTTGAGGTATCTGTCAGAAGACAGCAGGCTCACTCCTTCTCAGTCCACATACCCCCCAGCCCTTCCCATCTACTCCGAGGGGTGGTGGTCATACTTACATCTTTTTTCTCACCATGGGGCATATGGAACTGACCAAAGATCATACCCCTGCCACCTGCCTGGGTCTTAGCCACTGGGCCACCAGGGAAGTCCCTTACCTACATCTCTACTCTCAGTGCCTGTCTCTGTCTGGGGCTTCAGGCCTAGATATCAAATTATCTTCTGAACAGCCTGACTCGAAAGCCCCAGGGGCTTCTCAGACTCAACCTGCCCCAAACTAAGCACCAAACCTCCAGCCTCATGCCCTGTGCTTAATCACTCAGTCGTGTCTGACTCTTTATGACCCCATGGACTGTACCCTGCCAGGCTCCCCTGTCCATGGGATTCTCCAGGCAAGAATACTGGAGTGAGTAGCCATTCTCTTCTCCAGGGGATCTTCCTGACCCAGCAAACAAACCCAGGTCTCCTGCATTACCCACCTGCTTTCCCTCTGGGACTTGGTCAGTTCCACTTCAGCCCACCCACCACACAGTCTGGAAACAGGCAATCACCCTTCACTTTTCTCTCTACCTGCCTCCCATGCCCAATCAACCACCAAATCCCACCCACTTCTAATTCTCTCTCCTCTTGGCACAAAACCCCACTTCTCTCCTTCCCCCTGCAACAGCAGCAGCCCCTGTCTCCATCAGCATCAGGCGGCACTGCCACCCTGGCAAATGGTACCCCCTCCCCAACCACAGTCCCACTGCTGGCTCCCTTCCTCCCATTCCTTCTTCTCAGAGTGACCTTCTAAAACATACAAACCTGCTCCTGATATTCCCCTACTGCTTCCCTGGTAGCTCAGGTGGTAAAGAATCTGCCTGCAATGCAGTAGACCCAGGTTCCATTCCTGGGTTGGGAAGATCCCCTGGAGAAGGAAATGGCAACCCACTCCAGTATTCTTGGCTGGAGAATCCCATGGACAGAGGAGCCTGGCAGGCTACAGTCCATGGGGTCTCAAGAGTTGGACAAGACTGAGCAACTAAACCAACACCACCACAGACTCTTTGGAGGCACCCACTGCTCTTCACTCCCAATCCTCTCCTTTACTCAAAAGCCATGTCCTGCACAACTGGCCCCAGCCAGCTACTCTAGTCTCATCTCTTACTTCCTTCCCTCACAGAAGATCAGCCAGGTGAATGTGCTTCATTCCTTAGAACCTTCCACACGCTCATGCACCTCTGGCCATTGGATTGTATCATACCTGCTCTTCTCTCTGTCTGGGACAATCTACCTATTCCTCTCTTCTCTTCACTATTTACCTGCAAGATCCCAGTTCAGGTGCCTTGGGAAGTTTGACTGGATCAGATATCCCTCCTATGAGCCCCTAGTAGCCTGTACATTCTCCCATGGGGCACAGATCCCAAGGTATGGCGCTTGGCTTCTGAATAAATCCATGTCCCCTGCTAGAATGTTACTGGGGGCTGTGAATGGATAGGTGAATACATGGATGGATGAGAGAGTGGATGGATGAATGGACAGATGGGATGACAGATGGATGGATAGATGGTAGATGAATGGGTGGGGTTAGTCGAATGGAAGAGGTTAGATGGGTAGGTGACTGCAAGAGTAAATAAATGACTAAATGAATACATGCATGCACAGGACTCCTGCAGAGTTTGGTGAGCCTGAGGTAAAAGGCAGGTAATTAGAGAGGCCCAGGAACAAAAGCATGGATCTAATTATCAGATTTACCCAGACATTGTCCAGTTCCAGAACCTAGAATGATGGCTGCTGAACCATCAACCTGCCCCAATCGCATACAGATCCTAGTGACAAGGGACTAGGGTATAGAGGCATGTGCCACATTTACACGTGGAGGCCAAATTGGATCAGAAAACATGGAGTCAAACCCTGATCCCCCATTTCTTACTGAGTTCCCTGAGTTGGGTTACAATCCCCTCTGAACTGCAGTTTCCTTTCTGGAAAAAGAGTGGTAATTAATCCTCCCTGTCTGAGGCTGACTCCCCAGAAGCATAGTGGGAACTAAGGAATAATGTGCAAGTGATTTATCAAGAAACAACTCCAGGGAAGACCCCAGGGAGTAGGGGATCAGGATGTGGAGGCAGGCAGAGTGGAGAGTTCCTGCAAAGTTCCATAGAGGATATGCAAGCTGAGGGGACTGGGCCACAATCCAACACCTGGCCCCCAGGGTTTAGGAGCTCTCTGTACTGGGCCAAGATGACTTCAGTAGCTCACAAGTAGGCACCCAAAGATAGTCACAGGTGCTGGTGACAAGGGACCTGAAGTTCATCAACAATATCCATTGCATCACTTTACCTTGCTCCCAAAGGGAAAAATGAGATTTTGTAAAGCTTTATCACTGTACCTGGTACATAGCAAGCAACAAAGTATAGTTATTATTATACCAAAACTCCTAAATTTGCCAAGTGTTTAGTAAGTGGCATGTCCTTGACGGGGCTTCCCAGGTGGTGCTAGTGGTAAAGAACCTGCCTGCCCCTGCAGAGACATAAGAGACGCAGGTTTGATTCCTGGGTCAGGAAGATCCCCTGGAGGAAGGCATGCAATCCACTCCAGTGCTCTTGCCTGGAGAATTCTCATGGATAGAGGAGCCTGGCAGGCCACAGCCCTTAGTCACAGTTGGACGTGACTGAAGCGACTTAACACACACACACACACACATGTCCTTGACTAGTACTGGGCTGGGTTGAGGAAGAGGGACCAGTGTCTAGAAGTCCTCAGAGCAGCCTTGCTAGGAAAAACAATCTCTTTTTACTTGATGCAGCAAAAGGCCCAGAATTGTCAGAAGCCACTGCCAGCCAAAAAAAAAAAACCACCGTATATGCAATTAATTAGGCCTCTGCTTCAGTGCTCTGCTCTCTCTGTTTGCCTTCACCAGCTTAGCATCCAATTTTTTAGCTGAGAAGGCGGGGCAGCAGGTTTCTGAGATATTTTTTGCTAATGGGCTGAAATATTACACCCATAATTATAGCCTGGCTGCATATTTTTTTCCTTTGCTCATTTTGTTCAGCGTCGCAAACATTGTATCTGATTACAGCCATTCATGTCTTCTTTATGAAATAGGGTCTATCATGCTCCGCAGAAGGGATCAGTGGCTCTGGGGAAATTATCTAGGCTAACAACCTTTTCTGAGTTCCTGTGGGCTGATGCTGTTGGATGCTACCTCCTCGGATGGGGCAAGGTGGGAGGTAGAGACGTGGGGACCAGAAGGAAGGAGATAGCCCATGCTTGAAACCCTCCATAGCCAGGGTTCCAACCTGCTCCCTCCACCCCCACTCAGGTTTGCTGTCCCTGCTCTCGCTGGCACAAACCATGCCCACTCCCACTTCTGGGGCTCTGCCCATCCTTCCACCTTCACTCACCCCTTCAAGGGTGTCCTCTTCTATCTTGTCTACTTAAACCAGTAATGCACCAAGTATAAGCCATAGATCAAGCCACACAAGTCTTCCCCGGTAGCTTGATCGAAATGCAGATTCTCAGCACCACCACCTGAAGGCACTGGGCCTCTGTGGGAGGGGACCAAGTGATCGGAGGGATTTGGATGTTTTCTCCAAAGCGTGAGACCCACTGAGCTAGAGCAACCTTACAGCAAGGGTGTGGAGTTTTATCAGTGGGTCCCTGTTTCTCTCTCTCTCTGTCATTGGACAGGTTATTTAATCACTCTGGGCTCCAATTTTTCATATACAAAATGAGGATAATATAACTGATACATAGAAGACATGAAAATAATCCTCTTAGATTGAGCCATATGAAATTTCAGGTTTTGTGGGCCAACAGGTCTTGCATAGCAGCAGTTTCATATGGCTCAACCCCATAGTTGCTTTTTTTTTTAATTGTACAGAGCTCAGCTCACATCACACCTTCCCCTGGAACCCTCTGAGATTAGCTACATCACAAAGTGCGCTCCTTCCCTGGAAGGAGGCCAGCTTTTCCTTCTGTGCTTGTCAATTCCTTTCAGGATATCTCTGATCCTTCTCTAGGGTTCCAAATCCATATGCCAGTCTCTCCATGTAAATGGTACCTCCTTGGGAGCAGAGGGTCTCCTGGCCTCACATCCTTCACAGCAGAGGTCAGTATAGACCTTTGGCTTTGAAAAGAATCCCTTACTTTGTGACTAAGACTGGAATTATTTTTTTTTAAGGAGGAGAGGATACCAGGGGAAAATGAGATGGTTAAGACCCCAGGCAAGGCCATGGAAGATGTCAGGAGAAGACAAATTCAAAGTTAACAGAAGACAAGGAATGGGCAGGACCTAGAGAGCTGTATCTTGGGCCTGAAAGGAAGGATCGGCAGACCCTCGGGCGTGAGAGAAGCTGTGGGTCCTTTAGAGCAGCACTGCTCACATTGGTCCCTGGAAGAGCCACACAGGGCACCATCTGGACTGGCACGCCTCTCCAGGCTACTAAGTCAGAATCTCAGGGTGGGCCCCTCTGGGTGATTCTGATGATCACTAAAGCTTTGAATCATTCATCCTCTGTCACCACCAGCCAGGGCTCGAGTCCCTTCTACAGGGTACAGTAGTTGTAGGGGAGTGGTGGGGACCTCCCTGAACACTTTCAACAGCAGGGAGCCTTGGCCTTCTCTTCAAAGAAAGAGGATGTCAGGGTGGAAAGTGATTTGTCAGGATGAAGGGCACTTTCCCTGGCAAGAGGCTTTGTGGTCAGGTTAGCCCTGATCAGAAGAAGGCTAATATTCTAGCCAAAGAATTAGGTATTTAAAAATATCTCTGAGTACAAACTAAATAAATGATTGAACTCCTTCATTACCAGTGGAATCAATTAGCACGGGGAAAGCCTCAGTATTGCCTGTGCGTGGAACATGGAGGTAAGAGATATCTGTCAACACCAGGGCCGGGACTAAACGCTGTCTGCTTAGCTCTTATTTGCCTCATGTTCCCAGTCCCTAAAATTGACCTACATATTTATAACTATGATTCTGGGCCCAGCACTGTGTCCTAGGTATTGGCTGTAAAATGTTGAACAGAATAGAAACATTTTCAGCCCTCATAGAGCTTACTTTCTAGGGGAGAAGCTAGACAACAAACAAGTAAACAAGATTCTGATATAATTTTATGTCATGATACACGCAATGATTAAACAGAAAATAACAGTCACTGGAAAGAACCTTTTGGACAAAGCTTGCCCTAACAGCCCTCTAAAACCATACCTGCTCCAGCACCATTGACCTGCTGTGTTATTTCCATAGCACTTGTCATTTTCTAGAGTAGACACAATTGACTTCATTACATTCATTGTCTGTCTCCTCCCATGAAGGCCAGGGGATTGGGACAGAGAGATGCTGATGATGGGATCTGTTTTATTCACTGATATGTCCCAAGCTTTCTGAAGAATGTGGTTCCCAACCAGGGCTGATCCCCAGAGCACACTTGAAATGTCGGCAGGCATTTATTTTTATTTCTCTTATACCCCTGCCCTGTAGCTTATTTATTTTATTTCATTTACATATTTATTTTTTGGGCCATGCCACGCAGCATATAAGATCTTAGTTCCCTGCATGTGTATCTGCTAAATCACTCAGTCATGTCCAACTCTTTGTGACCCTAAGGACTGTAGCCCACGAGGCTCCTCTGACCATGGGATTCTCCATGCAAGGACACTGGAGTTCGTTGCCATGCCCTCCAGGGGATCTTTCCAACCCACAGATCGAACCCATATCTTTTATGTCTCCTGCATTGGCAGGCAGGTTCTTTACTGCTAGTGCCACTTGGGAAGCCCCTTAGTTCCCTGACCAGTGATCAAACCTGTGCCCCCTGAAGTGGAAGCACAGAGTCTTCACCCCTGGCCCACTGGGGAAGTCCTCTGCAGTCATTTTTAGTTGTCACGGTTGGGAAGGGGTGCTTCTGGCAGCCAGTGAATATAGGCCTGTGATGCTGCTCAGCATCTCACAATGCACAGGACAGCCCCTCCCACTCCACAGAACAGAAAAACCCAGTCCAAAGCACAAGGAGTGCTGAAGTTGAGAAACCCTGTAGCAGTCAGTCAATGCATGTTTGCGGAGTGGGAGGATCAGCAGGAAGAGGAGGCCTGCTGGAGGGGCTGTTTCACAGAGGGTGCTCATGGGAAGCCTCTCTGAGCTGGGAACACTTGGTTGGAGAACTGAATGATGTTCTGGGGCCAGCCATGTGAGGCTCCAGGGAAAGCACTTTGCAGGCAGAGGAGCCAGCCAGAGTGAAGGCCTCGCATCAGAAACAAGGTCAGGATTTTCAAGATGCTGCGAGAAGAACGATGTGTCTGGGAACAGGGAGGTGAGGTAATGATGCATGAGGTGAGAGAGGAGAGGGCGGCCAGGGAAAGTGTCCACTGCAGACCACAGAAGCAGCTGCATGTTACTGTAAGTGAAGGACGAAGCCGTGTGGTGGAGTAAGGGACTAATGGAAACGGATTTTAAAAGAACATTCTGGGACTTCCCTGGTGGTCCAGTGGTTAAGAATCCATCTGCCAATGCAGAGGACACGAATTCCATTCCTGGTCTGGGAAGATCCCACACGCCGCAGAGCAGCTAAGCCCAGGAGCTACCACTGCTGAGCTTGTGCTCTGCATCAAGAGAAGTCCCCGCAACAAGAAGCACTCACACTGCAGCTAGAGAGTAGCCCCCGCTTGCTGGAACTAGAGAAAGCCCACATGCAGCAACAAAGACCCAGTGTGGCCAAAAAATAAACTAAGTAAATAAATACGAATTTTTAAAAAGAGCGTGCTCTGGCCCCCACACAGGGGTAGAGTAGAAGCAGAAAGACAAATTAACAAATATCCGTAGTGGTTCGAGCCAGAGATGTGGGGTTTGAAGTAGGCAACGGCAGAAAAGGGGTGAGGATAGGGTGGTCTGAGAGTATATTTGGAAGATAGAGCCCAGAACCTTTTAGTTTGGAGACAGAGGAAAGAAGGGGAGAGGGGGAAATGGATGATCCAAGGTGCACAGTTAGGGACAATTCAGACTAAATTCCAGATGTCTTGGTTTGCAGTCTGATGTTCTTTACGCTTCATCACATGATTTTTGTGGACCAGCCAACATTCTCCTTTAATCCTCCAAGACATGTATATTGAGAACATTTGGTGTAAAACCTGTAAGGGGTATGGAAAAAAACCTGGTCCCACCTCCAGGAACTTACATGCTAGGAAGGAGACAGACACACACATACCAGAACAAAAGATGGGCTATAAATGTTGTAACTGGATTAAAACAATAGTCAGTAGAAGCACAAGGAAGTAAGAGATGGAATACTGCTGGGGAACTGGGAGGTAACTCGGCTGGGAAGGATGGGTGGAATTTAAGGATATCTAATGGCCTAAAACTGCTGAGCCAGGAATCACCTCACGCTGGAGATGTAGAAGTCTCAGATTCCCGATGACCCTGGCAGCATCTGTCTGGGTTATGTGACAGCGAGACAAATATTTATGCCTTCCACATCTCTCGCAGGATGGCAGAAGAGTTCCAGGGGACAAAAGACCAAATACAGTTCAACTCATAAGCAGGAACTCAGTAGATGGTGGAAAATTACAATAGCAAGTAGATTGACATCTGTGATGTCCACTGAACTGAAGACGTGTACTTTTTATTTTAGTTGTATTAGGATAATAACGGTGAACTGGGAATGATGATATTGGTACTGATGCTGCTGAAGATGTTGGTCATATTGTTGGCAGTATCAGTAATCCTTTGTAAGGTTAGTGGTGGCTCAGACGATTCTGCTTTTATGATATTGGTGTGGACTGGGTTGATGACAGGGACTGTAACATTGCTATGACCATAGCGATGTTAACAGTGACATCTGTATTAGAAACAACTCCAAAAACAGTGTTGGTGATACGGATACATGTCATTTATGACATCAGTATGGACTACATTGACGATAGTGACGAGAACCATATTGCTAATAATAATGATGGCATTTATTTTAAAACAAAATTAGCAATAACGAGATGGGCGAGATTGATTCTGATACTGGTGATGTTAACATTAGCAACAGTGTTGATTCTGGCGATGACACTGGGAACAATTCAAAAGATGATGCTGGGTGATTCGGTGATGCCGATGTAGAGGATAATGGTTTTGCTGACGCTGATGAGAATACTTGCGATAACAATGCTGATGATACGTAGCGTGGGGGCTGAAAGCTTATTTTGCAGCCAAAGAGACCCTAGTTCAAACCCAAAGTCTGGCATTTACTACCGTGTGCCGCTTGGAGCCTCAGTTGCCTCCTCTATTCAATAAGAATAATTTTAAGGGTGCCTATTCTCTAGGATTGCTGTCAGGATGAAATCACATCCTGCATGTGACGCCTAGCATAGAGAACACAGGCAGTGAAATGAGTGCGATGATGATGGTGATGGGGTGAGATGTTCCTGGAGATAATGGCATTGATGATTCTCATGATGGTGCAATTAAAGAGTATTTATTGGTGATATTATTTCAATGATTGTGATAAGGCTATTGATGGTGAAGAGACTGATCATTTTTGATGACAATTATGATCGATGGGAACTGCATGGTGGAGTGCTCAAAGCACCCACTTAAACAGCAAAGGTTCAGTTTCCCACTCTGCCTATGACAGTCTGTGTAACCTTGGCTGCATTTCAGCAGGTTAAGGCTAGAAGGCCACTTGGAGCCCATCTAATCCACCTCCTTGTCTGACAAATGAGGCAATTCAGGCCCAGAGAGATGAGATGCCCTCCACTCTCCCATTTGAAGAGTGTGGCAAAGCCAGAGTGGGAAGCCAAGGCTCCTGGCATCCAGTTCAGTCTTTTTCCCTCTACAGTATACTCAATCTCTTTGGAAGGGACCTTTGACTCCTTAACTGTGTGTGTGTGCATGCACACACGTGTGTGTTCATTCACATGCATGTGTTTTTCTGGCTCATTTTCCCAAAAGCGCAAAACAGCAGGGCAACCAGCCCCATTTTCAAAGAGTTATTTTGTGAGAATCAGGCTCCAGGTGTCCGTCTGTAATCTTTTTCCTCTCCTCCAATAAGCAGAGGATTGGCTGTGGCTGGACAAGGAGCTGAAATGGGTAATATTTGCCTAGTTTTTAATGTCTGGTGTCTATAGCTTGTGCTTCCATCATCCTATTATATTGATGACAGGCAGGCCCAAGCCACAGAGAAGAAACAAATTACCTAATAAATCAAGGCCCCAGGATCTAAAGTGGACAGTGTTATTAGCGGAGGGAAGAGAAAGATGCTAAGTGATAGGTATGGGTGCCTGTGAAAACGGTCCAAGCAGAGAATCATCTGTCTATTTCTCCATCAATAATTACACACAACTTATATGCATCTCAGACAGAACATGATATGTTATTATTAACTAAACAGTGGGAGGGAGATGGTAGCAAGAAGGGAAAGGGGGCAGCGTGCTGAGGAAGCCAAGGCAGCTTTCATGATATTGGACTTTGGCAAAGGCAGGAGGGGATGGGATGACCTCAGAAACTGTGATCCAATGAGGCTGAGACCCTAATTCCAGACAGAGGTGGGAAGCCAAACAATTTGGCAAAGAGGATGAGGGGAGGAGTGAACTAGTGGATATTGAGTCTCTATTGCACCCCAGCCCCTGTGGCTTAGTTCTGCTCATCCATTACTCCTTAATCTTAGCAATGGCTGGTTAAGAACACAGCCATGTCGTATGTGTTCAAAAGCCCAGTATTGTGAGGTCCTGGGTAGTTACTTAACCCCTCCAGATCTCTGCATCCCTCTCTGTAGAGTGGTATGGTCATAGGAGAACCCATCTCACAAAGCTGTTGTGAACATTAAATGAGTTAGTGCTCACAAAACACTTAGAACAGGGCCTGATGCTGAGCAAACCCAGTATTGTAAGCGTGTGTTAAATGGATGCTCATCCCTCTTTGTCAAATGGAAAGCCTGAGGTTCAGAGGGGAAGTAACATGTCCAAAATTAGATGGAACAAAAGTAAAAGTAGCGCTCCAATCCATATCCAGTCAACTCTGAAACCCATACTCTTTCCCCTGCCTATGAGTGGACAAACTTTGTAAAGGGCCAGATAGAAAATATTTAATGGTTTTGTGGGCCAGTCTTTCCTCAACTACAAAAATCTGCTGTCGTAGCCCCAGGTAATCTAGAAAGGAATGAGTGCGATGGTGTCCAATAAAACTTTATTTATAAAAACAGGCAACAGGTGGGTTTGCTGACCCCTGCCCGATCCTGTTCTAACAACTTACCTAAATGGTCTCCGTCTCCAAGGAGACAACTGTAAATACTCCAACTCTGTACTATAAAGGGGTAGGCGTTTTTCTCACCCTACTCAGCCCACAAGCCTCTGCAGGTGCGGATCACAAAAGGCTGTGCCACCCCACACTGCCCCACCCTCTATGGTTGGCTCCTATGAACGTCCTGTGGGTTGAGGGGGTGCCCCCAGCCAGCGAGGCGGAGCTCTTCTGCCTGAAGATTGTGCTTTCAAAGAGCAGTGCCTGGAGCCAGGAAGCAGCCCTTTTCCAAGCCTCTGTGGGCTTCGCCTAGAAGCCCCATGATAATCCTTTGTGGGCTGTTAATAAGCAAGTTGAACCCCATAATCACCCACCGCTTAGCTTCCTGGCTTTAATTTCCATAGAGGCTGGAGAAACAGTGGCTGAGGGTTTTGCTTCCAGACAAAAGCGGCAGACATTTACCCTGCAGACATCTCGAAGCGGGGCTGGCACTGCCCCACGTGGTCCGCCCTACGGCTGCTGCACACACAGGCCTAAGGGGCCTGGCTGAGTGAAGGCTCCACGCACTGCCCTGGAAACCCATCAGCATGCTCAGAGCCCCCGGGAACAAAAGCAGTTCTGCGGGTGCTCCCAGAGCCTTCTCAGGCAGGCATCATCTCAGCAAAAGGCTGGGGGCTGCCCCAGCTCCTCTCCTCCCAGAGCCACTCCTGACCTTTCTGACATTCCTGTTTGGGGACAACATACAGAGCCCTGTGACCTCATCCTTTTCCCCGCCCTGTGGACCCCCCAGTCCAAGGAGTGTGGGGCTTCATTATTTGAGGCAATGTTCACCAGGCAGATAATTTCTATTTCAGCAGGACCAACCTGCCTTTAGGTCAGTTAGGAAGTCTCCTTCGGGCGATTGCCCCTGCCATATGGAACGCCTCTCTAAGGGATGATACTTGCCTATTCTTTTCAGCCCTTTTACAAAAACAAAACAAACCAAAAAAGCCAGTAGCTTGCTAGTTCTGAGTTGCAGCCAGGTCCCTGAGTCTGTCTGAACCTCTATCCCTTGTCTGGAGTGCGGTTGGACCCAACTCTGCCACAACCTGCGTGGCCTCCTGTGAGTCACCCTGCTCTCTGAGCATCAGTCTTCTCCTTAAAGTGGGCTGACAATCCCTGCCCTTCCTACCTTTATACCTATGGTTCTGGAAGGATGAAAGAGAGATTGCAGGTAAGACAGCACTCTAAAAATGTTTCACCGTGTTCATGAAATCGTGGCTTCATAGTATGAGTGTAGACTGTGGGATCAGCTAGGAATAGGTTCAAATTCCAGGGCTCCCTCACCCCAGCTGGAAACTTTAGACTAGGCACATGGCCTACCTGAGCCTCAGGAATCTCTCCTTGAACTTAGGGTGGGCACACCGGCCCCATCAGGGGGTTTCAATCAGTTCCTTCAAGGCAGGATGCCCCTCACAGGTGACAGTCCTGTTGCTACATTCATCATGGCCAAGTGCAGGCTCTGAGATACTGAGAGGGTGCTGAGCCTGGCAAAAGACATTGTGTCCCTCTGCAATGACTCAGCAGCAGGGTCCATCTGACCCTGCAGAGGGGAATTCAGTCATGGCACAGACATCGGTGGAAAGCAAATGGCTTGTCAGAACCCAGAGCAAGGACCTCTGGTCAGGATCAGTAAACTGCATTACTGAGCTGTCACTTCTGCTCTTCAATACTTATTTAGTCCTTCCTCCAACAATGTGATCTGAGCATCCATTGATGGGGGCAGGCCTTTGACCGAAATAAGGGCATCAGCCCGTTCTCTGCCTTTGGGGAAGCAGGTAGGCGAGTATAACAAATATCATTAAGTAATACCATAAAAAAAAGTATGCTTTGGGGCAGAGGGGGATTGGGAGCAGAAGGGATACAGGGAGGGATTAGGTAGTGGGGTGGGGAGAGGGCACTGGACCAATGCCCCTTGATCTCAGTGGCCCTGGCCAGCATCACTCCCACTCCCTGGGCACCCATCTGTAAAGCACCGTTGCTCGTGGAAGCCCCACCTCCTCCCCTAGGGAGTTGCGATCATCTACTGAAATAGAACAGAGGTGTAGTTAACATGGCAGCCTGATGTAAAGGGAGACATTACAAGTGAGAGAAGCACCAGGCAAATCTGAGAAGCAGACCTCTGTCTGGCCATCTGGTCATCCACAGCCCTTGTGCCAACCTTAGCCTCTCAATGACCCAGCACCACCGAGCAGGTCCCAAGCTCTGAACCTGTCTTTCTCCACCCACCACAGTGTTCGGATACCACCAACAGAGAATTTCAGCAAACAAATTTCAAACAAATTCAAGAATTGCCTAAAGGAGAGTTAGTTGTCCCAGTCTAAATGCTTGGGGAAAGTGGGGTCCCCTGAGAGTGAAGGATTTGTCTGAGCTCATTCATCTAGTCAGCATGGGAGCAGAGATTAGAAATGGGGTTTCCTCTTCCCAGCACACGCTACTTTCAGGGTCCCCTTCTGCCCAAGTCACCATCTCCTGCCTCTGCCTGCAATGAATTGAATTGTATGTAATTGATAAATTATGCAAAAGGGCGCCTGGCAGTTTTCTGAAACGTTGGGTAGCTTCAAGGGAGCCCCTGGGGACACAGCCTAATTTTATGGAAACCTCACACTCTGTCTGGCCTGTTTTGTGTAAGTCAGATTGATATAACAAGACTCGAGGGAGTTGACTTGATTTCTAATTTTATTCTCTAGGTGAGCTGAATGAGATAGAACTGTAATGAGTGTGTTGTCTGGGGCGGGCAGTGTAACGGCAGTGAAGAAAAATGTCTTTTCATCTGCCTAATGGATCGTTACTGCAGCTGGACTTCGCTACTTCAGAGTCCAGGATTCTCCCCCTTTGGGCAGAGGGGCCGTGTGTCATGTAGGGGGAGCAGGCAATGGAAAGGGAGACTCTACATCCCTTCAGCAGATAAACCCAGAGCTTTGCAGGAAGGAGGGAATCTGGACCAATGATACTATCTTCTTGCTGAGGACACCCTGAGAGAGGCTATGGCAACTTTTTAATGAGATTTATTTTTTTTTACTTGTTTATTTTTGGCTGCACTGGGTCTTCGTTGCTCGCACAGACTTTCTCTAGCTGTGAGAGCTGGGGCTACTCTTCGTTGCGGTGGGCAGGCCTCTCACTGCTGTGGCTTCTCTTCTTGCAGAGCACAGGCTCCAGGCATGGGGCTTCGGTAATTGTGGCACACAGGCTTTAGTTGTTCCACCACATGGGGAATCTTCCCAGACCAGGGATCAAACCCCTGACCCTCGCGTTGGCTTGTCCACTGCACCACTAGGGAAGTCCAGTTTTTATTTCTGAGGTTCCAAATCAAAGAGCATCCATATCCCCTCCCTCAATTCTCCTTGGCTAAGCTGATAGACCGGAACATTCACGGGGACTTTCCTGAGGGTTAAAGCCCAATGGAGGGGTGAATGCTTGCCATAAACTGCCTGCCTCCCACCACACAGGGCCAGGATCCCGTTCTTTCCCCAGAACCAGCAGGGTTCACTCCAGCCCATGAGGGAACACTGAGGCGGAAGTAAGAGAGTTATTGTGTTGAGAAACTACTGTGTGCTGGATACTTTAATATTCACAACAGCTCTGAGAGAGACGTGATGAACCCTACTTTACAGGTGAGGAAACCGAGGCCCCCCAGGCTGCGGTCACTTCCCCAAGGTCACAGAGCTACTCAGTGACAGAATCTAGGATTCTAACCCAGGTCCCTCTGACACCAAAGCCCATGCAGGCAGGGAGGCTACTGCCTGCACAGATCAATACACAGCCTCCTCCTGATGCCTAGACAGCTCTGACATTAGCCATGCCCCTTCTGAGCCAGGTGTGGCTTCTTCCTAATATGATACTAATTGCGGATTCAAAGAACTGCTCCCTCCCTCCTGTCTCCCTTCTCCTCCCAGCACAGGCACACACGCACACACCATGCTGACATATCCACCCAGTGAGAACCAGACAGAGTGCAGGGTGTCCTACCCCGGGAGTCAGGAGACCCAAGCTGGCACCCGGGGCCACCACTAACTCTTCACATGCCCTCCAAGCACTATTCCACCCTCTTGAGCCTGTTTCTTCACCTGATAAATGGGGCAACCCCATCCCAGCTACACTCTGGGGTTTGTCTGACAGCCATGAGATAGTGGGCATGGGGTCTTAAAAAAAAATTAAGGGACCTCCCTGGTGGTCCGGTGGCTAAGACTCTGCACTCCCAATGCAGGGACTCAGGTTCGATTCCTGGTCACAGAACTAGATCCCACATGATGCAACTAAGATTTCCCATGCTGCATAAAGATCCGGCATGCCACAATGAATATTAAAGATTCCACACGCCTCAACTAAGACCCAGCACAGCCAAATAAATTAAATAAATAAAAGCCATGGGGTCTAAACAACCTAACCTACCTCCTAAAAGAACAAACAAAACTTAAAGGCAGCAGAAGGAACGAAATAATAAAGTTAAAAGTCGCGGAGTCTAATTGCAAAGCAAGAACAGTAACGATGACTCGCACGTCTCTATTGTGTGCCTGGCCCCGGCTGCGCGGCGAGCCTCTCAAGTGTGACTCGTCACTGTTGCCTGTGTCCAGGGTCACTCAGCACTTTTAAGGCCTGGCGCTTTTTTCTGTATCCATACCACTCAGTGTTCATTTGGAGAGTTAAGGAGGCCAATCAATAACATCCCTCATCCCTTCCCAGGTCTAAAGTTCATAAAACAGGGTTCAGGAGGCAGGTGATGAAAAATAAAATGTCCAAAATAACAAAGCTGGCTGTGGCTTAGAGGGGTGGCTGCAATGTTTCCTAATAATTCCTTCTGAATGAACCCCTAAACAACTTCAGCCCCTGTGCCCCCTGCAGAGACAGCTCCAGCACAGTCAAGATCAGATCACAGGCCCCTCCCTGCAGGAGGCTGGGCTGGAGGCCAGGGCCGGAAGAGGCCGGCTGGGGAAGAACATTTCCCTTCCAAACTCTCCAGCTCCCCAATCCGGCACGTGCTCCCTCTCCAAGGAAACAATGGCCAGACAACACTAGTCCTAGAAAGACCAACCATCCCAATTTGCCCAGGACTGTCAGTTTCAGCACTAGAAGTCCCACATCCCAGGCAAGCCAGAGCAACCAGTCGCCCCAGATGGAGCCCTAACATTCCATGAACAAGCTCTCACCAGAGGAGGTTCCAGCCCTCCGAGGCTGGTCTAGGTTGGCTGCTGGGACAGGCCAAGTCCTCCCAGTGTGGTCCATCACAGCTTCTGACCCATCCCTGGAAACCCACGCAATGTAGGGCATGCTCAGGTCCCAGCCCGCAGGCCTTCCCCGGGCAGAACCCAGGAGGCTGCTATCCAGCACAGCTCCTAGGTATCACTGCTCTGGCCAGGCTGGTCTCCCTTCTGTGCCCTTCAGGCTCACATCATTCTTGCCCAGGCGTCTTCCTGCCAGCCTAAGCAGCATCTCTGGAGTGACACACGTCACCTCCTGTGAGCCTCCTGACCACCCCAGTGGGACAAAGCAGGGCAGGGCTCAGTGTTCCCTTGAACCAGAGAGCAAAGGGAGGCTGGAATATCACCTTCCGTGTCATAACCAGCCAGGACAACCAGGCCCCAGACCCAGTCTTACTGCCTCAGTGACTCTTGTCCTCGTGACCCAAGAAGAAGGAATGGGAAGGGAGAAAGGTGACCTGGAGGTAGATGGTTTTAAGGGGAATAACCAGTCTATGACTTAGTATCTAAGCAAAGCCATGAGCAGACAGTGCAGCCTCTCTGAACCTCACTTTTCCCGTCGTGAGATGGAGCAGTGTGCCCCTATGGAGGTATCCAGGAGTACTGGAGATCTTAGTCTGGGTCCATGACAATGACAATGACCCTGGGTCCTTCCCAGTTGCCCTGCCTCTGGTGCCCTCAAGCTCTCGACAGTGACTCTGGGTCCCTTCTGGTTGCCCTACCTCTGGTCCGCTCAGGCTCTCCCAGCCCACTCAGGCTCTCCCAACCCACGTGCCCTAACAGACCACACCGTGGGCCCTTCAGCCCTGGATCACAGCTGGGTTGAGAGCCAGGTTCCAGGTGTGTGAGATCACTGGTTGTGTGACTTTTACATTACACGCTGTATTAAGACATCTGAGAGCTCTGGAGGACTAAAGCCACACCCCCTCTAGGAAGGGAGAGGGGGTAAACCAGGAGGGTGGCCCCTGTGATATCAGCTACCCGGGAGTCCTGAGGTAGGTCTGGGAGGAGCTGCTGGCATTTAGGAGCTGCTACCTGATGGCATTGGAATTGAGGCTGATTTATTAGCTGTTTTCCCCTCTATCGGCAGCCCAAGGCCAGGCTCTGGGGGGTTTGAGGGAGGAGGGGGCCTAGAGAAGGGGCCATCAGCCCAAATCATTCAGCCACAAGTCAACAGGCACAGATTATGCACTCACTAGCCCCAGTGGACAGGGTTGGGGATGTAAGACCCAGGGAACAGACTTCTCTGGTGGTCCAGTGGTTAAGAATCTGTCTGCCATTGCAGGGGACACAGATTTGATCATTGGTCCAAGAAGATTCCGCATGCTGTGGGGCCACTAAGCCCGTGTACCACAACTAGTGAGTCCATGCTCTAGAGCCTGGGACCGTCAACTACTGACCCTGCGCTCTGGAGCCCACACACAGCAATTACTGAAGCCCGCGTGCTCTAGAGCCCGTGCCCTGCAACGAGAAGCCACCGCAATGAGAAGCTCGTGCACCGCAGCTAGAGAGTAGCCCTTGCTCTCCACAGCTAGGGGAAGCCCACACGCAGCAATGAAGACCCAGTGTAGTTAAAAATAAAGAAATAAAAGACCCAGGGGGTGTGGTCTCTGTCCTCAGAGGGCAGCCCAGGGATAATGGAAGAACTTCTGGGCTGGAGGTTTTCTATGGGAGCTCCCCCAACCTCTAAAAGGGTGTTGAAAAGATGGCAATCTCTAGAGAAACTTTGGCTGTTGGAGCCAAGAAGTGTTCACACAACGTCAACCTAATAGCCATCTGCAAGGTGGGGACTTTAACTGAGGTGGGGAGTGGAGGCGGGGGGGGTGGTGTTTGCCCAGGGACCCTCAACCCCATCTGAAAGGGAAGGAGAAAGGAGAAATGCTGGCGCAGACATGGGCCAATGTGGTAGGGCTTAGCTGTTTACGGTGTTCTCAGTAATATCATTCTCCATAGATTGTATATTATAAAATAAAATCTGCTTGAACCCCTTCACAGAAACCAAGACAGGTTTGGGATAGGGACTTAGATCACACAGGGATAAGCTAGCACTTGACTCAGACCTCAAGCCCACCCTCTCAGCACACCCCATTGCCATCACGTCTCTGTCCTAATGATGGGGATGATCATGCATCCTACAGATTCTGAGCTATGACACCCAATGGCCATTACAGTGGTACCCACACTAGGAGCTACTGAACAAACGGTGTTGGAATCACACTTCTGAAGGCTGAGCCACCCCCTACCCCCTGAGTCAGCAAGAAGGCAGAATTGAGCAAATATTAGAGAAGGGGCTTCAGGGAGACAGCCATCCAGAGCAGCAGATGCCTCACAGCTGGGAAGCCGGGTTGGGCAGAGCCTGGTCTCAGGTGAGAATCCTGCTCCACACATCAGCGCCTACTGCACCTTCCCTCCCAGAGGCCTTCAGACACCCTTCCTCCGCGGCCCCTCCCACCTCTTGTCTTACACTCATTTTCATATTTGGTCCTTTACCTCTAGAACCATCTGTTATCTCCAGAGCCAGAAAGCATCCATCATCGTCTCAAGGGGAGGCCCCGGATCCACCCCTCCCCCTCCCCCTGGTCCTGTGCCCTCCCCTCTTCTGACATCCCTGTGAATCCATACTGGCTTTGCAGATGTGGGATCTTCCAAATTTGGCTTCTTAGGACGGTATGCTATCAGAGTCCAGCTGTAGCACTGTCCCTGCGCTTTCTGACCCTCCTGTCCTCCTCTAGGCATTGCCTGAGCCTGCCACATGATGCCCTCTGAGCTCACATTCACCTCAGTTGGAGGGAGCAGAGGCCTGAATGCCTGCACATGGTCCTGCAGAATGAGTCCTCAACCCCAGGCCCCACCTCACCAGCTCCCAGGGACTCTGATGTGACTCCACTCAGGTGTGCCCTCCTGTCTCGGCTTTCAGACCTTCAGAGGTCAAGTTCAGGCCCCACTGCCCCCCTCTCCTAGTCCCACCCGCTTCGGAGGCTGCACGTGCAGGGTGGAGAATGTCCAGGTATTGGAGTCCGGCTGGGACAGGCCTGGGGGTCAGAGGGGAGAGAAAACCCACACGAGTCCAGGGAAAATCCAAAGTCCACTTGAGGCAAGGTGTCTGCTGTAAGAGTGCTCTAAGTGAGCTTCAAGGAGGGAGCGTGTCCACTGCTCATCTGGCCCATCTAGAGCAGGAGGGCTCCCGGCGGGGTGAGGCAAGGATCTCTGAGCGGGCTTGGTGCTTTTCCTAGGAGCGTCTGGCTCAGGCAGAGCCCAGGAAGATGTCAAGAACCACCTACCACATGTGCTTTCTGTGGGACTGGTCCCACATCTTCATTAATGATGTGATAATCCAAGAGAGACGTAAAGAAGGCCTTCTCATAAACCAAACTCCCAACCCTCGGTGAGATCCCAAGGGCAGCTCACTTGTGACCTGGGAGTCCTTTAGGCTCCAGCCCCCTCTTCCTTTTCCCCGCCACACAGCACGCGTGGGACAGTGAATCACCCCGCCTGCAACAGGGACCCCAGTTCCCGGACGCTGGGCTGAAAGCATGCCCAGAGTTCTGCTCCAGACCCAGCCTGCTGCCAAGCGCAACCTCACCCAGTCACCCTTAGTTTCTTTCTCAGAAAAATACAAGGATAGGACTTCCTTGGTGGTCCGGTGGTTAAGAATCCGCCTGCCAATGCAGGGTCACAGGTTCAGTCCCTGGTCCGGGAAGATTCCACAGGCTGCGGGGCAACTAAACCCGAGCACGGCAACCAGAGAAAGTCCACAAGCAGCAATGAAGACCCAGCACAGCCAAAAACAATAAATAAATGCATAATAACTTTTAAAAATAAAAGGTGACTTCTAAAGACTCTTCCAGCTCAGAGTACAGAATACTGGACTTGCCCAGCCCTGAAAATGATGCCTCCGTCGTCTCACCCTCAGCCATGCCTAAAGGTCCTGCCTTTATTTGGAAATTTGATACTTTGTTTATTATAGATTTGTTTGCTTCCATTTTGATTTTTTTTCAATTAATAGTCTTCGCTCTTTCAACACTTCTAGATGTATAGAAAAACTGAGAGGAAAGTATAGAATTCCCACATACTCTCCTCTCCCTCTGTGGTTTCCCCAGTTGAGTTCAGTTCAATGGCTCAGTCATATCCGACTCTTTGTGACCCCATGGACTGCAGCATGCCAGGCATCCCTGTACATTACCAACTCCTGGAGTTTACTCAAACTCATGTCCATTGAGTCAGTGATGCCATCCAACCATCTCATCCTCTGTCTGACCTCTTCCCATCTTCAATCTTTCCCAGCATCAGTGTCTTTTCCAATGAGTCAGTTCGTCACATCAGGTGGTCAAAGTACTGGAGTTTCAGCTTCAGCATCAGTCCTTCCAATGAATATTCAGGACTTATTTCCTTTAGGATGGACTGATTAGATCTCCTTGCTGTCCAAGGGACTCTCAAGAGTCTTCTCCAACACCACAATTCAAAAGCATCAATTCTTTGGCGCTCAGCTTTCTTTATAGTCCAACTCTCACGTCCATACATGACTACTGGAAAAACCATAGCTTTGACAAGACGAATCTTTGTTGGCAAAGTAATGTCTCTGCTTTTTAATATGCTGTCTAGGTTGGTCATAACTTTTCTTCCAAGGAGCAAGCGTCTTTTAATTTCATGTCTATAGTCACCATCTGCAGTGATTTTGGAGCCCAAAAAAATAGTCTGACACTGTTTCCATTGTTTCCCCATCTATTTCCAATGAAGTGATGAGACCAGTTGCCATGATCTTAGTTTTCTGAATGTTGAGTTTTAAGCCAACTTTTTCACTCTCCTCTTTCACTTTCATCAAGAGGCTCTTTAGTTCTTCACTTTCTGCCATAAGGGTGGTGTCATCTGCATACCTGAGGTTATTGATATTTCTCCCGGCAATCTTGATTCCAGCTTGTGCTTCATCCAGCCCAGCATTTCTCATGATGTACTCTGCATATAAGTTAAATAAGCAGGGTGACAATATACAACCTTGGTGTACTCCTTTCCTGATTTGGAACCAGTCTCTTGTTTCATGTCCAGTTCCCCAATTACTTACATTAATGTTACATTAATGTGGTGTGTATGTTATAATTCATGAATCAGTATTGAAACTTTAGCATTTAAGTCCCTAGTTTACCATACAGTTTACTCTTGATGTTTAACATTCTACTGGTTTTGACTAATGAATAATGACATGGATTCCACCATTAGCATCATATACAGCAGTTTCACTGCCCTAAAAATCCTGTGTTCCACCCATTCAGCCCTTCATTCTCCCACACACACACCCCACCCCCATCCTGGCAAAACTGATTTTTTTCACTGTCTCCATAGTTTTGCCTTTTCTAGAAGTCATATATTTGAATCATATAATACATAGCCTTTTCAGGCTCACTTTTTCACTTGGTGTAATGCATTTAAGGTACTTCCATGTCGTTTCTTGGCTTGAGAGCCACTTCTTTTTAGCCCTGAATACTCTGGCCGCCTGATGTGAAGAGCTGACTCATTGAAAAAGCCCCTGATGCCGGGAAAGATTGAGGGCAGGAGGAGAAGGGGGCGACAGAGGATGAGGTGATTGGATGGCGTCACCAACCAACTCAATGGACATGACTTTGAGCAAACTCCAGGAGACACTGAAGGATAGGGGAGCCTGGCATGCTCCATGGGGTCGTAAAGAGTCAGACATGACTTAGCAACTAAACAACAGCAACAGTATTGCATTGCCTGGATGTACCACAGTTTCTTTATCTATTCACCTAATAATGGGCACTGCGGTTGCCTCCAATCCCTGTCTTCATTTGAAATTTCAGTATTCTTTTTATTAAAGATTTTTTTGCATTAATTTTGCTTTTTTTTTAAAAAAATATATTACATTAAAGTTTTATTTATCTGGATAAATAAACTGAGTTTGGGGTGCCCTTTCAGTGTTGCACTGAGGTGAGTGCCTGACTCCTCTTGCCCAGGTACCAGCTCTGCTCTTACCTGTTTGGCTTGAGACCCAGGAGCTGGAGAAACTAGGTGAGAGCTAAGGGGAGAGCAGATGCCAGATGCGGTCCCAGCAAGGCTTGCACTACAGGCTTGAAGTCCACCTACAGTCATCCTGGGAAATGTTGGCCCGTTCCCTTTCTTCTCTATTTCCTGGAGCCCCTCCACAATCCTCATTGCCTCCGGGCTCTGCTCCCTGCCCTCTCTGCTCTAGTCCCTCCTGGATATCCAGGCCAAGCCACATTCTCCAACAGCTGCTCTCATCACCTGTCTCTCCTTGAGATGCCCCACTTCCTTGGTGTCTTCTGCACATGGTCCAGACTGCTCGGCACCCAACATCCTTACACAGCCTGCATCCCCATCCCAGTGGGTTTTCCCAGGACCTTTCCACAACTGCCTGCTTTACTTGCCTCTCCTTCCTGATCCTCAGGCTTTTGCTCATGCCAAGTTCCCACCATGGGGGTGTTCTCTTCAAGACACGGAGAGGTGTTAAGGAAGGCTCAATCTCTTTCAAACCCAGAGCTCATTCTTTAAATAAAACAATTCTCAGACACCTTATGTGTAAAACAAATCCAGCAGACCCACTCTGCCTGGAGCAAGTGGACATGCTCTTTATCCCTGAAGTACTACCCCTGAAAAGTGAGGGAAGCTGGAAAACATGGGTGTGATAGACAGACCTGGACTTTGGTATCGAAACTCCTGGGCTTGAGCACTGATTCCCCCACTGCCTGCGCTGCGGTGCTCTCTCTCACGCGGTGTGGACCTTCCTACCTCGGAATCCGACTGCGCTGCGGTGCTCTCTCTCACGTGGTGTGGACCTTCCTACCTCGGAATCCGACTTCTGCACGTCTGTCTTCCCCATCACACTCAGGGCTTGGTTGGATTGCCCTTCCTTCATCCAACGATCTGCTCCAGCATTTACGGAACATCTGCTAGTTCCTCTACTACTTACTGGGCACCTGCTATGTGCCAGGTATTTTTCCAGGCACCAGGGATGCAGCTGTGAAGTCAAATGAACAAACCCTTGCCCTCACAGAGCTGACAGCTCAATGAAGCAAGAGAGATGCAAAACTAAGTAGATAAGTAAACTAGAGAATAGTTAGAAGAGTAGTGCTCTGTCGACAAATAAAGCAGGCAAAGAGTAACTGAAATACAAAGGTCAGGGAAGTGTCACCTGGGGAGAGATGACATTGGGACCAGGACTTGAAGGAGCCATGGGCACCTGTGGGGACAGGAGTTCCAGGCACAAGGAGAGCAAGGGCCAAGAAGTGTATCAGGGTCATGCAGGGACCATCAAGGAGGCCACTGTGGCTGGGGCCATGTGAGCAGGGGGGCAGCAGGAGAAGTAGACAGTGCAGCCACGAGGTAGGGCCTGGGAGGAACAGCAGGTCCTCGGCCTTGCTGAGGAAAGATCTGAAGGTCTCAGGCAGAGAACTAATGAGCTATGACTGGGTCTTTTCAGTGAATGTCTGTGCTAGAAATTCTCCAGCAACCACTTAGACCCTTCCACCTTGCTTTGAGTCCTACTGGGCTGAAAATCACCCAACTCCAGTACTCTTGCCTGGAAAATCCCATGGATGGAGGAAACTGGAAGGCTGCAGTCCATGGGGTCGCTGAGGGTCAGACACGACTGAGTGACTTCACTTTCACTTTTCACTTTCATGCATTGGAGAAGGAAATGGCAACTCACTCTAGTGTTCTTGCCTGGAGAATCCCAGGGACGGGGGAGCCTGGTGGGCTGGCGTCTATGGAGTCGCACAGAGTCAGACACGACTGAAGTGACTTAGCAGCAGCAGCAGTAGGCTGATAATTAATGTAAGGACAGATCCAGACTTTGTCGGGCCTCAAGCTTAAACAACTGGGGAGTCTTGCTCAAGAAAAATGACACAAAGTTATAAACACATAACCTGGGAAGGGACTTGGGCCAGTGAGAGACTAGGGGCCCAGGCTTCCTTAGCATCGTCCTAAGCTTGCCTTTAACTGCATCACAGGTGCTCCTTTGCCCTCTGGCTCCCAGTAGAGTTCAATCAATAGCAACTGCGACAGGAGATCAGAGGGGAGAAGGAGAGAAAAGCCAGGGTGCGTTACTTCCATGTGGTGGCCCTGTCCTTCCCCTGAGAATGCAGCTCCTACCACAGACCACCTCCCCCCTCAATAATCCCAGCTCTGTTGGGTCCCAGTTGCTCCAGGAGTTTGCCCATCCCTTGTTGGTTTCTTTGCAATTGGCACCTTCAGCCAACTGTCCTTCTGGGTGCACCAGGACCCAATAGCAGACTCACTCTGACTGCTCTGCTAAGAATGGAAGGCTAAAGAGAGGGCTGGGAACTGCTGCAAGAACTCAGACTGGGGAGACAATGACTTGCCTCAGGTGGTGGCAACAGAGAAAGGGGACTCAAAGATGACACAAACACCCCTGATCGGCGTGCCTTCCAGTGTGCCTTGCAGCCTCACGCTGCACACAAAGCCTCAGGTATCCAGCAAACCCCATAAACAGTACCCCTACTATTTCTTTTAACTCTCTAGCTTGACTTTTCTAAGTCTAGATCCCTTGTGGGTAATATGGGAATAAGTCATACCTCTCTTGAAAGTATTCTGGAAGCACCCAACCTGTAGTAGAGGCTCAGATGGTGTTTTCTTTTATGGCCCATTTGTTGAGTCTCCATTTTCTCTGGAAGCTTCCCTGATCAATCCAGCCACATGGAGTAAGCGATTGCCTTCAAACCTTCTGTTGCTCCCACAATCAGAATCAGCCACCTCCGACCTGAAGTTTTTGCCATTTTCTGTTATGTTAGTGTTTGGTCACTTCAGCTCAGTTTTAGACTTCTGCAAACGAGGAGTCCTGTCATCTCTTGATCTCCCCTCGGAGCCTAAGCACAATGACATCAACCTCAGCAACAGCACTTCCTGAGCACACATCACGTACTAGGAACTGTCAGAAGCATGTTAAGTGCTAAGCATATTATCTTGTTTAATCCTGGCAGGCAGCCCACACGTTACAGAAAACAGAGGTGCATAGTAGTTAGGGAACCTGCCCAATATCACAGGTTGCGAGCAGTGGATCAAAGATTCAAACCCAGACCCATCAGACTCCACAGTTGGCCCTATTAATCGCTGCACTATGCTGCCTCTTATCCATATAAGCACTCAAGAAATATTTACTTATTGATTAATCGGTAGCCTCTGAACATGAATGCTTCCAAGACTGTCTCTTTGTATGTCAGTCTGTTTTTCCCAAATGCCAGCTCTACTGAAAAATATATTGATCATTCCCTGTAATAATTTGTCATCTGGTGGTGGTGACTTACAAACTGCCAATTGGCCAGAAGCAGGATGAAAACTGGGCTGTTGAAATATCTTTTTTTTTAAAGGAGTGGGAGTTCTTAAATGTCCCCCCCATCTTATAGCACATGTATCTTCTCCTGCTGCTGGGCATGCGTGGGAAGGGGCCATCCTGCCTGATTATGGGAGTTGATCTGGGGCCTTGGGACCCTGAGTCTGGCTGCTGGGCTCTTTCCCTCCCCTCCCCCAACCCCAGAGCCAGCTGGCTGACGGGCGGTGACAGTATCTCAGGATAACTGCCTGTCAAGTGGTTCTCATGTTGTGACAGTAGGCAATTATGATTTATTTCACAGGGAGTCAACAATAAACTTAGGCAAAGGAAGGGAGGAAATCAGAGAAATTAGGATAACAAACACACTTGAAGGAATTTGGTTGATAGGTTTTTTAACTAGAAGATAGAAAAGGGAATGTTTTGTAGGGAGAAATATACACATAAACGTAGAATCCCTAGATCGAACTATCTATTTCCTTCCATCTCTGACAGACAAGAAATTCCTGTCCTTCTGAAACCTCACCTCCTCCAGGAAGCTCTCTAGATTTCTGGCCAGACAGGATGACTTGGTCTTCTGAACTCTTCCCCCACCCATGCCCATCTACCCCTCTCCAGAGGCACATACCATTCCCACCTTACCTGGAAGTTCCTGGTGAGCTCATGCCATTTGCTCTGCTGGATTGTAACATCTTTCGGAGATGAGGCAATGAATTGTTTATGTGCAATAGGTGCATGCCTACGGGGTATTTTGCGCATAATACTCTTCAGTAAATTAAATGTGTGCGTGCGTGCACAGGTGGGCAAGGATTGGTGTCCAGTGTCCCCAGAGTAAAGCAGCTAACAATAACCCTACCTCAGTGGTGGAATATTTTTGTCAGTTTGATTCCAGTGGAAGAAGAGGGAACAAGTAAATCCCCAGAGGCCTCTCTCTGTTCAGTTTTGCACTGTTGATTCAGAAACCTCACCCAACAGGTGATTCCCTGTCATGTCTACACCCCAACCTCCCCCTCATCTTTGTCTCCAACATCAATTGTAAACAATGTCAAATTTTGCATGAAAAACGCTTCTCTTGTACCTAGATGTTTGACCCAACTATAAATAGAACACAGTTTTGTTTAAGAAATCAGAATTAAAGAACCAAAGCTTTCTAGTGTCTCAGTAACGGAAGCATGAAAGCAAGTAGTGAGGAAAGAGCTGTTGAGGGCATAAGTTTGAGCCAAACAGGCCTGGTTTCGAATTCCAGTCTTGATCTTCCTAAAGTGTATGAATACCAACAAGCCACTCTGTGTCTTCCTATGTAAAATGGAGATAATAATGCCTGCCTCTGGGGATTGTCAGGTTTTAAAGAGACGTCGGTCATAAAGCTCTCAGCACAGTATTCCTAGTATTAAGCACTCAGTAAAGAGAGAGGATAAGGCTCGCTGGAGGCAGGAAGCTGAGGTTCTCATCTGACGAGTCCTCCTTGTCTCACTTCGGGTGACCACCCCCCTTCTCTAGTCCTCAGTCTCGATACTCAGCCAACAACTGACTGAGATGGTCCCTTGTCCCTTCCACTTTTACACGTCTATGAGTCAGGCCTGGCGAACACACGGTATGGCAAACGAGAGCACCATCAGAGGCAGGCAGCAAACCCTGGTACCAACACTTCCGGCATTGTGGCCTTGAGCAGATTATTTAACTGCTCCTAGCTCTACTCACTTCATCTGCAAACGAAAATACTTACATAAACTTTATAAATCCAAGGGCCCATGTGATCCAGTTTTATTTAGCACTCAAAAAGAATTTACAAAGAGTTCCATTTGTACTGCTGCTGCTGCTAAGTCGCTTCAGTCGTGTCCGACTCTGTGCGACCCCATAGATGGCAGCCTACCAGGCCCCGCCATCCCTGGGATTCTCCAGGCAAGAACACTGGAGTGGGTTGCCATTTCCTCCTCCAATGCATGAAAGTGAAAAGTGAAAGTGAAGTCGCTCAGTTGTGTCTGACTCTTAGCGACCCCATGGACTGCAGCCTACCAGGCTCCTCCATCCATGGGATTTTCCAGGCAAGAGTACTGGAGTGGGTTGCCACTGCCTTCTCTCAAATAATTCAAAGTAATATTTTTCAAATCACCCCTCCTGTGGAAAACTCCTCAGTCCTCTTGCCATCTTCCCAGTTGCTCTGGAGCATCTCACACATGCAGCCACGAAATAGTCCCACAAGCCTCCGCTACACAGGACTTTCCTCCTCCTCTTCCCCACCCTATCTTCCCTCCAAAAAAGAATTCATCCTTTTTAGGAGAGGGTTGGAGGAAGAAAACTCAGAGTGCACAACAGAGTTCTATTCACCAGGAACAAGTCGGGTCAGTGGGGGCTGTGAATATTTCCAAGGAAATAAATAAGCTTTGTCCTGTCACTTGTAAGTGGCTATGGGGAAACTTATATTAGATTATTTGTAGTAAGTAGTCAGTTGTGGCTCAGACAGTAAAGAATCTGCCTGCAATGCAGGAGACCTGCGTTCGATCCCTGGGTTGGGAAGATCCCCTGGAGAAGAAAATGGCAACCCACTCCAATATTCTTGCCTGGAAAATCCTATGGACAGAGGAGCCTGGCGGGCTACAGTCCATGGGGTTGCAAAGAGTCGGACACGACTGAGCGACTAACACTTTGACTTCACACTTTCAGAGTCTGATATGTAGAAAGTGCTGAATATGTGAGAGCCATTATTGTCGTTGTGTTTCCCTGGTGGCTCAGATGGTAAAGCATCTGCCTGCAATGCAGGAGACTTGGGTTCAAAGCCTCGGTCAGTCAAATCCCCTAGAGAAAGGAATGGCTACCCACTCCAGTATTCTTGCCTGGAGAATCCCACGGATATAGGAGCCTGGTGGGTTACAGTCCACAGAGTCACAAAGAGTTCTCCACAACTGAGTGACTAACACTTTTACTTTTTTCAAGCCTGCATTTTCACGCAGACCTATTCCCCCGTTGCCACCACAAAGCCCTCTTTCCCATCTCCCTGTCCCATCTGACCATCCCCCTCACTCCCATCACGCCTTCGCCTGGTACACCCACTGTTGCTCCCTCCTCAGTGCCGCCCTGGCTCCTCCTGCAGCGTTTCCCATCTCCCAGGAAGGGTTTCTGGCCCCAGCACACCGCCTTGCCCATCTGCTGTCTCCCACTTGCCCCTCCCATCGCACAGAAGGCCCCCTCACCATCATTGCCATCATGCCATCCCATCGCAGAGTGCTTCCTCCAGTGGGACAAGGGCTACTTCTGTTTTACAAGCTTCATGGAGCATCTGGTCCCAGACAAGGAATACTGGAGAGAGAAATACCTACGTGTATCCAGGCCTGGCTGAGGCTTAGAGAGGAATGCAAAAGAAGCTAAGAAGCTTCGAGTACAACAAGGAAGGCAGAACATGCAGAAAGCCTTTGGGTTGTAGAGTAGGAACTGAAAAGCATGAGATTTTCATGCTGGAGCTTATTTAAGACAAAGAGTGAAGCTGACATTGTGCCCTCCTTTGTCCATTTCCCCGTCCCAATTCAGGACTGGAACTTCCCCGTTTACTTTTGTTGAACCTTGTTCTTAAAAACCTCAATTTCCCTGAATGAGGCATAAATGACCAGGAATAGTGTGACATCCTCTCTTCCCTATTTCTAAGGGCATGGATATTCTAAGCAGGATTAAAGTCCTATAAAATCAATAAAGCACCAGTGGGGAAGTATCAGGCATTATCCTCCAGACAAGAGAGGATGGAGAGAGGCCTGCTTAGACCTAAAACGCCCTCCATGTAGGAAAGTCAACCACTTCGCTCTGGTGAGTGATTGGAAGTAATGATTAGCAGAAGGAGACATTTTAAATCTTTTCTAGAAGGAAAAGACAGCCTCACAAAGCCCTTTTCCAGCTGGATCCACAGTCACTCTTGAGGTTCACATGGGGAATTAATGGAAAGTGTGAAGATAACATGGTGGTTTGGGGGACCTGGCCACCCACTATATATCATCAGTGAGAAAAGGCCATCAGACCCCAGATGAACCCGTAGGAACAGTATCCACAATGAGTGAGAGCCCCACCCAGCTCTGAGCTGCTCAAGGCCCACAGTGAATCACCGTATTGAGGGAAAACAGGGAGTCTGACCAAAAAGAAGGTCTGCCATTCTTACTTCAGGAGGATTCATGGAAGGAATTTTTCCAGAAGACAAGACTGCTGGTCTTTGGGGAGGGAGGAGAGAGTTTTGTAAATGAGTTGACAAGAAAGTGAGGTTCAGATATCTGCAGAGCCTCATACATGCTGATATGTGGAACTCACAGGGACATGCGCTTTTGTGAAGACAAGGATTTTTTACAGGAAGAATTCTGGGTCAGCCAGACCTGGCAAAAGAACAGGATGTCTTGCTGGACATCCACTTGGAGACTGTGGACTAGCCGAAGTGAGGGCTCTGTGGCTGGGGTAGTTGGATAGATGAACGGATGATGGATGGACGGACTGGCAGATGTATGTATGTATATATGGAGAGTTCAACAAAGGTGTCGTGGGATGGATAAATACATCTGAATGGATGGATAGAGGGAAGGACATACAAATGGGTGTATATATAAAGATATATGGGTGATAGATGGATGGCTTCCAAGGTTCTACAATTACATGGTAATTTGGGCAAGGATTACCTAGTCTTCAGGATTTCACAGATCATTAAAATCTAGGGCATTGACATAAAGTTACCAGCTTCTCATTTTGTCGTTAAGAACATCAGTATAAATAACTACCACGTGTTGGAACAGATGAAACAGATCAGAATGAAATAAAGAGCAGTCATTCCCAAGCAGGGATCATTAATAATCTCTCTCTTCCTCTGTCTCTTCGACATTCATTTTATGTTAGTATTTTTAGATATTGTCCACATTTTTCTTATTTAATTGGTGCAGGTTTGAGAATGAGCAATAACGTGTGTTGTTTTCAATAACATCTCCTGAGCCACAGACTCTAATAACTAAAAGGGAATGAATTTATACCAGGGGTAAAACACTCATTGCCTTTGAGTCCAGGCAGGTACCATAGTTGAGGCGGGTGTGGTGTGGACTGGGGAACGAAGGGACAGTGAAAACCTGAGAGTCCACACTTCCCTAGAGACAGCAGGGCAGCCTCAGCCCCAGCCGACTGTCACCACACAAGGCAAACCCAAGGTGGCTGTCTAGATATTCTGACCTATATTGAGAGAAGTTGGACGTATGACTTTTTTGATGAACCGCATGATTGAAAAATATTTGCCAGGAATTCCCTGGTGGCCCAGTGGTTAAGAATTTGCCTGCCAATGCAGGGGACATGGGTTTCGATCCCTGGCCCAGGAACTAGGATCCCACATGCCACAGGACAGGAAGGCCTAGGCGAGTCACAGCTACTGAGCCTGTGTTCTACAGCCCGAACTCACAAGAGAAGCCACGGCAATGAGAGGCCCACGCACCTCAACTAGAGAGTAGCCCCCATCCGCTGCGACTAGAGAAAGTCCACACATAGCAACAAAGACCCAGCACAACCAAATAAATAAATACAAGTATTTGCAACTAATTTTTTAAACTGGATTTGTCTCCAGGCTAGCATCCTTGGTCCAATCAATAAACACACACACACACACCTGTGGATCCAGTTTGGTCCATGGGTCATGGGTTTGCAATTACTGCTCTAGATACCAGAGTTGGGATGGGCGGAGATGGAAAAAGCACCAAAAAGGACCACTAGAGAGCTTCTCTGATTAGGATGAGAGTCGAGGAGGGGCACTCCTCGAAAAAAAGCCACTGAGTTCCTCCTGGTGAATAATTTCTCCGCAGTCTATTTCTGAAAGAGCTGTAATTCGGGCTCTGAACAACCTATGATTTACATCCCAGCCGGTGTAAAAGATATTGTGCTGAGCCTTCCGAGTGTGCTCTGTGTGTTTGTATAAATCTCCCTACTCAAAATATCTCCCACAGTTGACTGACAGCCCGTGTAATTTAGCAGAAGGCTAAAAATTAAAATCTTCGAGCCTGCTGAGGGAGAGAAAGAATACAGTAACACTACCGCATCGCCCCCTCGCCCGGCCCGGGCTCGGCAGATGCCAGGGCTGTTCATTTTGGAGACGGAACAAAATATTTGTATTTAGATTTATTAAGTCATTATTCCACCATTTGTTCCAATGCGCTTTATTAAAACCAGATCTCATCTCTGTTTTGAAAGTATTACCTGATTTACATAAGCCGGTCCCAGCCCTAATTACCGCTTCCTTTCGTGTCTTTTCATTTCGAGGGAGCTTTGCTCTCCCCTCCTGTTTTTGTCGCCTGCCTTTATGGCCCATATGTCTGCCTTGAGATAGCAAGAATCTTCAACCTATAAATAGACGGTTCAGAACAGCCCCGCTGCCAGTTATCTGTCCACACATCAACATTACCATAATTGCAACAGTGAATGTGTAATCTCTCTAATCACACGTTCCAGTCGGAAAACTGGATTGGGTTTCATAAATTGTATAATTTGAGGCTTTCCTGAGCTAACCACTGGGTGGGTAGGCTGCTGCGGGTCATCCAGGGCTTGGCCGTGCCCCGCAGCCTGGCCCGGCCACCAGGGTGGCATAGTGACATACACACCTGCGGATAATGGTAGTGCCACCCTGGCTCTGGAATGAGGATGCCTGGGGAACAGGAGAAGCGTAACTTTTTGAGGCCTATTGAGAGGCTGGCACTTTGCACAGGCTCTTTTCTGATTTTCCTTCCATTAACCTTTTAGGGAAAATACCATAAACACTTGCCTCTTACAGATGACACCAAGGCTCCGAGAGGTTGAGTGAGTATCTGAGGGTCACACAGTAAACAGCTGAGACTCAGATGCATGTCTGAGATTCCATATGCCACTCTCGGTTAAGCAGCTTTCATTTACAACACAGCACAGCTGAAGGCTTCAGTGGATTCCATTTTTTGTTCCTCCAAAGTGCTTTCATTTCTGTCATTTTAGCTAATCCCCAGGACCAACCAAAGAGGTTTTTATAGATAACAGAACTGAGAGGTTAAGTACACTGTCCAGGGTCACACAGCTTGTGAAGTAGAACCGGGATTCCAGTCTAGGCTGGCTCCCACACTTTTAAGTGTTATTCCTAAAGCTTCCACAGCCCAAGTGCTGACTGGGGGTCTCTCTTTCCTCTTGCAGAGACTTTGTTTTCTTTGCCGGCCTCTCAGAAGGATGCTGTAATTGGCTTGATGTCAGCAGGCAGAGCCCTGGGGACAGGTGGAGAGAGAAGAGCAGCCGGCTTTCTTCCAGCACCCCAGAACCCCTGGGGACAACTCTCTCTCTCAAGCCTGGCAGGGGCCCAAGGAAACTGCCTCTGAAGCCCCCCACAGAGCTGCTGGGCCAAGGGCTTCTTTTGTTTTGTCTCAGGAGCTTCCTCTGGTCAATGTTATTCAAACTCAAGGTCTTTGGAGTAAGATGAGGAGGCTGATGACACCCTGATAGATGGACTGTTCCCCACAGACAGAGCGCCACTCAGGCTGTGCCTGGTAATTGCGCAGCTTTGCAAAATTTCAGATGTCTATCAGCGGCTTTAAATTGGGCGCTAATCAAATGATGGCCTTGTTACCAGGACGCTCCTTAGGGCCTCCCTCCCTCTTTCCCCCAGCCCTGTTTCTCTCAAAAGGAACTGTCTAATTCAACCCATTTAATTTTTCCAGATGAGGAAACTGACACTCAGAAAGGGGTAGAAACTCAAAGTGTAAGTACATCCCTAGTTCTTTTTGTGATGGTTGTTGAGCTGCATGCGTGTGTGTGTGCCCTCACACACACACACACACACACACACACATATCCCCCTACACTCCATCTCTCCATTTGTTAACTGGGTCTCCAAGCTCCTTTACCCCATTCTGAAGCACTTTAGCCAGCATTTTAGGCAAGAAGTCGGAGCCCAGAGTTTCCCCCCTCCCAGCCCTGTCCTTAGAGTGTCCCCAGGCCCCCAAGGAGTCAGAAAGCTTAGTTTTGGGGACTTCCCTGGTGGTGCAGTGGATGAGAATCTGCCTACCAACGCAGGGGACATGGGTTCAATCCCTGGTCGAGGAGGATTCCACATGCTGTGGAGCAACTAGGCCCATGGCCACAACTATTGAGCCTGTGCTCTAAGGCCCGTGCTGCAGAAGAGAA
This sequence comes from Bubalus kerabau, assembly GCF_029407905.1. Taxonomy (NCBI): domain Eukaryota; kingdom Metazoa; phylum Chordata; class Mammalia; order Artiodactyla; family Bovidae; genus Bubalus; species Bubalus kerabau. The sequence continues at coordinate 21,383,365 of NC_073633.1, read as the reverse complement.
GCCACTGAAATGAGAAGCAGAGCACCGCAACGAAGAGTAGCCCCCACTCGCCAAAACTACAAAATACCCCTGGGAAGCAATGTAGACCCAGTGCAACTAGAAAGAAAGAACTAATGAAAAGAAATTTTTTAAAAAAGAAAACTTTGTTTTCAAGTGGCTCTGTCATGGCCTCTGACCCGTGGGTGACCCACCATGAGCTTGCCCTCTATCTCTGGGCGTCAGAGCCTGGCCCAGCAGGTGGAGATGAGGACTTTGTACTCCTTCACTTCCCCTGCACTAGGTCTCTGAGCACCAAAGACAGTCCCGGGAACAACTGGGCTGAGTGGGCCGACCCCTGAGCTGGCCCCTGCCCAGGAAATGGTGAGGGAGTGAATGGATCACTGCTCTCAGAGTATGGTCTGCAGACCGCAGCAGCAGCATCCGGGAGCCAGTTGGAAGGGCAGTGTGTGTGTGTGTGTGTGTGTGTTGGGGGCCTGTTTCAGCAGGTCCTTTCGTGTTTCAGTGTGAGTTTGAGGATGGTGGGTCCTGATCAGCTGATGCCTGGAGATTCTTCCCAGATGGAGAGTCCTGAGTCCGTTCTCCCTGTGATGGTTCAGGCCCATCTCACGCATTCACAGCGAGCCAGCGCTTTCCCTCACCATCCTCAACAGGATGACTTTCTCCCACCACACGTCTTCTGTAGCGTCTTAAGAATAATGTTCCTCAAGTGCTCAACATGCTGCTTTCTGTTCTGTCATCTGCCCCACTGGATCCTGAGCCGCTGCCTCATCTTCGGGCTCCACATCTCCCTGGAATGCCTGGCGCACGGCAGGTGTGCAGAGCGTGTGTGGGTGTGCATTAATGGCACTGAGCACTGGGTCCCCAAGAAACAGGCTCTGTGGCTGACTCTGTTCTTGTTCTGGACTCTAGGGGAGACTCTTCATCATTTTACAGCCAGCAAGGCTCTATTATCATTTTTCCTGGAGTCAGACACAACTGAAGTGACTTAGCAGCAGCAGCAGCAGCTGGGGTTCTGCGGGCTGGCCCCACAAGAATCTCTCAGGTCACAGCAGGGAGCTCACCTTTCCTTCCCTGTTTCCCCTAGTGCCCACCTACGCCTGGCTGAGACTACCCAGTTGAGACATGTCAGGCTTGGACATATTAGTCATACCTGATGGCAGCTTAGCTCAGCCTAGAAAGATGCCTGGGTGACATCCTACACTGGTCCTGACCCAGATCTGGAGAGCTCATCGAGGGCTCATGAGCCAGTTCCCTAGGGGAGGGGAAGGGCTCCTCCCCTCTCTGAGAAGTGACCAAGCAGTTTGGGGAAGGGGGCCTGCAGTGCCCTAGCAAGCCTGGTCTCCTCCAGGTCCCAAATAGGTTCACCTCCTCCAGGAAGTCCTCCTTGGTGCCCTGACCCAGGAGGCAGGAGAGGTGGGTTTTCTCACGTGCCCCCTCCCCACACCCCAGCAAGCTCCTATTCTTGGTGCCTCAGGACCTCAGAGTCATGTGGGATTGAGACTTACCTGCCTGAGGGTGAGCAAGTTGCCCCCGTGGTTGGCCAGTTCCACATCCTGAAAAAGAAAGTAATAAAGCTGGAATGCCACCCCAACCCCCACACCTCCTCCACTTCCCTCTCCCCATTCACCCAGGTGGTACTCACATCATCAGCTCCCTGTGCCTCAGGGGTCTCCCACGTGCTCTTCCCTCTGCTGTTCCCCCTTCCCCCCACCCCCCCACCCACCGCCTGAAGCATTTCAAGCACATCACCCGGAGCTAGGGGCTGGGATGGCGGGGGTGGGGAGTGGGTGAGGGGGCTGGGGGCAGGTGGTCCAGAGTGGGATGGAGTATGGAGGACAACTGTCCAGTGAAATGGTATGGGAAAATAAAAGATAACAAAAATCATGCCCTGCCATTAAGCTGCTGTGTGACTTTGTGTGAGCCCCTTGCCCAATCTGGGCCTGTCAGATAAAAGAAGGCTTGGGTTTTCTATGACTGCAGCACTCTCCTCTAATCATAGGAAACAACTTGGAGGGTTGTGTGTACATGTGTGTGATTCCCCCAAGAACATGGGGGGCCCACCTAACCACATTTTGCTTCATGTTCTTTGCTTCCATCCCCAGAATGTGACCTGCTCAATGAACTACTTCGAGTCTTCTCCCAGTGCCTGCTGGGGGTTGGGTCCTCTGCTGAGTTCCCTGATTGGCCAATGCTTAACAAGGATTAGCCAAGTGTGCGAAGAGCTCAGGGGGATCGTCCTCCTTAGATGGCTTGGAGAGCCCCCGTGGGCAGAAGGTACATCCCTAGGGTGCAGGCTGGGAGGCGGAGATGGCAGATGAAAGCCCTGCTGGCTTCTCTGGCAGGCGCAGCCAGAGTGGTGTCTTGTTACCGAGTCTCTGAGCTAGCCACTGCACCTCTGGAATGTGAACAAGATAAGTCGGGAGATTTCCTGTTGACACTTGTCCTGGAGAGAGGGTCCAGGCTTCTGGTCTCAAGTTGTACAACACCTGGGCAGGTTGGCTCCGCAGGAGTCCTGGTGCTCATGGGGAAGGGTGCCTCGTACCAGCAGAGCCAGGCCTCCCCCTGCCCCCTGCCCACCACCCAAGGTGCAGGCAGGATTCCTGGTGGTGGGCCCCAGGGGGTCGTGAGGTGACCCGGAGCCCCTGTTCCAACCCTCTGCAGGGGAGCCCTGGCCGTGGATGACGCAGACCCAGATCAGACTGCCGGTCCCGTCCTCAGGGAAAGGCCTAGAACAGGCAGCCCCTACGTGAGGCCCTACTGTGTGCTGGGCAGTATGTGAAGTTTTCCCACACTCCCTTTTATCCCTACCATACAACTGAGAGGAAAAGGAAAATGAAATAACTTGCTCTGAATTACAACCATGCCCGTCTTTTGCCAAAGTCCGGGGCCCCAACCTTGGGTCCAACGTCCCATCCACAGGGGCGCGTGCCTGGCCCGAACTCCCTCAAGAGCTGACAGCCTCAAATATGACAAATATTTGACAAGTATGCCTCAGCTCAGTGATTCAAGAGGCGGCCAAGTCTAGATCAGGGGGTCTGACGAGCCCAGTTAACTCCAGGCATCCTGCAGCCCTGGCAGGGAACATGCTCCCGCTTACAGCTCCTCCGTGGTGGTGGTGGTGGTGTCCAGCTGGCCGGGTGACTCAACAGCCTGATTCCCACAATCTGGGAGGGTGAGCGCCCTCCCCCGGACTCAGCTTGGCTTTGTTGGCATGTCTTGGGGTACCTCGGCAGCCAGCAGCCCACCCCCCGAACCCATCAGCACAGCCCTGGGGCTCGGGCCAGCCTCCCCACAGCTCAATCACGGTGCTTGCCCTCTTTCTCAGCCCGCTGCCCTCTCCCCTGAGATCAGAGGCCACTTCTAAATTCCTCTGGCCACCTCAAGCCTCCCCTTGGCCAGGCTGTGGTGATTTCCTTGGCTCCAGCCCCAGAGCCCCCGTCCTGCCCCCAAGAAGAGTTCATCTCCCAAAGCAAACAGCTTGCTTGCCAGGCTCTGGGCCCCCGCCCCCAATGGTTTAGAGCAAGTCCTGTGTAAAGAGAGGGCTCAGGCCCAACAGGGGCATGGAAGCCAGAGAGGGAAGTGGATATTGGCTGGACTTTCAAACGGGATGTGTGGGAGGGCGAGATACGGTTAGCCAGTGCAGGTAGGGCGCAAGACCATCTGCTCCGTCCAAGAGAAACACAGCGCCCCACGCTGCAGCTCTCACCCTAGGAGGCGGCCAGCCGGAGAGAGCTGCACTGCGACCTTGAGCAAGGCTGTGACCTTGAGTGAGGGTGGCAGCTTTCACATCCTCTCCCCACATCTGTAAAATGGGCACAACTGCTCCTGCTAGCCAGGGTTATACAACACAACACACACAACTTTCTCTCTAAAGGGGCTGGCTGGCAGGAGGCCTGCTCCAAAGTGCTCCAGACACGATTATTTCTTTCCATTCCGTGCACGAGTCCAACAGGCTTTGTGTAATCTTCGATGGCTCTCATTTCGCGTTCGTCATTCTGGGAGCCTGTGGGAAGGGACCTACAAGGCACTTCGCAAACGGTGCCGAGATCTTTGTGCCGCGCGTTTGTGCTCCTGTCCTCCCAGCAACCCGCGAGGGAGTGGGTAGACCTCACCCATCGCCCAGACCTCCCACCTCAACACACATGCTTGACCCAGCGAGGAGCCAGAGGTCACAAACAGGAAGATCATTCCCCAAATTAGGATGGCTACAGAAGATAACTTTGTTGAGCCCTAAGTAAGTGCCAGCCACTGGGGGTGGCACTTGGTGGCACCGAGATGCAGAAGTTCTGCCAGAAAGTCTCATGGGGCAGAGGTGGAGGAGGGTGCCTACATCGCAGACAAGTGTAAAACAGGCCAAAGAGAGGTGTGGCCACCTTGCCTACAGGATTCTGTTTCAGTGAGAAATCAGTGCTGAGTGGAGCATCCTGGAGGAGGGCCCGAGGACTCTGAAGGATGAGCAAGAGTTTGCAGGGTAAAGTGAGAGAAAGGGCATGGAGGCCCCATGCCCTGGCCAACCAGGGGCCTGGGAGGCTCTTCCAGAACCTTCGGGCGCAGGGAGGAGCCTCGGTGCTCCTCACAGGTGACTCTGCAGGTATGGGGAGGTCCCTGGGGGACATCAAGACACACCCACCGAGGAGGGACATGTGTGAAACCTCTGACCCAGCCTCAACCTTCAGGAACTGGTTGGGTGAGACGAGGCTCACCCCTGGCATATTTCAAGAGCAGTGCTAACCAGCTGGGCTCCAGCTATGGGCGTGGCCTGAGAGATCAGATATCACTTCTTTCTCGGGTGACTCTGCGGACCCCTGGACGAGCAGACCCATGTACCCAGGTGTGCACACTGATTTCAGAGACTCAGAGGTGGTCCCCCTCCCCTGCCATCAAGGAAGCCCCACGATGATCCAACTCCTGTATTCTACAGGTAAGGAAATTGGGGGGAAATGGGCCTTGCCAGAGGTCCGCATGAGTCAAGGCAGAATTGGACTGAGACTGCTGGCTTCTACAGGTTCTCTCATGGGCACCTGGCTGCTGTCGCGTTCTCAATACGTGTTCCTGTGCAGATGCAGTCTTCAGGGTTCTGTCACATGATGGAAGGGAGCTTGCACTTTCAAGGAAAAACCTGCTCCCTCCCCAAGACTCCTCTCTTAGTAAAACCTTCTCACTCTGGTCCCCCATGCGCAGTCCTGCTGGTCAGCTGTATCTCCATGGCTCCATGGCAGGTCCCAGCATCCACCCAGGTTATACACAGGCATCCTCCCCCCACAGCACTCTCCATGGCCACCGCTGGCTGGATTTGACTCATTCCAATCCAATCTTATCCCTTTATCAACAAGAGTCCACGCCCTCCTCACCCCGCTGCTAGGGCTTTTACCACAGCTAATAAAATATTTCTAAAGCACATAAACAGGTGGCTTTTCTGCTTAAAATCTTGCAGAGCTACCCAGTGGCCTTGAAAATTAAGTTCATGCTGTCTATATGGTCTACAGGGACACTCGTGGCCAGTCCCATCTGCCCAGAATTGCCCCCACCTGCTTCATGCCCACTGCATCTCGGCAGTAGCTGGGCAAAGGCTCCTTGCTTCTAGATAATTCGTTTCCACCCATCTTTCTGTCCAGAGGAATGAGATGTGCGTGGGCCAGCTGAATACACTTTTACCTTAAGCTTGGCTTTTGTACTTGGTTTTTAAATCCAGTTCCCTTTCGACAGAAACGTTCTCAAGTCCTCCTTTCTATTCTGATTTTGGGAAACCCTCACACACAAGAGAATCATTTGTAAACATCCTTCCATGGTGGTTTCCTTCCATAGGCTCACACAACTTTTTTTATGTCGAGAGTTTTTCTGGGGCTTGAAATGAAAGTCATGAGAAAGGGTCATTATGAGCATCAATGTCTAGCAGTGTGCAGTGACCCATTGGCTGATGAATAAATAACGTAATCAAGAAGTTCAACCCATGGATTCATCAGGAACAAGGGCTGATATTCAAAGTCCCAGACAGTTCAGTTGGAAGAATAATAAAAGCGCAGCTGAGATGGGAGTCTGGGACACCCCCCTCCCCAGCCCCCACCCAGGCTCTGCTTCATGGCAGACCTCACAAAAGCACAGCCCAAACGATCTTCATTCCTGGGCTCTCATAACTGGACTTGCAGCTTTCTCGAACAACGCTCCCTGTGTTATGTCTGCAGTTTGTAGGATCTGATAAGAGACTGGATTCAAAGTTCAAAAGGGACCACACTTTGTAAATAGTTTCAAAGAGAAGCACTACTTATGCCTGGGAGGAGATATATGGTAGGAGATGAGACAGCCTTCAAGTTAGACAAGCTAAGGGGGAATCCCAGAGCCACTCTGTGGACCACGGCAAATTGCTGAATTTCTCCATCCCTGGTGTGTCCTTATCTGCATGGTGGAGACCGTAATGAACTCACTTCCTTGGGTGGTAGTCAGTGATAATATGCAAATAAGCATATAGTCTGTGCTCAGTAAATAGTATTTGTGGAGGGGGTGATTGCCAATGAAACTGCTAAAGTGAGCAGAACAGCTTATCCATACTTGTTGAAGATAATTATTGGCAGAACGAGACCATCACTGTGACGACAAATGGTATAGACCAGTCACCTAGAACGGCAGTTCAGGACTCCCCTGGTGACCCAGTGGGTAAGAATCCACCCACCAGTGCAGGGGACACAGGTTCAGTCCCTGCTCCAAGAAGATCCCACATGCCCAAGGGCGACCTTCACGCCGCAACTACCAGAGCCCTCGTGCCTATAGCCTGCGCTCTGCGACAAGAGAAGCCACGGCAATGATAAGCCTGTGCGTTGCAATGAAGAGGAGCGCCCACTCGCTGGAACTAGCGGAAGCCCACACACGGCAACAAAGACCCTCATTTATTTATAGCCTAAATAAACAAAAAAATAATTAAAAAAAAAAAAAGAACTGCAGCTCAGAAAGGGAGACCTTGAGTCAAAGCCTACACAAGGACAAGTGGCAGATGCAAAGGGCTGAATATGGACCCCAAAGAGATCAAGTCCTAACCCCTAAAGTCTGTATAAAAGTGACCTTATTTGAATAAAAAGGATGGGTGGAGGTATGATTAAAGACTTTGAGGTGGGGAGATTACCATGGATTGTCCAATGAGTCTTCAATGCAATCACAAGTGTGTTTTTAAGGAACAGGCAGGACTTCCCTGGTGGTCCAGTGATTAAGAATCCACTTGCCAAAGCAGGGACACAGGTTCGATCCCTGATTCGGGAAGATCCCACGTGCCATAAGGCAACCAAGCCAGTGCACCGCCCGCTACTGAGTCTCAGCGGCCTGAAGTCCATGCTCTGCAACAGGAGAAGCCGCTGCAATGAGATGCAACTAAAGAGCAGCCCCCACTCACTGCAACTAGAGCAAGTCCTCACACAGCAACAGAGACCAAGTGCAGCCAAAAATAAATTAAAATTTTTTAAAAAGAGAGACAGGGGGAGACTTGATACACAAACACAGAGGAGAAGGTAATATGAAGACAGAAGAGAGAGAATTGAAAGTGCTGGCATTGAAGACCAGAGTGATGGAGCCGTAAGCCAAGGGATGTTGGCAGCCACCCGAAGCTATAAGATGCAAGGAACAGATTCTCCCCTGGAGCCTGCAGAGGGAGTGAGGCCCTGCTGACTCCTTCGTCTTGGCCCAGTGGTACTGATTCGGGATTTCTAGCCTCCAGAGCTAGGAGAGAAAAGCTTTCTGTTGTTTTAAGCCCCCAAGTTTGTGGTGATTTGCTACAGCAGCCCTAGGAAACTAATACACCCAGGGTCATAGATTCTAGCCTAGTTTACTCACATGAAACCTAGACTCAGAGAACAGTAGCAACTCACCCAAAGCCACACAGCATTAGCCTCAAGGCCAGGGCCAGACCAAGTTATGCAATCCCTGCCCCGCTGTGCTTCCTCTTCCCTTGCCCAGCTTCCTCCCCCTAGGAGGCCTTAGACCCCTGCCCTGGACATCCTTGGTTGCCATAGTGATTTTATCTTTACTTACTGCTGCCCCTGGGTGAGATGAGCTAGTACCAAATGCTGTCCCTGTGGTCACCAATGCCCCCTGCCCAGATGTCCACTGTGTCACAGGTTGGGTTCTTTGGGAGAAGACTCGGAGTTTGGGATGCTGGATCTTTATTAAGGATCTACACCAGGGAAGGAATCGGGGAGGAAGTAGGATTGGGAAGGAGAATCGAATTGCAGTGCAGAACTGACAAAGCCTCCGCCAGCCCCGCAGGGAGTTGTCCAGCTGGAGCAGCCCAGACCCAACACTCGCATCTGGCTCGGTCACCCGGTGCCGGCTGCCCTGAGCAGGGCATGACCTCCACCTGGGTGGGTCTCTGCAGTGAAATCCACGGGGGGCCACCTGCTAACTGCCCTCCCTGCAGCTGGGCAGAAAAGCCTTCCCTAACGGAGGGCCGGCACGTGCAGACCACAGCCCAGCACTCCCAGGCATCCTACAAGCAAGGGCTGTATCCCAATGGGGCCTGGATGGCTTGCAGAACTGCAGCCCCACCCTCCCCAGTGGCCAAGACCCTCCCCACTCAAAATGGGATATGTGCACAGGTAGCCCAGATTCCATCTGGGAAGCTGTGAGAAATGCAGACTGTTTTGGACCCCACGGTCCATCTGAGAAGCATGCTCTATCCCAGGGGTAGGACAACTCCAGGCACCAAATCCAGTAAGCACCTGACTTCATAGGTCCTTTGCGCTAAAGATGATTTTTGCCTCTTTTACGAAAAAGAACATGTAACAGAAACTGTATGACCCCCAAAGCCTATTCAGTTATGACATAGCCTTTTGCAGAAAACTCTCCCCAACCTCTGCTCCAGAGGGACCACCAGCAGGGGAAGATGTGGGGTGCTGAGATCACTCCCTGGAGCCCTCCTGGTGTTTGAGGCCAGCCCTCTGCCCCTTCCTCCCACATCCTGACTTCTTTCCTTCTTTACCACCTCTTTCCCTTCTCTTCCTCCCACTTTCTTTGATTTGCTCCTCCCCTCCTGCTTCCTGGCTTTTCTGTCTCCAGGGTGTGTGTGTGTGTTTCTTTCTGTTGGAGCTTTCTTTCTGTTGGAGCGTGCATGTCTCAAGCTCTCTCTCACTCCTGTCTGAGACAGGCTTTGTGTCTGCACATCTCTGTCCGTTTCGCCCTGCGTCCCTCCCCACACTCCAACTACAGATCAAAAGCGTCTTCACCCTGCACCCAGGGTGGTGAGCACAGGCTGCTGTTTGGAGCAGTCGTGGGCATGGCAGGTAACCTCCTGTCTTCAGTCCTGCCACATCTGCACCTGCTCCACGAGTGCTCACAGCTTCAGGCTTTCTCTTCTCAGCTCTGTCTGCACCATGGTCTCTCCCTGCCCCCAGATCTCCCTTCTCCATGAGGCCTTTAATCTTTGCAGCTTTTTTTTTTCCTTCAACATCCCCGATTCTCTTGTGAAATGCAAATTAATTAGCGTCTAATTACTCACCCGGCGCTGCATGTAGAGCCTTCTCTTGTTAGGCTCCTGTCGAACAGCTCTCTCATCTGCTGAGAACCGGGCCCATGAGGAGCAATTCCAGTTCAGGGAGGCAGACAGCAGTGAAGAGAAGGCCCTCCCCCCTGCCTCCACACTTTGTCAGCACCCACCTCATCAGTGGCTCCCAGAGACACAGCCAGGTCGGGCAGCTGCCCGCCACTCATCCTAATTGCCGGCATCATTCTGAAAATTTATGGTGTCGAGGTCTGTGAGAGGCCAGGAGTGAGACTGAGCCGCTGTCCTCAGGGAGGTGACTGTGGGGCTGAGAAGCCAAGCCCTCTTTGTGTAACAGGTGTTCCCTCGTGTGACCCTCCAGGCAGCAGGTGATGAAACAAGATCTAGTCTTGAAACTTGGACAGACTGAGTTCAAATGTGGGAGGTGAATGCCAGAGCGCCTGAGCCTATCCTAAGCCGTAGTATATAATCTCCAGTCCTGGAGAGGCGGCGGGAGCAGAAGGAAGAGAACAGGGCTCCACCAACCAATCCCTGGGAGACTTTAGGCCTGGATGCTCGAGCCTCACTTTCCTTATCTGGGAAATGATGAGAATGGGGCTAGCAAGGCGAAAAGAAGCCTCCGGCTCCAAGTGCAGAGCATGGGCTGGGCGCAGTGTAGGCGTTTCAATAAACGTCCATCTTATTTTTCTTTGCCTTTATGACCCCAAGGGGTAGATCTGTGCTGGATGGACCTGGAGTTGGATTTTTGTCCAGCACACAGCCCAGGTGGCTCAGTGGTAAGGAATCAACCTGCCAATGCAGAAGATGCAGGAGACATGGGTTCCATTCCTGGGTCAGGAAGATCCTCTGGAGGAGGAAATGGCAACCACTCTAGTATTCTTGCCTGGGAAACCCATGGACAGAGGCGCTTGGTGGGCTACAATCTGTGGGGTTGCAAGAGTCGGTCACGACTGAGCAACTGAGCACGCACATGCATGCAGCCCCCAGCTTGGGTCCCTGGCCCACCCTCCCAGCCTCTCCCAGTACAGTCACCACGGTCACCCCCGGGAGCCTTGTCTATCCCAGCCAATCCTTACAGAAGTTGAAAGATCAGGCTTCCACCCACTAACTGGAAGAAAGAGATCACCCTCCACTGGCCTGAATTTGGGAAACTCAGCTCTGAGAGCTAGACTCCTGGAACCCATCATCCCAGGGCTCACCCACAGAGGCTCACCCTGACAGCCCGCAACCCACCTCACCATGTCCTGAAGGTCCTCAGGCTTCATCAGTCTGCCTACATGGTCTGTCTGTCCCATTCCAGTCCCCTCCAGCCCCGCTACCCTCACTTCAACTGGCTTAGAGCAGCCTCACCTCTTCCCAGCTCTGATCACTTCCCTCCAGACTGAGCCCTGTTCCCCGCAAACCCCATTTCTGATGCTTATGGCTCACATGAGACCACCAAGTTCAGAATTCTCTACGTGTATTTCCTGATGGTCTGAGTAGGTGTGAGTGTGGTTCTGTTTCTCTAGCATACTATCAGCACGTTAAAGGAGGGGACAACTCCAGACCCCCGAGGACCATACCAGACCCCAAGAAGATTGAGTGCAGCGCAGTGCTGGGACTACAACTCACCCAGCCAGCATCTGGGGGCCTGAGCGGATGACCTGATGTACAGCCTCACCCAACTCACTGGCACCAGCTCGGCAGATGTGTTTGATGAAGATTGGAGAAGATAGGGGTGAGAGGGCACGTGGGTGCCTCGAGCAGCCACCCTGTGCTGGGCACAGACGCTAGCCCTAAGGTCTTCCAAGTATGCACAACCATTTCGTGCTCACAACAGCCTTGTCTTGTTCTTCCCCCTTTTACGGTGGGGATCTGAGCCTGGTGGAGCTTCAACAACCAACCCAAGCTTATACAGCTACATACATGGTGGGGCCCAGCTTGCACCAGGCCTATCTCCATGTGGAGTTCAAGGCCTCTCTGGTTGGCCCAGTTGCTCAGAGCTCTCTGCCCTCTCCCTCTGGCCTGGGTTGGCAAATGCAAGCCAGTTGGCTCAACCCTTTGCTCTGCTGTTGGCCTCTGGAGCCCCGATGGCCTTTGGTCTTTCTTTCCTGGCCAGGCCCTAGGGGCTAGAGCTGGAAATCTTCAGTCCTGGGGAGGTTCAGGCCACTCTGTATGTGGGACACTGGAGGGGACAGAGGCTGTGCCAACCACCAGGCCAGGGGCCCATGGGGCTTGTGACCCTGCCTGGGGTAACCAGGTCCACAGGCTCTCACCAACCAGGTACAAGTGGCTGCAGCTGCAGCGGGCTCCTCTGCTCAGCAATGCCGCGGGTGCAATGCCTTCACTCTACCGATAGGGAAACTGAAAGCAGAGGAGGGAGAGAGCTCACGCAGGACCTCAACAGAGCAGGGCCTGGACCAGGTGCCCTGACGCCGCTCCAGGGCTCATCCTGCCGGTCCCAGCTCAGCTTCACAAATGTGCAGAGAGCCGCGCGGCCCCCGGACACAGCAGCTTGACTGCACACTGAAAATTCCAGTGAATTTTCCTGGAGGAAAGGCTGTGAGGTGGATCAGGCCCGGTTCAGCACACAGGTCTCCAGGTGCATGGGCTGAAGCCAGGAAGGAAGGTGGCTTTCCCCGCTGAGCCGAGTGACAGGCCAAGGAGTAGAGACAGAGGCCTCAAAGGACAGAGAGGACCCCAGGGGCGGCCCTAATACTCTGTGATGGGGTGGGGACTACGAAGTCTTGGCTGCCCCTTGTCCCTGCACCCCGGGGGAATGTCCTGGCACGCTGGCGGCCCTCGAGGCCAGCATTTCCCAAGATGGCTGTTGAAATCCTGCCCTGCGCTGCCAGGATGGCACTGGCAGCAAGCACCTTTCCCAAACCTCACCTCACCTCACCCCACCTCACCTCACCTCGGGAGCTCAGTCTCCTCCCACTCTGTGAGCTGGACTGCCAGCGTGTGTGTCCACGTGCATGCAGCACCTGGCCCTCCTCCTGTGTGTGGGTCTTCCCCACCCTCTGATGGAAAGATCTCTGTGTCCACAGAACACACATCTGCTGCATTGCCCGGGCTCTGCCCTGACCCCTTCCCCTCCAGCAACCTCGGAGAAACCAGGCCAGTCCACCTACATCACACCCTCCCTCAGGAAGCCATGCGGGGTCTGGGCCGGGACGTTGACTCGGAATGAGACAGGTCCTGCTTTTGGGGAGGAGCCAACAGTCGGTGGAACAGAGAAAACATGGGTGTGACTCACCGCAACGCAGGCTGGAAAGCGGGTACTCCTGCGAAGTGCTAAGGGATGAGGACAGGGCTCTCCAAGTGAGACCCAGCTCGGCTCCCTGAGAGAGGTGGCACGTGCCCTAGAGACAGATGCATGGGGCTCGGCACCGTGTGATGCCTAATACATCGTGATGCATTAGGAAGATCTTAACTGTGCAAGGAATTTGATTGAAGGACCTAGAGATGAGAGAAGCAAGAAGCAGGGATGAAGGACCTTGGGTGGCAGGGTAGGGAGCCGGAGAGGGGCAAGAAGCAGGGAAGTCATACGACTAGATTTCTGAAAATAAATCACTCCAGCCTCAGGGTCAACAATTGAGGGATGGAGGCAGAGGTAGGGGAGGGTAAAGGGCAGCTGCTGAGACCAGCACAGAGGGGACTACAATGGCCCAGGGGAGAGAGCGAGCCCAGGCGATGCTGAGAAGGGTACAAGAGAGGAAGCAAACTCCAGAGACAGGTAGACAGTGGAAGTGACAGAATTGGTGACTGATGGCAAGGTTGGGGGCAGGAAGGGGCAAGATTACAAAGGTAGGAGCGCTGTGGGGCCCACCTTTCTTGCTGGGGTGTCTGGCTGGCTGCAAGTGTGTGATGCTGGAGGAGACAGCAGGGAGAGAAGTTTGGGGAGCTCAGGAAAGAGGTCGACCCTGGAGATGGTGGCTGAGAGTCATGAGGTGGGAGGGAAGCCAAGGAGAAGATGAGGGACCCAGACAGGTGCCAGTTGGGAGTGACAGCAGAAGGGACAGGACCTGCATATGAGGACTCTCCCCTCCCCACGCCCCACCCCTGCCTGCTCTCTAACCCTGCAAATCAGTACTCTACCTGTCAGAAACTGTCTGCTTATTTATGATCATTCCCCACCCCCCACACTGTTCCCATGGCAACAATCCTTCCCCCTCAGCCTGTAGGGGTTGGTGTTCAAAACTGCCAGGGAGCTCACAGCCAAGTTCCTGGCCACACAGCTACAGCCATTGCAGGCTGAGGCCAGGAGATTCAGCAGCCCCCTCACCCCACCCTGATGGCCTCCTGTACCAGCATGCCCCCCGCGCCCCCCACACTGGGCACAAACAAACATCTCCCCCCTCCACAGCCATCCTTCTGTGTCCAACCCAAGACAGACGTTCCACAAACGAGAAACCCCCATTCTGTGTTAGGTCATTGGGGCTTATTTGTTACTGCACCATCGACCAGCCTGTCCTGACTAATACAATCCCCGTGCTGCGATGACACCATGCCAAGCAAGCCACTTATTTCCCGCTTCCCCCAGCCGGGACAGTGGGGACCATCACCGCCTCAGCCCACCTTCACCTTTCCAAGCTCCCCGATCCTCTACTGCCCTGAACTCCAGAAGCCCTCTCTACACTCCCTCACATTGTCACATCAGCTGGTCTTTCCACTCCCCATCTGAACTGTGGGCTTCTTAGAGCGAAAATCAGGCCCGAGCTGCCTTTGTGTTGCTCAGAAAACCAAATGCTGTGCTGAACGTGTGGGAACTGAACTGAGAGGCCCTGCAGGCGCCTCCGCCACATAACATCCTCGATCCGGGCTTCCCTTCCTTCCCTACTCCGTCCTGCCTCCAAGATCCCATCGGGGGAGCAGGAGAAAGCCACGACAGAGAGATGGAAAATATTCCTGGTATTGTTCTAAGGTCACAGCCTGTGGTTGTGGGAGGAAGTGGAGGGGGGTTGGGAGATGGGGAGGAGAGGTTAACAAGATTAAAAAAGCCATAATGAGACCACAGTACAAACCCTGCAATTATGCTCCCAAATTTAATCAAAACAGCTTCCCGCACTGGGTCTGTAATGCATCTAACAGGCCCCGTCAGGTTCTGCCTCCCAGGCCTGGCCCTTGAGATACCACAGAGCGCAGAGATCTTCTGCAGAGCTCCAGGGAGGCGGGGAGGGCCTGCCTTCCAGCACCACCCCCCACCCCACCCCACCCCAGCCCAGCCCACTGAGATAGGAGTATAGGGCACCACGTGGCTCTCTTTCTTTCTCCACTCCTCCCCATCACCTCCCCCTGCTTCTCATCTCTGCCTCCTGCTCTCTCATCTTATCCAGCTCCACTGCTACCTCTGCAGTGGGCTCTTCATGGAAATGACCACCATCTGTGACCCTGAGTTTCTTAGGAAGGGTTCCCTCAGAAGCCCCCCCACCACTGCCCTGGGATGATTCCTTTCTTAATCAGAACCCAGAGCAGATCTGGGCTGGCCTGCATGTGTTGACCTTCTTGGGAAGAGAGTACTGTCTCCAAATGGTTTTGGTCTCCCTGGGCATTTGGAGATCAGTACCTTTAGTAGGGGTTGTTAGACACTCACTGATGATCTCTATGTTCCCCTCCTTGTCCCAGCCTCCCTTGTGAAAGGGTTGGGGCCATGTGACTACTTCTGACCCATGGACTGTGGCTTCCAGGTCAAGGATGGAGAAAGAAACATCCTTTCTCCATCTCTCTCTTCCCTTGCCCTGGTGATAGGTTTTTTTTTTTTTTTTAATTGCTTAATTTTAATTTCTCTTGGCATTTCAGTGAGGGTAGTGATAACTATAATAATAATATTTGCTGTCTTTTATTATGCGATTGCTAAGTATCAGGTATCATAATAGATACTTTATCTGCATTAACCAACTTAATTCTCCTGACAACCTGTATTACCTAGACATTGACTCCATTTTACAGATGAGTTAGTAAGATGATATGTATTTTGATTGGTGTACAACAAGGTGAGAAGGCTACCCAACCCGCACTGGACCTTTACAATATGGTAGTTTATAGGAGGGGCTTCCCTGGTCACTCAGATGGTAAAGAACCTGCCTGCAATGTGGGCGATCCAAGTTCGACCCCTGGGTCAGGAAGATCCCCTGCAAAAGGGAATGGCTACCCACTCCAGTATACTTGCCTGGAGAATTCCATTAAAAATTGCATTAAAATATTTTATGCAATAAAAACACAACAGGAAGAGTTTCAGAGAGCTTCTGGGTTGGTGAACACATGGAGATCTGGAGTGAGCTCCACACCGATTCCCCTTAGCTTGCCTGGTGTATCACTTCCCTCTGACTGTTCCTGAGCTCTAGCCTTTCATTCTGAGTTCCAACCATTTCAGTCTAGTAAGTGGGCTTCCCAGGTGGCTCAGTGGTAAAGAATCCTCCTGCCAATGCAAGATATGTAGGTTCAATTCCTGGGTCAGAAAGATCCCCTGAAGAAGGAAATGGCAACCCACTCCTGAGAAATCCCATGGACAGTGGAGCCTGGCATGTTACAGTCCATGGGGTGGCAAAAGAGTTGAACATGACGTGGTGACTAAACAACAAAATCTAGTAAGTAAAGTGTTACTCAGAGAGGGCATGGCAACCCACTACAGTATTCTTGACTGGAGAATCCCATGGACAGAGGGCCTGGTGGGCCACAGTCCATAGGTTTGCAGAGTTGGACATGACTGAAGCAACTTAGCTGGAAAGCAAAGTGTTACCTTGAATTCTGTGAGCTACTCTAGCAAATTAATTGAACCCAAGGAGCAGGGTCACAGAAACCTCTGATTTATAGCTACTTGGTCAGTGGTCCAGGTGACAGCCTGTACTTGTGATTGGTACCCAAAGTTGGGTAGGGAGGCAAATTCATAGGACTGAGAATTTAACCCATAGGATTCAACTCTAACTCCAGGCAGATAGCGTCAGAATTGAGTTGACTTGTAAAGCATTTACCTGGTATTAGAATTGCTTGTTGCGGGGGAAAATTCCACACATCAGAATTGGTGTCAGAATTGAAGATGTCGGTCTAAGATCAAGCATAGTCTGGGTAAGGGTGGTCTAGGCTCAAAGACGAGTTTAGATTCTTGGCATTTTCTAATCTCCAAAGGGAAAGAGGAGTGATTGTTCTCTGACACCAAGGACCTAGGGTATTTTGTCAGCCAGGGGCTGAGCTTTCCTGTAAGACCCTCCTCTGAAACAGCTCAAGGAGGATTCCGGTCCATTCCAACCCATCCCATGCATTCATGCAACAAATGCTGTTTGAAGGTACTCCCCATCTTTGTCCTCCGGAGGAAGGAGGAGACAGCAGGGAGAGCAGAATGCAGACTTTCCACCTGGAAGACCTGAAATAGAGCACAGCTGGCCTTGGGCTGGACCCCTGGCCTCTCTGAACCTCATTTTCTAAACAGAGCTAATAATACGCTTCCACTTCCCTATCTCCTAGGATGGTTTTGAGAATCAAGAGACTTTCTTTGACAAAGGGGGTTGGAGGTTGTTATTAAGAAGATAAGGACTTAATTCCTTGAGATACAAAGTAGACAGTCATTAGTGTAGTTTGAGAGGTACAGATAAGGGGTTATGAGAAAAAGGCAAGGCGAGAGAGAGGGGACTGTCTGGGATGACGAGGAAGAGAAAAAGCACTGAGTTTGAAGAATGAATAGAATCCCGACGGACAAAAACGGCAGAGAAGGTCTAGCCCAGCAGGGGACAGAGAGAGTAAAGCTGTAGAGGCTAGAAACGCTAGAGCAGTTTGCAGAAACAGTACAGAACACCATGGATATGTGCAGGGGTCCTTGGGAGAGAACACTGTAAGTGTGTCTGGGGAGGTGGCAGAGTGCCTTGGACACCAGGCAGAGGCATTTGGACTTCATTTGGTGCCCAGGCGTGGGAATTTGTTAGACATGCGCATTTGCAGGCTGCACGCCAGGCCTTCTGAAGGAGAAACTCTTGGGGGGCTTGGGCAGGAATCTGGGTTTTATCAAGCCCTCCTGGGGATGCTGACACCCTCTCCAGTGGGAGACCCACTGATGTAGCAGGTACTGTCAGCACCCAACCCTGCCAGCTCCCGTCCGCCACCATCCTCTGAGATGGGCTTCTTATGGCCACTGAAACCAGCCCTGCCTAAGCACGAAAAAACTGGGACTGTCAACAATTAGTGTCCCAGGGAAGCAGCAGTCACTCAATGGCTGACAGGAACTGGTGCTGCGTCCCAGCCCCCTAAAGCCTCAGATGTGTGGCTGAGATGGGGTTTCACACTCCATTCCGCATGCTCACGGTCATGGGGTCCCTGAGGTAACAGACCCTGCCTGTGTGGGGCACCTCCCCTCCCCGTCTGACTTCTCTACTCCCATTGCCCAAATGAAGCACTGCCGTTGGAGCCCTTGTCTCTGCTTCGGGGAAGCTGAGATGGTTCACGCATGTGTGTACAGAAATACTCATGCGGTACCTCTTCTGTTCTCACAGAAGTACAGGCCAGAGTGGGGAGACTGACCTCCTGGGCTGGGAATGGCACTGGTTTGACTCTTCCTCTGAACTCTAGCCCTCCCTTCAAAAAAACCAAAGCAGCTTCTGCATCCGGCAGCCTGCATTTTCCATAGCTGTAAATCGGGGCAGCTTACCTGTTGTCTTTGTACTTTGGTTTCCTCGCCTGTAAAATGGGCATAAAAACATTGGGTTGGCCAAAAAGTTCATTTGGTGGTCCAGTGGTTAAGAAACTGCCTGCCAATGCAGGGGATGCGGGTTCGATCCCTGCTCAGGGAAGATCCTGCCTGCTGAGGAGCAGCTAAGCCCATGCACCACAACTACTGAAGCCCACACGCCCGAGAGCCCAGGCTCTGCAATAAGAGAAGACACTGCAGTGCGAAGCCTGCACACCGCAACTGGAGAGTAGCCCCCGCTCTCTGTAACTAGAGAAATTTCACGTGCAGCAACAAAGACCCAGCACAGCCAGAAATAAAAAAATAAAATTTGGGTCCTTTTGGGTGTAAGATGCTACAGAAAAGCTCAAAGGAACTTTTGAACCTAATACTTCTTGTTAAGATCTTAGACCAGTACTGCTATTGGTATTGCTGTGGCTGTTCTTGTTCTTACTGATTATATTTCTAAGTTTGGAAAACTCCTGACTCTTCACTTATTACTGTATATTCATCCCCTAGCTAGTGGCAGAACCAGGTTCAATCCCGCAACTGGCTAACATGAGACCCCTGCTACTGAACCCCTCATGCTATGTAAGGGTAACATAATTAAACACCAAAATGAAGGAAGAGTTTTTAACCTCAGAACTTCCTTTCAAATTCTCCATATTGACATGGTTCCAAGAGGGAGCAGGTTGAGGAATGCCGTTTTGGCATTCCTCCGCTGTGAGACCAGAGAAACCACATCATAGAATTGAAATCAGATCAAGGAATTTGGGTTCTGGGGCTAGTTCTGTAGCTACTGAGCTCTCTGATCTTTGGCAGGCCATTTCCTCCCCAGGGTCTTAGTTTCTCCGTCTATAAAGTGAGTACACACAAATCCCTGCCTCGCCTACAGGGTTGTAGGGAGACTCAGGCTAGTCTGGCTGGTGCTTGGTGCTAGTGGGGAGAGACAGGTATGAGAAATCCCCCTGGCCTGTCCATGCTCAGGTAAGAGGGCATCAGAGGAGAGGAGCAGAGAAGGGAAAGCAATGTTTATTGAGCACTTACTATGTGTTGAGTCCTGGGTAAACGGCTTCACCCTCATGTAATTTTCCCAACAGATTTGTGAGGGTGGGGATGTTATTCCGATTTACAGTAAAGGAAAGAGAGGCTCACGGAAGAAAGACAAGTTGCCAGTTTTGGCAGAGCTAAGATTTAGGCTCCAGTCATCTCCAAAGTGTGGCCCTTTCTGCCAGGCCACACTGCTTCTTACTTGGGGTTCACAAACAGACTGGGGTGAAGCCTCACTGGGAAGCAGCTGGGACATGGGGAAATGACGCCACTGCAAAATGAAATGAGAATACAGTAATATAAATATTAGGTGTGACAATAACGTAAAGGAGGAAGTACTGTAAGGCCTCACAGGGGAGCAGATATTTGCTCTAGGTTTTGGAAAACACGAAGTTTTTCATAAAAAAAAAAAAAGATTCTTCAGAACAAAAGGAATTGCATATAAATGGCAGGGAGATATCAAACAGCTTGGCCACTTGAGGAACTGTGAATGGATCTCAATTATGAGAGATAGGACCACACTATCCTATAATTTAAAGAGGTAAAAGTGTATCTCCTTAGCAATTTGGGCTTCCCACCTGCCAATGCAGGAAACACAGGTCTGATCCCTGGGTTGGAAAGATCCCCTGGAGAAGGAAATGGCCACCCAGTCTAGTATTCTTGCCTGGGAGATCCCATGGACAGAGGAGCCTGGAGGGCTACGGTCCATGGAATCGCAAAGAGTCAGATACGACTGAGCATCTGAACACCTTTAGCAATTTACCAACTGTGTGACTCTGAGCAAGTGATTTAGCTTTTCTGAATCTCAGTTTCCTATTCTGTTAAACGAAGATATGGTGGTTCAGTTGCTAAATCGTGTCCAACCTTGCAATCCCATGGACTGGTCCAGGCTCCTCTGTCCGTGGGGATTCTCCAGGCAAGGATCCTGGAATGAGTTGCCATGCCCTCCTCCAGGGGATCTTCTCAACCCAGGGATCGATCTCACCTCTCTCACATCTCCTGCATCGGCAGCAGGTTCTTTATCACTAGTGCCACTTGGGAAGCACCCCACCCCCCACCCCTGCATGTCACATGCACAGCAAAGAAAAAAATAGGATAAAGACAATTATTCCTGAAACACTCCCATTGCTAACACTGTCGGTGAGACTTCACAGATACGGTAAGACAGGAAAAGATATGAGGTGTAGCTATTGGAAAGGAGCAGATGCAATTATTAGATGACACAATTGCCTCCCTAAAAAACTCCTCCAAGAAAAAAAACTAGAATCCTGTTAGGGACTTCCCTGGTGGTGCGCTGGATGAGAATCTGCCTGCTGAGCGAGGGGACACTGATTCAATCCCTGGTTCAGGAAGATCCCACAGGCAGATGAGCAACTAAGCCCACGAGCCACAACTACTGATCCCACACACCGCAACTGCTGAAGCCTGCCTGCCTAGACCCCGTGCTCTGCAGCAAGAGAAGCATCGCAGTGAGAAGCCAGAACACTGCAGCGAAGAAGAGCTACAGCGCAGTGCAACTAGATAAAGCCCGAGAGCAGCAAAGACCCAGGGCAACCAAAACAAATAAACAAATGTAAAATCTATCAGAACTAGGAATAAACAACTAAACGCAAAATAAATATAGATGCATATATAAAGTCACATCCTATATGTACCAACAAGAACTAGCAGGACTATTTATTACATTTGGAAAGCAAGATCCCATTCACAACAGCTGAAAATATTGTAAATGTGAATTGCAAGTGAAAGCCGCTCATTGCGACCCCATGAACTATACAGTCCACGGAATGCTCCAGGCCAGAACGCTGGAGTGGGCAGCCGTTCCCTTCCCCAGGGGAATCTTCCCAATCTAGGGATTGAACCTAGGTCCCCAGCACTGCGGGCAGATTCTTCACCAGCTGTGCTACCAGGGAAGGCTTAAAAGTGCAGGACAACATGAAGAAATAGAGAAAACATGTCAGAGATATAAAAACTTGACTAAATGCTCTCACACAGCGTGTTTCCAGAGTAGAAGACAACCGCTGTAATGATGCTCATTCTTCCCCCAAATGATGTATGTTTAATGCAATTAAAAAAGAAAACAACTATGGAATCTAGGCCTTAATCAAGTTATTCTAAATTTCTAATTTAGAATAGAAACTATTTTCAGTTTCATCTGAGAAAATGAAAAGGTAAGTTTAGTCCAGAAGATTTTGAGAATTAAGTATAAAGAAGGGAAACTTTCCCTATAAAAATTGTAATATAATTCAAATTTGTAATCACTATAAAATGGTATGGTCATCATCTCAGAATAGCACCAAATAGGCCAGTGGATCCTTAAAAGCAGACCTCAGGATATAAACATGCTAGGTACATAAATATGCTGCTGCTGCGGCTGCTGCTAAGTCACTTCAGTCGTGTCTGACTCTGTGACCCCATAGACAGCGGCCCACAAGGCTCCCCCGTCCCTGGGATTCTCCAGGCAAGAACACTGGAGTGGGTTGCCATTTCCTTCTCCAGTGCATGAAAGCGAAAAGTGAAAGTGAAGTCGCTCAGTCGTGTCCAACTCTTAGCGACCCCATGGACTGCAGCCTACCAGGCTCCTCTGTCCATGGGATTTTCCAGGCAAGAATACTGGAGTGGGGTGCCATTGCCTTCTCCAATAAATATGCTAGGTACATAAATAGTCAGTAGATGATCCAGTGATAAGTCCTATCAATAGAGAAAGGAAAAATTACTCATTGGTGCTGGGCAATTGATTAACTACTTAGAAAATTAAATAAATTCAGATCTTCACTTGTAAAGGCTTCAAACATAAAACATAAAAAGGAGAGCCACAAAGTTGTAAAAAGGAAATGTGACAATGAAGCATTAGGTGAAAAAATACATTTGTTGTTGGAGAAGGAAATGGCAACCCACTCCAGTGTTCTTGCCTGGAGAATCCCAGGGACGAGGGAGCCTGGTGGGCTGGCGTCTATGGGGTCACACAGAGTCGGACACGACTTAAGCGACGTAGCAGCAGCAGCAGCAGGATTCAAATATTCTAATATTTAGTGCAAAACAAATACTTTAAGGACTGTGGATTATTATATTTATCATTGTGCCTGTTTTTCAGATTTTTAACTATAAGCACATAATCTCTTTATGATTTTTTTAAAGCATGTAGGATTACACCCTGGCCTGAAAGCAAGTGATAAGAGATAAGGCCCTTGGACAAGCCCAGAGTCCTCTATGGTTTGTGTGATTATTTTCACTATAACTCTCCTGGTGACACAAGAGTCTAGGAGACACCCTTCTGAGCCTCGCTCACAGTGATCAATTCTGGCTTCAAGGTGGGGCTGCAGCACATGGATCGGAAACCATGTTCCCTGCTCGGAGGACAGCTAGCTTTGCTTGACTGTTCCTCGCTGTCTTCCTTCTGCCCCTGCTCCATGCTTTTTGCTCTTTTCTGTAGAGACAACATTGCTGCTGCCACTACTGTCTTTTCAGAAAGAAAGACAGAAACCATATACACCCTTCCTTACCTTCAACAAACAGGCAACATCAGCCAGATTCCCGTTTTCTTCATAAGACAGTGGAAGCTGGATGGAAAATGACTTTCACGTGTGCCCCCTCCTGCCATCCAGCTGAGATCCTGCCTTGCCCTGGAATCCGTGCATACCCTGCCTTCCCCGTTCACCTGGTTGCCACTTCTATAATTTTCCAAACTTGAAAGGAAGAGCAGGTACACCAAGGCTGTAACTCTGGTTCTGCTATCAATTGGGTAGATAACTAGAGGCAAGTCACTTCCATTCTCACACCCTAGACTTCTCACCTGGAAGCCATCTGTGAGGTTCTGTCCAGTACCAACATGCAAATGGGTAAATTTCTCAGGGAGGGCAGAGATTCTGGGTCTCTGTGGTAGCTGAACAAGGAATCCATAAAGGTACACATCCAAGGACGTCCATTCACAGCAATGTCTCTAGTATGGGATGCGTAGGTCACCTTAACCTTTGAGAAAATTAAGGAGAATGTGATCGGTGTATATTTTAGAAGACTGTAGCAATCAGAAGCAAGCACTAGATGTACTTAGAAAAAGAAATACCATTTTATGATAAGTAAGAAGCAGAAAGAAATAAGTACCCCTGTATGTAAATGCATCTGAGCAGTGTCCTTGTGGAGAGAGGAGATAGGCTTCCATCATGCATAAGATGTGAAACTGGAGAGACCCCAGACTGCCTCAGTGTAAAATCTGGCACCACAAAAACATTCCTTTGGGTCTAAGAAGCATGTTTGTTTGTTTGTTTGCAAGACACAGTCTGATCAGAAGCTGTCCTGGGCTCCACGAGAGGATCTCAGATGACAATATGATGCCAGACAGAAATCTTTTAAACTACTCTCTGGATCTCACACTGGGTTCTTATCTGGCTCGGCAACTCTGTTTCAGGGCAGGCTTTATTCCGGATCCCTTTGGAACCATTTGCAAATATACTTCAGGTCCTTCTAGCTATACCTGCCTCCTGCAGGGTCCCTGATACTTACACAGTCTACCTCTCTACATCCCAGACAACCATCCCTGGAGACCAGTTCCCTAAGGAGTGAATCCATCTTGAGCCACTTTCCGCTGATGCCTTCAAGGCTCTCATCGGCTAGGAGATTTCAGAAGACAGAAGGGAGGGTAGAGAGAGGGGGTGGCAGGGGGGTGACATAGGCAAACGTGGCTGACCCCTCCATGAGCACAAGGGCAGACCCAGAACAACAACAACAGCCCTGCTGGCCCAGCGTGGCTTCTAGGACCACAGAGCTGCGGTCATGTGTTTCCAATGTTAACGGGCTTAAAAGTCCCCAACTTGCTCATAAGTTATGTTCCTTTAAAAGAAGCTTGGACAAGAACAGCAAAAGTGCTTCAAGAATTCTCTCTTCTTATTCACAGAGGGAGAAACAAAGGAAAAGGTTCTTCAAAAAGTGGAGCCAGAGAGAGAAAAGGAAACAGAAGTCGTCTGCATGTTCCCAGAAGCAGAATTACTAGGTCAAGAGGCATAAGCACTTGTAAAGTATATCTTACGTATTGTGCAATTGCTTCCTAAAAATAAGAAATAGTGATGCTACCCACCATGGTTGAGTGTATCATTCTCACCGCTGTCTTTCCAGCACTTAGTGGTATTGTTTTAAAATTGTTTTAGCTAGTTTGGTAGAGAGAAGGTCAGTTCCTCTTTCTCCAACTTGATTCCATTCAGCCAGCTCTCTCTTTTTTTTTTTTTTTTTTTATTTATTTAATTCATTAATTTATTTGTGGCTGTGCTGCGTCTTCATTGCTATGTACGGGCCTTCTCTATTGCAGCAAGCAGGGTCTACTCTGTAGTAGGGCTGCCCCGGCTTCTCTGTTGCAGAGCACAAGCCCTAGGGTGCATGGGTTTCAGTAATTTCAGCTCACAGCTTTAGTTGCCCCATGGCATGTAGAAATCTTCCCGAAGCAAGGATGGAATCTGTGTCCCCTACATTGACAGGTGTATTCTTATCCACCGGACCACCAGGGAAGTTCCTCAGCCGGCTTTCAAGGCATATCCACTAAGTCTCAGGTGCTTGGTTTGTCCTAGGAAGAACTGAGCTGGCTAATTAAGTCAAGGTCCTCGCTCTGAACTAGTGTACATTCCAGCTGAGGAGATGGAGGGAAAGAATGTGCCTGGAGAGGTGATGATGCAAAATGTCAGGATGGAAACAGGCAAGGCGGGGAGGGCAGAGGCCAGCAGTGACTCAGGCTGGACTCTGCCCATGCGCTGTCCTGCCCAGCTCCGGCTTGCCTGTGTGTGTAAGTCGTTCAGTCGTGTCAGACTCTTTGTGACCCCATGGACTATAACCCATCAGGCTCCTCTGTCCATGGAATTCTCCAGGCAAACATACTGGAGTGGATTGCCATTCCCTTCTCCAGGGGATCTTCCCAACCCAGGGATTGAACCCAGGACTCCTGCATTGCAGCAGATTCTTTACCACTGAGCCACCAGGGAAGCCCCCGGCTTGCCTGAGAGTCTCCCAAATCCACATGAAAGGAGTTAGCTTCCCACGCTCCAGCTCACCAAGGTGCCACCTAACAGCCTCCTCTGGGAGAGAAACTGGACCCTCCCTGAACTCCCCCTAATTCTGGAGACACCTCCACAGCTGAGAGAAGGGGTACTGAGCACATGGGGCTGGAAGCTGTGAAACTGCTCATCTAAATTTAGTTCTGCCACTAACTTGCCAGGTGGCCTTGGCAAGCCCCTTCCTTTCTCTGAGCATCAGTTTCAGACTGAGTGGGGAGGTAGGATACTTGCATGATGTGTCTCATACTTTTTTCCTTCCCTTTGGGGAAGAAAGCCTTGTCCTCAAGCCCAGCAGGCCAGTAAGCTCCAATCCAGTCAATCCCAGAGTCAATAGACTATCCACGTCTTCATCCCAAACCCAGGAGACGGTTTCTAAGAAGAAAGATGTCAAAGAGGGTGAGTCTAAGAAATCTGGCCTGGAGAGAGCAGGCGGCAGATAAAAGGGCCTGATAATGGTTGATCACTTGCTGTGTGCTGGTTCCCTGGAGGAAGATTCTAGCAAGGGCTATCTTTAATCCCACCACCACCATTCTGATCCACATCTTGAAGATAAGAAAACAGGCTCAGAGATTAAATCACTTGTCCTGGACCCTCCAGGCAGCTGAGATGCAAACTCAGTTCACCTGACCCCAAAGGTCATACTCTTTTCGGAGCAAACTGAACAGGTCAGACACTGACCGAGCTGAATGTGGCCCAGGGGTACACATCATTTGGCCTGAGTGAGGCTTTAAAAAATGGAAATATTTACAGAAATCCAGCTCTGGACTGGAAAATTGGGAAATCTGGCCTCATGGAGCCCTCATTCCACTTGGCAGTGATTAGCTGGAGCTACGTGGAAGCCCAGACCTTGGGAAAAAACCTCTCTAGGGAACCAGATTCCTCTCTGACTTGGCAGCTGGCACACCTGGCTCTGGCACACCTGCTGGGCCCCTCTGGGCTCTGCTGCCTCTATGACCGCTGGCCTGGATGAATATTCCTGACCCTGCATCTAGCCACCGGGGAAACCAGAGAATAAAGACAGGAGATGCCGCCAGCTCCGGCTCCCTGCATGTTTTGCCTCCTCTCTCCTTCCCCCTCCATCTCTTTCTCCCTAGTCTTTCCCCTCCTGTCTCACAGCTGGGCTCACACAGGCACTTTCTGCACCCATACACACAACCCTCCTCCATCCCATTTCCAGCTCATGTTCTAGTCTCCCCAGGGAGACCGAAGGCCCTATGGGGACAGAGGTCTCCCTCACTTCTTTGATACACAAGACCAGCACAGCTCCTCTGAGCAGGAGCAAAGTTATAAGCTCCCATTGCCTCTGATGTCCTGGCAGGTGCCTGCTGTCTGGGGAGGAGAGACCCCTGCTTCTACCCAGCTGCCCTGAATCACCCCCCCCCCCCACCAAACCAGTGCTCCTGGGGCACCCACTGTCTCCCCATTTACACCAAGAAAGCCTAGGACTTACTAACCAGGAGATCCCACATGCGGGATGGACCCCATGTCAACATGCTTGGGGAGCTGGGCTGTGTAAGTGGGAGAAGCAGCAAGGTCAGGCCCTGCTAGGAGCCTCTAATCCTTGGCAGATGGTTATCTGAGACCCCAGGGTCTAACTCCAGGAAAGTGTGCTAGCGAGGCCACGCTCCTCCATGTCAGGCCGGAGAGCTCAGAGCCTCAGGAAGGATGGGCCTGGAATTTAGCAGAAAGTGTTGCCATTCACTCCCTGGGGGGCCTTGAGTGGGTCTCCTGCTGAATTTCTCCGTCTGTAAAATGGGGCTCAGAAAGCTAGTGTGCGTGATGGTAAAGCTCTAATTCAGTGTAACCCTCTGACTAGAGCCCATTCCCAGCAATGGTGGTGGGGGGTGGGGACAGAGAGGGAGATTCGGGCTCTTCTGCAGTGAAAAGAAGGGGTGAGAAGGAGTTCTCAGGCCTGGATCTGCATTAGTATCACCTGTGGAGCCCTGGAGAGGCATAAAGTCCCTGATCATTTCCTTGGAGAGGCTGCTCCAAGGGGCAGCCTTGAAACAGTGCTTTGGGATAGAAGGCATCATAATTTTTCCCATTAAAATTTATGGAATGGGTTTTTCATTTAACGGCTTTTCATTTAGCAGCAGAGTTTTCAGGAACAAATTCTAGTCATTAAGTGAAGGACCGGGTGTGTGATTCTGTTCTGGGGGGCAAAGGAGCAAATGAACCGGCCTAGATCATAGTAATCACTGTCCTTAAGTGGCTTAAGTGGCAGGAGCCTTATGTATATTTTGTCATTTCAACTTTCCAAGAGCTATAGTCCCCAGTTTAGTGATGGGATGGGTATATCCGTACTATATGCACAGAGAAAGTCTATAACGCACAAGATTACCTGGTTAGCCAGGGGCAGAGCTAGGATTTGGATTAAGATTCTCATTCTGGCTCCCAACCCCCTCATCGTTCTTCATCCTCTCTGATGCCTTCCTGAGGAGGGCCCTCCCTGCACCCCCCGCCACCAGCCCACCCCCTGAAAAGGGCCCATGTGGCATACTGTCCATGGGCTGTGTATTCATTCGACTCTATTGGAGGGAATGACAACTGGAGACAAAACAAAAAGAAGTACAGATGAACCGATTTGCAAAGCAGAAGTAGAGACACAGACGTAGAGAAAAAAATGTATGGATACCAAGAGGGGAAGCGGGGTGGTGGGATGAATTGGGAGATTGGGATTGACATATAGGCACAAATGTGTACTACTATATATAGAATAGATAACTAATGAGAACCTGCTGTAGAGCACAGGGAGCTCCTCAGTGCTCTGTGGTGACCTAAATGGGAGGGCGATCTGAAAAAGAGGGGATATATGTTTATGTGTGTGTGTGTGTGTGTGTGTGTATATATATATATATATATATATATATATATATATAACTGATTCACTTCGCTGTACACTAGAAACTAACACACCATTTTAAAGCAACTATACTCCAAAAAATTTAAAAAGCACAATTATTAAGTTCAGGCAAAGAGATGGCACAATCTAAAGAGCAGACTTGAGGAGCTAAATGAGCCACTTATGCACAGCACAGCAGTGTGAAGTCACCTAACTCCCCAGACCTCAGTTTCTTCAGCTGTGAAGTGGGGATGGTTGTGGCCACCACACTTGGTTAGTGCATTTTGTGCCATAACATATGAGTAAGTTCTGGGTAAACCAGAAACAAACAATTGTGCAGAGAGCCAGATTTTTCAGGATGATTCCAGAACACCCAAAGATTATCAAATTACAAGTTTGCTTTTATATTTCCAGTCTATGCCTTGACTGATATTCATCTTGCTATTTGACAGTAATTAAATCTATTGTCAATGACATGAACCTGTTTGGTTCAGTAAGAAAACAAAAGTGATTGTTCCAGACAGTGCTGGGTTTTCCCTGTTGGTGCCACTGATTTATGGGCATGCCTTTAGTCATCACAGTCAAAAAGAGCAACTTCCTGGAAAAGGTGCGGCATTTACTCAGGTATCTGGTGCTGATTTTAAAGGTCAGCTGGGTGTGTGGTACTAACTGCTCTTCAGGGTATTTTCTTTCTTCAGACATGTTTCTATATTGTTCAGGATGAGGGAGCCCTAGCATTCAAGAGGAGTAATACATTCATTATATATAAAACAGGCTTAGAACAATCCAGTACATCAACCTGTTTTACATGAACAATGAAAGTATTCTGAAAAAAACCTGATGGTAAGAAGGTTACATAGTATTAAGTAAAAAATTTATATTACATAAAAATTAAAAAATCATTAGGTATGTGCATATTTTTAAGATTTATTATTTATTTTTGGCTGTGCTGGGTCTTCGTTGCTGCTCCAGAGCTTTCTCTAATTGCAGAGCGTGGGTCTACTCTCTGGTCGTGATGCAAGGGCTTCTCACTACAGTGGCCTCTCTTGTTGGGGAGCACGGGCTCTAGCGTGTGCAGCCTTTTGTAGTCGTGCTGCCCCGGCTTAACTGCTCCAAGGCATGTGGCATCTTCCTAGATCAGGGATCGAATTCATGTGCCTTGCATTGGCAGGTGGATTCTTTAACCACTGGGAAACCCAGTATATACAAATTTTTAAGGTATTCCTTATGCACTCGTCTCAAAGAATAGATTTGGGGTTTTAAGGAAATGAAATCGGTTCATCTGTCAACACAAAACAAAGGCTACTCTATAAGGACCTGCACTGTGGGGCGATTGTTTCAGAAATGCTCGTATCCCATTCAGTCTCCCAAGTTGGCTAAATACTCCTCCTGCGATCTCACACCCCGGGCAGTCACTTAGCAAGCCTTTCTATCCTTGGTTAGAGCAACTGCAAACATTGGTTCCACCATGTGCAACTGACCACATTCTAGATAAGCCGAGCAGACAAGTACTATCTCATGGTTCTACTTCTAAGGTTTAGAAAAAGAAATTAATTATATAGGCACTCCTATACAAGCCTTTTTCCAACAGTTCAACCCAAAATATGTAGTCCATTATATTCTGGGAAAAGAAGTGGCTTGGAAGAAAATGGTCAATGCAGAGGCCATAAAATGTCCACCTTCTGATCCGTATGCCAGGCATTGGTTTGTTTGTCGCCTTGGCAGAGTGACCTTCCTCAGGAAGGGCGCACTGACTCTTGAGTCAGCCTCTCTGTGTTCAAAGGCTAGCTCTGTTTCTCATTTAGCTGTGTGATGTTGGGCCAGTTGCTTAATCTCTCTGTGCCTCATTTATAAAATAAGGAAAATAAGCTGATCATTTTATCAGGACTCCAGTTTTACAGGCACTGATAGATCTAGGGTAGGGATTGGCAAACTTTTTCTGTGAAAGGCTAGATAGTAAATTTTTTCAATATTGGGGGCCATACTTATAATCTCTGTTGGGCCCACTTGATTCTGCTCTTGTAGCACAAAAACAGCCATGGCCAACATGTACTCAGACAAGTGTGACTGTTTTCTAATAAAACTTTACAAAAATAAGCAGTCATCGGCCTGGGAGCTCTAGATTGCCAACTCCTGATCTAGAGAATGTCAGAGCCAGAACAAGGGAAGTGGTAGTGAGAACAGACAGAAGCAGGCCAACAGAGGGGGGATAATGGAAAAGGTTCTGTGCCCAGGGAAAGATGATGGAGGAGGCAAAAAGAACCAGTGGGCTCCCCCTCCACAATGCTGGTGACTGAGCTCCAGTCATCTCTCAGCCTAGAACGCCTCCCCTTTCTTCCAGCCTGGTTTCCACATTTCAACTCCTAGGGTCTCTCCCATTCCATCCACAGCCTTGACAAGTATAGGGCTCAGGTTAGGGTGCCTGGCTTCCCTAGTGGCTCAGACAGTAAAGAATCCACCTGCAATGAAGGAGACCTGGGTTCGATCTCTGGGTCAGGAAGATCCCTTGAAGGAAGACATGGAAACCCACTCCAGGATTCTTGCCTGGAGAATTCCATGGACAGAGGAGCCTGGCAGGCTACAGTCCATGGGGTCGCAAAGAGTCAGACACGACTGAGGGACTAACACTTTCACAAAGGGAAACACACCCACTTTCAGGGTGCCTGGATGGGAAGTGTGTGGTAGAAGCACAATCCTAGAGCCTACAGGGGACTCGGTTCTAGGTCCACCTCTGCTGAGACCTTGATATGTGACCTTATATAAGTCTGGGGATGCAGAGGTAGCTGTAGCCCCAGGGCCTCCCCATAAGCCAGAGTTCGCCTCGTGGAGTATCATAAGATGAAGCTGGAGACAGATCTGCGCCAAATCTGTGCTGCGTCCTCAGCCCTCCCTTCCCCCACCCCTCCTGGCCTCCCCAGCCTCTTCCCCGGTGCTAAGGTGCTCAACCCAGTCCACCCTTCCCCTGGCTGCATCTGCGGCTTCTTTCGCTTCTGTGTGCCACATTCTGCCATAGCCAAAGAGCCTTCAAGATCACCTAGTTAATCCTTTCATTTTTCAAAAGAGGAAACTGTGGCGCGGAGACAGGAAGCGACTTCCTTCAGGTCACAAGCAGTTATCCTGCCTGACAGCCTATGCCCTGACCCCGCCGCTGAGGAAGCCCCACCCTCAATCTTTATAGAATGCAAATACTGGCCCAAACAATAGAATACAATTCTTGGTGAGAATTATATAAAAGTATCCTTTCCTCCAGCCAAACAGAGCCCCACACCAGCACCCGTGGCACGGCAAGCCTATTCTAGAAATGCGGTCCCCATCTAGCCTCACAGCAGGGTGCTTTGTGCGGTAGACAACCTGTACAGCTTTGCTTGGAGGTCCTGGGCCCATGCGCAGTATCAGGGATTGGTGTTAACCTTGGCAAACCACAAACCTCAGACCCATGTGGAGATATCAGGGACTACTCAGCTCTCCCAGGTCATCATCGCCGGGGAGGGGTGCTTGCCCACTGTCATACTAGAAATCTGGTTTTGAGAATCTGTAGTTTGTAAATGTTGGCAAGGGATTTTTTTTTTTTTTTTAATACAATGCGGGCTCATTCTGTGCAGGCCACACGGACATGTGTGTGGGCCGACAGATTTTGCCATTTGACGACTCCAAACCTCTCAGGAAGCAGCTGTGAGATGACAGAGAAGTGACTGGTCCACGGTGACACCTCGAGCCAGTGACAGGCTGTCTTCTAGCCCTCCCCAGTGCCTGTGACCCACATCATGCCTGCATTTCACAAGTCAGCCTGAATTGCACACACACCTCCCGGCCTGCCCCGTCCCTGGCTGATATTTTCACCAAATGTCACAGCAGTTTGCAGGAAGGCCCAGGGTCTGGCGTGAGCCAGTAAATTATGATCGCTTGCCAGAGAGCTGTAAACAGGATCCTGATTAATGAATTCCTTAATGGCTGGGCCCCGCGTGCAGACGTTGTCTGAGTATCACCCCCGGCAGATCCACGAGAAGGAGTTGGCCCAGCGGTGGGAAGATTTGTGTCACGTCTTTGCCTCAGAAAGGGAGTTCTAAACCTGCTGGCCCTCAGCGCCTAAATCACCAATGCCCCCCCCCTCCACCACTCCTAATTGTGTGCCTGCTCCGTCTGAGTCCACGCCAGCTGACGTGTGCACAAGACCAGAGAAAGAGATGATGGATCCTAGGGCGAAAATAGAATTGGCTGGCCTCCGAGGTGATCTCAAGAAACTTGAAAATGCCCTTATCTGAATCCAAACAAAGAGCCGAGAAGCCTTCTGCCTGACGCAGCCTGCCTTGCATCTGGCGGGACCCCTGAGGTCTGAGCAGGAAGCCCTGGATCACATCCTCTCTGGGTTGGAGATTGAAAACTCAGGCAGAAAGAGCCAGACGCAAACCTGTCCAGACTTCCCAAGGATGTGGGAAGAAGGGAAACGCAGGAGAGTCACTAAGGAGAGAATGGTCCTGCTGTGTGACCTCGGGTTAGTTTCTTGACCACTCTGGACCTTGTGTCCACCTCTGTGAAATGAAAGACCCAGAGCACATGATTCACTTTGTTCTCAGTGTCCGGGACGATGAAGCCAAACCTAAGGCCAGAGAGGGGTGACAAGTAATTGACATGGGCAGCTACTCCCCATCCCTCGCCTGGGGCCATCGGCACTGGTGATTCTGGCTTTCCTGGCCACTGAGCAGGGCCCAGCCTTAACAGGCTTTCTTGGTGCAGGACTCAAGGCAGCCGCTACCAATCAACCCTACCCAGGAAGTGTGAGAAAAGCAATTTGCCGTCCTTGGACTGGAATCTGTATCTTCTCTGCTTTAGTCTAAGAGCTGCAGCTTGTGTGATGGAAAGAGCACTGGACTGGGAGTCAGGAGACCCAGATGAATGTCATGGCTCTGTCATCAGTTCCCTTGGGCAGGACACCAGGGCTCCCAGAGTTTCCTCAAAGTCCTTTCCTGCTCCAAGTTCAAGGAAGAGCACAATCTTTTATATTAGGCACTGCACAAACCCTCCAGGGCATTTTCTCACATAGTTATCATAATACTTGACAAGAAGGGATTACCACTGTCC
The DNA here is from genome assembly GCF_029407905.1 of Bubalus kerabau. NCBI lineage: Eukaryota > Metazoa > Chordata > Mammalia > Artiodactyla > Bovidae > Bubalus > Bubalus kerabau. Next base: position 21,350,246 of record NC_073633.1, on the reverse strand, counting down.
CATTTTATGGGGAAGGAAATGAAGATTCAGACAAATGTTAAAAAAAAAAAACAAAACCCATCTTTATAACTAGTAAGTGTCCAAATGGTAGAACCCAGGTATAGTCTGACAGATTAAATGTCCATAAAGTCTTTGAGGCTCTTCCCATCAAGAGATGGGGTCTTGAGACTTCCCTGGTGGTCCAGTGGTTAAGAATCCACCTGCCAATGCCGGGGACATGGGTTTGATCCTGATCTGGGAAGCTCCCATATGCTGCGTGGCAACTAAGCCCATGCACCACAACTACAGAGCCCACGCTCTAGAGCTCGAGACCCACAAGAACTGAACCCCTTCACAAGTGCCTAGAGCCTGTGCTCCACAACAGGAGAAGTCACCATAAAGAGAACCACACTCACTAAGAATAGCCCCTGCTCACTGCAGAAATTGCGCCCCTGCACACTGCTCACTGCTCACTCTAGAAAGCCCGCAGGCATCAGTGAAGACCCAGCACACTCACAAATAAATAAATAAGTGATGGGATCTCGAATCTGGACTCGGTGTGACCAGTAGAATGTGGCAGAAGGCAACTGATAAATTTTCAGGAATTTTGCTGATTGAGTACGTTATTAAACATATCCATTATTAAAATTAAATTTATTTATAATATATAGGCAAAGAAATTAATTAAAATAAAGGTAATACGTACTCAAAAAAAAAAAAAGAATGTGGCAGAAGAGATACTATACAAGTTCTGTAGCCTGGGCTTCAGAAGACCTTATGGCTTCTACTCTTGCCCTTTGGAATGCTGCTCAGAGACTGCTGAATTATCCTACTGGAGGATGAAGGACATGTGAAGGAGAACCAAGGCACTCCAGCAAACAGCCTGCATCAGACATGTGAAGAAGGCTGTGGTGAACCTTCTGGAACTGCAGATCCTTCAGCCGATGCTCCAGCAAAATGAAACTGAGTGTATAAGCCCAGAAGAAGTGGGAGAAAAAAGCCACTTCATTTTTAGAGGCGCTTGTTATGCAGTAATAGCTGACTGATACACAATCTTACTCCAGAGCTACACTCTGAGTATTCTTGGTGTACCTCACAAGAGGCAATCCAGAGCAGTGGATAAGAGTGTGGTCTCTGGAGGCAGACAGCCTGGCTTCAAATCCCAGCTCTACCCTTTCCTAGCTATGTGACCTCAGACAAGTCACTTCAGCTCTTTGTGCCTCAGTTTCTCCCTCTGTGAAATGGGGGTGATAGTAATAACATAATTTCCTTGTTTGATTCTATGACACTTGAGTTACTAGAAATACATGTACAGTGCCTAGAGTAGTGTCTGGCACAGAGGGTTTGCTTCTGTTCTCCCTAAAGAAAGGAAATTCCCAGGCTCATGGTCACTCACCCAGTCAGGGCTCCTGAGGACTGTGGCAGAAATCTGCCCATCTTCTGCCTCTCACATCCTCAGTCGCTCAGAGGAAAGAGCTGAAACACAAGCCCCAGAAAGAACATCCAGGGGGAGGACCCCTCAGAATTGTATAATGTGTATGCTTACATGGCGGCCCTGGAAATAGATGCCATTGGATCTACTTTTACCAGATGAAGAAAGCAAGACCTAGAGAAAGAACTAGCCCTTATCCAGTCTCCCAATTCCTAGTCCAGGCCTGTCCCTCAAGCCCGCCTGATCTTTCTGTCCTGGTGCTGATGCAGCAATGGCTGTCCTCCTTGGAGCCATTCCCCAGCCTCAACAGTGGGGCAGAGCAGACCCCAGGGTTCAGTTAGCCAGCCTTCTTTGGGATAAGGTGGGAGGGATGATGGTGGCAAGGCCAGCCCCTCTCTGAGGTCTCCTGCAACCAGAAACACACAGGAAGGAGGGTGGGCCAGATGCCAGCAATGGCGGAGTCCCAAGGCTCATCTTATAACGGAGCTCTTCCGCCATCTTCTAGTTTCTCTCTCTTTCATCTTTCTCTTTCCTTGGTCCTTTGTTCCTCTTTGGCCAGCATCCCCTCTCTTTCCATCTCCTCAAGGATAACCCTCCTTCTTTCCTTTCCCAATAGGCTGAGCACCAGGCAGACAGGAAACAAACCTGAGATTTTCCAACAGGTGCCTGGTACAATATAAAGTGAAGTGAAAGTCGCTCAGTTGTGTCTGACTCTGTGACCCCATGGACTATACAGTCCATGGAATTCTCCAGGCCAGAATACCGGAGTGGGTAACCACTCCCTTCTCCAGGGGATCTTCCCAACCCAGGGATCGAACCCAGGGCTCCCGCATTGCAGGAGGATTCTTTACCAGCTGAGCCACAAGGGAAGCCCAAGAATACTGGAGTGGGTAGCCTATCCCTTCGGATCTTTCTAACCCAGGAATCGAACAGGGGTCTCCTGCATTGCAGGCAGATTCTTTACCAACTGAGCTACCCTGTGGTTCAGCTGGTAAAGAATCTGCCTGCAGTGTGGGAGACCAGGGTTCGATCCCTGGATTAGGAAGATCCCCTGGAGAAGAGAATGGCTATCCACTCCAGTATTCTGGCCTGGAGAATTTCATGGACTTTAACGTTTAAAGATGTAAACATTCCCCTTTTGATTGACACAACAACCCCACAAAGGATGTGTGGCTACTCCCCTGTCACAAATGAGGTAGCAAGGGCCCCAAGGGGCTAAGTGACTTGCCCAAGAAGACACCTTTGGTCGATGTTAGAAGTGGAATTTGAATCCAGACCCTCTGCCCTCCAAGTCACGCCATTTCCATCGCACCACCTGGTCTCCCTCAGGGGAAGCTGGTGGCCCAGCACAGAAACCCCGGGGTGGAAACACCAAGTGGAAACTGCATTAATGAAAGGAGAGAGTGAGCCAGGCTGGGCCCCCAGGGCTGGTTCCTCATCAGCTTGAGCCCCTGGAGGAGCTAGGGAAGAGATGTTCCCAGCCTTCTCAGCAGCTAATTACTGGCTTCACTTTTTCCTTTCCCTCCTTAGATGTTTCCGATGCCCTCATCAAGTGCTCCAGACTCAGCCTGCAGAGCAGGGCTGCGCCTCAGAGCTGGTGAGGGAGGAGGGGCTGCGGAGAACAGGCCAGCAGGGCCCACTCACGGCCCCCTCCAGGAGGGCAAGGGCTTCCCGTGTGGCTCAATCAGTGCTTCTCAATACAGATCTGTTGGACTAATAAATCGAGCACACCTAGGTGCTGGTTTCTGCGCTCGGATGTTCACATCTGTAGCTCACAGCATCCCTGCTGCATTCACAGAGGCAGCATCATCACTATGTGCCCCGACTGTGCCGAATGCTCTCGGAGTGTGGTCTCACTTCCTGTTCTCATGACCCCCTGAGACAGCCCTCCGGAGTCCCCCACTCCCACCGTGTTGTCCCAACTTCACACAGCAACGGGTGCCCCCTGGAGTTAAGTGACCTCTTCCCTGGTGGCTCAGTGGTAAAGAATCTACCTGTCACTGCAGGAGATGCAGGTTCGAACCCTGGATTGGGAAGACACCTCAGAGAAGGAACTGACAACCCACTCCATTATTCTTGCCTGGAGAATCCCATGGACAGAGGAGTCTGGTGGGCTACAGCCCATGGGGTCACAAAGAGTTGAACACGACTTAGCAACTAAATGACAACAACAACCCAGATGATAGGTGGTTGTGCCAGGAGCCAAGCCCAGGTTCCTTTGGCCCCTGAGTTGATGCTCTTAAGCATGATGCTCTAGGTCATGTAGAGAATACGAAGATTCAGAGGTGGATGTGACATCTCACACGTGTCAGAGACAAGAGTTGGCTGCCTGGAGCTGCTTCTGTTTCTGAGTGTGGCTCTCACCTGGCCAGGACCCCACTGGTGTTAATGCCCCTTCAAATGCAACCCATTCAGGCAGCTGTTCCTTCCCACCTCCCGACCCACTCTCCCCAAAGCTTCCAACACACCAGCCTGGCCCATCTAGCTCTCCCTACTTCCTGGCCACTCATTGCCCATCTGAGCCTTGTGGCATGCTGCTGAGAGTCCAGTTACATCTTGACCATTGAGCGCTGTCTGTGAAATGCATGTGTCTCTGGTCAAGCCCCAGCCGGAGCCTGCGCAGCAGACTTGCTCTCTCACCCCCCCTCCCTCACCTCTTCCCACCTTCACCTTCTTCCCTCACCACGACACTCCCTTCCCCTCTTTCTCAGCTTTCCTCCTCCTCACCCAGAAAGGGAGAGGGCACAGCCCAGTTCTAGAGGTTCAAGGTCCAATGTCAATTTCCACTCACCTGTGGCTGAGTGACCTTGGACAATTTACTTGTCTTCAAAACAAAGCTAACAAGCCAGGTAGGGCCTTGGAGCTGCAGGAGGAAGGGGCCAGCAAATATTTGGGGGTGCCCAGTCTGTGCTGGGCTTCCCTGATGGCTCAGACAGTAAAGAATCTGCCTCCAGTGCAGAGGACCCAGGTTCAATCCCTGGGTCAGGAAGATCCTCTGGAGAAGGGAATGGCAACCCATTCTAGTACTCTCACCTAGAGAATCCCATGGACAGAGGAGCCTGGCGAGCTACAGCCCACAGGGTTACAAAGAGTCTGATATGACTAATCAACTAACACTTTTACTTTTTCAGTCTGTGCCTGGGACTCCTTAGGGGTTGCTCTGCCTTTTCCTGCCAACTTGAGCCTCCCAAATGAGCCTAAATAGAGGTAGGGGTAGAAAGGGTTTCACCTAGAAGTGGGGACTTGGACTGTGTCCATTTTTTAATGAGGAAAATAGATTTCAGAGAGATGAAGTCACTTACCTAAATGTCCCAAGGCTGGTAAGCGTTTGGGTCTGAATTTGAACTAGCCCTCCCTAAAATGAAACCTGTGTTCATCCCCTCACTCAGCACATGTCTTCCCTGAGTACCTGTCGTGTGTCAGCACCTTAGAAAGACACTTTAAGGCACAGCCCCCCTCTCCCAGGTGACTGGGCAGGTGTCAAGGGCCATGGGAGATGGAGGGTGGGAAGCACCAGTAAATGCTAATCTCTCCTCCCGCAGACCTGCCTCTGCTCAGCCAGACAGAGAGGCCTGGGTGGGCAGAGAGGCCAGAGAGGTTGCTGGCAGACCCCTCGTGAGACCACTAAGGAGTCTTCCCCTATAGTCCTCCCTGATACTCAGGTCTAAGGTTGGAATTCAATCAGCAGAAGACCCTTGGGCTTGGTCCAGATCCCACTGTGCCCTCAATGCCCAGGGGCTCACTGCTCTGAGAAGCACTCCTTCTCCCCCAAGGCCTCTCGTCCTGCTGGTCCTGGTGTGCAGAAGCCCTGCATGGAGACTGAGCCATAAGCAGAACCCAGCCAGGGCACGGCCAGTGCCAGGAGGAAGCCCTGAGCCTGTGCCAATGCTGGGAGCAAGATGGGAGGTTATTTTTAGAGGCACCCTGATGGGGCAGCCGTCTGTCCCCGTGCACGATGACACGGAGATGCCCTCTGGAGAAGGACAGGAGTTTTGCCATCCAACACTCAGCTTCTCCTGGCCTCGTCAGAGCCTGAGCAAGCCCACCTCCTCCAGGGAGATTTCCCTGGTTCTTGCAATCTGCCAGTGGCCCTTCAGTCTCGGTTTTGTAGACAGGAAAGCAGAAGAGGACACGATGTTACTCTTGCATGTTGAAAGGTCTCTGTGGCAGGTGCCTTCAGCACATCTGATTTCTCTCAGGCCTCCTGAGGGGTAGGCATTACTCATTCTCATACAGAGGAAAAATTGACGCTCAGAGAGGCTAAGGAACTTCCTTGGGGTCACACAGCTCGTGCCTGGCAAAGCTAGGATTTAAACCCAGGTCTGCATGATTCCAAACCCTTTCCACTCCACGGTGGCTCTTAGAAACATACCCTCTTCCCAATTTCTGGATGATCCTCTGGCTACATGTCCTCCTTCATTCCTTTGTGTGACCTTCAGGCCTGACCTTCCACTAAATGCTGGAGACTTCAGGATGAGTCAGCCCTAGCCTACGGCTCTCACTAGGGGATTTAAGCGTTTGTTACTACTATATACCAGGAGCTAGGCTCTGTGAATCCCCTTGGGATTAATCCTTGGGGCACTTAATCCACTCAGACCTCTGTGCTCTGAGCTTCACTTCTATTCTTCTATTCAGTCCTCACGGTGACCCTGGGCTGCAATGCTAGTATCTCCATTTTGCAGATAAGGAAAATAAGGGCTGGAGAGATTAACTCTCATTCGCCCCGGGCTTTGAGATCACATGGTTTAGGGGCCCTATTACACATGCATTAGCTATTTAAACATTTCCTGCCTTTCCCGCCTGGGGCTCCCCTGATGGCTCAGTTGTGAAGAATCCACCTGCCAATGTAGGAGACAGAAGGGGGGAGGTTTCAGTCCCTGGATTGGGAAGACCCCCTGGTGCAGGAAATGGCAACCCACTCCAGTATTCTTACCTGGAGAATCCCATGGACAAAGGAGCCTGGAGGGCTACAGTCCATGGGGTTGCAAAGAGTCAGACATGACTGAGGGTGCAGGCATGCATTGCTGTTATCAAGTGACTCCTAATCACATGGAATGCTGAGGGCCTGAGGGACCTTAGAGACCTGCTCTGGTTCAAGCCCCTAATTCCTCATTTCTTACTGACCTTGAGGCAGGTTGGGTTTCCCTGGCAGCTCAGCTGGTAAAGAATCTACCTGCAATGCAGGAGACCTAGGTTCAATCCCTGGGCTGGGAAGATCCCTGGAGAAGGGATAGGCTACCCACTCCAGTATTCTGGCCTGGAGAATTCCATGGGCAGAGAGAGGAGCCTGGCAAGCTACAGTCCACGGGGTTGCAAAGAGGTGGACACGTCTGAGAGACTTTCACTTTCAATCTTTCAATTGAGGCAGGTAACAATTTAACCCCTGCCCCTTTTGCAGATGGGAAAGGCAAAGCCCAGAGAGGGTGTGGAACTTCCTACATGTCGCACAGTGACAAAGAGAGGACAGTGCCTACCTGCACCTACTCCCTGTCTGCCTTTGGCTTTAGACAGAGGCCCCCTCCCTGCCCCCTCCTCCCCCAAGTCTGAGTAGTCCAGGCCATAGTCACAAGGTGGGAGTATCCTCATAGCTCTGTGCACTTGGTCTCACAGGAAACCAGAGACCCTGGGCAGTGTTCCAGCTCAGGAATAGGGGAAGAAACTCCAGCATCAGGAAGGGATGTATGTTTTGGAATGCACAGAACTTAGACATTTCTTCAGGAAGCGAGGTCAATGGAAGGCCCTGCAGGGACTAGGATAGAGAATGTGGTGCAAAAGAACAGGGACTGGCCCCCTGGCGACCAGGCCCTGACCCTCTGAATCCCTATAGGGCCTGGTGCCAGGGGCTGGGGTTCTTGACCGCTCCGGGCCTCCTTCCCATGACCAGGGGGATCCCTTGTGTTTCTTTGTTATTGTTCAGTCATTCAGTCATGTCCAACTCTTTCCAACCCCAAGGACCTCAGTACTCCAGACTTCCCTGTCCTTCACTAACTCCCAGAGTTTTCTCAGATTCATGGGCATTGAGTTGATAATGCCATCCAACCATTTCATCTTCTGTTGTTCCCTTCTCTTCCTGCCTTCGATCTTTCCCAGCATCAGGGTCTTTTCCAGTGAGTTGGCTCTTTGCATCAGTTGGCCAAAGTATTTTGTCCTCACTCTGATCCCTGCCTCTAGGCTTCAGTGGCTTTCTCCTCTCTTGTAAGGATACTAGTCAGTGAATTTAGGGCCCACCCAATTAACCTCTTCATCTCAAAATCCTTTATAACATTTGCAAAGACCTTTTTTTACCATATAAGGAAATCCCCAGTTTCTGGAAATTAGGCTGTAAATATCTCTTTGGGGGCAAGGGGCACCATCCAACCCACTCTAGCAGGATCTTGGCTCCATAATCACTGGCTCTAGGCATCTAAGAGGCTCTGGCAGCTCAGCTCAGCTGGATGTGGAGTCCTAAGTGAGGGGCAACCTGCTTCCTGCCTGCCTGCTTGGCCCACCCTGAGGCAGAAGGCTGAGGGCAGAGATACTCCCAGGAGGGAGGGAGGTTTTTCTGCAAAGGTGGCTCCAGCTCTGGGAGACAGTAGCTCCTGCAAGCCTGTCTTCCAGCTCAGAGACAAATGAGCAGGCTAATACAACTTGGAAACATCAAAGGAGCATTCCACCCAAAGATGGGAACAATAAAGAAGGAAAATGGTAGAGACCTAGTAGATGCTGAAGAGATCAAAAAGAGATGGAAAGAATACATGGAAGAACTGTATAAAAAAGATCTTAATGAACCAGATTACTTCAATAGTGTGGTTAGTCACCCAGAGCCAGACATTCTGGAGTCAAGTGGGCCTTAAGAAGCATTGCTGTTAATAAAGCTAGTGGATGAGATGAAATTCCAGCAGAACTATTCCCTAAATCCCTAAAGGATGATGCCATCAAGGTTTTGCATTCATTATGTCAGCAAATCTGGAAGACCCAGCCATGCCCACAGGATGGGAAAAGGTAACTCCTCATCCCAATTCTCAAGAAGGGTAGTACCAAAGAATGAACTCTCAGACAATTGCACTCATCTCCCATGCTAGTAAGGTCATGCTTAAAATCTTGCATGCTAGGCTTCAGCATTATGTGAATCAAAAACTTCCAGATGTCCAAGTTAGGTTTAGAAAAGGAAGAGGAACTAGAGATCAAATTGCCAACATCTGCTGGAATGTAGAGAAAGCAAGGAAATTTCAGAAAAGCATCTATTTCTGTTTCATCAACTATGCTGAAGCCTTTGCATGGATCATGACAAACCGTGGGGAGCTCTTAGAGAGACGGGAGCACCAGACCCTCTCCCCTGCCTCCTGAGAAGCCTGTATGCAGGGCAAGAAGCAACAGGTAGAACCTTGTATGGAACAACTGACTGGTTCAAGATTGAGAAAGGAGTATGACAAGGCTGTTTATTGTCATCCTGTTTATTTAACTTATATGCAGAGTTCATTATGCAAAATTCCAGACTGGATGAATTACAAGCTGGAATCAAGATTGCTGGGAGAAATACAGCAACCTCAGATATATGGATGATACCACTTTAATGGCAGAAAGTGAAGAGGAACTAAAGAGCCTCTTGATGAGGGTGAAAGAAGAGCTTGAAAAAGCCAGTTTAAAACTCAATATTAAAAAAACTAAGATCATGGCATCCAATCCCATCACTTCATGTCAGATGGAAGAGGAAAAGGTGAAAGTAGTTACAGACTTCCTCTTCTTGGGCTTCAAAATCACTGCAGACTGTGACTGCAGCCAGAAATCAGAAGATAAATGCTTCTTGGCAGTAAAGCAACGACAAACCCAAACAGTGTGCTGAAAAGCAGAGACATTACTCTACCAACAAAGGTCTGTACAGTCAAGGCTATGGTCTTCCCAGTGGCTATGTATAGTTGTGAGAGCTGGACCATAAAGAAGGCAGAATGCCAAGGAACTGATGCCTTCAAACTGTGGTCCTGGAGAAGACTCCTGAAAGTCCCTTGGACAGCAAGGAGATCAAACCAGTCAAGCTTAAGGGAGATCAACCCTGAATATTCACTGGAAGGACTGATGCTAAAGCTGAAGCTCCAGTATTTTGGTCATCTGATGCAAACAGATGACTCATTGGAAAAGTCCCTGATGTTGGGAAAGACTGAGGACAGAAGGAAAAGAGGGAGTCAGAGGATGAAATGGCTGGACAGAATCACCAGTGCAACAAACATGAACTTGGACAAACTCCAGGAGATGGTGAGGAACAGGGAGGCCTGGTGTGCTGCAGACGACTGGGCAACTGAACAACAATACAACTCCATTAGTTGGAATGGCCATGTCTGAAAGGAATTGAGGACAATCAAACCAATTTCTTCTGCACCTAAGGACAGAGAAAGAAGGGCAGAGTGAATCAGGATTCAGAAGCAGCATCAGGAGACATGGCAGAACCTCCCAGTGCAGCTCAAACACAGTCCAGGATCACCATCTTTCCTTCCCAGCCCGAGCACGGGCCCCAGAGTCCAGGTTTGGCAGATCTGCCCCACTTCAGGACATGTTATATCATCAGAGTTCTTGCCAAGCATGCCTTCAGATCTGGGGTCTTGGGAATACCTCAGTGAATACATAAGACCGTTCTCACTCCAGACCATTGGCGGTGAGGCCTTGGCTAGTCAGCTAGTTTACTGAGTGCTTTGGCCTGGCTCTGAAAGGGACGGTGTGGGGAAAGACAGGCCTGGGACATTGCTTCAGTGGTCGGGGGCTATAGACTGAGTAGAAACTGTGAGACGTAGAAAGTTTGGCCTGGAGGGCGGAGATCAGGGGACAATGACGTGGGCAAGAAAGCATTCTGGGGGCATGGGGACAACTGGAAGGAGGTTTATGTAGAGAGACTGGCTTCAGAAGATAAGGCTGGAATCATGTATTCTAGGGTCCCGGGAACCCCCCCAGTCTTGGAACTTGGGGATGACAATATTGGGCTGGATTCCAGGAAGATTAATTTAGGGACCACTTGTAACATAGATTTGGGGGCAAGAGAAAACAGGGCAAAGTGACTAGTTGGGAGGCTGTTGTGCGTACCCTAGAAGGGTAATGAGAGCTTGAACAAGAGTGGTGGTTCTGAGGCTGGAAAGAAAAGGATGTAAGAGGGAGGGGTGGACGGGGAAAAGGACTCTTTGAACATCCATCCTGGGCTGAACACTGGACCTACTAAGTCTCATTCTACATCTCGTCTCATCTTCTCAACTGCCGACACCATGGGACAACCAGCTTCCTAAGAAACATCATGTGGGTCGATAGGAAAGGAGAGATTGCAGGATGAACAAAAGGGACTCACAAAGTCATTTTCTCTGCAGTGATTCCAATAATTACAATGTCCTATAGCCAAACCTGCAGGCTGTGATTGCGAGCCAAAAGTAAGGAACAGCATGTGTCCTGTGTGGGAGGTGCAACTGATAGCAAGTCCAGTAACAAGCATCATGTCCCCTAATGGAAGGGCTGTGCCGCTTCCACCTCAAGCTATTGGAATGTGCCCGTGAAACTGCATCTGTGTTCATCGTCCCCATTTTACAGACTCCCCAACTCCCAGGAAGAGGAGCGGCTAGGATGACTCAATGACTGATACCTGCTGACAGCCCCAGAGGAAGGGCAGGCGCCCGTGGGGCTCCAGCCGGGATGTCAGCCAGCTCCCGGAGGCCCGAGCCTTGTGAACGGGCAGCCAAGAGAAGGCAATCCCTCTCCCGCTCAGCCAGGCTGTCCCTCCCACCCCCAGGAAGTGCTGATTGAGCGTGGCACTTTCAGAGCAGTGAAGGATGAAAATGGGGAAGGAGGAGAAGGAGCAGCCAGGGAAGGAGGGAGCATCGTGCCCAGGGGGAAGACAGCACCCTATTTAGGCCAGACGGAGGGCAGCTCTGCCCAGCTATCGCTGCACTGCCTTTTAGCACTTTAATCAAATGCCTTACGAATGGGTTCACCCGGATGTCAAAAATCCAATCGGATACATTTATTGGCCTGACAACCAATTTTCTGCGATGTATCATCAGGGACTGATGGTCCATTCGCGCAGCAGGGGAGTTGGCGATAATGGAGCCGAGAGAGCCATGCTGTGCTCTCAATATTGTCTCAGGCTGTCATGGGGAAGGAAAGGAGCCTGGGCCCACAGAGGCAGATGGACAGATGGACAGACAAGGCGTGCCTGGAGCCTTGGATTCTACACAGCGAGGGATGTGCCGGATGCAGGAGAGTGATCAGGGCATCTCAGGCAGACCATTCAGAAGCCACACTGCCCGAGGCACTGCCCCTGCCTCACGTGGGGTCCTTGGGGCCTCACCAGCCACTTCGGAAGAATGGGAGAGCGTGAACCTGGCAGGGCTGATGCGAGGCCCACAAGGACTCGTTCTCCTCCACGTGCAGAAAGGGAGCCAACTAAGACATGGCTCTAGGCCTTGGGGAGCCCCAAAAGAGTGGGGGAGGCCAAGTGAAGAGGTCAGAGGGGACCACAGATGCCCTCCCCTCTCATGCCTGCCCTAGAGTCTCCAGGAGCGCCCCTTTGCCCGCGAGTTGCCAAAGTGAGGACCAGGCCTCTGGCTCCCACTCCTTTACAGCTCCACTTATATCTCCTCATGCCTTTTCTTTGTTGTTGGTCTTCTGTATAAGATCACCTTTGAGCAAAAGGCTGCATTCCTTTAAAAAGAAAACTGAAAAGCACAGGTTTAGTCCAATCCTCTCATTCTACTAGCAGGGAAAGTGAAGCCCAGAGTGGTGAAGGGACTCCTAGGCAGGCTCCTTGGAGGAGGTGACATGTGCCCTTGGAGGATGCGCAGAATTTCCCATGTGGACAGGCAACAGGAGCGGGAAGGAATCGCTGCGCTGCCCTGGGCTAGTTCCCACCTCTGGGCCTCTGCTCAGGACCTTGTGACCCTTTGTCCTGCGCCCCACTTGCTCACGTTTCTCCTCCTCTAATAACCAGCTATGCCACTTCCTCCAAGAAGCCTCCTCATCCAGAATGAATGGTCCCAGCACCCTCGTTCCCGTGACAAATTATTTACAGGACATTTTAGCCCTTCCACAATTCTACCTGCCCTGTGTCCAAGGTCAATGGTGCTATCGCTATCCAGCCAAAGATCACGAAGAACACACCTGTATTTGAACAAAAGTGGATGTGTTACCTGTTGCAACAGGCTGAACCATGGGGTATGGCGGGTTATCAATGAGAGGGTACAAGAAATGAGTTCTACAACTGGGGCTGATGATGTACAATTTGGAGGAATTTGAGGAAGCAGAGTCCTGTTCTGGTTTGAATGCCGTCAGGAAGTGAGCAGGGGGGCAGGCAGTAATTCTATGCCTGAGTAACTTAATGAATCTTATCTTGGAGGGAAGGAGAGAGCACAGCAAAGGCTGTAATTGCTTAAAAAGCAGTAGTCCTTGATATTAGCCAGAGTAGGGGAATGCTTAGTGATTTTTGTGGTTTGGAAAATGTTCTTGTTTTTGTCTGTGTTCAGACACGATTATGGAGTGGTCTTGTTTTTGTCTTGCTCATGGCCTTGTCTGATGTTTATATTCTGGGAAATTGTTTATGTTCTGCAGGGGAGAAGGGCAGTCGGGCTGGGGTGCCAGGCAGCTCCGGCTCTCAGGGGCTATCTGCCTCCTCCAGGGAAGGGCCCGTCTCTTGCCCTTTCCTTTCCTGCCTCTCCAGCACCGAGCCCAGTGCCTGGCACCCAGGAATTGTGTCCTGATCCTACGAGAGGTTAGGCGCACAGCAGGGCAGGTTTGAGGACTTAGCATGGCTGAAACCAAGGACAGAGCGGGGAGCATACAGCCGGAGGTCAGGAGCACGCTTTGAATGCCAACTAATCAAATGAGATAACTGAGGTGGCTGCTTTCTGGAAGGTATAAAGTACAGGCGGATGGTGAAGGATTAGTCTTATCTCCTGCTCCTTCCTCCCTGGACATTGGCCTGGAGACTTGCAAGCTGTTCGGCAACCTCGCCAGCCTCCAGAGACAGGAAGGGAGGGAATCACAGCTCAGCAGAAGCCGGAGCAGCCCATCCCGATGGGCGGGCTAGCCGAGAAGGGCTATTTATCCCGAGGATGGCCCTGACCTTTCCCTGCGCAACAGGGACAGACGCACGGAGCCCGGCTGCATCCTTCTCCTTTAAAACAAGGAATGGAAGCATTACTCACCACCCCGGCCATTTATCATGGTCTGGGGACATTAATTTGACAGTGTGTCATTTTCCATTTGGTTTGGGCCTGGTGGAGGCTGCCCTCGAAACACCTTCAATTAAATGCAGCTAATAACACAGAGCTATTTTGAGCGAGCAGAGCCCTCTGCCTACCCCCAGAGCTCTGATGTGAGGAGGGGAGCGGGTGCTGCGGGGAGGCTGCGGTTCACGGTGATCTCAGCGAAGTGATATTGCCCACAAATCTGGGTCCTGCACCATTGCAGGCAAGAGAAGGGCAGACAGGACAGGGAGGATGGGGAGAAGGACTGCCTCCACCCCTGGATGAGAAGATTCCAGCAACCGGCTATGTTGTAGCCCTTTCCTCAGGACATGGGAAGTCATGGCTCTCACCCGACATACAGAAAGCAAAGGTTTTGGAGTCTGGAAGACTTGGAGGTGGATCTTGGCTATTCTTTCTGCTGTGTGACTTTAGGCAAATCCTATAACCCCTCTGAGCCTGTTTTCTTATTTGTAAATGGAAACAAGAGTTCCTCTTTTGTGGAATGAATGATGTTTCATGTTATTTTATTAATTCAAACAAAACATTATACGCATGAAGCTTGTCAATTCATTGAAGATAATTCATAATAGCCTCTTTATTTTCCTAGTTTCCATTTTAGGGAAAGACCATTAAGTGCCCAACACTCAGGACTTCTTCAGTAAGACTTGGAAAGTGGCAAAAGCACATGATCTCCAGTTAAAACTCTCTGGGCTTCAGTGTCACTTTAGCCACCAACTGGCCATGCAATTTATTAACCTCCCTGTGCCTCAGTTTCTCATGTGGAGGGAGATAGCCATGGCAACCCTCCCTAGGACTGCTGAGAGGATTAAATGATATGATGTATGTGCTGCTGCTGCTAAGTCGCTTCAGTCGTGTCCAACTGTGTGTGACCCCATAGACAGCAGCCCACCAGGCTCCCAGTACCTAGTAAATGGTACATGTTAACCCACGTTAGCTCACTTCTTCCTTGCCTAGGCCTTGAGCCTAGAAAAAAAGCACTAGTCTCGATGGTTATTACATTTCAGAGGTGTTACAAGCGTTGCGTATGAATAATCTCATTTTCATCCTCAAAATGTTATGTTAGATACTATTAGCAGATTGAGCCAGATGAAATTTGTTGGTTTCATAGTTCAAACTGGTTGAAGATCAGTAATTTTGTATGTTCAGCCTAACATCTTCCATTCTGTTGATGAGGCAGTCAGGCTCAGGATGCTGATGTGCTCAGATCAGGCACATGGACCAGTGGTGGAGATGAGATAGGCTCCTGGCAGATGACACCAGAGCTGGTCAGCTTAGCCCGGCCTTGGGAATAAAGGACAATAGCCACTTGTCTTGCTTTGATAGCAGGATCCCTAATTCAAGCCTAGTGGCTGTAGAAACACTTGGTCAGACCCAGTTAAAAGTCTGGAAAGACTCAGTATAAGGGTCAAAGCAAGGCTTTGTATGTAGAGAGGGCCCAGTGGGGGCATTCAGGACTCTGCACAGCAGGTTCTGAGGGTTGGTAGGCTCCTTGGGGACCCCAGGACTCAAACTTCACACTCTGATGTTTATCCAGCCCCTCAGATGGCTACCCTCCCCACTGGAAGGCCCTGGACAGCCAAGAGCCACAATTCACCCCAAGTCCAGCCACCCACAGCTCCTGCAAAGAGTGATATTGATTTGGCTGCTACTTCCATGGTTCCTCCAGAGCTGCACTGAAGGGAAGCCCATGGACCACCTTGTGCAACCACGGAGATCCTATTTGTCAGACAAGACACTGACAATCCCAGCCATGATTTAGGCATGCCCAATTCAGAGGAGGGCTTCCCTGGTGGCTCGGAGGTTAAAGCGTCTGCCTGGAATGCAGGAGACCCAGGTTCGATCCCTGGATCGGGAAGATCCCCTGGAGAAGGAAATGGCAACCCACTCCAATACTCTTGCCTGGAGAATCCCATAGAGGGAGGAACCTGGTAGGCTACAGTCCATGGGGTCGCAAAGAGTCGGACACGACTGAGCAACTTCACTAATTCAGAGGAAATGGCTTAGTCTGCATAGCCCTAAGCTCTTTTCCCAGCTTTGCTAGTGGCTTGTTCTGTGCTCATGAACCAGCCCCTTTCCCTCTCTGGGCCCTGTCTCCTCTGTAAAACAGGACCCTGAATTAAGGACCTTGCCAGTTCCTCCATCCCCGAAGGTCCACAGGTCTGTATAAGCAGATTTCAGAAGGTGACTCAACTGGTTTACTCAAACACCTTTGCTCCAGAAGAAATGAGGTGAAGTAGTGAGATTCTCAATTTACAGTTACTAACCATCCTGGCTGATTTCAATTCATGCTATTTTTTAAATAGCTTTTGAAACATGTATTTTTTCTTTTCCTGTACTTTCCCTCCCTTCCTCAGAAGAAAGACTAAGGAAAAAAAATAAAGGAATCTACATTCTTTTCTTCCCTCACCAGCACTGTTTTGGTTTTTCTTTAGTTGGTTGAAACAAGCAAGTGTACATTTCCTAGCAAGAATGAATGCCTTTGTCAGCTTATACAGATTCGCTGGAACTTGGTGTTGGGGAAACCTGTGGAGACCTGAGTTTCAATATGATGCTCACAGCCGTAGAAGACTAGCTGGGCAGTTACAGCAGCCTGCCTCCCTCTCTTGACCACAGGTAAACCAGGAACAAACCAAGAGCCAAAAGAACAGAATTGGAAGGTTTGACAAAATTAATCTGGATTTTTTAAGATGTGTATATTTTAGAATATATCCTAAAGAAATAATCCCAAGTATAGAAAGAACCAAAGGCATATTCATGATGTGAAAAAGCAAATTCAGGACTTTCCTGGTGGTCCAGCGGGTAAGACTCTGCACTCAATGCAGGGGCCCCGGGTTTGATCCCTTGTCAAAGAACTGGATTCCACGTGCCACAGCTAAGACTATTGCAGACAGATAAATAAATAAATATTAGAAAGAAATAAAAAGTAAAGCAAATTAAACACCCAGCAGTAAGGGGTGAGTTAAGTAAACCATCTCACATCTTCTTGATGGGATACAACATACTATACAGCAATTACAAAACAAGTGCATAACACTTAGGGTAACATGGAAAAGTAAGTATGTTCTAACTACGGGGGTGGGGAATCAAGATTTGAATCTGATTGAACATGGTGGATTAAATGCACTTGCTCTTCTCTCACACTCAGCATCTCATTAAACTGACATAGAGGGGGAGGCGTATAAAATCCTAAGCCCAAAGCGGTCTGTGACATCAGGAGATAAGAGATTTCAGCAAATGTCTGGCTCTGGAAAGTCATTCTGGGTGGTAATGACGCTGCAGAGTGGAGAAAGCTAAGACAGAAAGCACTTGCAGAAGGAGACCAACGAGCAGCAGATGGATTTGTCCTGAATTCCTGAGAGGCTCAGCGCTTGCCAGTCCAAGTCTGTGAAAGGCCGCGGTGGTTCTGGAGCCATTGTGCTCCCAGACCCCTCTCCACGCTCCACGGCACCCTCCTGGTATCAGACCTCAGCCGGAACTCGAGAAAGGAAAGGCAATGGAAACACATGTCTGCAGAAAGAAGAGAGGGACACCATTTCTGACACTATTCAATATGTAGCCTGATTATAATTCAAATGTGACGATGAATACATACCCTTCAGACACGCAAAAACTAACCTCCTTTGCACCTTCTCTTAGGAAGTTACTAAGCATGCACTTCAGCCAAACAAGAGAATAAGCCAACAAATAGTAACACATGGGATATAGGAAAGAGGGGATCTCACCCAAGAAACTAGTACAATTTCCAGTAACTACCAAGCACAGGGCCCAGAACCCCCAGAGAGGTCCAGACAGCAGCCAGTCCAAATGAGGGGTAAGAGGGGGAGGAGCATGGAGATTAAATAGTTTCAATTTTTTTTTTTAATAATTTCATTTATTTTGGCTGTGCCAGGCCTTCACTGCTGCTTGGGCTTTTCCCTAGTTGCAAGGAGCAGGGGGTTACTCTCTAGTTTCAGTGGTCAGGCTTCTCATTGCAGCTTCTCTTGTTGTGCAACACAAGATCTGGGGTGAGCAGGCTCAGTACTCATGGTTCCTGGGCTCTAGAGCACTGGTTCAACAGCTGTACCACAAGGGGTTCGCTGCTCCAAGGCATGTGGGATCTTCCTGGACCAGGGATTGAACACATGTCTCCTATATCAGCAGGTGGATTCTTTATCACGGAGCCACCAGGGAAGCCCCATTTCAAATTTTTAGGAAGCAATAGAGATAGACGTTTGATAGCTCCCTTGAAGCACAGAGAACTGAGCCAATGAAAAAACAAAGGCATTAATACCAAGAAAAATAAAACGTTATACAAAAAGGGAAATATGATCATAATGCCTGACTTGAGTCATGGCGAACAGTATTTTGACAGCCATGATAATGTAAGCACAGACCCAAACTGATATAACACAGTGGGGTAAAGAGAGAAGAAGAAAAGGTGGCGGGAAGGTAGGGCTTGTAGAGTAGCTCAATTCTCAACTGCCAGAACAAGAAATTGATAGATAATGGGAAGAAAATGGCAACATAACAAATTATTTAGAAGTACATGGAAATTAATAATAGAAGCATTTCCTCATGGAAGAGGGGGAGGGGTGAGGAACACTTGGGGAAACAGATACTTTTCACATTTAGCCTTTAGTTACTTGGATTTTTAGAGCTATGTCCATATATTACTTTGGGAAAAGTAAAATTAATTTTTCAAAACTGTATCCCCAGGTAGATCACAACTGTTGGCTCTTGAAGCCAAGCTAACCCAGTCCTGTATCATGCCCTCTACAAAACCGTGGGCACTTTCTGGTCATTCCCAAGACTATGGTTACCTGCTTGTTCCCAACCTGATTTTCCCACTTTCGGTCTCTCACCCCAGACCCCCAGCTCCATATAGGATGGCTATTTGCTGGTTTTTTCTTTTTCTTTTTTTGACTATAGGTGGATTTAGAGATGCTCTTGGAGAAGGCAATGGCACCCCACTCCAGTACTCTTGCCTGGAAAATCCCATGGATGGAGGAGCCTGGAACGCTGCAGTCCATGGGGTCGCTGAGGGTTGGGCACGACTGAGCAGCCTGCCTTTCACTTTTCACTTTCATGCATTGGAGAAGGAAATGTCAACCCACTCCAGTGTTCTTGCCTGGAGAATCCCAGGGACGGGGGAGCCTGGTGGGCTGCCGTCTATGGGGTCGCACAGAGTCCGACACGACTGAAATGACTTCGCAGAGATGCTCTTGGTTTGCTGGATTCAGTGCTTCTATTAAGGTTTTTCCTTCCATTTCTTCCCTTGGCTCCCATTGCCTGGGGTGAAGCCCCCAGCGATGCATCTACATCCCTCGAGCCTGCCCACTGGCCGCAGCTGATTGGAGCAAGGGTGACCCCATGACCCGAGCAGAGCCAATCCCATTCTCCCTGGGAAATTTATAATTGAGACAGAGAGCCAGACAGCTGGATGCTCTCCTGAGTAGCAGATGTAAATATAAATGTAGGCGCTGTGGGCTGGAAGGCTTCCAACTCCATGGGCATGAAGGGGAGACAGTCAGTCTGGAGCGGGAAAGACACGCAGGAGGAAGCCAACTCAAGAGAGCATGTATTCTCAAGTAGAAAGACAAGCCAAGAGAGAAGCCAGGTCCTCGAAAGGTCTTCCCTAAGGTCTTAAATTCTTCCTGCTCCTTGGTTTCCTTAGGAGAAAGCTTTCTTTGCTGATTAAGCTAGTTTGAGTTGGTTTCTGTCACTTACAACCAAAAGCATGTTAAGTAAAACCAGCCTATTTTCCTAAATTCTACATGGGGGTGGGGGTTAGTGAGAAGAAGAAATTTGATTTTTTTGACACTCCAGCACCTATTCCCCTCCCTCAGCAGCCCCCAGTTTCCTTTAGGGGGCATTCCTAGCCTCCCTCCCAGCTTACAGAGCACAGCCTCAGTTTACAGGAAACACAGGAGAACTGTGTTTCTCTGGGGTTGGTGGGGAACATGACTCCAGAGGCTCTTTGGCTGGAACCCCTCCCACCGCCTTGGTTCAGCCCGAGGATGGACACTTGACCAGTGAGACTCTCTCCTGGGACTCTGAATCCCCAGCAGAGGCAAGGAATGGGGCCAGGTTGGCATGCCTTCATTCAGCCTGTGCAAGCAGAAACTGGATACCAGGTGCGGACCCCATCAGGCTCCATCGGGTTCCCTCATCTTTGAGGATGGCTGGGGATGACACCTTCGGTTTCAACAATGGGACTCTGGTTTGGGCAGACCACAAAGGCTTTGGAAGCAGAGGAAGAGAATGACTGGCAGGCTGACTCCCAGGCTGAACTCTGCCAGGGGCTGGCATTGGAGGTTTGCCGTGTACTGTGTGACCATGATCCCATTCTTACTGCCAGGCTGGGGCGGCCTGCAAAGCACGGAGTATACAGCAAGGGAGTTGGTTAGAAGAAATCTAGTGAGAAATGTCTTTGTTTTTCTCCTTTTTCTTCTAAGAATTCTCCCAGCCCGTGTGTCTCTATTCCTGCTTTACAAAAAGTTCACCTGTACCATTTTTCTAGATTCCACATATAAGCATTAATACATGATGTTTCTCTCTTTCTGGCTTACTGCACTCTCTATGACACTCTCCACCCACATCTCTATATATGACCTGAGTTTGTTCCTTTTTGTGGCTAAGTAATATTCCTTTGTACATATGTCCCAGGAAACTTCTCCTTTTAGAAGCAGACCAATCTAGGGTTGACTCCTATTTCCTAGCTGAGTTTTGCCAAGTCACTTAACATTTGTGAACTTCAGCTTCCTTATCTAGAAATTGGGGAGAACAAAGCAACTCCATCATAAGATTGTTAAAAGCAAAGTGCTCAGGAAGACATCTGTGCACACTATGTGCCATGGCCTTCTGTTACATAAATGATATCTGCCTCGTGGCATCACTGTGAGATGATGTGAGCCAAGGGGCTTTTCTTGAAACTCTTGCTGAGAATCTACAAATGTGCAGCACAAGCCCTGAGCCAAGTGCCCACTGGGCCCAGCACCCTCCCTGGCTCTCCTGCAGCCCCATGCTCACCGCTGTCCACTGCAGTAGCTTCTGGTTTTGTTTCCTCTCTGCTCTCTAAGGGCCTGGACTGGCTTCACGGGCTTCACTCAGGAAGGCCTGTGCTTGGGGTAACACTCTGCAGTCGCCATCTTGATGTTCTGGAACTCAGGCTCCACATCTGGCGTAGCAGATCCTGCCTAGCACGGCGCCTACATGAAGCAAGCCCTCCATCAATGTGTGTCAAAATGAGGTGAACCAAAAAAGATCTTGCTCTGCCTTCTAAGTGCTTCCCACCTCACTGAGAAGACAGCCTGCAGGGCACTAAAGCCCCATGCGGCACCTGGGGTGGCTTTGACGAGCCCAGCTGGGAGTCCAGCAAACCTGGACCCAGGCCCTGAGTGTGATGCTGGACAAATGACTTCACCTCTGGGAACCTCAGTTTCTTTGCCTGTAAATTGGTGCTAAGACACCCAACTCAGTCAGCTCTGGAAGGCCAGCCCTGAGGTGGACGAATGGGAAGTGTCGCCCTGCCGAGTTGTGGTTGGAAGGTGGGCTTGGGCAACGCAATGGCAGCTCCTGACTCTGGGGTTCAAGAAAGGCCCCGTTCTCCAGGGTCTCTGGGCTCTTCCCATCTGGTCCTGGTGTTCCTCCATCGCCCTTATCAGGGGTACGTGCCTGAGGACTCTGACATGGGGCCCTGCACACTGAAACAGGGGTCTTCCTCAGCAGGGAAATAACCTTTCTCATTGGCCGCAGGGCTTAACCGACATAGGAAGGCCACAGTATACCACACGCCTGGCCCTTGAGGACGACGGGACAGCATCAGCAAACCCAGGGTTCCAGGAAGTCTCCTCAGGCGACACCCAGCCCACTCCTCCCTGCTTGTGTCCCGGCACCTCTCCCAGCCTCCAAGGCCAGCCCTCCCCTATTCCCCATCTACCTCACAGTTCTTCCTCCATCCTGGAGCCGGGCCCTCCCCAGCGTGACTCCGGGGTCATGTGGTACTGGGCCGTGATGGCACAGCACCCACAGCTGCCAATCTGAGTTAAGCCTTGCAGAAAGCAAGGGGTCCCCGAGTGATTTCCAACATTTCCAAACCTCTATTGGGAATCCCACGTTGACCTAAGCTTGACAGCAGGGCTTACTGAACTCCAAGGACTGAACCTTGGCTGAGACCACCTCATTCCTCAGACAACCAAGGATTCGAGACCTGGTCAGATTTTTCTGAGTAGGGGTTTAGAGAGATTTCTCATTGGAAGAAAAAAATAAAAAAGTGGAAAAATGAATTCATTTGGCTGACACAATCTTTCACATCATGTTAAAAATAACAAAATAGTTAAAAATAATAAAAGGAGCTCTTTGCAATAAACAGCTTACAGTAGGTGAGTCTGAACAACTTGGCTAAAAATTAGGATTCAGCCATACTTCTTCCACCTCCCTTCCCACCCCCACCATCATTACCTCCCTTCTTCTCTTCTTAGCACTTTTTCCCCCATGAATCCTGTCCTGGGCTGACCTCCCTTTCCTACCTAGAACCGACCTTCCTAGGCCAGATTGCCCCTGCGGGAGAAGAGAAACATTATGTGAGCTTGGCCCCTAAGTTACCCAGGTTTCACAGGGCCGACCCCTTCCCACCTCCCAGCCCACCCCCACCGTGATTCTTCCCGAAGGGTCGCCCCGAGGACACGCAGCTTGCTAACTCAGGGGAGAGCTGGGAACTCGCAACCCAAGTATCAGTGAAATTTATGAGTCATGGATATCACAGGACCCTGTTTTCATCCGACTTCATTCACCACTTCCTTTCTTCATATTAATTTCTCCCAACAGCCCACTTATCTTTCCTCTTGGAGCCTTGCCCACCATTACATTCTCTGATACGGTGGTATCTCTAACAGGCTACAGCACTCAACGCGGTGATGGGCTTTGGAGCTGGCTCACTCAAGCACTCACAAGTTACTCTCTGTGGCTAATCAAATATCCAAACAACCTCGCCCAGCGATGTGGAGGAGCTTGGTGACAGCAAGACCCAGCCACAGAGCCATCGGAACAGGCCACACTTGTCTGGTGGCAGGCAGTGAGGCCGCTTCTGCTGTGTCACACGCCTAGTGGCCTTCCCCGAGAAGTTGCTCTCTGGTTATTGGAATGGAAATCCTTCTTTTTCTTCTTTTCTTTTGAGATGTTCCACACCAGCGGTCAGTAGGGTGGTGGTTACATTTGTTTTGTTGGCAAAATGAATCACAGTAGCATCAGCAGGGGTTAAAGGGAAAAGACTGTATCTAGGAAACAGGTCTCACTTCTGCCCTGAGGACCCTGGACAAGTCACAGCCACTCTGAACTTCCATTTCCTCTTCTGGAATGTAAGAGAATTGGGTTAAGTGGTCCTTAGGATTCCCAAACCAGAAGGTGACTCAACATTATGTCACACCTTACAGCTTAAACTACACTTCCCTGCTTGTTACTTCATTTGATGTTCACAAGAATCCCATGCGTGAGCCGGGAGAGGGACTATTAGCTCTAGTTTATAGCAGGGAATTGACTTGCCCCCAGTTATGCATCCTGCATGGGACAGAGTTGAGCCTCCTTCATGTCTGGTTTCCTGGCCCAGGCTTGTCCCACCTCCTGATGCAGACAGAGCAGACTCTGTGATGCCAGCCACCCACTCCCTTCATCACCACACAGGAGCTTCCATTCAAGCCAGAACTCAGGGGTCATCCCATCCACTTCATTTTCTGTTGGAAAAACTGAGGGGGGAAGTGAAAGGACCTTCCCAAGAGCACAGTGTGAAGTGCCCCTGTCTCCTGGCACCTCACCCAGGGCCAGCCCACCCCACTCTTCTTCTCATGGGTACCGCGGAAGTGAGAACCCCTGCATCTCAGCCTGGGCTGAGGACAGGTCTGTCAAAAGCTGACACTCGTAACACATTGGGGACATACCATCGTCATCACTGCCCATACCCCCTGCATGGGGCCTGGAGACATTGTCACTAGGGTCCTCTTGGGGGCTGATGTGTTAAGAGAGCTCACGACAGGCTGGTCAGTGCTCTGCCACCCTCAACATCTCCCTGGCCATCCAGGACGGCAGCGGCCCAGCTCATCCTCTGGGCTCCTCCAAGTCCTCCGATTTCTACCGATGCCCAGCCCCACGGAATTCATCCACTTCCAGACCCCCGAAGGAAGCGGTTCATTCCATCTCTCCCCCCACACCCACCCTGCTGGCCAGACGGGCACAGGCCTGCAGTGCCCACCTCTTCCTGTCAGCCTGGCAAGGCCAGCTCTTCTCAGCCCCAATCCCAATTCCACACATGGCCCTGCAGAGGCGAGCGCCTCCCTCCCCACTCCCACGACATGGAATAAACCTCGGGGAGAGCCCCCCCGTGCTCTCACGTGGCCTTGCCCCGTCCACAGAGCTGTCCTTTAAACTGGCAGCTCCATGAGGCTGTATTTCACTCCTCTTGGTATTTTCAGTGCCTGGACCGTGGTGGGGCTCCAGCGACCTTGGAGGGAGGGCAAGCAAACTTCACACACTGCTTGGAGCACAGGTCTGGGCTCCAAACTCCCCCTCACTGCAATCAACGACACAATTCATCAACGTGGGAGCTTCTCCAAGCCTCAGTTTTCTGATCTACAGAATGGGAACAATGACCTCAT
Organism: Bubalus kerabau; assembly: GCF_029407905.1. Classification (NCBI taxonomy): domain Eukaryota; kingdom Metazoa; phylum Chordata; class Mammalia; order Artiodactyla; family Bovidae; genus Bubalus; species Bubalus kerabau. The sequence goes on along the minus strand of NC_073633.1, from coordinate 21,325,998 downwards.
CAGGATTAGGGGGGCTAACCATGGAACCCACTCCAGTGTTCTTGCCTGGAGAATCCCAGGGACAGGAAGCCTGGTGGGCTACCGTCTATGGGTCACACAGAGTCGGACATGACTGAAGCGACTTAGCAGCATCAGCAGCAGCAAACCATGGAAAGTGCATCACAGTAACTGGGAACTATTATTATTATTAGGGAATTCCCTGGGAGGTTATTCCCTGAGTTCACAAGAAAGCCCCAGGGTCTCCACACTCCTTGCAGGAAGTGCTCAGGAGAGCTGGCAGCCTCCCCTCCCCTCTCTTCTCCTCCAGCCCCAGTCGGAAAACCCCTTTATCAGGTGGCCCCAGACATAGCCAGGCTGTTTTCCTTTCCCTTGTTGACTCGGGGAAGACCTGGCCGCTGAGCTTTGGGCTGGGCCTCCCACTCTTTTAAGTGCAAACACTGAGCTGTGTATTTTGGGCCCCTCTGAAGGGCTGTTTCTGGTGAAATACCAGGTCTTGAAATACTTCACTGCTTGTTTGACTTCGGAAGTCCGTCCATGCTCGGGTCCCCCAAGGCCTGTTTTAGAGAGGCTGGAGGGGCTGTGTGGTCCCACATTCGGGCAGCACAGTGCAGGAGGGCAGCAGGCCCCAGGTCCCAGTGTGGAATGGGGAGCCCTGCCCTCCTGGGGGGGTCCTCGTGCTGCGTGGGGAGAGCAGGCAAAGACACTCAGAGACCAAAGCGTAAATGCAAGGACAGACTAAGGCTAAGGTTCAGAGCAAGACTTGGAGTGAAAAGTGAGCCTCCTGCAGCCCCATCTGCAGAAATACCACTGGTCCGCACCCCCCACCCCACCCATCTAGCTTCCTCCAGCCCCTCCCCCCTTCCATCCCCACATCCCCACCTCTTCACTCACACAAATATATAAACTTCTAGGCTGGCCAAGAGCTAGTTTGAGAGGAATGGACATTTATTTGAGCTGCAAGGCTCTAAGAAGTAGCCATCTCGTCCAGCAGCAGAGGTAGAAGGGGCCAGTGAGAGAGGCAGGGCTGACTTGCTGTGAACGGCATGGGTGGAGCTGGTCCTCTAGGGGGACAGACGAACTACCATATCCTGGGTGGTCACTTGGGCCAAGTGTTTTTACACACCTTGTTTACTTTAAACTGGGTGAGAGGTGGTGTCATCCCCATGTCACAGAAAAGAAGACTGATGCTAAAACAGATTGGGATCCTTGTCTAAGGGCCAGGACCCTGGAAGGGGCTCCGAGGACAGGGCCCGGTGACCTCCCTTACAGGCAGTGGCTCTGGGAAGTGCAGGCTGAAAGGAAGTGGGGGAAAGGCTCACAGAAAAGGGAATGTGGAAGAAGCCCGCCCAAGAAAATCAAGGCAAGATGTTTGGGACGAATTCAGAGGCTGTGAGAAGCCCAGTTTGGCAGGAGAGAAAGGAGACTGGGGAGGCGAGGACAGAACAGAGGCAGGAGTTGACCGAAGAAGGGCCTCCACCTCTCCTGCCAGGGGCCCCTGTCTGAGGAGTAGCTGCTGCTGCTGCTAAGTCGCTTCAGCTGTGTCCGACTCTGTGCGACCCCAGAGACGGCAGCCCACCAGGCTCCCCCGTCCCTGGGATTCTCCAGGCAAGAACACTGGAGTGGGTTGCCATTTCCTTCTCCGATGCATGAAAGTGAAAAGCGAAAGTGAAGTCGCTCAGTTGTATCCGACTCTTAGCGACCCCGTGGACTGCAGCCTACCAGATTCCCCTGTCCATGGGATTTTCCAGGCAAGAGTACTGGAGTGGGTTGCCATTTCCTTCTCCAATGTATGAAAGTGAAAAGTCAAAGTGAAGTCGCTCAGTTGTATTCAACTCTTAGCGACCCCATGGCGTGCAGCCTACCAGGCTCCTCCGTCCATAGGATTTTCCAGGCAAGAGTACTGGAGTGGGGTGCCATTGCCTTCTCCGCTGAGGAGTAGCAAATAGCAGCAAATAATGACTGAGCGCCTTGGGTGTGCCCAGTGCCTGAGTTTCCCCCGATGAGAAAGGCAGAGAAGGGAACTGGTTTATTCATATAGCCATTTCCTGAAAAAGTGAAAGTGTTAGTCGCTCAGCCACGTGCGACTCCTTGTGACCCAATGAACTGAAGCCTGCCAAGCTCCTCTGTCCATGGGGATTCTCCAGGCAAGAATACTGGAGTGGGTTGCCATGCCCTCCTCCAGGGGATCTTCCCAACCCAGGGATCGAACCCAGGTCTCCCGCATCACAGGCGGATTCTTTACTGTCTGAGCCACCAGGGAAGGCTGGATCCCCCACAATGCAGACAATCCAAAGCTGATGTCCTAGGGCTCATATATCTCCCATAGAAAGGGACCTCTTGTCAGGCCTCCACTTGGAGTCAGCTGACCCTGAGTGACCTGGAATCCCATCCCCAGGTGGCCTAGAAATTCTGGTTCAGGTGCGGCAGGGATTAAAGGCAAACATACACACCACGAGAAGGGGCTGCTGAAAACAACCACGAAGAAGCGGCCGGAACCACCAAAGCAAGGTGCACAAACGTGCTCCAGCTGTGAAGCTGGTGAGGGCTGTCTCACAGAGGCCAGCTTTGGCGGAGAGAGAGCTGAGCCTCTGGACTCAGCTGGGAGGGCAGAAAACTTCCTGCTACTCTGAGACTCCGTATCACCATCGAAAAGCAGGCCTAAGGCCACTGACAGGAAGGAAAGGAGGGTATGTGGGTCACCAGCTGAGTGTCTGACACTTGTTTCATGATCACTGTGCTTGATGGCATTTCATTCATTTATTTTGACTGCATGGGTCTCTGTTGCAGCACTCTGACTTTCTCTAGGTGGAGCATGTAGGTTCTCTAGTTGTGGCGCCTGTGCGTAGTTGCCCCAAGGCACGTAGGATCTTAGTTCCCTGACCAGGCATCTAACTAACGTTTTCTATACTGGAAGGTGGATTCTTAACCGCTGGACCACCAGTGAAGTCCTGATGTCATTTTTTTTTTTTTTTAATTATTGGAGGAAACTCAACCCATCCTAGAGCAGTAGTTCTCGAACTTGTCTGCACAGGCTAGAATCATCTGAGGAGCTTTAATAAATACTCATGCCTGGCTTCACCTCCCAGAGACTTGGAATTAAATGGCCTGAGGTTGGACCAAGTGTTAAGCTCTCCAAATGATTCTAATAAAGCTAGGCCTGAGAACCCCTGCTCTGGAGGCAACTGTAACCCAACCCCACCCAGAAATAGGCATTCAGGGTCACATCATCAGAGTTACCAAGTCTGTGAAGTGAAAGTCACTCCATTGTGTCTGACTCTTTGCGACCCCATGGACTCTACAGTCTGTGGAATTCTCCAGGCCAGAATACTGGAGTGGGTAGCCGTTCCCTTCTCCAGAGGGTCTTCCCAACCCAGGGATCGAACCCAGGTCTCTCACATTGCAGGCAGATTCTTTACCAACTGAGTTATCAGGGAAGCCCCAAGAGTTACCAAGAAGGGGCTAAATATCTGGGTACCCAGGGTCTGAAAGCAGAGGGACATATTTTAGAACACTTTCAAAATGGTTAATTTCTTTTAAGCTTTGGCTCTTAAGGGAATAAAGTTCAATTATCTGGAAAACTCACTTATGTGGATCTCCTCACTCCCTAATGACACTGGCTAAATGAGGTGTTACGATTCTATAGATTCTCAAATTAGAGTCTTTATGATTCTTCACCCAGAAAAAAAAAATTAACCAGAGGCTTGGATTTGAAGCACCCCCTAGCTGCCCAGGCTCCTTAGGCAGCAGTTAGGCCCTGCTGAAACCTTGTTTCTATAAGGGAAGGGCTCCCTGGCCTCATGGGAAGATTTTTGCTTCGAGCTCCAGCCAGCCAGAGTGACATGCCCGCCCCCCATTTGTCTCAGCTCCCCGAGGCCTTTTATCCCATTTCCGCATCAAACAGTGAGTATTCTCTTCTCCCACATCCAATGACCACATCCTGATAGGTTGGGAGAATCACTCTTACCACACATCCTGCAGAGCGCATGGCTCCACGTGAATATGTTGAATGGCTTTTTTTATCATGAATAAAAATAAAGGATTTCTTTCATTTGTTCTATTAGCCCATTTTTAACCAGAGGGCAGAGAGGGAAAACAAAAGATGCTTTGATTATTAAAATCTCATTTTTCTCTTAAGGACCCCATGGAAGCAAAACTCAGAGATGGAACATTTATCAGTGAGTTTCCGCGACCTAAATAAGGAGAAGAGCATGAAAAGAAGGATCCCAGGACCCTTTGCACTTTCGTCATTGACTTTTTGTTTATTTAATGCCTGTCTCCCCCACTGGAAAAGAAGTTCAAGGACAGCAAAGTGGGAAGATGAATCCCACTAGGATACACGAGTTACCTACTATATTAGTTGGCTCTGGCTCCTGTAACAAAGTACCACAACCCGATTGGTTTTAAACAACAGAAATGTGTAGTCTCACAAATCTTGAAATCAAGGTGTTAGCAAGGTTGGTTCTTTCTGAGGAAGAATCTGTCCCATATGTAGGGGTCCTCCAAGACAGCCACACCTGGGCTTCATCTGGACAGCTTGGCAGTCACAAAAATAAGCCAAGGCCCCTTCTGAAGGAGCCTGATTGGACTGGGTTGGAGTGGGACTCAGCACTGCTATCTTTTTTGAAACAGTCGTTCTCAAACTTGGCTGCATATCGGAATCACCTGGGCAGCTTCAAAAATTACTGATGGCCAGTGGCACATCTAGACATCCTGATTTAATTCATTGGTTTGGAGAAAGATCTGGGCTTTGGGAGTTTCTGGCACTCCCTAAGGGAGTCTGATTCAGAGTCAGGACTGAGAACCATGGCTTTGTGGGGCAGAGCTGTGACAGGTCCCCGGAGGAGTGCAGGGCAGCTGCGAGAAGGAGCGGGAGACCCTCGCAGCCTCGAGAGCCAGGAAAGGTGTCAGGCACTGCAGGGAGGGTAAGGGGGGTGGTGCTTAGAGGTTGTCAGGCAGTGGTGGGCTGGGGCCAGCTCGGCGGGCTCTGGAGGGCTACTTGTAGGCATCTCTTCCTGACTCTGCTCAGTGCCTCACATTGATTTCAAAATTAGCTGTGGTGAGATGTATACCACAGAAGTGGGCATGCATCAAGATATAAATCAACCCCCACCCCGACCAAAGCCAACCATGCAATGTTTACCAGAATACTGCTGTCTTCTGGTCTGGCTGCCATTTTAGGGCAGAGTTTTCATCCATATGTCTCCTATCCCAGGACAGGCTCTGCTCCAAGGCTCCTTGTGTCCAGGCTGGAGAAGATCTCTGTCCCTTTGCCCTAGACCTTTGTGCTCTCTGTCTATCTGAGTGGCTTTCCTGCCTCCATCACCTGCCACCTATAGCAGCCCGCTCTGGCCAGCCTCTGGTCTCTGGGGCCCTTGAGGGACCACAGGGGCTATAATTCAGGTGTTGGCTCTGGAGGACCCCAGCCCCTGGAGAGAAGCCAGGGGCAGAGAGCTAGGTGACCATGGAAGACAGGGGTGCCCGTGAACAGAAATGAGGGAACCTCAGAGCCCAGGTTGTCCTATGGTGTGCCAGCCACACACACGGGGCTCTGCAGAAGCCAGCGGGTATCAAGCTGCCAGCTGCCAGTCACCCACGGTCATCTCACTAGGGGAGGACTGGGTTCCATATTATGTTATGGCCCTACAGACATTTCTGTGTGGAATTATACTTCTGATCCTCTGGGCCCTTTTTGCATTTCCCTGGAGCCCCAGCCAAATGCCCCTGCTGGGCCTTTGGGGACATTCTTGTGAGAGACCCAGCAGAGAGCCAGCCTCCTCCATGAGCCCTACCAGACACCCCCTCTCTATCTCCCATTCACGTGTAGCTTTGACCAGCAAAGCCTCTTTCCTCACAAATCCCCAGCCAGGCAGCAGTGGATGACCTCCCCAGTCGGCTCTAACCAGCTTCCACTTGGGTCCACTTGCACAGGAGAAAAAAACTAGCCCAATTTTCAGGGGCAGCACGAATAAATTAGAGTAGGTCCAAGAGCAGTGAACCAGCTACACACCAAAGCCAGGCCACAGGATGGAGGGTGAAGGCTTAGGGACTAGGTATCCTTGGGTCTGGTGAGGTTCTGAGCCCAGGAGCATACTCTGGAAGTTGAACAGTCACTACATGGACATGGAATTCATCGTCTATGTGTCAAGGAGAGCAGAACTTAGCCAAACCGAGAGTATCCATGAGGCAGACACAGCTTTGACAAGGTGCCCTGGCTTTTTTAGAGCTGCCCAGGCCATTTGTCCAGGCCTCTGAAGTTGACAAAAACAAGGTCACGCTGGTCAAAGACAGCCATGTTTTTAAATTACCACCACCAACACATGGGCCAGAGCCCCCCATTCCACCCACTACTCTACCCCCACAGGAGCTAAAGGCCCCAGGAAGGAATCAAAAGGTGGCATTTCCTGTGGGTTTATCTCCTCTGATGTTAGAACCCAGCCAAACTTCTTCCTCCTGGCCCTGAGATGCATAGACATCTCTGAAGCATGGTCTCCAAAAAACGCTGGCTGAGATGTAAATAACCAATAACTGTGAGACCCTCTCAGCATCTTAGGCTGGGAAGAGATGTTAATCTAGACTAGTGGCTGAAGCTAAAGAGAAGACTTACAAGATATACTATCAGGCACTGCCAAGGTGGACGTGGGAGCTAGAATTTACAGACCTCAGTGGTGGGTCCTGTGCTGGGGGCTAGACTTCACTAGCTCATTTCATCCTCCTTCTCAGAAGGTCACTAGATATTCCCAATAAACGTACCTGGCATCAGAGAAAGCCTGGGCATGGACGCCAGAGGTGAATATTTGAAAATATACATTTCTGCATTCTCCTCTCCATGGAATAGCATTTTACATTATTCAACAGAAAACCACACCAAAGCAGATCTTCCAGACAGATGAAATAGAGGGTACACTCAGCCTCTTCAAGAGGGATCCCTCAGGTTGCAGGAAGATGGAGGGCCTCTGCAGGTAGCATCCTCTCCAGTGTTTGTTTTCAGATCATTAAATACTTAACAGAGGAGAGACTAAAAGCCGAAGTGTTCCAAGCTACTGCTGATTAAGTATCAATCAGGAATTAAGACAGAGCAAGTCGAAAAATTGTAATGATCCTTTTTAAGGACAGGCCATGTCCACTTGATTTTTTTAACCTGCATGGCAGGAACCTAAGTGGCTAAAGCACGTGATTAAACATGAGACCCCTGGTGCCCTCGCCACTCTGATGGGTATCGCTCTCCTTAGTTTACCAGCAAGGACCTGAAGCTCTCAAAGCCTGTGCCAGTGCCCCGAGGTCACATGGCTACTGAGTATGCATGTCGTGGGGATGGGGGGGCAGGATTTCATCTACATGGTAAACACTGGCCCCACCCCCACTGTCGCATCTCACAAGTGCAGGCAGAGGGATTTAGAGAGACCTGGCCTGTGATCATGCTTGACTTTACTTTCAAATCTCATCCCCTGACATAGATGGCAGAGCCCTGGGCTCTGGGCAAAGCCAAGGCAATTCACACACCCTGAGTGTTTACTGAGTTTACATTGTTCTGATGCATGTAGCTTTCTATTGGCACAACCATCAGTCAAGGAGACACCATGGGATTTCCCTTGTAGTCCAGTGGTTGAGAATATACCTGCCAATGCAGGGGACGTGAGTTTGATCCCTAGTCCAGGAAGATTCCATATGACGTGGGGCAACTAAGCCAGTGCTCCACAACTGCTGAAGCCTGCAAGTTCTAGAGCCTGTGCTCTGCAAAAAGAGAAGCCACTGCAATGAGAAGACCATGCATGACTAGAGAGTAGCCTCCACTCACTGCAGTCAGAGAAAGCCTGAGGGCAGCAACAAAGACCCAGCACAGCCAAAAATAAATTAAAAAATTTTTAAAGTAGATACCATGATGAGATACCATTCTACTGTTGAGAAACTGAGACTGAGGGAGGGCGAGTAATCTGTCCAAGATACCCAGAGGGTGAGCACTGAGCCCCATGTACAGACTCGATCTGTTTGATTTCAGCATCCCCACACTTCACTTCTGTCCCAGGATCCCAGCCTCCCCTCACCTCACACGGGATCCCCATGCATTCTTTGGGTTCCCAGATACCACTCTGAAGATGAGGAGATGACTGGGCTCCAGCCCTAACTGGCTCTGCTGCTGCTGCTGCTGCTAAGTTGCTTTAGTTGTGTCCGACTCTGTGCGAACCCATAGATGGCAGCCCACCAGGCTTTCCCGTCCCTGGGATTCTCCAGGCAAGAACACTGGAGTGGGTTGCCATTTCCTTCTCCAATGCATGAAAATGAAAAGTGACAGTGAAGTCGCTCAGTCGTGTCCAACTCTTAGTGATCCCATGGACTGCAGCCCACCAGGCTCCTCCGTCCATGGAATTTTCCAGGCAAGAGTACTGGACTAAGAGGACTCTATTCCCCTGTGGTTCTGGAGTCAAAGGGTTAACTTTGACCTGACTCCCCTTTCAAAGGAAATGAAACAGAGGCCCTGTGGGAGTGGAGAGGGAGGGGGTATGTCCTATGATTGAGTCACTTTGGCACTTAATTGCTTATTATTTAATTGCCTTATTGGGGAGCACAAAGTGATCGACTGCAAAGTTATTAGCAAACTCCAGTTTTAAGGAAATAATTAGTGAATTCTCCCTCCCTGGGTTGAGTAATTCCTTCCAAGATGCTCAACGACATTAAGCATTTTCACCAGGGCTGCTAGCAGCTCTGTAATATGCAAATAAAGTAACTCTGTAATTACCAATAAAATGCTTACTGAAGTGACAAATTTTTACTCAGCAGTGAGTTGGGGGAAAAAAATGGCGTCATTTGTTTTTTAAGGATCCTTTAACCTTGTTAGTTGGCATGCATTTCTGTGCTGTTTTATGGTCATTTAAAAAGACAGCCGAGCAGACAGGCCTCCCTCAGTGGGGAGAAGGCCCTCCTGGGAGTTCTCTCCTCCACCCCGCCTGGCTCCTTCTGGAGAGGGATGGGTGGTCCACACTGGGTGCTGGAGAAACACAGTCACTCTGCAGACTGGCCCTGGAGGTCTTTTTAAATCAATCAATCAATCAATTAATGAATTTGGCTGCACCAGGTCTTGGTTGCAGCATGTGGATCTTTAGGTGCAGCATGCAAACTCTGAGTTGTGGCATGTGGGATCTAGCTCCCTCACCAGGGATTGAACCCAGGCCCCGCGCACTAGGAGTTCCAAGTTTCAGCCACTGCACCACCAGGGAGGTCCCCGGGGTGTCATGATGGATGCTTGGTGGAGCTGGGTTTTCAATGGGATTCAGGACTGATCTTTCCAGGTGGACAAATAAAGAGTGAGCTCTCAGCCTGGAACAGCTGTCACATGATCCTCTGAAGCCCAAGTATGACGGCTGTGCTTCCTGTTTTCAAACCCTTCCCTCTCACTCCAGAGATAGTAATGTAAAGTCCAGCTGTTTGCCAGGCCCTCTGGGCCTTTCACAGTCAGTCAGTCAGGGCTCTGGGCACAATAAGGGCTCCAGCTACCTCTTCCCCAGGCTCATCCATGCTTCCATATACAAGTTTGATTGCTTCATCTGTGAGACAGTGTCTTAGTCATCATAGGCTAGATTATGCAGCGCTAACAAGCAAGTCCAGTATCTCAATGGCTTAAAACAATCAACATCTACTTTTTGTTCATGCTCCATGCCATCCTGGTTCAGCCAGAGTATCTGCTCTTGTCCTTTCTCAATAAAAAGTAGGCTGATGAAGCCACCACCTTGTTGGCAGGCCCATCACCATGTTGGAAGGAAAATGAAATGTTTTCCAACCTGGAATGAGGGATTCCTTCCTCTCACACGGCATTGGTCAGACTGTTCCCATGGACCCACTCCATCACAAGGGGCTGAGGAAGTGAAATTCTTCTTGGTACTCAGAGGAGAGCCAGAAGTATATAATGACAGGTCTAATGACTACCACGAATATGGATTTGAAACATGGTACAAGAAGACTCTTGAGAGTCCCTTGGACTGCAAGGTGATCAAACAAGTCAATCCTAAAGGAAATCATCCCTGAATATTCATTGAAAGGACTGATGCTGAAGCTGAAGATCCAATCATTTGCCCACCTGATGCAAAGAACCGATTCATTGGCAAAGACCCTGATGCTGGGGAAGATTGAGGGCGAAAGGAGAAGGGAGCAACAGAGGATGAGATAGTTATATAGCATCATGGGCTCAATGGACATGAATCTGAGCAAACTCCAGAAGAGAGTGAAGGGTAGAGGAACCTGGCGTGATAATAGTCCATGGGGTCTCAAAGAGTCGGACATGACTTAGCTACTGACCAATACCAAGAATGATCTCCCTCCTAGTTTGTTGGAAGAGTTAAGTGTGATCCAGCTTGTAGGGAGCTTAGCACAGTGCCTGGCCCGTGGCCAGTGCTCAGCCCATATTAACTACTCAGTAGGTTCTCAGTACATGCTAACTGGAGATTCCAGCAGAACCCTGTGTAGTCACTTACAACTGGATCTCTTTCTGGATCTCTATAAATTGTGGTGACCAGAGAAAGCCTTCAAAGGAAAAACAACAGTCGAACCCAGTTTAGGGGATGCTACAATATCAAGAGATGACACTTGAGAGGAGGAGAGGCATGAACAAAGGAAGTGAGGCTGGGCAGTAAGATGTATATGGAGAAGGCTGAGATGAACTTCATGGGAGTCGAGTTTTGCAGGGAGAGTCCTATATTCAACAGGGGTGTCCCCTCAAAGAATAAGAAAGGGGGCTTCATTCTGAAGCCTGTGTTAACCACAACACTTCGCAAATCAGGAACATTCCTTTGATGTGTCCTGCATCTCATTCTTGGCTTGGAAACTGTCTCGGGGGAATAAGGTTGGGCCTAGATTATCAGAAACCTTGATCTGAAACCCAAATCCCAGCTGAGAACCTAGGCCTCCTAGCTCCTAGTCCAGAGGCCTCTCCACAGCCCCACACAGCGGCTGGCCTGGTTTTTTTTTCTCCTTCTTGTTGCCAAAGGCTCCATTTCTGGGTGATCACATTTGCCCCCAGGGGAAAGTCTTTCTCTTATATTTGCATTGGGAACTGCTCAAAGTCCCACCAAAACCTTGGAACCATGCCACCCACATCCTCTCACACTGGCCCAATTGTTCATGGCAAATGCCTCCCTTTTGAACTCTGGACCTTCTGGAGGAAACCGTTTCAATAGGAATAATTCTGAATTCTCCTAGGCCTTGGCATCTGGGCGTCTGGAATAGAGCTTCCAGGATATATGGCTCTTTTGAAGGAAACAAATTCAATCGGTGATTGTGTTCCCATTAATATGCCTAAGGAGTGATTCTGAACTCTTGCCAGGGCATTTTTTTTTTTTTTTTCATTCGACAAACACGTATTGATCTCCTACTGTGTGTGGGGGCAGAAAGGTGGGGAGAGTGGACACTTTGAAAAATGACTTTGACCCAGTGTCGTAAGGAGCATAAAGGAGAATAATAGAGGAAAGCACAGAAGGCCTTGGGGAACCCTGCAAAGGGGTGGTTAACTGTACCTGCAAGACAGGAAGGCTCAGAAAAGCAAAACCAGGGCTACCAGGCACTGCAGAAAATCGACCTGCAGAAACTTGGGGGGGATCCTACACTTACTCCCCAACATTTCTGGGCAAGTTTGGAATGCACACAATTCAGAAAGATTCCAGTGAACATTTTACCATGGATGGGTTACTTGCCTGGCACAGAGCTAGATGACAGAGGGATCGAGAGAGAAACAAGACAAAGCCCTGCCCCTGGATTGCTGCTGCTCCAACCATGGAGATTCAGTCTTAAAAAAATTGTTTTTAATTAATTGATCTCTTTTTGGCTGAGTCTTCACTGTGGTGGGTAGGCTTTCTCTAGTTGCGGCAAGTGGGATCCGCTCGCTCTCTAGTTGTGGCGCACGGGCTTCCCACTGCGGTGGCCTCTCTTTTGCCGAGCATGGGCCCTAGGGCATATGGGCTTCAGCAGCTGTGGTTCGCAGGACCAGCTGCCTCACAGCATGTGAGATCTTAGTTCCCAGACCAGGGATTGAACCCGTGTCCCCTGTGTTGGCAAGCAGATTCTTAACCACTGGAATGCCAGGGAAGTCCTGGAAATTCAGTTTGGATACAGGTGGCTCTACCACACTACCCAAGGATACAATGCCTTAGAAAACCCTACTACAATCCTTCCAAAGTGGATAGGGCTAATAATCTCAGGGGCTCATAGACACCAGGGCAGGCTTCCTAGAGGAGGTGGCAGGACTGAGGTTTTAGAAAGATGACGTGGTAGGGAAGAAGGAGGAAGGAGGAGAGGCCTGTGGTACAAATAGACAGGGTGACCCCTAAGCCACGTCACAGGCACAAACCACACATGCGTGTCCCAGCTGGAGCAAGGGTCTGCTGACGCAGTGGAGGCAAAGCCAGGGTGAGGTGGGGTGAGGTTTGACATGACCCTGCTGGCCTGACGCCACCAAAGTTATCACCACTGAAGACTTTTTGTTCAGCTTTCTCAAAGGATCCTATCTTTAGGAGGCCTGCCCTGCTGAATACACCCCTGCTATTAAATAGTAACCTACATGTTTTCTCACAGTATAACCAATGTAGGTTCAGTTGAGATTATACAGTGAAAGGAAAAAGAAAAGTTTTCTGAACATCTCACTCTAGAGCTCTAGACTCCTCAATGGCTCCCTATTACTCTCAGGACAAAGTTCAACATGCAAAGTCATTGGCTTCCTGGCCTCTCGCCTCTCTACAGGGTTTTACCAGATGACCCACGGTTCTTCAGACCTGATATTTCCCCCTCAGACTTCTGAGTATGCTGATGCTGTATATGGAAGCCTCTGATTCTTGCCCACTTCCCTATCTTCTGGCTTTTCAAACCTTAATGCTTCCTCCAGGCAGAGTTGTCTGACCCCACATAAAGGTTAGTTGCTGAGTTCCGATCACACTGTGTGGGCATGCTCCGTGGGCTTGTCTGTCTCTCTTGGGAGGCTGTGAACCCCTGGGGGCAGGGATTTCATATCCAAACCCCTTAGTGGCCAGCACCATGGAAGACAGTGGTGCTCATTAGAGGTTGAGTAATGCGCAGGCCATTCAGTGAGTGAATCTGATGTGCCATTTCAGGTTAACCCATAGAGCAACATCGCAGGAAAAAGGACCATTCATACCTATCAAGCTTTTTGAAGGAATGGAAAGTACCTACAGAATACCCACATAACCACCTCCACGACTACAGGGACTCCTGGCGCAGGCCCCGGGGAGCCGGTGGGGATTTCGATCAAGGGAGGGGCGTGCTTTTTCCAGCCACTGTTGTTATCTGTCTGGAAGCCCCTCTGTACTCCCCTGCAACCCCTCCACTATGTCAAGAGGGCTGGGCAGGTGGCAGCAGCATCAGCCAGGTTGTACCAACTTCTCCCATGGGTGTCTTTCTTGGTCCTCTTTCAATATGCTTTCACCCTCTGACCCCAGACAGGAAGCAGGATCAGTGTTTCTGAGTCCTTGTGAAATGATGTCCTTTTGATCCCTCACCTTCCAAACCCCATCTCTTATCATTGTCACCAACAAAGACACTGGGGCCCAGACACACCTCAAATATAGGCCCCACTTTTGTGGGTTTGGAGAGAAGGGAGGAAGGATAAATCCATCATTAAGTAACTTCCATGGGAACCCTTAGTAGGGTGAGCAAGAAGGGGACAGAGGTCCCTGGCACAGAGATGTAGAGGGCACCAGAATGCTAAGAAATGATTTTTCCAGACTGCGCACATCCCTCAGCCCTCCTGTCTCACCCTGTGCACATCCATGGCGAGGATGCAGAGCTGACCAGCTGGCTGGGGCAGCCTCCCTCACTCCCTGTCCCGTTGCGGCCACCACCTGTCGGTGCATTCATGCTTTATACCCCTCGTCCCACACTGTCTATGAGGAGAGAGCTCTGGCCATCACTTACCCTGCACTGAGTTGCTTGGGGCTCACATACAGCCCGTAGAGCCTCACTCAACCGTCCCGAGTGGTAGGGCTGATTTCCCCACTTGAGCTGGAATGATGTGTCCAGCAGAGTGGAGCAGCAGTTTGAGCCCAGGTCTGGGAGACCCTGAAGCCAGGGCTGCGGTACCAGCTGTCTGGTTCGGCCTTCACACTAGCCTGGTTGGGGAGGTCAAGCAGATGGAGGCATCCTCACCTGCTAACTCCTAGGTAGAGCTCTCCATTGCTGTGAATGTCAAAGTCCCCCACTTCTTCTTTGACTAACTTTGTGAGGCCCCATGGGGGTCTTGGCCATAATAGAGCCCTTGGTCATGGGGGTAAGGAAAAGGAGGGGCAAAGGAAGAAAAGGAGCCCCTCCCTCCTATCTAGACCCCCAACTCGGCTCTCTGTACCTCTCATCTTCCCCCACCCCAACCCACCAATAGTCCCATTCATTCATTCATTTACTCTCATAGTGAGCACCACCCTCGCTCAGAGGGATAGCTCACGCAATCCAACAGCTGGCCACAGGCTTTATTATTATCCCCATTTCACAGAGGTGAAAACAAAGGCTTGGAGGCGTTAATGATCCAGGTCTGCTGTTGGTGGGAGCTGGGACTCCAGTTCACCGCTGCCTGGCCCTGAAGCCTCTTGCTCCTGCATTCCTGCGGAGGACTCTGCCCCGGTCCCCACCCTCAGTTACGCTGCTGTCCTAAGAGGGGAGGAGGAGCCCGGGAGCTTGGAATCCAGGAGTAGAAGATTCCAGAAGTCAGGGCTCCTCCTTGTCCTCCTCAGCTGTTTGCTCAGGGAAGTCCCTCAGCCTGCTCTGGGTTTCCCTCCAGGCCCAAGAACACTTCTGTCTGTCACAGGGGCAGGTGGGCAAGAGAGGACTGATTAACAGTCTGCTGGGGGAGAGGGGAGGAGTTGGGGGAAGAGGGGGTGGCTTTGAAGCTGAAAGGTAGCCTTCCAGGAGCAACCTGTTATCCTTAAGCTTCAGAGGTGGCATAAGGAAATTCCAGCTTCCAAATGGAGAGTAAAAATCTTTTAACAAGGTGATAAAGGGAGGCCAGGGTGAGGATGAAGGGCGGGTCCCTCGCACCTCCACTTCGCAGACCCTAGCTGCCTTGAGTTAACAGTGTGTGACCTGGGTCAGCCTCAGGCTGGGAGGCCTTTTTCATCACCGCAGGCAGCTGTCCGTGCCAGCAACCTGAGACGCTGGAGGAAGGGAGAACCAGGCTCCCCCAGGGGCCCCTGGCTTGGGGTAGGGGTGGAGGGCCAGGATCTGCAGATGGTCAGAGTGGCAGGAAGCAGTGCAGGTTTCTGGGCCTTGCTCTGCAGGTCCTGCCCTGAGGTTTGCTTTCTGAATTGACCTGCTCCTGCAGGTCTCCACCCCACCCCACATACCTGGCCCCTGAGGGTGGCTGGCTACGTGAAGCCCGGTTCCCGGCACAGCACAAGTCATCAGTAACTGTTGACTCTAAGGGCCTTTCTGGTGCTGACTTTCTAGGGTTCTCATTTAGGTAGTCTGTGGGTCCCAGGTAACCAGGCTGTGCCCTCCAGTCATTCCCTGACTGGGAAAGCCCTGGGGGCAGCTCTGAAGGAAGCCCCCTCAGAAGCAGGACCTCTCTAGGGGGCTCCCTGAAGGCAGGGGTGGGCCCCACTCTGCTCTGGACCCCCAGTGCCTGCCACAGGGGTGAAGCCACACTCCAACATAAAGTCTTGGTGTTTGCAATCTAGCAACCATGAAATTGAACATGTGGAGTTACTAGATAGAAGAGATTTTGGAGAAGTCTCACCAAAAATTAAAACTTGATCCCATTTCCATATCTGAACCAATCACTTAACCTCTCCTTGCCTCAGTTTCCTCATCTGTAAAACAGGGAAAGTGACAGGATCTACCCCATAAAGTTGTTCTTAAGTGATATGAGTTAATTCCTATAGAGCTGAGAACAGCATCTGACATATAGAAAGTACTTTGTTGTTTATTATGACTTTTATTATTAACTGGCTATTAATTACCATCAGCATTAGTTACACAGTTATTGTTCTCTTCACCTGTTTGCTGCCTCCTAGAATTCCGTTACCTTTCACCACACAAGGCGGGGCAGACTGGGATGGCAGATGAATTTAGACACTGCGACTTAAAAATAAGCCCTGCCAGGGCAACAGCACACTACAGGTGTTCAGAACTCCCCATCAGCTTTACATGTGATCCTTACAACAAAGCTGAAATCCAAAAACACCAGTCCTGTTCCCCGCATTAGCAGATGAGAACACTGAATCACAAAGAACAAGGGAGTTGCCTAGGTGATCCAGCTGGGCAAGGCAGAGCATAGATTTGAACACAGATGAGAAATCATTTGTGCAGTCGAGAAATGTGTGCTGAGCATGGGTGGGCCAGGCCCTAAGGACACGAGAGAGACCTGTTCTTCTAGAGCTAACACCTCTTACACAATGAGCCAGGAAAAGGTGAGTAAATGAATAAAGATCGCAGCTTGTAGTAAAGGCTGTGAAGAAAATAAGCAGGATTCTATGATTAAGAACTAAAGAGGAGGGGGGACTTCCCCGGTGGTCCAATGGCTGACTCTGCACACCCAATGCAGGGGACCTGGGTTTGATCCCTGGGACTAGATCCCATGTGCTACAACTGAGAATTTGTATTCTACAACTAAAGATCCCATAAGTCACAACTAAGACCTGGAGCAGCCAAATAACTAACTAAAAAAAAAAAAAAAAAACCTAAAAACTAAAGAGGAGGTTGCTCTGAGAAGACTTCGCTAAGATCTGGGCTGAGTCCTGAAAGATAGCAGGTGATAGAAAGCCAGTGCCCTTCCATGGCTTCCAGCTGCCTTATGTCTTAATTCTCGCTAAAGTATAATAATTGATTGACTGTGGAACCCAGACTGCAAGCAAGATGTGTAAATAGAAGGGCAGAGGGTATCTGAGGGCAGTGTGGAGGCCCTGGAAGCAGAAAGGAAGAATGATGTAGAGAAGGAGAAGGTTTAGAAAGGCCGAGGGACCTTGCAGAGGTTAGGATGTGAGTTGTAACTTTTAAGGGCTTTGCTAAAACCAGAAAGGCAGGCTTGGGGGCTCTGGGAGAAGCTCTCATTGGTGAGAAGGAAGCCCTCTGAGCCCTTCCAGAGACAGCCGGCAGTTTGAGGCTATCAAGGGAGAAAAATGGAAATGATCTGTCCCTGGGAAGCTGGGTTCAGGAAGAAGACACCATTCCTAAGGAGAGCGGGGTGGTGGGGAGGCGGAGGGGGTGCAGGCTATAATGCAGGTCCTTCCCTTCTCACAGTTGTCCTGACTTGGCTGGTCCCGTGCGCCCCTCCACATCCTTCAAATGTCCCTGCTATGCACCCCACACTCTAGTTGGGAAGCAGAGAGGGCCTCTTCTGGGGAAGTCCCATTTGCACTGAGACCTGAGGTATGAAAGGGGAGGGGAGCTTGTTTCTGGCAAAAGGAGCAGTACGTGTAGTATGTGCTAGAAATTTAATTATTGGCTAATAATAGTAATAGTAATAATAATAACTGGAGGGGGGCTGTTGACTGGCGGTGTTTGCTGATTTTCATGATGTACACATTCTTCTCACAGCAAGATGTGGGTGATCACAAGCAAGGGGGAGCTAGCTGCAGCCCCTGATGGGTGTGTGTGGTCTCAGGCAGGTAGGAAGGTACTTGGCTGGTTGAAAGAAGGGATGCCCAACTGGGGAACCCAAGGAGGATGCTGGCCTCGGAGGGAGGGGGTGTGGGTGTTGGCCAGCAAGTAGTTTGCATACACTGTGACTGCAGGTCTCTGCATCATATTCCTGTCCCCCTCAGAGCTGTGCCTGGGCCCAGAGTCCCTGAAGTTAAAGTAACAAAAAGAGAGGTAATTCATTAGCTCCTCACAGGACCTTTTCATCAGGAAGGAGGGGCCAGCACTCTTTTAGCCATGGGTGGGATGCCCCTGGAAGTGCCTGTCCCCTCCTGTCGCTGACAAGACCCAAATGGTGGGTTCAACATCCCTTCTGCCTGAGGAGGTCCAGCCAGACAGCTATGCTTGAAGGTGGGGGGCACACAAGGTGGAGAGGTGAGATGCCATTTGTGCCTCTCCAAAGGCCTAGTCCCGGGAGCTCTTAGATTACGGAGCATCTCTCCATTCCCATTTTTTTTTCCCAAAAAATATTTATTTATTTGGCTGTGCTGCATTTTAGTTATGCCATGCAAACTCTTACTTGCAGCATGTGGGATCTAGTTCCCTAACTAGGGATCAAACCTGGGCCCCCTGCATTGACAGCACCAAGTCTTAGCCACTGGACCCCCTAGGAAGTCCTTCCACTCCCTTTTTAAAGGCTAGAGCAGGGCAGAGAAGGACCAAGTGATGATGGTAGGTAGAGCGCTGCCGAGGCTTCAGGCACCCAGGGGAATCAACCACTCACAGGAAGGAGGAGGGGGAGGCTTGAAAAGGGCAGGACTAGGTGACGGGGCCTTGAGGTCGGGGGACCTTCACTTCCCACCCAACCCATCACCCCGGACAAGGCGCCTGCACCTAAACCACCTAATTTTCCCAGTTCAAACCTGCCCTAAAAATCATCGGTGCTCCACCTAGTCAAACCACCTCGTCCCTGGCAATCACCGAGCTTTTCACTGTCTCCTTTTTCGCCTTTTCCTAGAATGTCATATAGCTGGAAACATATAGTATGTAGCCTCTTCAGATTGGCCTCTGTTGCTCAGTGATCAGCTGTAAGTTTCCTCTATGTCTTTTCTTGGCTTGACAGCTCATTTCTTTTTAGTGCCGAAAAATATCTCATTGTCTGAATGTATGGGAGTTTCTTTATCCTCTCACTTACTGAAGGCCATCTTGGTTGCTTCCAAGTTTTGGCAATTGTGAATAAGGCTGCTACAAACACCCACATGAAGGTGTTCGTATGGGCATACGTTTTCATCTCGTTTGAGTAAATAACGTAGAGTGCAACTGCTGGGTTGTATGGTAAGAATATGTTTGGTTTTCCAAACTAAATTGTTTTCTACAGTGGCTATGCCATTTTACATTCCCACCAGCAATGAAGGAGAATTCGTGTTCCTCCTTATTCTCACCAGCATTTGGTGTCATCAGCGTTTACAATTTGGCCATTCTTAATAGGTAGACAGTGTTCTTATTGTTGTTTTAATTTGCATTTCCCTATGATGTGGAGTCGAAGAAGACAATGGCACCCCACTCCAGTACTCTTGCCTGGAAAATCCCATGGATGGAGGAGCCTGGTGGGCTGCAGTCCATGGGGTCGCTAGGAGTCAGACACGACTGAGCGATTCACTTTCACTTTTCACTTTCATGCATTGGCGAAGGAAATGGCAACCCACTCCAGTGTTCTTGCCTGGAGAATCCTAGGGACGGGGAGCCTGGTGGGCTGGCATCTATGGGGTTGCACAGAGTCGGACACGACTGAAGCGACTTAGCAGCAGCAGCAGCAGCAGCAGCATGATGTGGAGTATCTATTTATATGCTTACTTGCAATTTGAACATCTTCTTTAGTGAAATGTCTGTTCAGACCTCTTGTCCATTTTTTAATTTGGCTGTTAATTGTCTTATTGTTGACTTTTAAGAATTCTTTGTATATTTTGGATACCATTCCTTTATCAGATATGTCTTTTGTAAATATGTTCTCCCACTCTGTGGCTTGTCTTCTTGTTTTGTTGATGAGTTAATTTTTTCATTATTAAAATAATTACTGTATATGCAGCAAATTGATAATGAAAATCAAGAGAAAAAATATTCTTCATTCCACTCCTCTAAGGATATTATTAATAATGATGATATTGATAAGCGTTCTCATCTTTGGAATACTCCCAGTGTTCCAGGTGCTGACAATCATCTCATGTGATCCCACCCCAGACCTTGCAGAGCCGATATTATTATGCCCATTTTACAGATGCTAAAGAGGAGGCTCAGAGAAATGCAGCGGCTAGATCCACATTGCATACTACTAAGAAGTGGAACCAGTATTCAAACCTAGCGCTGTCTGTGTCAGAGTCCTTGTTCCAAACTGGGCAATTATAGATGGTACTGTTTTCATCTTGAACCTCCCTTAGATGCTTAAGTACAGTTCATGTCTCTCCTACCCCAGATCCTCTTAATTTTTATCACTTATTTTTAACGTTAGGCTCTCCCTGAGAGATAGACATCCTTACTGAAGAACACATTGAAACTGAGAGGTTAAGTGGCTTGCTCCAAGTCACACAGCCAGCCAGTGTGTGCACTTGGACAAGCCACTTTGCGAGGATTCACACCGTGTGCTGTCAGACTCCATAGTCCAACTCTTCCCTCTACTTGGAGTGACCCCAGAAAAATCACCCTGGGGCCGACTTGCTGCTATAACTGTTAGCTTGCTTTCCCCCTACCCCCAGCCATCCTTCTGTGACTTCTAGAGGGATCATCCTGCTTTCTGCCTCTGCAGCCTCGCCCATGACCTTCACACCTGACCTCCCCTGAGCCAGATCACCTGCATCTACTCCTTCTCGAGCCTCCAGGACTTGGTCCACACTACTCTTCTGCCTGGGGCACCTTCCCTCCTCTACCGCCAACTCCACCTGAGCCTGGAAGAGGCAGAGATGACAGTGGAGGGTGTTCTTGGCAGGTGGCACCATCATGATTCCCCAAGGGAGCTGTTCACGGGAAAGATTTGGGGTAGAAGCCCTTTCCCCAGGCCCTGTCTTCAGGGGCAGCTGAGCAAGCAGCCCACAGGAGGTGGGAGATTCCAGGTCTGCCTCTTTCCCAGGTAGGCTGGTGATGCTGGGGCCTCCCCATTAGTGGAAAGCACCCTCATGTCCCCCTCCCCTGGCCTGTATGGGCCCCAGTCCCAGTTCCTCTTGTTGTTACCGTCGGTGGCACAATGATGGTAGCTTCCTACTGCCCGCCCGGAGGCTGACCTCTGGATCACCCAGCCCCAGCATTCCAGTTAAAGAGGAAGGGGGCAGAACGGGAAGTGGGACTTCTGCCCTAGCAACCCCACAGTCTACTGGAAGCAGGCAGGCGTGGGGGTGGGGAGAGACAGCAGAGGAAGGTGTTTCTCTCAGCGTTATTGAAAGCCATTAGATATCTCCAAATGACTCCCTCCTTGATATTTTTGTAAAATCTCTGCCTTGCTGCATTTCATTCAGCATTTAATGAGCTCCTACTATGTGCCTACCCATGGACTAGGTGTCATTAGCATCTAAGATCATAAGTCCAGCCTTTAACGGAAATGGCACTGGCATGCGACCAAGATGATCTGGGTAGCTGAGTCCTGTTCCGTAATTACTAGCCAGCAGTCACAGGCACACCAGGAAAACTTCCAGGCCTCTACTGCATCATCTTTAGAATGGGGACTGTGATATCTAACCAAGGGAGCTGCAAGGGAGCAGGAATGTGAAAATATTGGACATCACTGTACAAAGGTCAGGTGGGATAGAGACCCACATGCTCAGCTAACTGCAAGTCAGGTCATCCTGAGGTGCGGACATCAGACACAACTTAAGGATGCTTTGGAGCCCCAGAGGAATGATTCATTCTGACCAAGGGGGAGGGGGCCTTAAAGAATGATGGAATTCCATGAGCTCAAACACAGAAGAAAGGGCATTTAGGTAGGGGGAACACATGGGCAGAGGCTAGAGGTGTGATCTACACCAGTGGTCCCCAAGCCTTTTGGCACCAGGGGCCGGTTTCATGGAAGATAATTCTTCCACGGATGGAAGTGAGGGGATGGTTTCGGGATGATTCAAGCGCATTGCATTTATTGTGTACTTTATTTCTATTATTATTACATCAGCTCCAACTCAGATCAGCAGATCTTAGATCCCGGAGGTTGGGGACCCCTGATCTACACTGCCTATGGCTATGGGGAGCTATGGGAGGGTTTTGAGCAGGGGAAGGACAGACCAGATTTGTCTTTTAATTTTTATTTGAGGATAATTACAATATTGTGATTTTTTTTTTTTTTTTTGGCCATATATCAGTATGAATCAGCCATAGGCATACTTATGTCCCCTCCATCCAGATACCTCCCCCACCTCCCTCTGTTGTCACAGAGCGCCAGCTTCTGTGCTCTGCATCATATATCAAACTCGCACTGGCTATCTGTCTTAGAGGTCACACCAGCTCCTAGAGAGGGACAGAGTGAAGTCACTGTGGTTCAGTTGAGCGAGTCAGAGGCTTGAGCCAGCCACAATCTCCAGAGGAGAGGGGAAGCCGCCGAGGCTCCCCCGCCAGATGGAAGTGGGAAGCCTGGGCAGGGCTGAGCCAGCTGCCTGGCCCCAGCCCCTCCCCCAAGTCTGCCCCCACCCCCTGGGAGCCTAGAGACCTGTTTGTTTTCCTTGTAAAGAGGGGAGCCCTGCCCTTTGTGAGATTTCTGCTTAGGAAAGAGCAAGCTGTCTACTCGTGCTGCTGCCTGGATTTCCAGCTATTGACACAGACTCTGACAATGAAAGCAAAGGCCAAGAGAGGCAGAGATGGGGTGGCTGATTAAAATGTTCTTCCCGGCTTGTTCAGCTCTGCCCTGGGAAGGCTCGCTGGAAAACCCGGGGAGGAACCATCTCCTCCAGAGCTGCGGACCCAGTGAGAGGTCACCCCAACCCACTCCAGTGGCTCCAACTCCCAAGCCTACTGTTTTTGTGGTTTCACCCTCAGGTAATAACTGGGGTCACATATGTGACTGTAATTCTTTTCAGGCTCAGTTTTGTTTCTAAATTGGGGCAATGGGAGTACCGCTTCACAGGCTTTGTTACAGGTCAGATTCACCCAAGGATGGACTCAGGTGGAGCAGAGTTGTCAGATAAATACAGGATGCTCAGTTAAATTTGATTTTTGGATAAATGAAGGATTTTGTTTAGTGTAAGTATATCCTGTGCAACACTATGGATATACTTAGACTAAAAAGAAATTATTTGTTTAACCAAAATTCAAATTTCAGTGAATATCCTGTGTTTTTACTCACGACCTCCCACAGCTGTAAAGTGGAGAATGTTCGAGGGGTTTACTGAAGGTGATACCTAAGCAAAGGAAGCAAGAAGGGGCAGAGAGAGAAGCCTTAGCACTGGGACAACATCACACAGAGGTCTCAGTTGACCTGCAGGAACGCTTGGGAGCTGGAGCTGCGTGGCCTTCAGAGTTGTCCAAGCTGAGGCTAGGGCACTGGGTTTTATACTCCTATAGCCCACCCACATTGGATTCTGGCTTTCCCTGGCAGGGTGGGGCCCGATGGGGTGTGAGCTTGGGCAAGGGGGTTGTCCTCTGCTGAAGGCAGTTCTGGGAGCTCCCCAAATTCCCCACAGCTAAGGCATGGGGCTTTGGTCCCAGGGGAGTCTGGGCCGCGGCCCACCCTGCAACCATGACCCAGTGGTTACACAGTTTGACGAGATGATTATGAAAACAGCTTAGCATGGACCTGACACCTAGTAGTCAATGATTTTAGCATCTCCCAAATAAAGACCAGGTCACGTGGCCTGGCCGTCAAGGCTATCAATTATCCAGTTGCTAGTTACATGCTCTTCCACTTCCCCTCGGCTCCTTTCTGAGAACCCTTTCCAAAGTCAGTCCTGTTGATTTAGGGAGAGGGAGACTCTATTCACAGTGTCCCCTCTGTGTTGATAACCAGGTCCGCTCTAACCTTCGATTCTGGAGATCTCAACCAATAGCGTAACATTGGTCTCAAGAGTCTGTCTCCTGCTTAGTCTCCTGGTCATAATCATGGGGGCTTCGGTCTTCCTCTGTTTGGCTCTAGCCGCATTCTCATCTTGGTTAGGAGGAGTTATGATGCATGTGCTCAGTCGCTCAGTTATGTCCGATTCTCTGCGGCCCTCTGGAATGTAGCCTGCCAGGCTCCTCTGTCTACGGGGATTCTCCAGGCAACTCCAGGCAAGAATCCTGGAGTGGGTTGCCAGGCTCTCCTCCAAGGGATCTTCCTGACCCAGGGATTGAACCCACTTCTCTTTCATCTCTTGCATTAGCAGGCAGGTTCTTTACCACTAGCACCACCTGGAAAGCCCTAGGAATTATGAGGCTGCCGTTAATTGGGCTGGGATGGTAATACTCCTCATTGGCTAAAGGGGATCCATGAATTGTAATTGTGGGGAACACTTGGCTCTAGTTCCTGGATTTGGTCTTTGTAGGGTAGGAGGCTGCAGGCAGGAGGGCAGGGACTGCATCCATGTCTGGCTCTTGCTAGCTCTGGGTGAGCAAGTCCCCAACCCCATCTCACCCACCCACACGCACACATCCATTACCCACTGAAAACCCACCACCATTGCATTTTCCCTTTGCAAGGACTCCCAGGGCCCTCTGATTAAGACTGCCCTCTAGCATCTGGGCTTCTGAGCCCCCAGCTTCCCCTCTTTCCGGGTCTCCCACTAATGTGAGATATATTTAGGTTCTGGGAGCAGAGAATCTAGATCTAGTAGAAAAGCATCTAAGTTTGGATTTAGATAAAGAGGCTAAGGGGTCTGAACATATTGAGACAAAGCAGTTGACATGCCCTCATTCATTCAGAATCACTAACAGTCACCGAAAGCTTGCTGCCAGCCAACGTTATCCCACTTAATTCTCACAGCCCCCTGTCAGGAAGGTATCATTACTATCCCCGTTCTACAGATGAGGAAGCTGAAGCTTAGCAAAACAAGTCTCTTGCCCAAGGTTCCACAGCAAAAAAGAAAAGCAGCAGCAGAAGAGTCAGAATTCCAACCCACACCTGTCTGCCAATAGCACTTGGGCTCTGAATAGGAGAACGGACCCTCTGATAGGTTGCACAGATTCATCTGTTTCTGTTCAGGCTCGGTGGCCCTGAGTCATTGTTATTTTCAATATCATTATTCTTGTGAACAGGTAAACAGCAAGAAAAGATGAAACAGCCCCAAAGCCCAGGTCAGGCTGTGATTGGCACGTCAGGAGGCTGGCAGAAAGAAGCAGTAGGGTACCCACCAGCAGTCAGGTGCAGGGAACAGAAGCCCCTACAGCACCCAGTGGAAGGAGCTGGTATCTGACACACCACTGAAGGGCTAGAGCGGAGGGCTGGGACTGGCCCTCTGGGAAGCGCACCTCCGCTCCACAGAACGTGTCTGCCAGGTGGCTATCTCTTTCAGCTGTCATAAAAACCACATGAGATTTACCATCTTAATCATTTTTAAGTGTGCAGTTTGAGAGTGTTAACTAAATGCACATGGTTGTGCAATAGATCTCTAGAATTATTTTCATCTTGCAAAACTGAAACTCAGTACCCGCTTCCCCTCCCCCCACCTCCTGGCAACCACCATTCTACTTTCTGTTTCTACGAAATTGACTAGTTTACATACGTCAGTTTAGTGGGATCATACAATATGTGTCTTTACGTGACTGGCTTACTCTGCTTAGCATTAATGTCAAGTTTTATCCATATTGTAGCACATGACAGGATTTCCTTCTTTCTTATAAGTGAGTAATATTCCATTGTGCATATATATCACATTCTGTTTATCCATTCATCCGTAGACAGTCGGGTTGCTTCCACCTCTTGGCTATTGTGAATAATGCTGCAATAAACATAGGTGTGCAAATATCTTTTCAAGATACTGCTTTCAATGGTTTTTAGATATATACCCAGAAGTGGAATTGCTGGATCCTATGGCAATTCTATTTTTAATTTTTTGAAGAGCCTCCACACTATTTCCAATAGTGGCTATACCACTTAACACTCCCAATAGTGTACAAGTGTTCAACTTTTACCACATGATCACTAACATTTGTTGTTGTTGTTGTTTTTAATACAATGGTCATCTTAATGAGGTTGAGATATACCGTTGTGGTTTCGGTTTGCATTTCTCTAAAGACTAATGATGTTGAATATCTTTTCCTGTGCTTGTTGACCTTCTGTATATCTTCTTTGGAGAAATGCCTATTAAGTTCTTTGCCCATTTTTAAATTCAGTTATTTGTTTTGTTGTTGTTGTTTAGTTGTGCAAGTTCCTGGAAAATCTTGATATTATCCCCTCATCAGATAAATGATTTGCAGATATTTTCTGTCACTCCATAGGCTGCCTTTTCACTATGTTGGTTGTTTCCTTTGACACACAGAAGTTTTAAGTTTTATATAGTTCCATTTGTCTATTTTTGTGTTTATTGCCTGTTCTTTTGGTGTCATCTCCAATAAATCATTGCTAAATCCAATGTTATGAAGGTTTTACCCCCATGCTTTCCTCTAGAAGTCTTGTGGGGAGAGCTGCTTGGCACAGTCAGGAGGATGGGGAAATAGACATCCACCTCTAGTATCTTTGACTTGGTGAATACCTGCTGTTACCAAGAGTCAGAGCTCAGAAATCTGTACCCCCACCCCCACCCCACCAACTTACTCTTGACATTTATGAAGCTAGTGATTAGACACTGGAACATGAGTGCAGAAAAAACCACCATCTCCACAAACACATCCCCAGTCAGAGATGACTGGGGTAGCCAGCGATGGGACTCTGCCTTACTGCTGCTTTCCAGTCTTGCTCAAGAGCGTCTAATTGTGGAACTGTATTTTTGTTCACGGCCCTTGCAGTGAAGGAGTCTAGAAGTGTGATGTTTAGCTGTCAGTCTCTGCAGTATAGAAAGGTGGCCAGTAAGGAAGTTGGAATGAATGATGAGCACTGGGCAGGGTGGGGTGGGGTGGGGGGACCAAGGTAATACAGTAGATGATATATTAGTTCAGACCCCAGCTTAGCCAACAGTGGAGCATTAGTTCACTGTGACTGTCCAAGAACAAAAGAATGGTGGGTTGATGAAGCAGGGTGGTCCTGGGTGGAGGAGTTCAGTGTTCATGGACGCTAACTCTGCAGCTGGACAGGGCTGGTGTGCAACCCCAGGTCTTCCATGACTGAGCTGAGTGACTTAAGCAGATCACGGGTCTCTCTGGGTTACCCTTCCATTCTTTGGAAAAGGGCAGATGTGGGTGGTGGGGAAGGAGGTGGCCCAGAATTTCAGCCTCAGAATTTGAGCCATTCAATCTGCTCTGAGGGTGTGAGTGTGGCCCTTAGCCTCCCAGAGTCTCCATGTCCTCTTAGGCCATTTTCCAAGCGCAAATGGGAGGCCAAATTAGCACTAAGGGCTCTCTAGGTGCCTTCTGCTGTGAGGCATTAGCAATGCCCCTCCCAGGCTTCCAGAGCCCTTCCCACTAAGCTGGAAAAAATTCTGTAGTCACAGCTGAGAATGTCTGGAAAGATATCATGTAGTTTAGTGATTCTAAAACTTATTTTTTAGCCTCAGAACCTCTTCTTTATTTCCTCAAAGTATTTTGTAGAACCTAATGTATTAAACAGATAAAAACTGGAGCTCTTCCAATGGAAGTAGGGAAGGGGATCCGTGTCACCACCCTCTCCACTTCCCCATCTTCTTCCCACCTTGGGACTTGCACATATCCCAGGACCACCCTAGAGCACAGTTAAAAACCCTGACTGGTTTATTCCAATGCCAGAAGGCCTAATTCTGAGCAAACTCACATTTATCAACTTGTATGGTAGCAGGCAAGCCACTTTCTCTCTTTGAGCCTCAGTTTTCTCATCTGTCAAATGGGGCTATTTCCCTGCTCTACAAGTTGTGTGTTGCCTACAAGTCCATATATATGACAGTACTGTAAGCTGAAAACACAGCTTTGGTTTTGTTTGTACCTTGCCTCTTCCTACAGATGTTTTGTAGGGGATCAGGAGTCAAACAATGTTGGTCCTCCAGACTTTCAAAATGAGTTTTTTTTACAGTTCTACTCCAACCTCAAAATCTGAAATGGTCTTTCTGCCTTATTTCCTTCTTTCTTACCTCAGGAGCCCCCTCCCTTTTCTCCTGCCCCCATCTCCATGTTTCCAGAATTCTGGGTCTACCAGCAGTCTGGACCTTCAGAGTCTCCAGGTCTCTTTCCTCTGTACCCTTAGTTTTGCCCCAGCCCACCCTTTTTAAGTTGCTCCAGGCTCCCTCCTGCAGGACCTTAATTCCGTGAAGAGAACCTCCAAAGCCAAAGAATACATACATACATCATTACTGGCCCACCCCTCCCTCATTGAACTCCACACAATCTCATCCTATTTAGCCTTTCACTTGGGTTTCTTTCAGAGCTGAGCCATCTACTTTCCTGACTACTTCCCAGTGTAACACAGTTGGCCAGAGGGGCCAGGCTTAATGCCCCCACTTGGAGGAGCTACCAGGAAATCCCAGGACCTTGTTGAGAGCCAGCCCTTCATAGAGAGACTTTATTAGAACTACTACATGATTACTGATTTGTAGGGCAACCTTTAAAATGGCTTAAACTCTACACAAGGGAGGATGCCAGAGCCAGTTGGTTCTAATTACTTTCTGGTAGAGACAGCACTTAGAGAAAAGAGTAGAAAGGGGGTCTAAAGACCTTGATCCAGTGTTTGAAGATAGAGGGTCTGAGTTCAACAACTGCTTCTTCATGTCCTACACACGTGATACCTTTGTGTATCTCTGTTTGCTCATCTGCCAAAGAGGAGCAGAGAGCGCTCCCTTGCTTGTTAAAGTTAGATGAGACAGGTTTGCAGGGCTCCTCGACCTCAGTGTGATGGGCATCTGGGACTCGGTCATTCTTTGCTGTGGGGGCTGTTCTGTACACTGCAGGATGTTTAGAGTCATCCTTGGCCTGTACTCAGTAGATGTCGGTAGCATGACTACTCTCAATTTTGACGACCAAAAGTGTCCCCAGATATTGCCAACATCCTCTTAGGAGCAAAATCCCTCCTGGTTGAGGACCACTGATATACATGAATACACTGTATAAACAAACTCTTCACTGTTATGGCCTGTATGTGACAAGCCCACTTTTATCAATTCATTTACTAAAAGGATAGAAAGTTGAGACCAGATTTGGAAGTGAACATCAAAGCTCTGAGGCAAATACAGACCTCCTCACATCTGCACCCACCATCACAGACCAGGTGGCGACAGTCCCCTCCCTCAATCCTTCAGCCTGACCCAGAGCACTCCCCACTGCTGGCTTTGCTGGCCCATATAATTCTTGCGGCATGAGCCTCACCCTGGTGAAGTTGGATGCATAATACCAGCAAAATATTTCTTAATCTCCTAAGCCTCCACTTTGAATCCTTAAAAAGGAAAGAAAGAAATGGCACAAATCTCTTAATTAGGACGCCCAATCACTTCGATAAATATTTACCCAGTTCCGGCATGAGGCACAGAAACCCTGCCCCCTTAGTCAATGGAGGTCAGCGAAGTGCGCCTTGGGAACAGCAGGATGCGGGGGAACTCGGCTTTGGATGGAATGCTGGGAGAATGTTTCCAGTCTTACACTTCTCCTAAAGAGAGGTAAACAAACACATTCCATGCCTCCTCTGTACAGAGTCCCAGGTGGACACCAGGGGCTCATTAAATTATTGCCTGGCTTCCTTAGGTTTCTGGAGAGATGCGGTGGCCTCCTCTGCCAGTTGCACCATCAAGCAAAGCAAACCATCCCCAGCATTCTCTAGAATGTCTTGGCTGACCACCTTTGTCCCTGTCTGGAACTCTTCCCCTTCCTCTGCACTTAGCCACACTAAGCACCACCCTCTACAGGCAGCTTCCCTGATTTTACTTCTATCCATCCCTTCTACCCAAAACTGCTCCCCTGCATAGACCCTATTTAGTTCTTAGGGCCTACATACAGCCTGGAATTAGAGGCTGTCTGTGCTTGTGTATGTTCCAAAGGTTTCCCTTAGACTTTGGTACCTCCAAAAAGGTCTTAGAGTAGACTTTCTGTAAACTCCTGCCAGGTAAGCAATTAAGGGTCACTATTCCCATTCTACAGATCTGGAAACTGAGACCCTAGTTTCCGGGTCTTCCCCAGAATCTGGCAGCTCCTCAGGCCTCTTGATTCAGGCTGGGGCTGTCATGCAGTACTGAGTGGATTCCTCTCTTCTGACCTTAGGAGACTTTAGAGACATTTCACTGGAGCCCGAACTACAAGTGGGGATGATGGCAGGGGCCTTAGGGAAGGGAGCCAAAGGCCTCTTTCAGGTGGCAAAACACAGAAAGGATTCAGGGAAGCAGAAAGCACCCAGGCGCAGGCTAAGGGGGACGGGACCCTGTCAGCAGCATTTGCTCATCCTGGTCCCCTTTACCCGCTGGAACTTCTGTCCATCCTTCTGGGCTAAGCTCAAGCTCCACCCTCCCAGGCAGCCCTCCCAGGAGCCCCTTTCACAACTCCTGTTCTCCCTCAGAGCCGGACTACTTTATCCTCACATACTTCATTGTTGTGGCTGGTCTTCTCAGAAATGCTACGGACTCCACTGCTGTTTATCAAATTTCTCTGCCTCCAGAATTCCCCACCCACCAACCCCCCAAAGCTTAGCTTTGAATTGCCTTTGGCCCTCCCCCTCCCACACATATCTCAAGGGTCCTTGGGCAGTAGGGATATCCAAGGACATCATAGGACCATGATAAAGAATGGGAATTCCAGAGAGTGAGGGGAAGGCCTGATGACCTCTGTGGGGGATGAGGCGTGGGGCCAGGGTGGGGTGGGGGCGGGTGAGCTTCAGTGAGCTCAATGTTCCCACCTGGGCTTGGCTACTGCCTGAATTATTCCCCTCAAGGGTTGGGGCATTAGACCTCCCTCATCTCTGCAGGCACTCAGGAAATGTGTAAGGAGTTGAAGAATGTGTAAGGATGGTTCTGCATCATCATCATGGCCAACATGGCTATTATTGATCACTTAATGAGCCAGGCTCTGCACTAAGTACATTGCATGCATTATCTCCATCCATCCTTGGAACAACTCTCTGAGGTGGACAGGACTGTTATCTCCACTTTACAGATGAGGAAATGGAGGCTTAGCAAGATTAAATACATCCCTCCAGGTCACATAGCTGGGACCAGCCAGAGAATTGGAAGAGGGGATAAGGAGACCCTGGGAAGTTCCCCGCCCTCCTAGAGCTCAGTTCCCATCCCTGAAATAAGGTGGTTGCAGAATGAGCTCTACAAGGGCTCTGCCTGGGACTTCCTAGGGGCCTTCCTGTTTCCTGTGGTCTGTCCTGTGTCCCTGATCTGCATTCCCAGGAAAGTCAAGCTTTTGGAGACAGTGGAGTGTGGGGGTGAAGACTCTGGAGCCATACTGCCTGGGTTCAAGTCCATCAGCCACTGAAGTGACTTTGGGCAAGTCATTGTACATAGCATGTCAATTGCCCCCCACCCCCAACCCTCTGTATAACAGGGGTGATACTGATAGTACCCACTTCATTCACTGTGAGAGGATTAAGTGTGTTAATATTTGTCAAGTGCTTAGAACAGTGTCTGGGACAGAGTTAAGCACTATGTAAGAGTTTGTTAGATAAATAAAAATTCCCTTTCCTTTTACTTTGTGGTGAGGTGCTCACTTGTGGAGGAAGGCTGGGGATGACTGGTGCATAGGGGTGGTGATGGTGAGGGGACAGAACTGCCCTAGCAATGGAGTCCAGGGCCAACCATCAGAGGAGACTTACAGAAGCAACCAAATGGGAGAGGACAGAGAAAGATTTCTCTTCCCTTTGTGCAGTCCCAATGACAGACCTTGAGAAAATCAAAGCCAGTGGAGGCTGTGGGGGAAGGGATAACACGGAGTGATCTGAAACCCACCCAAGGTACTGAAAGCACAAGTGTAGTCCCTCAGTGGTGTCTGACTCTTTGCGACCCCACGGACTGTAGCCCGCCAGGCTCCTCTGTCTATACGATTTCCCAGCGAGAACACTGGAGTGGGTTACCATTTCCTTCTCCAGAAGATCTTCCTGACTCAGGGATGGATCCCTAGTCTCCTGAATTGCAGGCAGATTCTTTACCATCTAAGCTGCAAGGTACTGAGTTCTTCCTCAAATTGGAGGCCACAGCCCTGTGGCTGACCTGAGTCAAGCCCTTTGATTCCTGGGAAAAGGAGAAACCATTTATTAACACTCCATCTAAAGTGCTTGACAGTTAATTTTTAAAAGCCAGAAAAGCAGCTCTTGGAGCTGGTGAACAACTGCCCACCAACCACCTCTCACCCCCCAGTGAAGGGCTGGGGAACCTCCGCTCTGCAAATCCAGGCCAGGCTTTCTGTCTCACCGGGTGACTTTTGTATGTGTGTGTGTGTGTGTGTGTGTGTGTGTGTGCCAGGAATTCCTCTCCCACGTGGGGTGGACTCTGAGGTACTCAATTAAGCAGCCAATGAAAAGTCAGCTCTCCAGTAGCAAATGACCCTGACACTTCTTGTAACATAAACAGTTGAAACGTTTCCAATTAGAACTGGAGACAGAGACGTTTGAACTCTCTCTCCACTCCCCTCCTTCTTGAAAAATAATTGTCAAGCACTTTGGGCGGGGTGTCCTATACATGTTTTTTTTTCTTTTCTACCTCGAGCATAAAAAATTATTTTTCTCCCTGTTTTTCCTACTTTGTGGTGTGGCAAGGTGGGGGTAAAGCAGTGGCCATCTGAAAGGAGAGCTGGGCTAGTTGCTTTTACCTCTCTGCTCCTCTACATGCTGGAGGCCAGACACCCAGCAGACCTGGGAATGATGCTCTGTGAGGAGCCAGTGGAAGCCCAGCGCTGGGGAGCTGGGCCTGTGACCTCATCGCCAGACCCTCAGTATGAATGAATGAATGAAGATGAATGAGTGAATGCCTTTCCTTTAGCACATATTCGCAGGGGTCCAGCTCCTGCTATCAAAGACGACGCTGAAGTTGGCTGTTGAACCGGTTGCCCTGGACTCGAATCCTGACACCTATGCCCAGCCTGGGGCAAATTACTGGACTTTCTAGGTCTTCTCTTTTACTCTATAAAACAAGGCTACCAGTCAGGCCGCTTCCTTCGGGAGTGCCTGGGTAGCAGTGTCCTGCCTTGTACATAGAAAGGGCTTTGGTGCCGCTATTATTTCAGACTAGGTGGTGGGGTCCTCCAGTGGAATCCTGCCGAGAAGGCGACTCTCTGCAAAACCAGGTCGATCACACGAGGGCTCCAAGGTTCCAGGGCTGGCGCTGAGGCTCACAGGTGAACTCGACGTGAGTCTACCAGGCAGGAGGGCACTGGCTCAACGACCAGGAGAGAGGTCGTCCGGCTAGGAGCGACACCAAACCCCAGACCGCTCTTCTGGCCCCGATCCAAGTGGACCCGACCTAGGGGCTAGGTTTGTCGGCCAACTGCGGGCGGACGCCAATGGAGCCAATCTTAAGAGAGAACGGAGAGAGGGAAGGCCGGACCAGGCGCCGCATCCCGGGCATCTTGAAGGCATTGTGTTTAATAAATCCGGGCGAGACGCACACCCACTCTCTCCCCCCACCCCTCACTCCCTCTCAGCTCCCAAATCGAGACCTGCTGCGGGATCCCAAGTTTATGGGGTTTTAAAACCCCCCTCCACTTTGATTAGCAGCTTCAAAGAGCTCCCTTTAAAGTTTGCCCCCTTCCTCGCCCCCACCTCCCCTTTTACGGGCCACCCCTCCCCCATCACTCCTCCTAGACCTCTGGACGACAACAGAACACACAATGCAAGTTTGAAAGAGGTGGGGATGGGTGTACTCTTTAGGCTTCCTCCTGAACGTGGGCCGTAGAAATTACCTGTTTAAGGCTTGCACAGGAGTCGGAGAACCGTGGAGTTTGGTTTTTCCCCTTCTTTCTTTCTCCCCAGCCCCCCTTCTTTTTTCCTTTTTTTGGTTTGTGTGTGTGTTTTTACCTTTTATTATTTAAATTGATACGTTTCATTACTAGGGAGAAAAATAAAATATTCCTTTGATACACAAAATCAAATTGATATTTAGCCTCTGCTTACTTTTTTATGCATGGCTCCTTTATACCACATGGTAGTGACAGATTGTTTGAGCTGGAAGGAAAAGCCATTCAAAGCTAATTAAGCAGCCATTCCAAGCACTATTTGCAAGCGGGAGGCTCAGAAGCCTCGGCATTTGTCAGCGCTCCCCCACCCCGCGTGGTTTTGACTGACAGCCTTGGTCGCCGACTGACAGGGCTCGGCAATTTAGCCAATCAGTAACTGAGACTCTCATCAACCGTCTCTGATTGGCCTTCTGAGCCTCGCTAGGGGGCGGGGTCTGCGGCCCCCACGTGGGGGCAGGGGCGAGAAAGGGGCGGGGCGGGTGGGAAGCGGGTGCGCCCACCCGTGACGTAAGGGGGAGGGCAGAGAAGGGGGACGGTGGGCGGGGGGGTGGAAGGAAGCTCCGAAGAGGAGCCATTTTGTGTCTAATGAATGCTGCGGCCAGATGCTCGCATCTGTCGAGCCGGGCTTCTCCCCACCCCCCTCTTCAGTGCGTGGCGCACACGATTTATGTTTTTATTTAGGAAAATAAATAAATGAAGAGAGGAGCGCGGTTCGGGACTGGCGGCCGGAGGGGACGCGGGGAGGCTCAACTCCGAGGCGGGCGCTCACGTGTAACTCCCAGCGCACCGGCCTCCGAGCGCCCGCTCGCTCTCAGCTCCTCATTAAAATGCAAAAGCGAACTCCAGCTCCTAATGAGGGGAAAATATAGATCCCGGGCCCGCCGCCGGCCCCCGGGTGCGTGCGGGTTCGCGGAGATGTTGGGGAGGGGGGCCCAAGTGGGCCCCCCGCCCGGCGGTGCCCCTGCAACCCAGGGCGCGGCCCCCCCCTCAGCCCCCCGACGCTCGAGGGCCGTGTCCCCCCGGCCCGTCTGCCCTGACGTAACCCCGAGCGCAGTAGATGGAGGCTATGGGTTTGCGGGCAAACTGGCCCCCGGAGTCGAGTGGCCTGTGCTACCGCGCGGGGAGTCCCGGAGGCGCGGAGGTGGGGGTGGGAGAGGAGCGAACGGGGGCGGGTGAGCGTCTGCGCCTCCCGGGGCGTCGAGGCTGGCGGCCGAGACGCCCACAGGCTCGCACGCGCGCCCCTCTGCAGGCTTCCGCCGACGCCGTGACACTGCCGGGGGCAGGCTGAGAAAACCGGGTCGGAACTCGAAGCTCCCGGGCTGGTGGGGTAAGGCCGCCACCACATTCCCGACTCCGCTTCCCTGGCCCCGGCGCTTACTGGGCAGCTGCGGCGAAGGCGTAGCGGTCTACACCGGGAAAGAGTCCCCGAGTGGGGACAGCGCGGACTGTGCAGGGTGTCCGCGGACAGACGGGCCCTTCTATCTGCGCAGCCCGCCAAGCAAGAGTTCCTCCGACATGTCCTCGCGGGCAGCCGCCGCACATCAAAGACGCTGTTTATTTGGCTTTCCGTAAAGGACAAATGAACAAAGAAGAAAAGCTGGGGGCCGCGGGGGCGGGGGTGGGGGTGGGTGAGCAGAAGGGGCAAAGAAGGGGACACTCTCAGTTCCCAGCAAAATTAAGGTGGGAGGCAACTTTGGGAGCCATCATTTTATCGGTCCTAAATCTTGTGAAGTGAAAACATTAAAGTGACAAAGTGATTCTGTTTGTTTTATAGTATCTAATTGGGCTGCTTTGCAGACCTAATGAGATTAGAGGGAGGAATCGTTCGCCGCCACTGCAGAATCAACTGATACATTGCTACCAGCCACAGGTTTTGAGGACTGTACAGCTTGTCTCTTTTTCTTTTGTTGTTATTCTGTCTTTCCTCTTTTCCCCTCCCGCCAAATGATTATTTGCTAGTATATCGTGGGAAAAAAAAAAGAGAGGAGGGGGGGAAAAACCCCCAGCAGCCCTGGACTATAATATATATCTATTTATTATATGTCTTTCGGTTAATTCCTGATCTGAGGAGCGCTGTTTTTCACTCCCATGCGAAAGTCACCAGCGGGTAGGGCCTGATTGCTACTTTTCATGCATAGTTTTAGACACAAGAGGGCATTGTGACGTCGCGCCCGGCGGCGCCCAGTCGCAGGCCGAGTCCGGCTGCCCCACGTGGGGGCCCCGAGCTCCCATTGGCCAGCGCTGGGCGAAGCTGCCACATTATTTTGTTACTTTTCAGTCCCTATTTGGAACTGCTCTCGCGGCAGTTCAGACCTCGTGCTCGTCCCACTCGCCTGTCTGTGTGTGGTATCCGCAGGTTCGGGGCACTTTTTTGGTGTGTGTGTGTGTGTGTGTGTGTGTGTGTGTGCGCGCGCGCGTGCGCGCGCTGGGTGTGTGTTGGGGGTGGGGGGGAGTGTTGGGGCGCGGAGAGGAGAGCCGGGCCGAGGCGAAGGAAGGAAGCCGCAGAGCTCCCGGGTCTCGAGCTGCGTCTCCCCTCCAGCGCTCTTCTGCCTGCGCGCTCCGAGTCGGCGGTGGCGGCACAGAGCGCTCCTCGCTGGGGACTCGGCGCTCGAACTGGGAGCAGCGAGGACACCCTTGCGGCGGCTTCTAGTGCCTACTGGAGTTAGGATGCCAGGGCGGTTGATTCCCACCCACTGAACCCGGAGTTTCCTCCTCGGCCCTGGGAAGGGCTTGCAGTGGCGGCGGCGGCGGCGGCAGTAGCAGACGGAACAGCAGGCTTTCCTCTCCGAGGGGGGGCGTCGAAGCGCCAGCGCCGGGCTCCCGCCCTCACCCTCCGGCGCTCCTGCGGCCCCAAGCCGCCACCTCGGTGCCTGCCTCCTTCCTCTTCTCGCCGAGAGCCGCCCCTGGGATCGGACCCGTGCGCCCCGGATGCTGGGGCTGCCCTGGCGCGCCCCCACTCCCGGCGCGACGCGCTGAGTGAACCGGAGGGCGCCCGCGCTTGCCCCAAGAGGGGCCCCCAGACTCGGGACCCCGCGCCGGACCCGCCGGGGAGACGACGATGTCCGCGCAGTCCCCGGCTCTGACGCGCTCCACGCAGCGGGGGGAAGGCGGCCGGCCGCAGCTCGCGGAGCCCTAGGTGCACAAAGCCCGCGCCCGCCGACGACTTTGCCGCCTGCTCCTCGGCTCTTTGTCTCCGCTTGGTGCGGGCGCCGGACTCTGGGATTTCGGTGCGAGATCGGGCTGGGGGGGCCGGGGGCGAGCTCTCGGTTTCCCGGCCGCCCCCCGCTCGGGTTTGGCTCCCCCCTCCCCCGCACCTCCCCGGCCCGGGCTCTCTGCGCTTCCACTCGCTCGGAATCACGACCCCTCCCTGCCATGTATCCGCAAGGCAGACATCCGGTGAGTAATTGCAACTCGGTTTATTTAAGCATCTATCATGGCAGGGTAAACGAGGCAGTTTATCTGGCACCTCCATTTTGCTTGTTGCTACCTTTATGGTATGTGTGCGTGTGTGTGTGTGTGTGTGTGCGCGCGCGCGCGCGCGCGCGCTCACACAAAGGATGGGGATGGGGGGGCGCCGTAGAGAGAGGAGGTTAATTCCGCCCTAATGGCGTGAGGGGCTCCCAGTGTTCCTGGGGAACTGTTTGTTTTCATGCTGTCTCCCGCCCCCTCACCTAAGTCTCCCAACTCATTCGTTGTGTCTCCTCTGTCCCCGTCTTACTTGGGAATAGGAGCCCCTTCGTAAAAGGGATAGGAGCCCCGCAGCCGAGAGGGAGAGATTAGGGCGCCCCCCTCCCCGTCGGGGACC
Source organism: Bubalus kerabau (assembly GCF_029407905.1). Classification (NCBI taxonomy): domain Eukaryota; kingdom Metazoa; phylum Chordata; class Mammalia; order Artiodactyla; family Bovidae; genus Bubalus; species Bubalus kerabau. Next base: position 21,288,701 of record NC_073633.1, on the reverse strand, counting down.
GGAGAAACTTGTTGGGAAGGTTCTGGGCTTTGTGGGAGGCCCCTTTGGCAGAGGTGGGGGCGGGGGGAGACCGGGGAAAGCCGCTGAGGGGCCTGGGCAGCTTGGAGCCGGGTCTGACGCCCCCGCCCCTCCCCTGTCTTGTCCTGGCCGGCTTCAGGCTCCCCATCAACCAGGGCAGCCAGGATTTAAATTCACGGTGGCTGAGTCTTGTGACAGGATCAAAGACGAATTCCAGTTCCTTCAAGCTCAATATCACAGGTAAGGCCTGTGGGGGCCGCCCCGGGGCTGGCAGGGCGGGGGCGTCCCCGCCGCGGCTCCTGCCACCACCCCTCGGGGACTGAGCGGGCTCTCGACCCCGGGGCGGCGGGGCAGCCCGGGCCTCCTCCTTTTGTTTCCCCTTTCCGAGCGCGGCGCCTTAACCCTTTGCTGCCGGCAGCCTCCCGGCTCCCCGTGACGCTCCCGGGGTGAGGGAAGTTGAGGGATCGGGGCGCGAGCCGGCTCGCTCCGGGTTCTGGGGGTTGCGAGGGGTCGCGAGCCAACGTCAGGGTCCCGGCCCCCACCCCACCCCACCCCGCGCCCGGGATAAGTTCATTCGCTCGGCCGCGGGAAGTTTCAAGTTGTTACACTCCTCCTCCCTGTGTCGGGGACCCATGTCCCCCTCCTCCCGAGGCTGCGGGATGAGGGGAGTACCCCCGGGGGTGGGTGTCAGGAAAGTGGCCAAGTGGCTCTGAGACGCCCTAGGGGTTGGGGTCCCAGAGGAGGCTGTGCAGGCCCCAGGCCTGAGCCGGCTCCTCCTGCCCTCGTAGCCTCAAAGTGGAGTACGACAAGCTGGCGAACGAGAAGACGGAGATGCAGCGCCATTATGTGATGGTGAGAGGCGGCTGGGACTCGGCCAGGGTGGCGTGGGCCTGGGGAGCCCTGCCCAGCCTCCGCGGGGCGGCCCCCGCAGCGGGTGTAGTCCCAGTGTGCCATCCGACCCTTTTTCACCAGCCTCTGTCAGCCCGGGCCACTTGGAGGAGGGTGGGTGAGAGGAGGGGCAGAAAGAGAAACCCAACCCCTCTCCTTGTACACTACCTTTGTGCGCCTTTGATTTGTGTTCTGAAGGTTTCCCTGAGGGCTGGTTGTCCTGTCTCGGGGTTGGATAAAAGTCGTTCTTAGAGACCTCCTGGGAGTGTGTAGAAACTTCTCTGCTCTGCAGCCCTGGGATTTAGCCAGAGTGGGACATAAGACCTCTCCCCTTCCCTCTCTCTCCCCAGGGGTTCCTGAGAGTGGAGGAGCCTTTTGCCTCCATGCTCACTCAGGGATCACCCCACTGAGAATCTCATGGACCCTGGGGCAGTGTGTAGATGTGTCCTCCCTTTTCCCAGTGTCTCTTCCAGCAAGTTTTAATCTTCTGATGGTGAGGAGGGCACTGGAGGTCCTTATGTGGGACTCCCTGCACTGCTGTCCACATAAGAGACCTTGGACACATTGCTAAAGAACTCTGATAGGGCAAGCGGCCCCAGTGTTCACACGATTGATTCCCTGTTGAACCCGAGCGTTGTATAAACAGGATATATGGCACAGGCAGGGCTGGCGGGAGGGAGAGCCCAACTCTTCTTACACATAGGGTATTATTGCACATAGGGCATTCTGTGAGATGAGAACAACAGTCCTGAGTCCTTCATCTCTTCAGCCCCTTTGTAGCTGGCTTTGGGGTTTGACTTAAACTTCTTTAGCAAATGTATCCTAAAAGTACCATTTGGCCAAAGCCGATTCTGGAACACAGATTTTGGTGTTGTGAGTTAACGGCAGTTCTTTTTACTTTTAGTACTACGAGATGTCCTACGGTTTGAACATTGAGATGCACAAGCAGGTAAGTGCTTTAGGATATGTATCTAATTACAGATCCAGCTCTTGACAGGCGGGGTCTGAGGCTTGATTGAGTTCTCAGACATGTTGAGCTTTTAGCAATCCGAACTTGTGAAGTTTGTCCTGGTCTTGGATCTTGGTGGAGGGGTAAGGAGCAAAAGGAAAATTGTCCGTTCAGGATCCGCTTTACAAACTCCTGTAACCCAGAGGTGGCTGGCTGCTTTAATCTGTTTTAATGTAAAATTTACAAAAGGAAAGGCAGGAGGGTGTGTGTGTGTGTGTATGTGCATGCGTGTGTGTGTGCGCATGTGCAAAAATGTGATGTTCTACCTTGATAAGATTAAACTTCAAGAGTCTTAAAAGTCAGGCTGAGCTGTCAAAATTTAAGGGAACAGGCTACCTACCGCTTAAAAATATAAATCCAGGATGAGTTACAGCCCAGTACCTTATGTATATGAGGCAACTTTCTCATCTCCATCGTAATGTAAAGGCTGCCTTGGTCATTCCCATTTTCCAGGGGGAAGCTGAGGGGTGACAAGCCCAGGGGCAGCCTAGCCAGGACTTCTGAGATGGCTGGGTGTTGAGCTCAGCTTTGAAATCCTGAAGTCAAACCAGTTTAGCTGGTGTGTGATGGATATGTAAACTACCCTGTATTGTCACTCCTCTAATAACAGTATACCTCAAACCGGGCAAATACAAACACCTTTATCTCAGGGCATATCAGTAACTCTGTCCTGGGCACTGGGCAGGGCTGTGGGAGAGGCCTGTTTGTATATTTGTATTCCGAGGAGAGGCCGCCTATAGTTTGGCTTGGCCAGCGATTAGCGTTGACTTGGCATGGAGAAATGGCGCGGGCCGGTGGTTCTTTTTAACAATTGGTGTTCTTGAAATCTCAGAAGGCTGTTGACTCATTCTAGCCTTTGGTGACCGTGACTTGAATGGATTTTCTGCTCTAAATGAACAGTGGTTTACAAGGTTTAAATTTTGCTCTTTAAGGGGGCAGGACCCAGGGCAGGTGAGAAGGGCAGGTGACCTCTGGAATGCTTGTAGATTCCTGCCTGCCCGCTCCAGTGGTTTCACAGAGAGCCTTTGGAATCCAGGTTCCTTCCCCCTCCTGGAGGGAACCCCAGTGTTGGGTGAAGGGCAGCCAGAAAGGGGCCTGATTTTGTTGAGGAATGTGGGGAGGCAGTCAGGGATTAGCTTTTTAGGGAGACACGGGAAAAGGCTACCAGGCTTTTACTCCTTGACCCACAAGAATCATAAACAGACACCAGTTTGTAAGTAAAGATGTTTGCCCCCGGGAGTATGGGCTAGAGACTGCCTAACTTGAAGTGGAACTGGCTGGATCCGACTGGTCATTAAGAATGTGTGAAGTGAAATGGGGGTCCCAGGTGTTCGAGGACTTTGGGCTGTTATGCAAGATGCCACCTCCTCCCATTCTCCACCCCTCTTTTTTTGTCCTCAGTGCTTGGTATCTTGGGTGTGTTTAAAGAGGGTAATTGCACCCAGGTTTAAAATTTATAGCAGCCGTTCTTCTAAGAGCTTCGTAATTAAGGTGTAATATGTCGTTGCATGTTGAGGTCTGCATGGGTGGTGTTCCCTGTGTCTGTAAGTGGATGGTTCTTTGGCACAAAGAATCCACCTTGGCTATTGGAGCGAAGCTGCTCCTGGAGTCCTGGGCCACTCTGAACCCAGGAAGAGTTATTCACCTTCCTAGTGCATTCAGTGGTGGGGTTTACATAAGAAGCAGCTGTGTGCATCTGGGGCTTCTGGCCCGTTCCCAGACCCTGGGTTCTTAGGAGGAGAATGCCTGAGGTTTGGCGACATGATCTCATTTAATCCTCTGAGCTGCCAGAGGGAGATAGATGTCTTCTTTGCCCCCTTTTTATAGGCGAGGAAACCGAGGCTTTAGGGAAGCCAGGAGGGCAGAGGTGGGACTTAAACGTGGGCCTCTGGCTTCCAGACCGAGCACTTTACCCTATTTGCCACTCACCTTTGCCTTGGAGCCTCAGCTCCCACTTGCTTCCCAGCAGGACTGTCTGTGCTCTGAGCACAGTGCCTTTGCTGGGTTTACAGCAACCTCTGAGTTGGGTGAAATCGCCCTGTGGCTGTGTAGAAACAAAGAGGCAAGGAGGTGAAGAAACCCTGCACTAAGAAATGCAGTCCTGACCTCCTGGGGCTGGCCACCTCCCTAGGCTTGCGAGGGTTCTGCAGAAGAAAACAGGCCACTAATTGTAGTGTGGGTCTTGGGTGCATTTGGCGGATGGTGGTTAGGCCTGAGCAAACAAGTTTATCAGCTGACCTGTTTAGCGGTTGACTGGTGTTTTATCTGCACACACAATCAAGTGACTGGAGTGCTTGAATTATTCATGCAGTGTCCTGCCCTCTAGACTTGACTGTTCGTGTGATTACATCTGCCTGGAACAAACAGGCTGGATTCTTCATCTTGAAGCTCAGGGGTGGGGGTGGGGACTGTCTGTACTTTTATATAATAGATGATCTCCAGAGCTAGCACCTTGGGAAGGGTGGCAGCCCTCAGCCAGCTCACACACACATGCACACATACACACATGCGTGCACACACGCACCCCTCTTACCAACACCACCACATATTTTTTTCAAAAGCCCTTTGCTGGCTCAATGGGAAATGCCTGTTAGTTCGGAACCTCAGGTTCTGCCAGATGGGCCTGAGTATTGACAGAGGCAGCTGATGCGGTGCGTGCAGCCAGTCTTTATTTTACTGAGAGGTTACGCTTACTGTGGCTGGCTCCTCTCCTGGCCGTCACCCTCTGTGTTCTTTCTCCAAGCTGTCGAATGAATCCCAGAGAACACAGTCCATGGTTTCTCCTCCCCTTCTCGGTTTCCCTCCCTAATTGTGGCAAAGCAGAGATTACAGAATCATGGGCCTGGCCTGAGATTTCAAGAGGTCACCCACCTCCTCCAAGCCTCTGCTTCTAGGCAGGATGTCAAGGGTGATTCAGCAAGGCCAGGGAGGCGATGATGGCTGGCCAGCTCATCAGTTCCCATCTTGTTCCCACAGAGGCTGACACTCTCCAGTGTCAGCCACAAATCACAAAGCCAGTGTAGAAACAGGCGTTCCAGAGCGATTGTTAGTGCATAGGGTTTGAGGCACTGATGCTCTGAAAAGCTGTGTCAGGCTGCCTTTTCACCCCTTGCTGGTGATCACTGAGGTTTTGGAAGAGCACTGGAGGCCTATTGATTTGGGGAATGTGTCATGCCCCCACTTTCCCATCACCAAGCAGCCCTTCCTCTGACCTTCTGTTCTAACTGGGAGAGCCCTTTGGCTTCTGCTGCAAACCTTTCAAGGTCCAGATGAAGGAACTAAGGCCCAGGCAGGGGGAGCTGAGGTTTCCAGATCCATCCAGTCCAGTAAGTTACCAGAGAAGCTGCTGTTGCCACTTTTCCTCCCGACCCAGCTCTCTTAGCAAAACTCAAGAAATGGAGAGTGCTCGTGTATTAACTAATAGCACTCTGTGTCTTTAATTACCATTGCTGCTTTCTGCATTATTATCTCAGGAGGTTAAGGCTACAGACCTGGCGACACCAAAGTCCAAAGTCCCCCATTTCGGGTTGTATAACCGTATCAGCTGAATCGTCTCTGCCTGCCCAGGGTCCTCTTCTGAACTGCCAGCTATTTGCACAACTAATGATTCATTGCGCCTGGAAATAAACACAATGCATAACTAGCAATCCCGGAGATAAGGTTCACAGGTAGGGTAAGGTGATAGAACCTGTGAATCTTTCACCTGAGGATGGGTATGGCCATGGGGGTGGCCATGGACATGGCTGAAAAGGAAGATGGAACATTTTCATTTATTACTTCCCCTCTCTGGGCCCTCACACCCACATAAAAAGGGGCTTGGGCTGGAAGACCTTCAGACATACCATCTTGAAGTTCTGTGGCCACTGTAAAGGTGTGAGGAGCGAGAGGGGACTAGCAAGTGATGAAGTTACCAAAACCCTGCCCAGGAGTCGAGTCAGTCTGGGTAGGGAGAAGCTGGGACACTCAAATTGAAGGGGACGTATTTCTTCGTACTAGGGCAGCCCTGTTTGTGTGGCATCTGAATTGGGCTAAGAAAAAATACCTTTGAGTATCATTTATTTTGGTCAGAATACCGGGATCCAGGAACCCCTCTAAAGCCCCAGTTTCCTTCTGATGTTTTTGGCTTGTTGCTCTTCTCCAGAGCTGTCTCTCCTCTCATTCTCTTCAGCAGTGGAGTAGGGTATCGGCCTCGCTCCACTTTGGGGTCCACCAAGTTGAAAGCTCCCTTCACCTTGTCCTGACCACCTAGGAAGAATCTGCCCCCTGGACCCTCAAGGCTGCCGTCCATTCCAGCCTTCTCTGGACCCTATTGCTTCTTGTTTATGGAGCTGTCAGAGTGAGGGTCTGTGTGCTTTCTGGCTCTTTTCCTTCTTATCCACACTATTATTGAAATGATCTGAGAGATGGGCACGTGGTCCCTACCGATCATGGGAACTGGTCCTGGGTGGGGACCTTATTGAAGACTCTTCATGAATCCTGCCGGACCAGGAGCTCCTGGTGGGGCACAGAGCTCCTCTTTCTGTCTGTGGCTTCCTCCTTCCCCTCGTACAGGAAGGGCCAGTCTGTGTCAGATATCCTTTTTTTCCTTTTTGTTGTTGAAGTCAGTCAAGGGATGGATTCCCTTTTTCTTCCTGTGTGGGGAAGATGTTTTTCATCTCGTTGGTACAAAATCCTGGGATACCAGGGAAAGGTGGCCCAGGCCAGACCTCAGTGCAGTGTCCCACTGATCCACATGCAGAAAGTCTCAGTGTCTGTGGGGAGCCCCTCTTTTGAGGTCTCCTGTGTGTGCTTTGCACATAATAGGTGCTCAGTAAACATTGCGTTTTCTTTGCTCAGGATTACTATCAGAGGGTGTCAGAGGGTGGAATTCCCATTCCCCCAGCCTTGTGAGTAGGAGAGGGGGAGTTGCTCTTGCGGGGCTTCCTCCTACTTCCTCCTCTGGCTCAGCATCCAGTTTCTTCATCAGTCAAATGAGGGGGTTGGACTGATTCCCAAAACGGGTATTAGGGGCCTGGGATGTGCTGGGTGTGGGCTGGGGCTGGTTTCACAGACACCCGTCCCTCCTCGGGGGGAGTCGGGCATCTAAATAAGTCATTGCAATGCAGTGAGGTAAGTGCTAACAGGGCCAGTGTCACGGGAGGAGCACCCGGGGACAGAGCTGCTCATTCTTCCTGGGAAAGGGGAGTCAGGTCAGAGAAGACTACACCGGCGAAGACTACACCGAAGGGCTGTCACCTGAGCCGAGTCTTAAAGCGAGGGCTGTGTTCGTTAGGCAGGCGTCCCTGGAGGCTCCTCTGGGGGTGGCAGCAGCCCTTGGAAACAGCGCTGTGTGTCCCGGAAGCCACAAGTCCACAAGTCTTGGGAACCGGCCGGGGGGAGGGGAGGAGGGACTCCACTTGGGGTGGGAGGCGAGGTGGTGACATGTTGCAGCGAAGTGATCTCCAAGGCCTCTCGGCGCTCACACTCGCTGCTCTGTGGCTCCTCCGTCCCCAGATGGCTCTCCAAGGCTGGCCCGCGTCCATCTGCTGGGCTGGGGGGTGGGGTGGGGGCCGCTCCCTGCAGTCTGTCTCCCTCCCCTGCTGGCTACCCCACCATCATCTGCTGGTTTGAACTTTATCCCCCAAAGTGGCATTGTCTTCTCACTCATATTGGTAATTCTGTAATGACTGGTTATGACCCGCCCCCTCCCCCATATTTAATTCTCATCAGCCCAGCTCTCCACTTTGCTATTAATGATAGCAAGCCAGCAAAATAGCTTTCAACATGCCATTGACAGTCTGGTTTAAGAGAGCACTTGAAGTAGTGCTAGACAGCTGAAAGCACCCATAATTGTGTACCAGAGTGAGAACTGCGCGCTCAAGGGCCTTGTTTTTATATGCTTAAAGGGACAATATCTTGTTTTCAACAAATGCTCTCTGAGACTCACAGCCAAGATGCGCTCTCTCCCCTTCTCTCTTTGCTTTTTTCCCTTGGCTTTTGTTTTTTTCCTCTTGCCTTTCAAAAGAAATGTTCCCTCTCAAGTTGAGGCTAAGGAGAAACTTAGGGAAGGGGGGATTTCCTGTCGCCACAGAAGTAAGGTCTGGGTACCATCCACTGCAGGCAGCCTGTGGGGTATGCGGTGGTGCGGTGGGGGGAGGGGTGCCTCCCCTGAGGGTCTTCTGGAGGAGGTAACCGGGGGAGTTGCTGTTCTCCCCGGCAGTGATGTAGAGTTCTTCGGTGGGTAAGGATGTTGCCTGGTGAGCATGGGGGTAGAGAGGGGCAGGCTTCCAAAATGTCACCTTGTCACCGTGGATGAGCAGGCAGAGACCACCTGAGGGAGAAAGGGGTCAGCCTTTGAGGAGTCAGATTAGAACCCTCTAAGCCCTTAAAAGCAGATTTTAGGAGGCCCTTCTGTACAGAGGTCCCTCTGGAAATCATGAGGATGAGTAGGGCAGGGACCTGCCTTCTGCAGGGGACGTTCATCCCAGCTTCGGGGATTAACAGGGGGACCCATTGACTCAGCTCCAAAGATTCTGCCCAAGAACAAATACCTCCCTCCACTTCACCCCACGACATCATGACTTTTATGGTGCAATATCCTTTTGAGAAGGGGTTCCCTTCACTGCTGTAGCCAAAACCTTCCCTGACCCATTACAGGGTGAAGGAAGAACAAAGTTCCTAGCAGTGGGGCTGAGATGACCGGGGAGCCCTGTTGGGGTTGAGTCTGGCTGTGGCTGTGGCCTTGTCTCCTTAGAGGGGCCCCATTTTGTTCACCTGCCGTGCGAGGGACACAGGTGGGATCCTGGGGCAGCTGCCGCCACCTCTAGACACTGCCAAGAGAAAGCCTTTATCGAAGACGGAGTGAAAATTCTGATCTATAGTTAGAGACTATAATAATACAGGCTTTCACATTTGTGGAGCACTTGTTTGCAAAGCAGATAAGACATTTTTGTCTTAGAAACCTAAACTCACAGCCATTGTGGGTCCAGGACAAACACACCAGGAGGAAAGCGTCAGAGCATGTCAGGAAAGGCCTGAGGTGTGAAGATGACCTGTATGCTCAGGGTGCCATCGGGCTGTGTTCCTAAACTGGGGCTGGGGTGGGAGGGGAGCGTGTGGAGCAGCAGTGAGCTGTGAGCGCTTCAAGGGACAAGACAACTTTGTATTCACAGAGGCTTCTGAGCCCATCGTGGGTGCACAGTGTGTATTTTGTGGGGGACTCGGACTGTTGGGAGGTGGAAGGTGGCTCAGGCCAGGAAAAGAATCTGCCTTCAATGCAGGAGACCCTGTTTCGATCCCTGGGTTAGAAAGGTCCCCTGGAGGAGGAAATGGCAACCCACTCCAGTATTCTTGCCTGGGAAATCCTGTGGCTAGAGAATGGGCCTGGCGGGCTATAGGGCTTTCCTGGTAGCTCAGTTGGTAAAGAATCCGCCTGCAATACAGGAGACCCTGGTTCGATTCCTGGGTATGGAGTATCCCCTGGAGAAGGGAATGGCTACCCACTCTCATATTCTGGTCTGGGGAATTCCATCGACTGTGTAGTCCATGGGGTCGCAAATAGATGGACACGACAGCAACTTTCACTTGACGGGCTACAGTCCATGGGGTCGCAAAGGGTCAGGCATGACTTAGCGACTGAACACGCACAAGCATGCACAGACCAGGACTGTTACATTCCAATTTTTTTTTGGAGGGGCTCGCTGACCCCGTGTAACATCACAGACCTTCTGGGAACATTGCAGGCTTTCTCAGGTTACTGAGAGAGGCCTGTGGCTGTGAAAGTCGTGATTGTAGAAAGAAATATGTCATAAACCTGTGTTTTAACGTGTCTTTAATAGGCTTAAGTGCTTCCCCTCCTCCTTTCACATGACAGGACAGTGTGAGAGGGGAAGAAAGGAGAGGGGTGAAGAACCAGATACTTGGGAAAGATGATAAAGCAGAGGTATGAGGGGATAAGGAATGGGGAAGAGCCAGGAAAGCATGCTGGATTTAGATTATAGGAGGACCTGAGCAGCAGGAAGCAAGAGTTAATGGCTTGGAGGTAACTTAGTCAATGATGCTTGTCATGCCTTAGCTATCTATATGGGCCTGGAGTTCCAAGTGCCGAGGCCTTATCTCATTGCCCTTTTAAATCCTTGATAACCATTGTTCACAGCTCTTCGACTTTTTTTTTTCTTTTAATTCCGAATGAGAGCTTCTTAGTTTGCACTGGAAGGCTGCGTCTTCCCTCAAACTCAAAAAGAGTTCTTTCCAACTCTTTGCAACAAGGGGCAGGGGAGGTGATTCTTCCTGCCTGGTCAGCTGGGGAGGCTTTCTTTGGTTTTAAACGCCTTCACCACCCACCCAGGTGAGGACGGTGTGACGAAGGGTTGGAGGAGGGGCCCCTATCCAGTCTCCCAGGGCTTCTTAAAGGAGAGCAGTTAACAGATCTGTTCTTCTCCTGGTTTGAAACTAAACATCCTGGCAGATGCTTTGGGAATCAGTGGTGATATCTGCTGGGGAGGAGCAAGGCAGTTTAGCGTAGACTGGGGAACCAGGACAGGAGTCCGTCCTCCAGCTGAGGTGGGGCAGAGTACAGGCTCTGTCAGACTTCCTGCCCAGGAAAACGTCGGGCAGACTCACGGGCCTGGGAGAAGCTGTGTGCGTGTGTTAAAGTCACTTCAGTCATGTCCAACTCTGTGTGGCCCTGTGGAGAAGCTGCAGGTGATACCAAATGGTCTAGAGTGAGGGGCTGAATGGTCTGGTGGGAAGACATACAGATGAGATGGGGCAGATGGAGGCGGTGAGCTGGCCAGGGCCTGATCGGTCAGTGGGTGCTTTAGCATCTCCTTAAACCCTTCCTCTGAGAAGAGACAGGGACTCTTCCTCAGAGCTCCATCACCCGTGGAGAGTCTTGCTTGGCCTAAGAGCAGGAGTCCTAGGGCATGACTCTGGAGGGACTGAGGTCCAGGGACCCTGTCTCCCGGGGCCTCACACTTCATCCCAGGGAAACAGCTCTCTACGAAGCCAGCCAGAAATGAGGAGCATTAGAGCCCCAGAAAGGCACCTGCCCTTGCCAGGGTCCTCCCCCTGTTGGCTTGCCTCTGGCCGTGTCACCTGGGAAGTGTGTGTGGAGCTCAGTCTGCAGGAATTCCTTAAGGTAGTGGCGTGTGTGTGTGTGTGATCATCTCTCTTAACCTTTTTTTTTTTTTTTAATTTATTTATTTGTGCTGGGACTTAGTTGTGGCCTGTGGGATCTAGGTCCCTCACCAGAGATGGAACTGAGGCTCCCTGCATTGGAGCTTGGAGTCTTAGCCATTTTTTGGTTTCTCATCTCTTACCTGATTCCTACCCACCCTTCTCAAAGGACCACCTTTCCCTGGCTCTCCCTCTCTGTCCCTCTGACCACATCCCTTTCTCAGTCCTCTGGTTCTGCAGGAATATTGGGCATTTCCCAGGCCTCCAGGTGATGCATCATTGATAAACCCTTTTTCACAAAGGTGCCAGTGGAATCAGAATTTCTTTATTAGAAGTCAGTTGGTTCTCAAAGGGGGGATCCTGGGAAGTTAGGGGCAGAGGACCAGGATCTGGGAGCTGGCCTGACGTGGTGGCTAAGAGACAGGCTTTGGAGTGAGACAAACTTAGGTTTGAGTCCTCAATCAGGGTCTACTGGCTGTGCGACTTGGCGGCCCATTTGTCCTCTGTGAACTTGAATTTGTAACGGAGGTGATGAGGATGCCTGCCTACCTTTAGAGCAGTGTTGCCTGATAGAACTTTCTGCAGTCATGGAAATGTCTGTCTTATTATTCAGTATGGTGGCCACCAGCCCCATGGGGCTCTTGAGCCTTGGAATGTGTCTGCTGTGATCGAGGAACTGAGTTTCAAGTTGAACTTTAGTGAACATTCGCTAGCCATGTGTGGCTGGCGGCATCATATATGGGCCTGTGCATTTATAGTGTTTTGAGGATGATGTGAGATGATGTATATTGACTCCTTTGTGTGTGGGGAGATCTCACAAGGGCTTCTCAAAACAGGACAGTCCCCAAAGCTGCCAAGGCCTCAGAGAGCGAGGACCAGCTCCTTGGTGTTGCTGATGTTGTAAGACTTCCCAGAGCCCTTTCTCATTTGTGACTGGTTGGCTCCATCATGCCAGCCCTACTGTGTAGACACCTTAAGCCCCACCTCACAGTAGGAACACGGATGTTTCAAGAGTTTAAGTGGCTGGATTGCGGTCTCACGGTCGACCAAGGGCGGGTTCAGAAGTGAGAACTAGGCTTGTTTCATTTGGACCAATGATCTTTATCCAGAGGCCACATCAAGGTGTGGTCTTTTGTGGTCTGCCCACTGGCCCACCTCCAGACCCACCTGTGCGTCAGGGCTTCAGTTCCAGTGCTGGGAAGTCCTCAGAGATTTGAAGAATTCAGTGAAATGTAAGTGTCAGTGATGCGTAGACCAGGGTTTCTCACCCTGGCCATGCTGGCATTTGGGGGCCGGATAATTCTTTGTGGTGGGGTTGCCCTGGGGTGTTGAGCAGCATTGCTCTACCTCCTAATCAGTGGCACCACTTCAGTTGTGACACCCCAAAATGTCCCCGGGGGAGCCAAAGCTGCTCTGCTTGAGAACCCGTGAGGGAGGAGGAGGAAGTCTGGCTCTAGGGCCACTGCCTTGCTGTGTGACCTTGGGCAGCCAGGCCCTCTCTGGGCTTTGTTTTCTTCATCTGTGAAATGAGACGGTGAATGTGCTGGTGGTTTGGGAGGAGGCCAGCCTGAGAGCGAGCGGATGATATAAACAAGTTCTTAAATACCTGATCTTGATTTTTAAGGCCTATGAAATGCCACCATTCCTGCCATCTTTGTCTGGGGAAGCGAGGCCCCTCTGACACTTTTAAACTAGGAAAAGGACGTGCTTTTGGGTTGTGAACTTGGTGGTGAGGGTAAAATGAGGCTGTTTCTGCCCACGGTCAGTCTGTTAAGGAATACTCTGACATCCTGCTTTCCCCTTCCTGCCCCCCAGGTTTCCCAGAGAGCCCCATCCTTAAAATTCCTAGCCAATAGCCAATGCTTCATTTGTAGCATGACCTTACAGGGAGACCCCCAAAATTTAACGAGCTGCCTCTGCAAGGGTAATGGGACTTTTACAGCCTGTTGAGGGGCAAAGGGAGATTTGCATAATGTTCCAAGGGGGATTAGGTGGCTGGGGGTTGCCATGGCAACCCCACAGGGATGAATTGAGAATTTTTCCTCCTGGCAGGAGTTGGCCAATGGAGTCTGGGAAGGTGGGGGAAGGAGGGGGAAGGAGGCTGGGGGTTATCTGAGGGGAGGGAGGGAGAGATGGGGAGGGGAGGGAGAGATGGGGAGGGGGGTTGGTGGGTTGGTCGTGCCTGGGATGAATGGACAGTGTTGGGAGAAGCTGTAATTTGAAAAGACTTTCCCTGTTCATCTACACAAGCAGGCTCTTTGAGGACCATTCCCTGGAGTGGGGGTGGGAGGCAGGCAGAGTTTAATGTGTTTTAGAAACCAAGAAATTAAAGTGAACAAATATTTAAAGATTATTGGATCTTGTTAACAGGAAGCCTGGTGGATGGAAACTGAGAGTCTGAAAAATGAAAGCCTTAGAGGCAGAGAGGGACTTGGCTGTCAGATTTCCAGGTCCCTCCCATGGAGTGGTGTCCACCCCCGTGTGTCTGTAGGTTTGGAGTTGAATGCTCTCCAGGACAGGGTATTCACTTGCATACAGCACTGAATTTGGTTTTGAGAGCACTGACTATTATCCTGAACCGAAATCTGCCTCATTTATGCAACGGATGATGAGGTCCTAGCGCAGGACACACCTGGGGCAGGCATGCAGGTCTCTGGACGTCGCATCGCCAGCTCTTTCCAGGGTTAGTGGCCTAGACACTAACTCTGTCCCTCCCACCCCCGCCACCCACCACCCCGCACCACTCCCTCACTTCCTCACTTAGCATCACCATTCCCAATTCCCTTCCTCCCTGGACTCTTGGCAGAAAATGTCTAAGGTTTCTGGTGAGCACAGAAAAGGAAGGTGAGACTCCTTTCAGCAGAGCACGTGGCAGGGTCACCTCACGCCAAGGCCCCCAGACTCCCTCGCCTTTCATCTGCCCTTGCCAGATGAGGACTGCCATCCTTTCTCTGTGTGAAGGGCATGGGGGCCAGTGTCAGAGGCCAGCCCCCGGCAGCGTCCCTGCCCTCCCCCAGGAGACAGATCCTCAGGGTCATGCCAGGGCTGGGCCTTTTCTTGTTCCAAGCCCTCCCGGCATAAAGAATTCAGCAGGCTTCCTCGGAAACATAAATATTTAATGGCATTGTAGTTATATATAATTTGATCAATATGTCAGTGCTAAAAGGGCCTTTAAGGAGGCTCACCTATCATTGAGTGATCTGTGATGTAAACCTCCCCGGCCCCTCCAGGAGCAGGGGTCATTATCTCCCTGGCTGCTAAGTGGGTCATTTATTCACCCCCTTCTTAAAGATACCGTGGAACTGTTTTTTCGTTGAGCCTGTACATGGTAGGGATGGAGCGGGGCCTGGGAGCCCTGCCCTGGCTCTTGCTGGAGGCCTCATCCCTCCCTGGACTTCCTTCTCTCTGGTGATAAAACACCCACTTATTTTATTTCCGTGCTTTCTGAGTTTGGTCCGAGGAGAAACTGCCTGGCAAGGAATTTCATCTTGTAGTCCAATAATCGAGGGCCTATCAATTTAGAATTGCCTAGGAAATGCAATGGGATATTTTAAGGTAAAATTGCTCGGATGCATTGTTCTGGAATCTTCTAATATTTGATTGCTGGGTGACTGTGGCACCTGGCCGCTGGCGCTTCCGCCTTCTGTGCAGCCTCCAACCTCTCCCTCTGCCCTTGTGATGTTACTTCAAGGTGAGATAGACTAACTTTTAACACTCCGGGACATATGTCAGAGAGCTAGGTAAAACCCGATTCAAATTCAAGAACCTCAGAGCAGACTGAAGTGGCCACCTCAGACGTACATGCTTCAAGAGGCCCAGCCACCAGGGTGTGACTTTTCAGAGGTCACATGGCTAGTCAAACAAGGAGCTGGTGAGAAAGCCAGCATTCCACATGGCTTGGAATATAACTCAGGGTCTCACGTAGGTTATCTTTTCCTCAGCTCATCTTTCTCACACGCATCCACAAATGCATCTCCAGAATCACACAGCTCTTTCCAAGAGCCTGCATGGTTGTCCGGTGAAGAAGTCTGTGTTTTAGAAGCGAAAGCAGGGACCTAGGAGCGGCCCCTTGGCTGCCTCACAGGGAAGCAGTGGTTTCCTGCTGAATGAAACACCTTGAGCCCTTTCCTGGCTGGCTGCAGCTCCTTGTGAATCATGGAAAGAACCCAGACAGGAGCAGCTGGACACTCACAGATAGGATAGGACATCCCTGCTTTTGCACGCTCTGTGACTGTTGTGGGCAGTTTGGCTGATGGACACACTCGAATGGTTCGCATGCCATGAAGACTGGTCTGAGGACCAAGCCCCAGCCAGCCCCAGTCTCGCCCACACCACTCAGCATCCATCCACATTTCAAGGTCCATCCACATTTCAAGGTGGCTTGCATCTTTGCTCGTCCTTTAAACTCATGCTCGGCTCTACTTTTCTGAGCTTTCTGGAGGAATCCCTGTGTCACAGAGCAACTTGGGAGCATTTAGTATTCTCAAACTCTAAACGATGGCTCTTGGATCTTATTATCGTCCCCCTCTTTTGCAGACAATAAAATTGAAGCCCAGTTGAGGGAAGGGATTTGCCCAAAGCCATGCAGGTCATTTCTGTGTGGCTCAGGGTTCAGAACTCTAAAGCAGTCAGGTTCCTCTCTCTCTCCTTGTTTGTATTTGGCTGAGGTTAGAATGAAGTCTGCATTTTCTAGACCTGATCAGTACCTGGCAGTTTAAATACCAGAGAGAGAGTCTCAGGGAAGTGGCTGTCAGCTGTTTCTTGAGCAGGCATTTAAATTAAAAGAAAAGCCAAAGACTGGCTAAAGGCTGCAGGCCAGGAGCAAGAGGCTGCTGAGGGTGTGGGACAAGGGCAGGTTCCATCTCCCTTAAGTGTCCTGGGTCAAAGGTCAGAAGGATGGGAACTACAGCAAATGTGAGTGGCCGGCTGTGACTGGAGCAGTGTACTTTGAGAAAGCCCTCTGTTTATAGCAGGATGCTCCGAGATCCTGCTACAGTGAGGAGATGATTGCGTGAATGGGAGTTCCTAAGGCACACTGAGCAGGCAGCTCTTGGGGAAATTACACTCGCCCCCTACTATCCTGTGTTCCGACATTTATTTGCTTAACAGTCTCGATGGAGACGTGGGGCAGATGTTCCTCCCGCAGCCAGAGCCAGTTGGGAGCGCAGACTCCGGATTTCGCAGGATCTCTGTGCACGCCTCTCTGTGTTGAGTAGATTAGTTCCTTCTGAGGAATGATGTTTTTCCACCAGCAAAGCTGCCTTCTTTGAACCACACTTAAAAAGAAACTTTCAAAGGCAGCACCAGGCTCCCCAAACACCTTTTTCCAAAGGAAGCCATCCTCCGGCTGCCTGGCACTCGCCTCCTCCCAGGTTCCCCTCCAAGGCTCTGACTCGAAGGCAGAGGCTTTGCTGAGGCCGCGATGGAGGGAAGGGTGGAGGTCCACCCCGCGAGCCCCAGCTGCCATGTTGATAACGGGATGCCCGGCATTGGCAGAAGGACTTTTCCAACGTAGGCTCTAGTTCCAGTTTGTGATTTGTGACCTGTCCTGACTGTTAAAGCCACACGTCTTGATTCTTTTTTTCTTCCCTTTCTTGGAACTGAATGTTTAGAGCTTGTTTGAATTGGATCAAATGCTGTTTTAACAGCTGTTCTAATCGGAAATGCTGTCAATTATTAACCCTGACAGTAGTTTTTCTTTCAAAAATGCTTCTCTGAGCTCTCTCAAAATGTCGAAATTTGGCTTCTTGGTAGGAAGTCGTTTAGTGAAGTTGCTTAATTGCCAGGCGTCAGTTTCTCCATCTGAAAACTGGAGATTTATAGGAAGTGCCTTTCCTATAGGGTTCCTGTGAGCTCACACGTGTAAAATGCTCAGAACAGCTGGATCTGTGGATGTTAGCCATTATTATTATTGTTAAGAGTGGTTCTGTCAGGCCAACTTTCTATTTGCAGAGCTTCCCGTCCTCAGTTACCACCCTCAAAAAAATAAACATTAAAGAATTAAAGTCATTTAGGGAACAATTTTCCTGTTCATTCTCTGGCCCTCTGCTGTATGCTGAACTCAGGTTTGGATTGGTCTGTGTGGTTAGTTGCCCCGTCGTGTCTGACTCTTTGCAACCCCGTGGATTGTAGCTGCCAGGCTCCTCTGTCCATGGGATTTCCCAGGCAAGAAGACTGCAGTGGGTTGCCATTTCCTTCTCCTGGGGATCTTCCCAACCAAGGAATGGAACCCACTTCTCCCTTGTCTCCTGCATTGCAGGAGGATTCTTTACCACCGAGCCACGGGTTTAGAGATGACCAAGGCTCAATTCCTGCTTCCATGTGGTGGGGAGACCAGGAGGGCAGTGCTGCCCATGGCAGGGGACAGTCCCAGCTGGGAGGGATGGGGTTTGCATACTTTCTCCACCCCCACTTCCCCCCAGAAAGAAATCCCCAGACCCAAGAACAGGGACCAAGGGTGACACCACCTCCCTCCCCTACCCCTCAACCCTATGTAGTCCTGACCCATGATGGACCAGAGTCCTTACTGCCTCTCAGAGAAGCTGGTCTTCATTGAGTCTGGGCCCCAGGAGAGAGCCTGAAGGTTGATATCCCAAGCCTCTGGAATATTCTGTATCTTGTTCTGCTGACTCTTGGTTGACTTGTGGGGTTGGGAGGCAAGAACTGTTCCCCGTGGTGGAAAGGAGAGATGAGAGGGGACTTGCTCTGAGCGACCCAGCCGTGGTCATCTTGTAGCCTGGATGCCAAGCCTGGAACCAGTTGGAGCTCCATGAATCCCAGCAGGTTGTTCCTCATAACCAGAGGATGCTGGGCTTTGGACCAGGCCCTGCAGGGGAAGATTCCACCTGGAGGCAGCCTATGGCCACACGTTTGCTAAAAGATGCGGGGAAGGGGAAGGCTGGTTGGCTACTTCTTATTTTGTCCCTTCACCTAACAAAATCTTGACACTTGACCTGTTTGCTAGAGGAAGTAAGCAAAAGCTAGGACTCCTTTATGGGCTTCCGAGGTGGCGATAGTGTAAAGCACCTGCCTGCTGATGCAGGAGATGGAGGAGACCTAGGTTCAGTCCCTGGGTTGGGGAAGATCCCCTGGGGGGAAGGCATGGCAACCCACTCCAGTATTCTTGCCTGGAGAATCCAATGGACAGAGAGGAGCCTGGTGGGCTTCAATCCAAAGTGTCACAAAGAGCCAGGCACGACTAAAGTGACTTAGCATGCACACACAGGACTCCTTGATAACCACCCGCCTTAAAGATGGTAAGACCTATAGTTACTGAGTGGGCCAAAGTGACAGGGAAGGTTCAGAGCCTGCCGCCTGCCTTCCTGGCTGAGAAGCGGGCAACAGCTAGGGACCCGCTGGGTGCCTTGTGACTGGTCTGGCTTGACCGCTGCTTGAGCTGCTGCCCGCTCCATCTCCCGGTTGTAGGTCAGCACTTTGTCCACCACTGTCCCTCTCCCTAATGCTGCCCACACTGAGGCAGGCCCACATCCCCAGCCAGGGGAGTGTAATATGAAGTCTTGAAACACATATGCAGGGAAACCAGTGAGATTCTTTTGTCTCTAGATTTTACTGGGCATCTAGCATGTACCAGTCTCTGCTATGCCAGTCATTTGAGGTAAGAGACATTGGACCAGTGAGCTCCCTAAGCTCATTGGTAAGGATGATTTATTTTGTTTATTTCTCTTTGCTTTGTGTTTTAAATAAAACTTTCTAGTCTTATTTGGCGCATAAACATGTGACAGGTGAGTGATTATGTTGTTCTCTACAGGTTTGGACTGAGCTGATTGTTTCTAGAATTCCTGATGTATACAATTCTGACTGTTATATTTCATCTCCCTTTCCCACTATCAATCAATGTGGGAGAAGAAAAAGTGAAAAGAAATGAGAAGGGGCCCTATTTTGGACTAGAACTCTTTCCACTTACCTAGATTAATAATTTATATAATAGTTAGTAATCGTCCCAGGAGCCTTATAAGTATGAATGATGGGCATCTAGTGGGCAGAGGCCAGGGCTGCTGCTAAAAACTCTACAGTGCCCAGAACAGCCCCACCCAACAGAGTTTTCTCTGGCCCCAAATGTGCGTAGCGTGGCGTCTCAGGTGGCTCAGTGGTGAAGAATCCACCTGCAATGCAGGAGACTCAGGCTTGATCCCTGGGTCGGGAAGATCCCCTGGAGGAGGAAATGGCAACCCACTCCAGTATTCTTGCCTGGGAAATCCTGTGAACAAGAGGAGCCTGGCAGGCTGTCGTCCATGGGGTCACAAAGAGCCAGACACGACTGAGCACATATGTGGCTAGCACGGATGCTGTGGCAAACCCTCCTGTACAGTGTCCTTGCTGAAGTAAACCCCAAAAGTACAGATATGGCTGTGGTCCCTCCCTTGGAACTCAGCCAAGGATGCGTTTGGAAATGGGACCATTATTGGCACTGGTTGGTCCAGGATATGAGGGACAGTCTTTCGCACCAAAGACTTGCTTTATCCCCAGTGCCCAGTCTAGAGTGTTCCGGGAGAGAGCTGTGATCTGCGATCCCCACCCAGGAGCCCCTGCTGCTCTGGACAAGGGGGGTCTGTGTTGGAACCTGCACTGCAGCCAGCAGCCCCGGGATGTGGGGCCACAAAAGCCCACAGATTCCTAGCCTGAGACCCGTCTCTTCACCAACCAGAGGCATCTTCATCAGTGGCTGGGGACGGGTTGTGGTGGGGGGTGGGGGTAGTAGGAGCGCTGGCCCCACCAATTCTCCTTAGGGCCCGGGTCTGCTTGTAAGCCTTCAGACAGCTTTGCTTTTCCTTTAAATGCACAAGCATTTCTCATCCGGAGTCATTTGACATGCAGATGATCACAGATTTTTAAAGGCTGTTGTCATGGTTTTGTCTCTCAAAGATTGCTATGTGCTGATGAGAGCTCTGAAGCCAGCTCTGGGACCTCAGTCCCGGCAGCCTTGGGATTCAGAATGGGATAAGAGAGGCGATTCTGAGACTTGTCTGTCAGTGGTCCTCAGCCTTCCTGTCTGGACTGTTAACCATTTAGCCCCACTCTTTTTTCTTTTTTTTAAACCATTCTTCATTTGAGATGGCTCACATAGATGGATGGCAAAAACAGTTGATTTTTTCTTTCTTCTTTTTAATTTTTTTAATACTTATTTATTTGGCTGTGATTTATTTGGATGTTAATTGCAACATGCAGGATCCTCAGTCTTCATTGCAGCATGTGGGGTCTAGTTCCCTGACCAGAGGCTGAACTCGGGCCCCTTGTATTTTGAGCGCAGTCTTAGCCACTGGACCACCAGGGAAGCCCCCAGTTGATGTTTTTCGGAATGTGATCTTTTCTGGAGCGTTAGGGGTGGGGCAGAGAATTGATCTGCCTTTCTGTGATCAGCTTAGATGAAGGGCTAGGGTTCCGATAGTTACGTCCTGAGCAGCATCTTAGAGAAGGCAAGGCTTGATCTCTCCAGAAGGAAGCATCGATGGTGGGATTTCCGGCTGGACAGCACTAGAAGGGCGAGGGATTGGTCTGTGGGGGGAGAGGCAGCAGTGGGAAGTGGGAGTGAGGGAAACCCTCTCAGCTGCACATCACTGGGCATGAGGCTAGCCCCAGGGAGCACTTGGCACATGCATCCGGGGGTCTTCCACCACCTCCTGATGTGTCTGGGCGTCTGAGAGTCTGAATTGCAGTTGCCCGTGGGGCCACTGGGCAAAGCAGTTCCTTCTCACCGCGCTGCGTTCGCTCTTATGAAAGGTTTCGCCGCAGTGGGTGGTATGGGGGTTGTTCTTGTTTAGCTTTGCATTGTTTTGGTTAGGGCTTCCATTCCAGAGGAGGTGAACTGTATACTCTGAACCAAACACGGAGACCACCTCTGATAGGAAATTGGAGCTCCTGGAAATTGGGTTGGTTGGAGGGAGTGGGAAGGAATTGCTTCATGCTGTGGAGTCAGCGAGGCCTCCTGGCAGGAGGTCCATAGAGGGTGGAAGGATGGAGCCTGTCGAGGGCCTGTGGTTTGGCGGGGGGTTGCCCTTCCACAGTCTGACATTTTGGCGACTTGATTTATTTGCCTGAGCCTCACGCAGTCTCTTTCCCTTTGCAGACAGAGATTGCGAAGAGGCTGAACACGATTTTAGCACAGATCATGCCTTTCCTGTCACAAGAGGTAAGACCTTCTTTTGCTTTGTCTTCTGTGCCTTGCCAGAGTGGCCCCTGTCCATCCATTCACGTGGACAGAAGTTGACAGCCTGGGGCTTTACAACCTTCTCTTGCATATCAGAGGGGCCGTTTGCTCCTTCTTCAGGTGGAAGCTGTTCCCTGCTTCTCCTGAGCCCCAAGAGGAGGGTCCCGGCCTGTGACGGAGCCACAATGGGCAGTGGGTACCTCTGCCTCTTCCTGTTCCCACCCTTCAGCCCGTCCAAGCCAGCATTCCCAGCCTCAGCTTCCCCATGCCCCAGCATGCACGCCTGGAGACATCTAAGAGCAAGGAAGCCTGTCCAGTCAGTGCCAGGAGCCAGACCCTCTGGGGGGAACCACTTACCCAAAGGTTCTGACTCATCAGGGACAACCGAGTCAGTCATGTCATCTTTAAGCATTCTTTACAGGAGACTCCCCCCCGGCCCCCACCTGAGACAGGGCTGGACTGGAGGGCGGTAGGAGAAAACCCTCTCCAAGGAGGCCCCTTGGTGCAGGGCAGATGGGTGGGCTGCCCGAGAGGGGCCCGTAGAGCTTACTGCAGCTCGGACAGGGCTGCCCTCCAGGCCCCCTCCACCTGCACTCCCTCCTGGGTGCTAGGTGTCTTGAGTGAGAGTACTGACCCTTACCTGATTGAATTCCTGTAAAAGCAGGATGTAAGTGATGCCCTCGGGTCTCACAGCCCACTAGGGGAGACAACTGCCTTATGAAGCCAGTCAACCCCAAGGCTGAAGGGAATGAATGCTCTAAAAAAGATTAAAAAAAAAAAAAAGACTTAATTTTTTATAGTGCTTTGAGGTTCATAGCAAAGCTGAGTGGACGGTACAGAGCTGTCCCCTAGCCTCCCCACCATCAGCACCCCACCCTGGAGTAACCGATGACCCTGCCTCACACGCCATCAGCATCCCAGCATCTCAGCGTCATCACCTGAGTCCATAGCTTAGATCAGGGTTCATCGTGCCATGTTTGCTCCCTATTTAGACACGTGCTTTTTTGGTTTGTTTTCTGTTTAGATAGATACAGGTTGAGTATAGATACATGTACTTTTCTTCTGAACCCTTCGAATGTAGTTGCAAACATCCTGACCACTCACAGCATTCTCCGTTCTCAGGCTGCCTCTCCTAAAAACAGGACACCTTCCTGTTGTATGGACAACAACACTGTCGCTGCATTTAGAAGGGGAATAACCATGCAGCAGCATCGTCTGATGTCCAGCTCTTTCTCAGAGGCCTCAAATAAAGATTTTTTTTCCTGTGGTAGAGGGCGATAGTTGACAAATAGCCATCTTTTGGCTCGTTTATATTAACTTAAAATTATGGGACGTTTTCATTACAGAAGTAATACATGCTCATTGAAAAGGGTTTAAAGGGTTCCCCGTCCCCCAAGTCCTGTTTTGGTTCGTGGCCCTGGCCTGCCTCCTGTTAGGACTGTGACCCTGCCCGTCGCGTGTGGTCCCCGCACCCCCTGCCTCCTCGGGCAGGGAAGCCGCCACCTCTAACCCAGACCTTGTTCCTCCAGCACCAGCAGCAGGTGGCGCAGGCGGTGGAGCGAGCCAAGCAGGTCACCATGACAGAGCTGAACGCCATCATTGGGGTACGTGGACTCCCCAGTCTGCCTCTCACCGTGTGTATAGCCCTTTTATTCCTCCCATTTACCATAACCAGAGACAGACCCTGACCTCAGCTGGCCCCAAAGAGTGGCGGCCCCAGGGCTCCAGTGCCCCCAGTGTCTCACGGGCTTGGACCCACCTAGCTATCTTCCGCAGTGGCTCCCCAGTTGCCTCCCAGTCCCCAGATTAAAGGGGTATCTGACCCAGCCCTAATCCACCTCTAAATTCATCAGCCCCATCCTACCCTGGCTTTTGGCATCTCCAACAGAGAAGGGGTGGGCTCTGGGATCACCTTGGAGGCCAGCCTGATTTCTCCCACCTCCCTGGGGGCCTGACCCTTCCCTGGCAAAGATCCGCCCTTCTTTGGCCTCCTGAGGTCAGAACTGTCTCTGCTGTTCTGTGCTGTGAAGCGCGCTGTGGCACTCGGGTCTGGGCCTTGCTGTCCCGTGCGCTGAGCTGCCTGGCTGAGCACCTATCATGGACCTGTGTGAAGTCCAGCCAGGACCCCTGGCCAGGTCTTCCTGACTGAGTGTGGATCCCCAAAGGAACTTCTGAACAATATACATTCCAGGGCACCCCCCTCAGAATTCTTTTCCATCAGTCTGGGGTGGGACTGGGAATCTGTGTTTTTCCAGATCATTCTGAAACATAGTCTGGCTTGGGAAGCAGTAGACAGGTTGGCTAGTGTCTCTCTAGCCCTTTGATTGGTCTTCACTCCTCTTCTTGTCCTTAAGTACAGTCATTATTTCAAGGTGGAATTAAAGGTGCAGAATGTTCTGGCTTGGTGGGATGAATAATGTCACTGGGCTCTTGATTCTGGGGAGAAACCTGGGGCCCTCTGTTCTAGTTCCACTTTTTTCCCATGTGACCTCAGGCAGATCCCGTCTTTTCCTCGCACCCTAGTTTCTGCATCTGTTACAGGAGAGGGGTGGACCAGCTCATCTCTTTGGGCCAGGACTGCTGGGAGGGCAGGGTTGGAGTGACAGAGTGATGCTGGTGGATCCTCACCCTTCATCATGTCAGTGGCACCCATGATGGTTATGGGCTTCCATCCTTCTGGTCTGAGTTGCCTGCGGATGGCTGGGCAGGGGAGCGTTAGCCTGGTCTGAATCCTGGGAGTGGTGGGGGAGGGGCAGACCCTCACCTGCTGTGCAGGAGGAGCAGAGAGGAGGCCGGGAAGGAGAACATGAGTGGGTGGTTACTGCTTCTAGTTGGTGATCTGGGAGGCAGAGCCCCCCGCAGGGAAACCATATTGTACAGTTTGAGATCTCCTCGGAGACCACCCAGCCCAGGGTCCTGCAGCCTCTAGGCTCATGAACTTTGGGGCCAGGTGCTTTGTACGGGAGGGTGTTCAGCAGCAGCCCTGGTCCCCACCCACTGGGTGCCGGTGACCTCCACACACAGTTGTGACACCCCACAATGTCTCCAGACATTGCAAAATGTCCTGGTGAGGGGCCGGGGGCAGTGCATGAAAGCGCCCGAGGTGGAGAGTGACTGATTCAACTGATGCCCTTGCTTTATAGAGGCTGGGAGTGACAGCCAGTCACACAGGGTTCAGGAGCAAAGTCAGGCCAGACGCCCCAGGCTGGCTGTCAGCTCGGGACTCCTCCCCTGCCACCTCCTGCCCAGTCCGGCCCTGTGTGGGGGCAGTGTCCTCCTCCTCAGTGGCAGTTCACAGCTGGATGGCCGTGCTGAGAGTGCTGGGCAAGGGCTCAGGGTGGGAAGTGCCTTCTCTGAAGTTTCTCCTCTCCCAGCCCCTCGCCCCCATCCATACTGTAGGCCCAGCCCTCCCACCCCTGCCACAGTGGGGTCACCTCTTCCCCCGACCGCCTCCCCCTTTGGAATTAAAATCCTCTTATGAAAATAGTTTTTGAAAAAAAAGTTCTAAGAAAAAGTGGAATTGGGGAGAAGAAGCACTGCTTGGATTAGCTCTGCTTCCTTCAAGGAGTATTTAGGAAGCTACGCGTTAGGTCAAGGCAGCTCGAGGCAGATATTGGAATTCAGTTAAAGCCAACGAGTGGGGCCTGTGACCCCCATTTTCGAGGTAATTGCTTCTCCGGCTCTGAGTGAACGCAGCCGTCGCCCTGTCATTAAGCAGGCAGCCGTCTAATCGCTGAGCCTGCCAGAGCCTCACAAGGCAGGAATTACGGACAGGCTCTTGAGCCAGGGCATCCTGCAAAGGAGGGAGAGGGAGAGTGGGCTTGTGGCCGGCTGACTCAGGAGAGTGATGGGAAGAAGGTGGTGAGGGGCCTGGAATCCTGCCCCAGCAGTAAAAGGCAGGGAAGGGAGGGCCCCGACAGCAGCTGGTACCTGCCCCATGGCACAGCTGGATTTGCCCCTCTGCGGGGAGGAGTGGCCCGGCCTCCTGGTCTGGAGCTGAGGGGCCTTGGGCAAGTCACCTAGTTCCTCCAGGCCTGTTTCTTCATCTGTGGAAAGGTGAAGGGCTGGGCAAGTGTCGAATGATGTGCCCGCTTCAGTCAGTCATCTGGGGCTCTCTTGGGCATGGGCTGGAAGGATTCTGCCTTCGTGCCTTGGCTTATGTCAGAGAGAGGTGAGAGATCGGGTATCTGACAAGCCTGGTCACTGGCGTGCCTGCAGTGAGGGGCATGTTTATCACACAAGTTAGAGGATTTCTAGTGTCTCCCCTCCAGGTGAAAGGGGATGGAGGGACTGACGGAGGCCCAGGCTTGCTGGTCTGTGGGGCCACTGGGAACTCATGTCCATCTGGGGAAGGCAGGCCTGAAGGTGTGTGTGTGCTCGTGGAGGGCCTACAAAACCCGGTTACTGCAGACCTGATCCACATCCTCTCTTCTTGGATCCAGGTTATTAAGGGAACCTTAGACAGTCAAAAGATTCCTGAGCATGGGGGCGGGGGGCAGAGTATTGTCCCTTGGTCAGCAACTTGCAAAAGGTTTCCCTAGGCAGATTAGACACAGTGAGCTGAAGGTACCCACCACTTCCAGAGCTCACGTTTCAGTTTGCTCCACGCTGGCTCCAGGTCACTGAACCTGGCAGGTGGAGGGGTTCTCACCCCACTTGCTGCTGCTGTTCAGTTGCTCAGTCACGTCCGACTCTTTGAGAACCCAAGGATTGCAGCACACCAGGCTTCCCTGTGCTTCACTATCTCCTGGTGTTTGCTCAGACTCATGTCCATTGAGTCAGTGATGTTATCTAAATATCTCATCCTCTGCCACCCCCTTATCTTGCCCTCAATCTTTCTCAGCATCAGGGTCTTTTCCAATGAGTCGGCTCTTCGCATCAAGTGACCAACTCACCCCACTTGTCCACTGACAAATTTGGGCTGTGTTCCCTTGAAAATTGTTAGCGGAAGAGGATATTATAAAGTGTTGGTAGCTTTTTTTCTGGAGTATAGTTGTACTGGAGTATAGTTGATCAGTGTTGTGTTAGTTTCGAGTGTATAGCAGTGATTCGATTATACATACACGTGTATCTCTTCTTGTTGAAATTCTTTTCCCGTTTAGGTTATTGTAGGATATTGAGCAGTGATCCCTGTGCTACACAGTGGGTCCTTGATGGTGGTTACTTATTTTTTTTCAGGTGAGGTAGGGGTGGGGTGAGGGTGAGGAAGAGAAAGGGAGGTTGTAGCTTGTCACAAATTGCACAGGATGTGCTGAAGCCAGTCCTGAGGTTCTTGCATTCCCTCCACAGTGCTGATGAGCTGGGTTCGGTTGACAGGGGGACGGATGGTGCAGAAAGGGAGCCTTAGAATGAACGCATCCTTTTCTCTCAGCCGGGGGCCATGGTAGAGAAAATTCACGCTGGGCTTGCATTCTGGCTCTGGTCTCTTTGGCTTAGCAGGGTCATTTCACCGCCCCTGAGCCTGTCCCTGTCTCTGAAATGGAGTAACAGCATTGTTGTGAGCCCTCCAAGCTGTAGTAGAGTACAGATGCACAATTTCACCTGGAGCTGGGGGGCCACTTCTGTGGGCAAGAAGTAGAAGGACCAGGCAGAGGTCGGGGCTGCTCTCCCCTCCCCTGGGAGGCGAGGAGTCTCCATCTCATACAGCTGGGACGTCCTCAGTGGGTCTCAGCCCTGGAAAGGCTTAGACCACTTCACTAGGTTTAACCCAAATCATGAACCTGAGAAGCGAAGCATTAAATCAGGTAGCAGAGGCATGAAGCATGATGCGCATAATCCAGTTACACAGACTTGGCCAGCAAGGGCCTCCCGTCAGTGTCCCCTGTGAATGAGTGGCCCTATGTTCTGAGCCCAGGACCTGGCACTTTGCCCCCATGAGGGAGGCAGGGACACACGCCTGCCCCCAGGATGTCTTCTCTGACAGGCTGCTGTTCTGGCATGAAGTGTGAAAGGCAAGAGGAGGGGGCGCTCGCGAGGGGCCTTGCCCCCTGGCTGGGGGTTTGAGGGGGTTTGTTGACTTCCTTTCACTTCATGGACAGACAGATCCTGGTCTTAGAGGGGACAGTGGAAGCTGGAGACTGGCTGCTGCAGAATTGAGCCCAGCGCCTCCTCGGATGGGGGGCTTGATCCCATTTCTCCCCAGTTGAAAACCCCGTCACCCTCCCACTCGGATGTCTCTGTGTTTCCTCCCCTCGTCCTCTGAAGTCAGAGATGTGTCATGGGGACAGGAAAGCAGCCTGAGGATGGCTGTGCCCTGCCTGCAACACTGGGATGGAGAGACAGGTGGAACACTGCCAGCCGCCCCGCTGCGGAGATTTTTTTCTCACTCTGTCACAACCAGGATGCTTGTCAGCAGACCCTTGACCTGACGAGCCCTGGCATCTGTCCTCGCCCTGAGACAGAAGCCTTGGAGGTCGGCTGTCTGTCCTTGCCTCCTGGAGCCTGCTGGACTGCTCCTGACCCTGCCTTCCATCCATCCAGAGCAGACCTCGGGGGAATTTCTGGCTGTGCAGGGGGTCCTGCTCTTTTGTGCTTGAAGATGAGAAGTACACGGAAGCTGCCTTTCCTCTGTAGCAAAGAAGACATACCTGCTTCATGGGCCACTCCAGAAAACCACCGTCTCCCTCTTGGACGCTAAACAGCTTTGAAAGCCCGTGTCTTCCATACAGACACTGCAGCTGCAGTTATAGACTCTGTTGCAAGACTCGGGGGCTGGCTCACTGGCTCACCTTTCAGGAAGCAGGACGCCCCACTGACGCTCCTCGTCCCAACTAACCGTTCGAGCTGCATCTCCATGGGCCTTGCCTCTGGGGGGTGGATGGCTTTAGGATAGACACCTCCACTTTGTGTCTGCTCTGGCGTCTCAGGGCAGACAACCCGGACCAGTGGCCACCAGCAGCTTCCATAAACTTCCCGCCAAGAGACGTCCCAGGTCTTGAGCGATGGCTGTAATCCCAGCCTTTTCCCCCTCTGCTGAAAAATGAGCCCTGCAGGGCTAGGAGTGTAGTACCTCAGTTTCCTCATGTGCAAAGTGGGGATCATGAATTTGGGGGTGCACGAGGTTGGCAGTTTGTGGTTTAGTTGAGAAAGAGCAGGTCTCTTAATGTGTGCTCTGTGCTCAGACACTCAGTCGTGTCCAACTCTCTGCGATCCCGTGAGCTCTAGCCCACCAGGCTTCTCTGTCCAGGGGGCTCTCCTGGTGAGAATACTGGAGCGGGGTGCCATTTCCTCCACCAGGGGATCTTCCTAACCCAGGGACTAAACCTAAGTCTCCTGCATCTCCTGCATTGCAGGCAGTTTCTTTACTTGGTAAGCCGTTTGGGAAGCTTTTAATCCCTGATCTCAGATACACTTACTGCCTCTTGGAGCCGCATGTGCATCCAGAGCTGTGGGCCTTCTCTGTATTTTGTCGTCTGTCAGCAGTGGCCAGAGAGCCACGGTTCACATTGACAGGTGAGCTTGTCAGGCTTCGGCTCTCTGTCACCCCCATAAACTCTTCTTGCTCTGGGGCAGGGGGTCTCCTTCGGAACATTCTTTGGATGATGTTGGTAGTTGACCCTATTCCAGCCCCTGAGTACCAGTTTGCCGTCTTTAAAGTGGGCACAACCCTTCTGCCAGGTAGCTGAAAGGGTCAGCGATAAGCTTTGGAAAGGGCCCAGGCATTCATTCAGGCATTCGGTAAATTTCCATTCCCTCCCCTCGTGCTTGTTGAAAGGAAAGACGTATGTATAACCCGAGGCCCCAGTCATTCCCAAGAAATGTTTCAATCTCTATGAAATATTTGGTCATGGTGTAGTCAGCGGCACAGTGCCCATGGTTCTTGACACGATCTTAAGATTGATAAAGGGTGTTTTGTCTCGGCTCCTGGGGAAGAACAAGGGGACGAGGGGAAGAGAAGACCCTGAGACCAGTGCTAGGTTGAGGTGTTCGGGACATCCATGGAGCAGAATCCTTGACTAGGAGGGATTGTTGCCCTTGCTGTTGATGGTCGTCATCGTCGTCATGCGTGCTCAGTCCTGTCCGACTCTGGGACCCCGTGGACTGTAGCCCTCCAGGCTCCTCAGTCCATGGGATTTTCCAGGCAAGAATACTGGCGTGGGTTGCCATTTCCTTCTCCATCTATTGATGATAATAATTTGGGGATAATAGATTTGGGGAAAGTAGGGGAGAAGGGGGGCCATGGAAAGCCCTCTGGTAAATGTTAGCTATTGTTAAGAGATCACTTTGTGACCCACCTGAGGTCACCCAGCTAGTAAGTGCCAGGGCTGGGATTTGGATCCAAATCTGTCTTAATTCCAAAGCCCCCCTCTTCACCCTGTTCTCCGCTCTCCTGTTCAGTGACGTTGGTTCTCATTCCTCTGGCCTCAAACTCTTCTTGATCCCAGGACTCTTCTGCTGTGTGCTGCTCTTGCTCTGTAAGACAGGCGTGGAGTTCTTCAGAATTAGGGAGTCTTCCCCAGGGTTGGGGTTAAGGGTGGGAGACGCTGGCTGCTGACGTTGGCAGGCATGTAAGCATGAGCAAAACTGTGACCGCTGGGAGCTTAAAAGTGGATCACCCTCCACAGAGAGGGAGCCCTGATGACTGTGGTTTTTAAATGCATGCTTTATTTATCTTGGGCTGGGAATCATACATTGAGAAATTCTGTCCTGGATGGGGAGGAGGTGGTGTTTGCCATCATAAATCTTGTGTCTAAATTGCAGTCCATTAACAGACTTCCTCCAGCATGACAGCATGTGGCCTGAGCTGGGGATGAAGCTTTGGGGGGGGTGCGCGTTCCCCTGCTGCCTCCTGGAGGAGCGAGAGGGCGGCCCAGGCCTCTGCCGCCCTGCTGGCTCGGCCGTGCTCAGCACCCACTTCATTGCAGCAACAGCAGCTCCAGGCGCAGCACCTCTCCCACGCCACACACGGCCCCCCGGTCCAGCTGCCACCCCACCCGTCAGGCCTCCAGCCTCCAGGGATCCCCCCAGTGACGGGGAGCAGCTCGGGGCTGCTGGCACTTGGTGCACTGGGCAGCCAGGCCCACCTGTCAGTGAAGGACGAGAAGAACCACCATGAGCTGGACCACAGAGGTGCGACCCGGGGCCGGGGCAGGGGCAAGGGCGGGGGTGGGGTGCAGGCAGAGACTCGAGAGGCCCTGCTGTGAGTGGACACAGCGAATGCTGTCACCTGAGGACCAGGAGTTAGCAAGCCTTGGAGCCATCCATCAGTGAAGTTCCTGGTGCATGGAGACCAGAGCCCCATCCCCCAGGCCCACCCCCCAGGCCCTGAGGTGTACCCACTCTGCTCTGCCCTGGAAGACATCTGGTCCTTTCATCCTAGAGTACCCTCTCGTCTTCCTAGCTACACCCTGCCCACTCTCCAAGGGTCAGCCCCAGTCCCGTTCCTTCAGGCGGCCCTCCTGGCCAAGCTGAGGGTTTTTCCAAATTCCCAGAGGAGTTCAAGAGTCGGGGTCCCAAGACCTCTGTTGCCGTCATCTTCTATCCTTCCCTGGAAAACGTTTTATCCTCACGGAGATCATTAGCCCTCTGAGGACAGAGGCCAAGTTCCCAGGTGTTTAACCCATAGAGGGTCCTTGGAAAAGGTTCCCAGTTGACGCTCAAGTAAAGATTGTTAGGGGGCTGTACACTACATGGAGACAGTGCTGATGCTGCTGCAGGGAGAGGACTGGGAAGATGGGGAACGAGAACGCCCCCCACCCTTTACTCAGCCCTTCCCGCAAGGAAGCTGTAGGGCATCAGGAGGGCTTAGTTTTATCAGGATGGGAAAGGGCCTGGCTTCCTAGCAGACCCTTTGCAAACAGGACCACTTTGTGTGGTCTGCCCTCAGATGTTTTTTTCTAGCTTTGATACGTAATTGACACATAACATCACATTCAAGGTGTACCATGTGATGGTTTGATTTATGCTTAGATTTCACTGGGGCACATGCCAATGCCTCATGGGCATGAGGGCCTTGGAGTGTCACATCCTGCCCAGGCCGGGGCTGGGGAGTGGTAGCAGGTCCTGGGAACTGAGACTAAGATTTTTGTCTCTGCCTTAGGACGATCCTCCTGGCAGAGGAAGAGGGCCTGTCCGCAGCAGACAGGAAGACCAGGGAGCTAGTGCTTGACTGGGCAGATAATCAGAGGCCTCTGCTTCCAGGGGCTTCTTGGCAAAGAAACAGAGAAGGGTGATACAAACGCCACCATACTAAAAAACCACTCCTATAATTAATTAAAAAAAAAATAACAGTAATGTTCTCAACTCTCAGATCCTATGGATATTTTACATAGCACGATCCTTCCCAGGCTCGTGGCTTTAAAAACTGCTGACCAGTAATCTTGGCACCCTTCTCAGCATGGCAGGGAGAGCTAGGCCACAGAGCCCCCTGCAGCCCCACCCAGGCCTGGTGGCCCGGCGAAGCGATGGAATTGGGGCGGTTAATTTCCAAACTGAGAGACGTCACCTAATGGCTCTGCCTTGGCTGACCCGGGGTGACTCAGGGAGCCAGGCCACTGCCCATTTTAAAACCCGTGAACTAGCAAAGCATAAAAGCCAGCTGGACGAGACTGACCTTGCTTTTTGTTTTTCTGTGTTGTGGGACCTGACCCTCCTCCTTTCCTGGCCTTCTGTCCCTGAAGAGAGAGACTCCAGTGCGGTAAGTGCTGGCACTCTGGGGCCTGTGGGCGCGTTTGGGGTGCAGGGTGCTTGGGGTACCCTGTGTGGGCTCCTGGGCGTGGCCGGGTGTTGTCATGAAATAAGAGCTGTCGTCACCTGTTGATTGGCCTTCATTTGGGCAAGCTTTTACCTCTCCAGGCTTTAGGGCCATCGTTTGTCAAATGAAGATTTGGGCTAAGTGAGCTGTAACTAACCCCCTTTTTATATAAGAGGTGATTACTGGAGAGGTCAGCCGGCCAGCCCTGGGTCGTACAAGGGGGGTTGTGGAGTCACGGGGCTGACCCCAGAGCTCGGGACCCTGGTGTCCCTCCCTCATTTGGGGCCGGAGTCCCTCCCTGTCCCCTAGGTTGGCTGTCTCCTGTATGATCCTGTATCGTCTTTATTTCCTCCCAACACCTGAGGTTTCTCCCTGTTGCAGGCTTTAACTTGGTTTAAGAAGTGCTCACAAGCGAGCATTAAGGCCAGGCTGCCTGCGTGTCTGCCAGCTCTGAGATTTGCCGTAAATCTTTCTGATCACACTGAGGCTCAGAGGTTCTGTTTCAAGTGAATAAGCCTTCTGAATAAGCGCAGTGGAGTCTGGATAAAAAAATCCTCCAGCGATTAGCAAAGCTATTTTATTCCTCATCGCTGTCCTTGTATCTGGGGCCATCTAATCTGTTAGGATGGCTTTGGTTATTACCTCGTGTTAAGTAGGACTTGGAAGGTCAGGCAGTTAACTAACCATCTAAACAGCAGCTTCCTCGGGTGGCTTCTCCATCTCGACCCATGTCCCCTCCCCAGCCCTCCACTGGGCTGATTCTGAACCTCCCATCAGCAGCAGTGCTCACGTCCGTCCC
Organism: Bubalus kerabau; assembly: GCF_029407905.1. Taxonomy (NCBI): domain Eukaryota; kingdom Metazoa; phylum Chordata; class Mammalia; order Artiodactyla; family Bovidae; genus Bubalus; species Bubalus kerabau. Next base: position 21,255,973 of record NC_073633.1, on the reverse strand, counting down.
CGAGGCTCTCGCCTGTGTGCTCAGAAATCCAGGTCATTTGGGCCCAGGAATGGCTAGGTGCATAAGAAAGGAACAGCTGAAGCTGCAAATCCATTTTGATTGCTTTCGTGTTGATCCCAGGAGGTGGCATTTTTGGAGAGGTAGTTTACCTAGACAGGAAGAGGGCTGGGCTAGACACCTCAAGGCTCAGCCTGGTCCCGGCTTCATGGGGCATTGGGTAGCCCTCTCGGCCTCTCCCAGCCTCAGTTTCTCCATCTGTAATATGGGAATATTCCTGCTCAGCCAGCCTCTCTCCTTAGTTAGGAAGACCCCACTTAGCACAGGACCCAGGACCCAGCTTACCTGCTTACCACGGACTTGCCACAGAGAGCAGTGGCTGCTCAATCCCTTCACTGCCTTCACACGTCGTCATCCTCATCTCTCTTGGCCTTGGCTTTGCGCCCTCTCTATGAATGCTTTCTGCTAAAGAATCCCACGAGGAGCCCCCAAGATCGGGGCTCTTCACAGTGCTCGCCGATGTTGAGACAGGGCAGAGGGGCCCCTGGAGAGTTCAATGGAAATGAATAGGGTCACCGTCCTTGCTCCGGAGGGCTGTGGGCCGGCCCTGGGGGTAGGCGGTAGGGGCTCACACGTGTGCGCGCAGCCATGGTGTCGGGGGAAGTGGAAACGAACGTAATCAGCCCTTTGGAAACCAGGTTGTCAACAGATGAGGCCCCGGCAGGAAAGACAGGGCCGTGTCGGAGTGGGAGGGGGGCCGACTGGCCGGGCTGGAAGCTGTCCCGGAGGGGTTAGTCTGGAGTCCAATTAGAGGTAGCTTCATTCATATTTCCTTGCCTAGCCGAAGCAATAAAAAATACTTAGTTTTTTGGCCGCCTGCCAGCCAGAGGCGGGCTGGATCGATGCCGCTAAACGCCTGACATGACTCTCCTCCGGTAGCAGCGAGGCTTTGCAGCTGACTGCAGAAGAAAGAGCCCGCTGTTCTCGGAGCCGCGGCCTGGGTCGCGGGGAGAAACACGAGCGGCCGCACGCCCCCCTCTCCTTGCTACCCGCGCAAGAGCAGAGGGGCTGGGAGCGTTTCTGCTTAGCACGGGGTGGCCGCCGTTGGAGGAAATGAAATGACAGTGATTTTTCTGCCGGCGCTCGCCGCGGCTAATTGAATTGCGGCTGTGCGCGCATCGCTGCCGCGCCTGCCCAGCTGCAGGGAAGGTTGAAGCTGCACTTCCATTATAACCTCCATATTTTCTTCAAGGCTTGATAACTCTGCCATTTTAATTTGCTTCGGGCAGAAGCTTGGCAGGGAAGGGCTGCCCAGAAACCGGCTTAGGGGAGGAAATGAAGTTCTGTGGCTCCTTCCCGCACCGCTCCCCGCAGAACGCCAGACCCTGCCTCTGGGGGAAGTGGGGAGACTTTCCATCTGCCTCTGGAAGGCTTCCGCCTTTGAGGAGACATCTCTGCAGGTCCCCATGTAGGCTTGTCACACACCCCTGGGCACGGGGACGAGGATGGACTGGACTTTGCTCCCCGCCCTGCCCCAGCTGGGCGGTCAGCTGCTGGAGGGCAGGGACTGCATCTTGTTCGTTCATCCACACCTGCATCCAGCCTCAGGCCTGATCCAGGGCAGGTGCACAGCAGAAGGTGCCGAGTGAGGCAGGGGAAGGTGCAGTGCAGTCTCTTGTTGTGTTACTGTTTGGTCGTTCAGTCGTGTCCCACTCTTCTGCGACCCCACGGACTGTAGCTGCCTGGCTCCTTCCCTTCATGGGATTCTACAGGCAAGAATCCTGGACTAGGTTGCCATGCCCTTCTCCAGGGGATCTCTCTGACCCGGCGGATGAGCCTGTGTCTCCTGCGTTGGCAGGTGGATTCTTACCACTGAGACACCAGTGTAGTGTCTTAGTAAGGAACAAACCTCAGTGTCCCCTAGAGGGGGTTCTGGTGTCTTTCCCTTGGCACAGAGGTTTGCTGGCAGGTACCCCTGCCCATCGCACCTCCCTGCCTGCTTCCAGCCTGCTGTTGGAGGCCACGTGACGCCTGTCGTTCCTACTCACCCATCGCACCACCAGCTGGAGTCCTTCTCTGAGAGAAGCTCTCAACTTCCAAGACTGCTCCATCCTCAGACCCACTGGCATTGTTTCTCCTGCCTCACCTTGTTAGCCCACCTTCCCTCTTCCCAGGCCTTAAATTCCAAACTCTTCTCATCCTCACTTGCTTTGTAGTTGAAGGGAGAACTCATTAGTTCTTTCCAGGCATAAAAACCTCGGGTTTTCTTCAAGTTGCCTCCTCCTGGGGGACCTTGGGCACGTTTTCCATCGTCTCAGGACCTGGACTTGGCCGTCATCACAGAGGGGAGGGGAATTCTACCTGCCCTCTATGCCTTTTCCCATCTTCAGAGGGAGAGGCTTCATGACATTGTGTTTTCTGCTTCATTGCAACCCTGGTGTTTCTCTCTAAAATTGCGGGAGGCCAAGCCATCAGGGAAGGGCATTCACACAAAATGCCCCGTTGCGTACTTACACTGGGGAGACCTCTTGGCACCTGGCAGTTCCCCTGCCTGTCGGTCCCCTCTTCCTGTCAGGTTTAGCAGATGAGGTATTGTGCATAGCCCCAGTTTGTCGGCTCAGATCCGTCTTCAAGACTCTGCACAAATTCAGCTTATCCATTCTTTGAGCACAGAGGGGTAGAAAAGGAGATAGGTGCAACCCCCGCCTTCATGAAGCGCACAGGCTAATAGGCCAGAGGCCAGTGGCTCTTGCAAGGTTAATTATCTAACAGCAGCAGCATTGCTACAAAAGAGAATTGTCATGCTCTCAGGGCCTCTCCCAGAGGAACCAAATCTGGGGAGTTGGGAGGGCGTCCCTCCCTGGTGAGGCTCTGATGGAGCCAAGACCTACAGGGCACACACGACACCTCAACTGACCTTCCGGGTCACCCCACTGAGCTATATCGATGCGCGAATGAAATGTTCACACTGAGTCTCCTCCTTGCTTCCAGAATAACTCAGTGTCGCCCTCGGAAAGCCTGCGAGCTAGTGAGAAGCACCGGGGATCTGCAGACTACAGCATGGAAGCCAAGAAGCGGAAAGCAGAAGAGAAGGACAGTTTGAGCCGATACGTACGTCTGGGGGCTCTGCTGGGGTTTGTGTTGGGTCAGCTGGGCTGAAGGAGGAGCCCTCCCCCGCCCCAGGGCCTGGTCGTGGAAGACTCAGGTACAGGTTGGGGAGGAGATGTGGCCCGCTGAGGAGGGCAGGTGGCCTGGGCATGGGAAGCCTGCATAGATCAGTGCGCTGTGAGCATATGGGCCACAGCCAGGAGGGAGTGAGCAGAGAGGTCCCCCTGGGCCCTGTGGAGTCTGGGGAGAGTTAGGGGCCCCTCCCTAGATGGACCCGCAACCCCGTGCTACCATCATGGCCCCCTCAGAATCTGCTCCAGGTGCCATCCCTGGTGCCCTCATACTTTGACCCTGCAGGTGGTCATGGTTTCTGTTCTGTGCCAGGCTGGGCAGGGTTGAGAGCTGGGGCAGAGGGCAGGGGGCAATGCGGTGTGGGAGCCAGTGCCCTTGGGCCCAGCTCTCCCTGTCCAGCCACTTGGCTGCTCTGGGGCTTTGGGCATATTGCGCGGCCAAAGCCTTAGCTGCGTTTCTGGGAGATGAGGCTAATCACCCCTCCCACACCATGATGGAAATGATGGAACGAGACCAGTACACGTACAAGTGATGGCGGATGTCAGGCCAGCTGGAGAGAGGTGTCTGGCTCCAGAGGGACAAGTTAAAGGAAGCTTAGAAATATAATGGGGCAGGTGTGGGTGAGGCTGCCGGTGGCTGTGGGAGCCGGAAGACCCCGGGTCCGGGAGGCTGCACTAGTAAGCAGCAAAGAGGAGGCCGCCGCTGGTGGGGCTGAGTGGGGACAGTGTGCGCTTTGGGGTTTGGCTGAGGTTCAGCTCCTGGCTGGTGGAAATGGGATGGTTTGGGCTCAGCCTGGGGTGGGCGTGGCCTCTCATTGGCTTCTCTCTCCATGCAGGATAGTGACGGGGACAAGAGTGATGATCTAGTGGTGGACGTTTCCAATGAGGTGAGGGCAGTTCCCAGTCTCAGGGTGGCTTTCTGCGTGGGGAGTTGGAGATGGTTCCTGTCCTGGGTGGGAGCTGTTGTGTCTCTGCTGTTGCGCCCTTCCCGCCAGCTCCAGCTGGGTTTGAGGCCTTTGGGTTGGGGGCATCAGGCTGGTCAGGAGGAGGAAGACAGGGCTTGGCTGCTTGGTGGCTGGGGAGTCATTTACCATGCTGGCTTCCTAGGATGGGTCTCCAGAGAGAGAGACCCCTGAAGATCCCAGTGGAGGGCCGGCTCCCCTGGTCCTCTAGGTCAGCTCTATTCTCCCCACCATCCCTGGGGTTTTGGGGTGGTGAGCCCCGTGGGTCAGCCTCAGCTGGGAATGAGGAGCTGGAAGGGATCTACACGAAGTCAAGAGGGCCAGCTGCTCAGCATGGAGGCCTGAATTCATGTTTGATCTTGAGCAGATCCCGTCCACCCACCCGCTCTGTCCTCAGTCTCCCTGTCTCTGGGATGAAGAGGGGTCAGACTAGGTTGTTAAGAGCTGGTGGCCTCCCCTTGGGACCAGAGAAGACTCGGGCTCATCGTAGCTCTTAGCACATCTCTGCCTCACTTGTGTCCTTAGGACCCTGCGACACCCCGGGTCAGCCCGGCACACTCCCCTCCTGAAAATGGGCTGGACAAGGCCCGTGGCCTGAAGAAGGATGCCCCCACCAGCCCCGCCTCGGTGGCCTCCTCCAGCAGCACGCCCTCCTCCAAGACCAAAGACCTTGGTCATGTATGTGGGGTCTGCCCCTGGCACCGCAGAGACTAGGAGAGGGCTGGAGAGGGTTGGGGCAGAGGGAAAAAGTTTCTGGAAAAGGGGCTGCACCTGGAGTGCTGCTGATTAGAAGGTGGAGGGGTAGAGCAGAAAGCACATGGATTGGGGCTTGGCCTGGGTTCACATCCTGGCTTTACCACGTACAGGCTGAACCCTGTGCTTAGTTACTCTTTCTGAGCCTCAGTTGCTGCATCTGTAAAATGGGAACAATGAACACAGTCCCTGCCAAACAAGACTGGGCAAGAATGAAGGGGCTGTGTGGCAGAAGATTGAGAACTAGGCCTCATGTGGTGTCTAGCTCTTGGAGAAAGGAATCTTCATAGCCTCCCTTGGTGTCTGTGTTTCCCCCTTGCAGAATGACAAATCCTCCACCCCTGGACTCAAGTCCAACACGCCAACCCCGCGGAATGACGCCCCAACTCCTGGCACCAGCACGACCCCGGGGCTCCGGTCGATGCCAGGCAAACCTCCAGGCATGGACCCGATAGGTATAATGGGTAGGCACAATGGGGCTGAGCTGACTTTGCTTGAGGGGAGGGTGTGCCCCGGGCCAGAGCACCAGGCAGGGAGTCAGAGTGAGGCTGTCCCAGGGCCTGTCTCTGCGGGACTTGGTCAGGTTTGACACCGAGGTGAACGCCTGCTGCTTCAGCACTCGTGTCAGGGCTTACTGGGGCCACTGTTGAGCTCAGCGTGTGGATGGAGCTTCAGACAGCTCGGGACACCATCAGTGTCTGTCTGCCTTTGTTGTTAGTTCTGTGAGATTCTGAAAAATGCTCTTCTCAGGGCCTCTGAATCTTGTTCTATAAAAAAAAAGGTGGGCACATCTCTCACCTCAAACCTTCTTGGGCTGTGAATGTGGGGATCTCTGGTAGGTGAGCTCAGCCCAGGAGGACTGCCTGGAGTGGATAGCTTGAGAAGACAGGAAAGATTGCTTCTGAGCCAGAGGCAACCTGGTGGCCTGCGCTTTTCCTGGATGGAGGGGGTGGGACCCTCTCCCCTTGGCGGTACGTCCAGGCTTACGTCCGCCTCCTTGCAGCTTCGGCCCTGCGCACACCCATCTCCATCACCAGCTCCTACGCCGCGCCCTTTGCCATGATGAGCCACCACGAGATGAATGGCTCCCTCACCAGCCCCAGCGCTTACGCAGGCCTCCACAACATCCCGCCCCAGATGAGCGCGGCTGCAGCCGCCGCCGCCGCCGCCTACGGCCGATCGCCAATGGTGAGCTTTGGAGCTGTACGTAGACCTTTTGGCTCCTTTTTGGGGGGCTGGGCAAGGAGTGAGAGGGGAATGGAGGCGGGTAGAGAGACCCGTCCTGCATGCAGGGGGTGCCCTCTGGGTCCAGTGACAGGCAGCTCCTTGGGGGAGAGTGTTCATGAGGAACCAGAAGGGAACACTCTTGGGGTCACAGACCTGGTTCCCACCCCCTGCCCTTTTGTCACCACGTGACCTCAACCAACAGCCGCCCTGGGCTGCCCCTTTCCATCTGGGAAGCGGGGCTGGCACCTGTCTCTCTGGGCGCTCTGGGGTGGGACTCCCATGGTGAGTCAGGAGATTTCACGAGGCAGGGCCTTGGCCCATGGGGCTGCACACGTGTTATACCAAGGTGCGTCTGCTGTTACTGAGGGGGCCTGGGCCTGTGTTGTCGCTGGAACAAGGGCTCTGCTCTGCTCAGCCATCTTGGGCTCTGAAGAGGCAGCGTGGTGCTGGTGGGACAGGACGTGGTGGAGGAGGAAGCTGGGGTTGGGGCGTTGTATAGTAGGGGGACAGAGGGCGGCACCCCTCACTAAGGGCTGGCCTTGTCTTGCCTTACAGGTTGGCTTTGACCCTCACCCCCCCATGCGGGCCACAGGCCTGCCCTCAAGCCTCGCCTCCATTCCTGGTGGAAAACCGTAAGCCATGACTACTTATTTTCTGCTTGTTGGGGAGGGCAGAGAGCACACCACCCACCCACCCATCCCCTGCCCCTATGGGCCTCTCCTGGGGAAAGGTGTCTGCCTCTCTAGAGGTGCCCCTGGGGCAATCCCATTGATGGCTGCCTGGTTGCACTCCTGATCGCCCCCAGGCTCCCTCTGAGAGGGGAAGGAGAAGGTTTGGGGTTGAGGTGGTGATCCCTGGGCTCTGAGAGGGGAGGAACATTTCACATGTTGGGCTTCCCAACCAGATGCCATGGATCTTCCCTGCCCTGGGGGTTCCTGTGGGTTCTAGCCGCAGCTGGCACGCCTATGACCTGAACCAGCAGGCAGACTCCACTGGCTCACCCCCGGCTCTGATGTGTGCTCTGTGATTCATTCAGGGACGGGGAGCAAGCAGATTTTCTTCCCTAATACTGCTGGCTCCTAGAGGAGGGGTGGCATTCAAGCTGGGCCCTTTCTGGGGTCAGAGTGCTAGGGATTGTATAGATGGCGGGAAAGGGTGTTCAAGGCAATGAGGGGTCCGTGACGTGGTTTGGAGCGAGGATCTATAAGCAGGGGCAGAAGTCAAGGCAGAACTATGAAGCTGTCTCTGCCCTGGTGGAACCAGGTCAAGGAGGTTGGGGTTACCAGGTTTCCTAAGATGAGGGCGGGGACACCTGGAGGCAGGCAGGCCAGGCAGGGGTTAGGGCCAGGTAGGAGAAACTGTTAGAGGACTGGAGATGGCAGAAGCATGGTTCTCCCCCTTTCAGAGCCTACTCTTTCCATGTGAGCGCTGATGGGCAGATGCAGCCCGTGCCCTTCCCCCACGACGCCCTGGCAGGCCCTGGCATCCCCAGGCACGCCCGGCAGATCAACACTCTCAGCCACGGGGAGGTGGTGTGTGCGGTGACCATCAGCAACCCCACGCGCCACGTCTACACAGGAGGCAAGGGCTGCGTGAAGATCTGGGACATCAGCCAGCCAGGGAGCAAGAGCCCCATCTCCCAGCTGGACTGCCTGGTGAGGATCCCAGGGCTGCGGGCATCCCTTCTAGCTGTTATAGGAGAGCTGGGGCCTGGGGCAGCACCCCACTGACCTGGCCAGGCACAGCCCTGTATCGACTGAGCGACTTTGGGCAACCTGGCAAACCTCTCTGAGCCCTGCTTTCGTTGTCTGTAAGGGGAGATGATGCTGGTCTTCAGGGGTCTGTGAAGAAATGAAAGTTTAAAAAGTCACAAGTGAGCAGTGGGGTTGGCCTGGCAGCCGCGATTAAGGGCAGGAAGTGAGCAGATGCGGCGAGGGTGCTCGGTGTTGCTGGATGTGACTCTCCTGGTCCCCTGGAGGAGAGGTGGGTGGCGCTGAGCACTGCCCCCTCCCCCTTCAGAACAGGGACAACTACATCCGCTCCTGCAAGCTGCTCCCCGACGGGCGCACGCTCATCGTGGGCGGCGAGGCCAGCACGCTCACCATCTGGGACCTGGCCTCGCCCACGCCCCGCATCAAGGCTGAGCTGACGTCCTCGGCCCCAGCCTGCTACGCCCTGGCCATCAGCCCTGATGCCAAAGTCTGCTTCTCCTGCTGCAGTGATGGGAACATTGCCGTGTGGGACCTGCACAACCAGACGCTGGTCAGGTGAGGCACGGGAGGGAGCAGGGGTGTCCTCGCCCCGGGGAGGCCGTGCTGGCGTTGTGGCTGCGACCAGCTGGTCTAAGGTGCTGTGGGGTGGCCAGGGTGGCACAGGCGAGGGCACCCAGGTGAAAGGACGGCTTGTACTAGGTGCCCAGCAGAGGCGGGAGGGCTCTGTGGACCAGGAGCTTGCACCAGGCTCCGGAGAGAGGGGGCCTGGAGCAGACCTGGCAGGGCAGAACTCAGATAAGTTGAGACACGCAGAGATGTGGGGAGAAGAGGCGGCGTTGAGACTGGTTTGGAGGAGCTTAAGTGTGGGGCCTCGGGAGCAAAGCTGCTGGGTCTGAGTCCTGCCTCCCTGTGACCTCATGCAAGTACTGACCCTGGCCAAGACGCTCGAGTGGGAGAGGAGCCCTGAGGGACCATGGCCCTCGAGTTTCCCGTTCTGCTGGGGCAGAGTTGGCGTCTCCCTGGGACAGCTGTCAACATAGCAGTCAGTGCTTCCCTAGGGCTTACCTTCATCCCTGCCTGGCCTTCCTAGGCAGTTCCAGGGCCACACGGACGGGGCCAGCTGCATAGACATCTCCCATGACGGCACCAAGCTGTGGACGGGAGGCCTGGACAACACCGTGCGCTCCTGGGACCTGCGGGAGGGCCGGCAGCTGCAGCAGCACGACTTCACCTCCCAGGTGTGCGCCTGAGACCCCCTCACCGTCCACTGGAGCAGCGTGGGGCCTTCCCTCCCTGGGTCTCAGTAGCTGGTTCAGGGGACCAAGGGGTCCTCACACGTAGTCATTACAAATGGACCTGAGACCAAGCTGAGTCATCTAGGAAGGCTTCCTGGAGGAAGTGGCCATGAAGCAGAATCCACAAGGCTTTGAAGTTGGTTGCACTTGCCCCTTGATTCCCAGGTCCTCTGCCATTGAGCATTTGGCCTCAGTTTTCTCATTCATGGGATGGGAATAGTCATAGCTACTTCATGGGTCTGGTGTGAGTACCTGCAATGGTCCCTCTGAAAGCCTTGGCTGTAAGCCTGGCTATAGAAAGCATTCCATAAATGCTAAGTATTATTACTTTTTGTTATTGTATTATTTGTGTTAATATTTTAATCTTGCACGTTTAATACATTATTGTTTTATTTACTCATATTTTTCTTAAGGAAAGGTAAAAGTCACTGAGAGAATAACTTTGAAAGTGAAATGTCTGTGTCACCTCTGAGTTTGAATCCTGGCTCTGCCGCTTTACTTTTTAGAGTCAGCAACCTCTCTGAGCCTCAGCTTCCTCACCTGGGAAGTTGATTGGGGATAAAACATGAGATCCTATTCCCTTGAGGGGGAGAGAGGGGGACTTTGCATTGCACATGGCAGGTGGGGAGGTGCTGGGGGAGGGAGTCGGTAAGACTCTGAGCCCACAGGGTTCCTGAGCAGGGCCGTGGAGGAGTGCCCCTCTTCTCCCTCCTCCTGTCCTCCCCGCACCGCCCCCGGCACCCCGCCGCCATGGTTTTGGAGGATGCTGATCTCTGTCCTCCCCTCCCCTGCAGATCTTCTCACTGGGTTACTGCCCCACTGGGGAGTGGCTGGCCGTGGGCATGGAGAGCAGCAACGTGGAGGTGCTGCACCACACCAAGCCCGACAAGTACCAGCTGCACCTGCACGAGAGCTGCGTGCTATCCCTCAAGTTCGCCTACTGCGGTGAGCCTGGGGGAGTGGGAGCCTGGCCAGCCCTCTGTGCAGGGATGCAGCTCAGAGCTTAGAGAAGGGCCAGAGCCCCCCTAAGTGAGCATGGTCTCAGAACCAGCCTCCTGACCCAGACCAATACCCCCATCCCGCCCCGCATCTGAGGATGCAGGTACTGCCACAGGGTACCAAGCACCTGTGACACCAGGCCAGAGCCAGACCTTGCTGGCCTGGGGCAGGAGCAGAGCACCTGCCTACAGGTGGTTTGGACCATGGGCTTTGGTGGCCACAGCTCTGGACTGGAGTATGTGCCGGCCCACTGACTAGCCGTGCAGCTTAGGACAGTCCCAGCCTCTCTGAGCCCCAACAGGTCTTTATGGACCAGGAATAGCAGGCACCCCCCAGGGCTTTGGGAACCCTGGAGCTTTAACGCAGGCAAAGCTCTGGTGGCGTGCCTGCAGAGACCCACCACCTTTGGCTGGATCTCTAGCTGCTTGGAGCTTCGCCATCCCCAGTACTTCCTGCCATCTTTCAGTAGTAGAATCGAGATGGGTCAGTTGAGCTTAGTGGCTTTAAAAAGAATCTTCTGGCGAAGTGTAATCCCTGTGATTAACTGCAGATCCTGCCTTTCTCTGTCCCAGCCTGTCCACCCCTCCCCTTGATTGCAGAGAAAGGCAGTATCTGAGTGTCCATGTGTGTCCATGTGTGTGTGGTATGTCTTGATTACAAAACGCTTCTCACAAGGGAAGAGTCAGCCCAGCACTAGTTAGCGGGTCACACCGCGTTTCCATGGTAGCTGGCCATGTGGGGCGGGTCTTGCTTTAGAAGGCAGCAGCCCACAACCTGATGTTTCCTTTGCCTGCAGGCAAGTGGTTTGTGAGCACTGGGAAAGATAACCTTCTCAACGCCTGGAGGACTCCGTATGGAGCCAGCATATTCCAGGTACTACCTGCCCTCCAAGTGCCCCTCTTGATTCTGCTGAGAGTCCGGGCCTGGCCACGGTGACGGGGCAGGGATGGGGGAGGCAGAGCAGGACTTGCCCTGACCCCTACCTGCTGGGGGTCCAAGACGGCTTCTCCAGCAGCGAGGGTTTGGACTTGGGCACATCAGTGGGACCCATACTCTGCTGCTAGTGGCATCTGACCGATTGGAATGAGGGCTTTTAGCAGGGGCTCTTGTAGGATTTCTAGAGCAAGGAGGAATAAAAACATGCTCTTGGCTCTGGCCTGCACACTGAGTCCTCACAGGAGGTGCACCGGGCATTTGAGCAAACTGGGCAGCTTTTTTTTTCTAAGCAGTGTTGTCTGGTATTAAAGTAAGTTCATTTTCCATCTCAACACTTCAATATAAGGAGAGAGGTATGGGGCCAGAGAAGGATCCAGAAGGAGGTGTGAGAGAGGGAAGAGGCTTTTTGTGTGTGTGGGTTTTCAAAGCCTGGGGCCTGACACTGCACTCTCCCTCGCTCACTCATATACACTCACACACAGAGAGAGACACACACACACAGTCTTGCACACGTACACAGTCACACACAGTCTCTTTCAGAGCCAGTAAGACACTCTCTTGATGCAGTTTGGAATTCTGGCATCTGGTGCATCACGCATGTAACTTTCAAGAGTCTCTAGTTACACTGGATATTCAAAACTTAGGCGCGAGTCCTTTTTTTTAGCTTACCAGACTGAGGGTCTGGCCCACTGGCACCTGCTCTCAGCTCAGAAACGCTTCTTCCTATTTGTAAACTCAGGATGCAAAGCTCACACTCAAGTGTTGTGTTTTGCTGCTCGGAGCTGACTGTAAAGATCACATCTGGCCCAGTTAATGAGCTTTTCCTTATGGGGAAGCAGGCAGAAGGGGCCCCACTAATGGGAAGGGGTGTGTTTGAAGGCCTCACAGCGTGCTCTCCAGGGTGGGCAGAGGGCGGGTGAATTCCACGAGTACCAAGAGAGCGCTGAGTACCCCCAAAGAGTGAATTTCTGTCCTTTCTCTCCTCCTCCAGTCTAAGGAATCCTCGTCAGTCTTGAGCTGTGACATTTCGGCGGATGATAAATATATCGTAACGGGCTCTGGTGACAAGAAGGCCACGGTTTATGAGGTCATCTACTAAGCAAGGACTGTGACGGGGCTGTCAAGCTCTGGGAGACACAGACTCGGCTGTGCCAGGGAGACCCCGCAGACACGGAGGACGGGCAGCGAGCGGCCCAGCACCACGCTCTGGCGGGCTGAGAGGGCGCGCCCGTCACGGCCGGGACTCCTGGGCACGGACTCCTGTGTCTCACGGACTCCGATGGATTTCTCCCCTCCTCCTCCTCCCATAACGATGCTGGCAGAGGCTGCACGTAGATTTGGAGGCTCGTGGCTCCGGCTCTCCACATACACCCTCATGAATCTTTTCCCTTCCCCTTTCTTTTGATGTGTCCTCCTGCCCCGGCCCGGGGACACTGGAGTGTGGACCACACGTTTGTACCAGGGAGTGGGGGAGGGTTTCACGTTCCCCAATTGTGCAGCGCACAAGGTTTGTGAAAAGTGTAAATAACAGACTCCTATCTCGGACTGGTCAGTGGGGGAGGAGGCCCCTTCCCACCGGCAATGCCAGCCGTGTATTTCGCCTGCTGTATTCGTAATCCACTCGTGGTGGTGGCTTTTTTTTTTTTTTAAACAGAAGTTCCCATCTGGGAAGGGGAGGCAGGGAGGGGGGCAGAATGGAGAGGGGAGTGGGAGAGGGAGAAGACTCCTGGGTGGAGGAGCGGCAGTACGGCTGGCGGCCAGGTCAGCCATCAGGTACCCCCTGGGTGAGTATGTCTCCATGTGGACCTGGGAATCGTCTTAAGGCATGTCAGGACCCAGCTCCAGACAGACTGACGGACAGGCAGAGCTTGAGACGGGTGCCCGCCCAGGCTGACGGCAGCAGAAACATGGTGAATTTTTCTGTGGCCTCCTGAGTTCCACCTGCCTCTTAGCCCTTTGGCTCCCCTCTCGAGTGTCTGAAGCTGCCTGTCTGTCTCCCCCACCCCACCCCCGCCTCCATCTCTCTTTGGTGCACACTTGGTTGTCGTGATGAGAAATGGAAGTTCAAAGGCACTCTGTCTCCAGCCCTACTTAATCTTCGGACACAACCTGAAAAGGACACAAAGTTAGAAGAACGCATAGCAACTCAGCTCAGGGAGCTACCAGAGAAAAAATAGCAACTGATGTGGGTGCTTTTTTTTTTTTTAATTTGAATAAAAAGAATTAGAAGTGATGTCCTTTCATAAAATGCCTTCTCCCCACTTTCCTGCCTCTGACCCCTTACTCTCTCCTTAGAGGGAAAATGTGTATTTAGCCTGCAGGACGGAGTCTAAGGTTGATCTCCCTGCCCCCCAACCCCAGGCAGGGCAGCGGGGAGAGGGGACTTGGGGTTGGGCTGGGGGTGCACCGTGCTGACTTCTCCTGGCTTCCTGTCTCTCTTAGGAGCCCAAACAGCTTACAGGTAGAATATCAGCTCCTGTGGGTGCCACTTTTTGGTACCAAAATGTTCTGAGGTATTAGGATTTTGTTTTTTGTTTTGTTTTTCCTTTGGTCTTTTTTTTTTTTTTCTTAAGGAAAAGCTAAAGGCCGTTATGAGTCCTGGTGGTGGGCTCTCCATGGATGTAGCATATGGAAGATAATTTTTATACTGCATTTTTATGGGTTATTTTCTAATGTGTGATCCTGTCTGGTGAAAAGGAAGGGGGGTTCCCAGTGAACCCCTCTCCAATGCTCTTGCTCCCAGGTGAGCCCCTCCCCCTACCTGGCTCTGGAGGCTGAAGAGAAGGGCATGGTGGGTGCCCTAACCTGTCTGAGGTTGGGGAAGGGTGTCCAGAGTCTGTCTGTCTCTCTCTTCCTCTCTCTCAGTTTCTCTCTCTCTCTGGGTCTCGGATGCTTAGCCACCACCTGTTGTTAAGGCTCTTGCCACAAGGGAAGGCGAGGGTAGAAGACAAATTGATTCCTGAAGAAAAAAAGAAAATGAAAAGTCATTGTAATGACCTGTTTTTATATTTTTAAAAGTTACTATTTAAAGGTTTGATTGTTGCGTTTTAATTCTTCCTCCTCCCCCTGCCCCACCCCAGTAGTTTATCTCCATTCTCCCCCCCCCCCACACCCCCAAGAAGAGGGGTGGGGTGCTGTCTACCCCACGTCCTGGGTGATTTCCTTTGTTATCCATAAATGTGAGTGCTTCTTTTTTTAAAGTGTTCCCATGCTGCCCCCACACCCCTAGAAAGTGATCATGCAGGACAGTTAAAAAGGGAGTGTTTCCATGACTGCAGCCCTGTGCTGTCTCCCCAGTTTAAGGCGGGGTGGGGTGGGGGGGGTCTCCTCAGGGCAGTTCCCAGAGGCGAAGTCCACAGTTAACACCGATGTCCTGTGTAGCTGCCACTGCCCAACTCTTTGCAGAAAAAGATGAAAAGGGGTGAACTTGCGGAGAAATTGCAAAGTGTCTATGACCATCAGGACCCTGAAAACCTCTACCCTCTTTTTTAAGCTTAACTTCAGATGCTGTGGGGCAACCCCACTTAGGCGGGGTTTACAGAGAGGAAATGGGGGCAGTGCCCTTGGGGGTGCAGGACTGGCCTGGGGTGGTGGTTCCCAGGTTCCTGGGCATCACGCAGCCATGAGCTAAATCTCCAGAATGTGGGGCTAATGTGGTTTCCAACTCCTGCTAAAGTCACTGCAAATGAGCACACAAAAACAATTGCCTGCTGTTATTTCATTCAAGAAAGGGGATTGAACATTTGAAAAAAGGAGTGACCATCCAGATAGAGCAGCCTTTATTCTAAGCCTCGAAAGGACAGCTGGACTGCACGTACCAGGGTCACTTAGCTGGAGCTGGGCTTCCTGTCAGGCTTGCAGAAGAGAAGCTTCCAGCATGTAGGAAGAAGGCCCTTCTGCAGCTATGTTTGGCTGACGTCTCTGTCTTGTACTGGTGGCACAAACGAGTAAAGGAACACCCCTTTGAACCACGCTTTCCTTGCTTGTCAAAGTCTGATCATCACAGCAGAGGGCTAGCGGGGCCAAATGGGGGAGTCTTTGGCCAGAACATTCTCTCTGTACCTGAGGGTCACAGGTCCCAGTGGGTAGAAGGGAAGAATGTCTCAGAATGCTCCCCTCCACTCTTGGCTCCTGGGAGTGAAGGCCAATGTGAGGCCCATTGCTGAGAAGGGGAGACCATCTCAGAAAGGCTCTTCTACCAAGAGGTTCTGGGCACAATTGAGCATGGGGAGACGACCAAGACTCACTTCGGGTCCGGAAGCTCCCAGTGGAGGCCAGGGAGAGACACCTGACCTGTGAAAGTGCAGTTGGGAACACATCCTTCGGCTCTGAGTGCTGGTGCCTCCACCCTGCCTGTCCCCGCTGCGGCTGTCCTGACACAAAGACGCTCACAAGCCTCTCCACCCCGAGCCTCTCACTGTGCATGCTTGTCTTTGCCTCGCTACTGCCTCCCACCCCACCACCGCTCCCCTCTTGCACTTTCCACTTTACGGAACCTCAGCCCCGACTCAGCCCTACTAAAGCCATATCCACTGCCATATCCACCTCTCGCGACTCTGCAGATGATTCCTCTGCACTTGAAGGTTTGGGAGGCCTCTTCGAATCTTTGGGGAGGAACCCAAATACTGTACACACTCCAATTTCTGTCTCTAATCCCCCAAGATTGCCCCTACCTCCTCATCAACAAAGTAGCAGAAAACCTCAATACCATTTTCCTGTGGTGGTTTAGTTGCTAAGTTGTGTCTGACAGTTGCAACCCCATGGACTGTAGCCTGCCAGGTTCCTCTGTCCATGGGATTTCACAGGCACAAATACTGGAGTGAGGTTGCCATTTCCTTCTCCAGGGGACCTTCCCAACTCAAGAATCGAACCCAGGACTCCTGCATTGCAGGGGGACTCCTGCACTGCAGGCCGATTCTTTCCCAACTGAGCCACGAGGGAGGTCCCATTTCCCAAGCCGTTTTCAAAGTCACCCCTTAACCATTCCTGCAAAAATCCAGGCTCATACTGATCATAGCATTTGCAACTCTTCAGTGCTCCTGTTTGCTTGTCCGCACAGCTAGACTGGTTTCGCTGACTGAAGACAGTGCCCAGGACATCATTGACCCAGGGCAGCACCAGTGAATAAAGGCTGAGCTTTCCCTGGCTTGAGGTTATCCTGATTCTCAGGGCAAGTGTGCTGTCCTGAGGCTTGTCCCTGAAGCCCAGAGAAAGGGTTGGCTTTTGAAGGTCTTCCAGCTTGGTCACCCTGCCTTTGCTCAAAGCAAGATCTTTGAAACAAACAGAGAGGGCATGGTCATCAGAAGCCAGAGTTTCTGGCCAGAAACCAAGTTTGTGGTTTCAGGTCACATCAGATGATGTGCAAATGTCCAGGCCATTTGTAACAATGGCAGAGCCATTCACTCTCAGGCCTCTCTGAGTCACTGCCCATCCCTATTCCCCACCCCTAGGCAGCCCCGACCCCAGCAGAGGCAGTGACTGTCCTAAATCATAGGGTCTGCACCAAGGAACACATACAGAGAGCTGGAGGTGGAAGCGTGATCGGTAAGACTTAAATATTAAAAACTGGCCATGGACTCTCCCATGGAGATGGGGTGTACATTTTTATTTTTCAAGAACACAGTGTTGGAGAATGAACTATTTTTAATATAAAGGATAACAAACAAACATGAGGAGCCTTATTTTATTTGCACAGTTAGGCATCATTTGATGTTTTTGTGACAACAGTAAGAAATGTACTCTATAAAATGTACCATACTCGTGAAGTGTTTTTAAATATTACACCAAAACTGGAACTCTTGTATTTGAAGAGACGTCTATCCTTGGCCCCTCGTTTGATAGATGGGACAGTGAAGGCCCATAAAGGCCACATAACTCACCATGAGTCACAGGGCCTGAGCCGACATTGCGACTCACACCTCCCCTTCCCCAAACCCATACCACAGCCTCCGTGAAGGAGCCGCTTAGTGGGCAGGACTGAACGGTACTGTCTCAAGGATTACTATCTAGGGGATGAGGATTCCTGCCTCTTCTTTAAGAGGACTGGTGAGGAAATTCCTCATGGAAGGGCCATGGCCGACAACAGTCATGGAAACAAGTACCCTGCCTTAAGAACATTCTAGAACACACCCACCCATCTTACCCATATTTCCATCCATTCACCAGCCACCCATTCATCCATCCATCCATTCACCCACCCACTCATCTCTCCAGCCATCCTTCCATCTACCAATCCATCCCATCAACATTTCTATGGAGAGACCCCAACATATGCCAGGCATGGTTCTAGGTGTAGGATGCAAAGGTCGGTAAGACACGATGCCTGCCCTCTCCACAGTGTGCTCAGCCAGCCGGGAGACAGTCACATAAACTGACAACTGCCACTTCGTTGGGTGTGTGTGTGTGTGTGTGTGTGAGCCACTCAGTCCTGTCCAACTCTGTAACCCCACGGACTGTAGTCCATCAGGCTCCTCTTCAGGCAAAAATACTGGAATGGGTTGTCAGTTCCATCTAGAGGGGATCTTCCCAACCCAGGATCAAACCCAGCTCTCCCACATTGCTGCTGCTGCTGCTGCTAAGTCACATCAGTCGTGTCCGACTCTGTGCGACCCCATAGACGGCAGCTCACCAGGCTCCCCCGTCCCTGGGATTCTCCAGGCAAGAACACTGGAGTGGGTTGCCATTTCCTTCTCCAATGCATGAAAGTGAAAAGTGAAAGTGAAGTCGCTCAGTCCTGTCTGACTCTTAGCGACCCCATGGACTATAGCCCACCAGGCTCCTCCATCCATGGGATTTTCCAGGCAAGAGTACTGGAGTGGGGTGCCATTTCCTTCTCCGTCCCACATTGCAGGCAGATTCTTTTACCATCTGAGCCACCAGGGAAGCCCAAAAGGAAGGCATATACCAGCAGATTAATGCTAATGCCCATAACTTGGATGAGATGTGTGAAGGCACAAACCAGAAGATGCCACAGCACACAGTAGAGTGGAGTCAGAGCAAGGCTTCTTGGAAGGAGTGAGCCAAACCAAGGCCCGAAGAACAAAGAGGTGCCGTGCCCAAGGGAGGTGGGGAGCAGAGTGTTCCAGGTAGAAGGAACAGCATGTGCCAAGGCCCAGAGTAAGAGGCACATCCTCCTTCATCTCCCTCCCCCAACCCGTCTAGTTCTCCCTTTTGCCCTGATCTAGCTACACTCCAGCTTGTTGAAGTCCCCATTCCTGCAGCCTCTCGTTGGCCAGTCCCCTCCTGTGCAGAAACCAGGCTCAGATTCAGGCCAAGCAGGCTGGTGAAACTCAGGAGGAGGGACCTGCAGAGGCCAGGGTTCTGACCTGAGCCAGGAGGAGGAAATATTAGGGGGTGAGCTGCAGTCCAGAGGGTTGAGACTGCCTGTGTTGAGCCCCAGGCTCTAGGTCCTCACCTCAACTGACATGCAGAGACCGGGGTTCTGTGCACTGGAGCAATGGACATGACCTGGGTCGCTTATCTGGTGCATACAGTTGTGTAGGATGTTAAGCTGCACATCTGTCCCTACCAGTCCTCTGCTTGGAGCCCCTCGATGGCCCTGTGCCCAGCACTGTGTCTGAACTCCTTAACTGGTTCCCAGCTGCAGCCCTGTACCTCTGGAGTCACCTTTCACACCAGTCACACATGCCTCCAATGCCCTGAGAGGCCACTCTCTGATTTTAGGTTACTTATGTGTTTCTCTTCCAGCCAGGAATGCCCTGCATCTTTCTTTGAACCCCTGTTCACTCGACTTTAGTTTCACTTCAAGGGAGCCCTTCCCTAGCCCCCAACTCCTTTAGTCTAAACTGGCTGTGTCTCCTTTGTGCTGCTTGGAGTGTCTTCTGCCAGCTCTCTGGGGAACGTACTATGCATGGTGCATCATGGCTGTTAATTTAATGGTATCATCCTCTCCTGATGTCCACCTGGAAGTGAGCGGGGATTGCATCTCATATCTCTGGTACTCAGTATGTAGTACATGCTCAGGAAATGTTAGTTGACTGAATCAGTGAGTGTGGGATGAAGATAATAGCTATTCTTAATAGAGGACTTAGTATGTGTCTGCCACTTCTTTTTAAGCATTGTGTAATTCCAAACTCATAACTGTCCTAAGAGGTCAAAGCTCTTACTATATTCATTTTATAGATGATGTCACTGAAGTTCCAAGATCACACAGCTTGTAGTATTTGTACAATACTGATGCTGCCTGGACAGATGAACGAGTAGATGGATGAATGGGTGGGTGGGTGGTGGGCCATTAGGATTGATTCAGAAACTTGGAAAGAACTGACCCCACAGGTAGAGCAGGGGATGAGTGATCTCGAGATGAAGAACATAGGAAGGAGAGACAGAAGACAGAAATGTCCCCTGCCTGGCTTAGGCCTTCCTCACATCCATTAGGGCATGTCTGTCAATGCCCAGAAAGCTCCACAGCATGCTCACTCTGACCCTGACTCCGAACTCCCTTCCCAAGCAGATCAGCCAGCGCAGGGCTGATGGCTCAGAAGCGGGCCCTGGAGGTCTCCTGCATTACTGAGGCCAGGAGCAAGAGTGAGATGGGGCTGTGGTCTTGTCTCTCCTGGATATCACAGAGGGAAGCTACCCATGCAAGTGTTTGCTGGCAATAGCTGACAAGACTCGGAAAAAGCAAGTCTGGAATGTCCAATACTGGCAAATGAAACAGCAAGCTAATTAGGATTCCCTTTAACCATGTGGACAGACAGCCATGTTGGATAAAATCAAAGTAAAACGGGCATTCCCTGGAGCTCCAGTGGTTAGGAATCAGCACTTTCACAGCCAGGGCCCGGGTTCAATACTCTCTGCTCAGGGAACTAAGCAAGCTGCATGGTGCAGCCAAAAATAAAAAGCAAACAAAACAATTTTGATAGCCTATCATGAAAAAAAGGGGACTCATTTAATGTCATAGATAAAAGACTTTAAAGGTAGAGTGGAAGCTCCCAAGTTCAGAACACTACATAAATTCTAAAAAGTGGACAGAATTTTATAAAGAGGAATGGGAGGTTTTAACAAACCACTAAGAGAAATTGGTAGATCAAGCTGAGAGAGAAATTAATATGAATATGGAAGAGTTGAACAACATAATTGAATCACAGAACCCTACAACCAACTATTGAAGAACACAGCTAGAAGATCTAGTTTCATCAGTCAAAAGAAATAGATAAAGACATTTCACAAAATTCAACATTCATGATTTTCCTTAACGTACCAAACAAGGAATAAAAGAAAATGTCTTTAATGCTATGATGGACAGCTAAACCAGATGAGCAGCAACCCAATAATAGATAAAAATTAAGTTTTAGAACCATGATTTCAAAGTCAGCAACATAACAAGAATCCTCTTATTACTGTTTCTATTCAACATTGGGCTGGAGGCTCTACCAGCCTCCAGCTGGACAAAATAAAACAATAAAAAAAAAATGAATGCAATGATTGAAATGAAAGAAACAACTATGATTATTTATGGATAGTATGACTATATATGTAGAAAATATACAATTAAAACAAATAAGAGAGTTTAACCACATTGCTAGATCTGAAATCAATATTCATTAATCAATAGCATTCCTATTCATAAGCAATAACCAATTTCAAAGCATAAAGAAATAAAAATGCTTTTACAGATAGCAACAAATATGACCTATGAGTAAAATTAAGTAAAACTACACAAGACCTTTTTGAAGAAAAACATTAAATGTTACAGAAAAATGTTGCAGGTCTTTTTTAAAAGACCTGTGCAGATCATAAGCTATACCATATTCATTGATAAGAAAATTCAGTATCATCTTTAAAGCTCTGTTTCCCAGCAATCAGTTTATAATACCATATCAAACAAAACCCAAAGAGAATGATTTCTATGTAATTTGAAAAGCTAATACTAATATTTATCTGAAGAATAAAGGACTCAAAATAGCAACTATAATTGTGAAGAGGAAAAAGAAAGGAGAGCTTGTCCTCCAGATAGCAAGACTTATTAGGGACGTAAGGCTACAGTCGGCAGGCAAATATGCTCTTGGTGCGCATATAGACAAATGGACCAATGGAACAAAACAGAGTCTATAAATAAGTCTCCATAGAGATGGAAAGTGTCTGTGACCTAGGTGCCAGTATGTATCACTGAAGAAAAGAGCTTTTAGCAAACAGTTCTGGGACAGTGGACCACAGTAGACTATCTTTATGGGGAGAAATGGACCTCTGCCTTACTCAGCGTACAAAAAGAAATTCCAGTGGGATTAAAATCCTTAAACGTTTAGAAATCCGAGTAGGGAAAGGATCATTGAACAAGATACAGAAATTGAGAACTATAATGAAAAAATTAGAGGTCAATTTGACTGTGTTAAAATTTAAAACACCTGTACCACTAAAGATGCCATCAAGTTACAAAGCATGAAAAAATACAAATGTGACACCTATTACTGATACAGAAATAGTAACTGGAATAGGTAAACGATTCTTCCAAATTGGCACATAGAAGTAAACAACCCAGAAAAACGGGAAGAAATAGGTGATTCACAGGAGAAGCACAAATGGCCAGGAAGCAGGTGAAAATGCCCCATCCTCATACATCCTCAGGGAAGTGCAAATCCAAAAGCCAAAGCAAAAGAGAACAACTCGTTCCCGTTGGATTGGCAAGTTTTGAGTTTAGGAACATGCAGCTTCCATGAGGATGTGGAATGACTAGTATCGTCAGACACTGTTTGTGGGAGCATAACTGGGTCACCCACTTCACAGAGCATTTGGCAACAGCAAAGTAGAAGCAACACAACTCTATGACCTGATAATTCTGCTTCCAAGTACACACGCTGGAGAAACTCTTACACAAAGAGATACATGCAAAGATTTTTCATTGCCCCATTGTTTGAAGCAGCAAAAATAACTGTAAATAACCAGTAATGCAATAACGCATTATTGGAGGAATGAATAAAGAAAAATCTATACATTTTTGTATAAAGAAATTGTATGGAGGCTTTAAAATGTATGAGCTAGATCTGCATGCATCAACTTGGATAAATTTCAAAAACACAATGTTGTGTGAAAAGAGCAAGTTGCAAAAGGAAATATATGATATGATACTATTTATGCCAAATATAAATCCACACAAAACAATTCTAAATTTGAGTATACACATCAAACTATAAAAACGCAAGTGGAAAGAACACAGCCTGCCACCAGGATGTTGGTATCTGTGAGGAGGGAAGGAAGGGAGAGGAAGGTGGGAGTTTGGCTCTATCCATCATCACATTCTGTTACCTTTAAAAAAAGATCCGAAGAAAATCTCAAAATATTCACATTTAAAAAATCTATGTGGTTGGACTTCTCTGGCGGTGCAGTAGATAAGAATCCACCTACCAATGCAGGAGCCATGGACTTGATCCCTGGTCCAGGAAGATCCCACAAGCAGCTAAGCCCATGCACCACAACTGCTGAGCCTGTGCTGTAGAGACCCGGATCTGTAGCTACTGAAGCCACGTGTCCTAGATCCTGTGCTTCACAACAAGAGAAGCCACCGCACTGAGAAGACCTTGCACCACAGCAAAAAGTGTCCCCTGCTCACCACAACTGGGACATAGCCATTTTTAAAAATCTATGTGGTAGTTTTAGTAGTATCAATTAGAAAAGACCCTGATGCTGGGAGGGATTGGGGGCAGGAGGAGAAGGGGACAACAGAGGATGAGATGGCTGGATGGCATCACCGACTCGATGCACATGAGTTTGGGTGAACTCCGGGAGTTGGTGATGAACAGGGAGGCCTGGCGTGCTGTGATTCATGGGGTCACAAAGAGTCGGACACGACTGAGCGACTGAACTGAACTGAATATCTTCTATATGTTTGAAATATTTCATAATTGAAGACTAAAGAAAGAAAGCCAGAAAAATCAGGACTTGATAAGGTTCACCATCGTTTCTGGTGACTAAGAGGGGAAATATGGGTGTGGGGTGGGGGGGATAGGTGCACGTGCCCAGAGGCAGAGGAGCACAGCCCCAAGCTCACCATGTCACCTTGGCTATGTCACCAGACCTCTCCAGATCTTGGTCTTATCTATGGAGTCATGCTTGAAGGCTGGGTGAGCAATCCCTGGATCTTCTCCGGCCTAGATTTTTTGTGATTCTAATGATTCTATAGATTGCATGGGCAACTATCTCATGCAGAGACATCATGGATTGAATCCATTTGGCTTTTTATTAGGAAACATGCCAAACATACAAAAGTAGAGAAAACAGTATCATGAATCTCCATATACTTATCATCCAGCATCAACAGTTATCAGCTCAGGGTTAACCTTGTTTTATCCCTAGACCCCTTCTATTTATACATGACCACCGGAATATTATGCAGCAAATCCCAGACATTTCATCATTTAACTAGTAAACATTTCAATATCTCCAAAAAGTAAAATCTATTTTAAAAATATATCTGTGATATTTATACCACTAAGCCACCCCAAAACTTAACAGTAATATTCAATGTCATCAAATGCCCACTCTGTATTTGAATTTCCTCAATTGCCTCATGATTTTTTTTTTAAACATTGTATATATGAATTAGGATCCCAAATAAAGTCCATACAAAGTGATTATAATTGATATGTCTTATAGTTTCCTTCTTCATATTTCCGTGTCTCTCTCTCTCTCTCTCTCTGACATACCTGCACATACATACACACATTAATGTATTGAAGAAACAAAATTATTTGTCCCCAAAGCTTCTCATATTCTGAATTGTGCTGATCACTAAATTGTAGTTAGATCTTGGAGCCTGATTAGATCCAGATTTCATTGGGAGTTGCGGGGGGGCCGAGGAACAGCAAGAGTATCTCATTGACCCATTAGGAGGCAGGTACTATCTAGATGTTTCTCTTTCTGTCTGATAGCAGTCATGGATGATCATTGTCTAGATGCATGAATTCATTAGGGGGTACAAAATGTGGTATTTTATTACTCCTTCATCTATTTGCTTGGATACTGCTATAAAAAGAAACCACCCCTCATGAACCATTTGGTTATCTTGAGGTAGAGTTTAAATGCAAGATAAATACCTACTTATTTTACTTTATTTTTCAGTTTTCAAAGTAATAAGCTAGTTTCCTAGTATTCTCAAAGATTTTCTTCTTTTAAAATATCACTTTTAACTTGTGGATTTGTAAATATTTGATACATTTCAGTCAAATGGAGTTATCCTTGAAAGTGAAAGTTGCTCAGTCATGTCTGACTCTTTGCAACCCCATATAACCCTATATAGTCCATGGAATTCTTCAGGCCAGAATACTGGAGTGGGTAGCCTTTCCCTTCTCCAGGGGATCTTCCCTACCCAGGGATCAAAACGGGGTCTCCTGCATTGCAGGTGGATTCATTATCAACTGAGCTATCCTTATTGCTTCTCAAATCATCCTATTTTAGACAACTTCTTGAAGACACCTTCTGAGTCTTTTTGATATGCCTGTGGTGGTCTTTCGGAGAAGGCAATGGCACCCCACTCCAGTACTCTTGCCTGGAAAATCCCACGGATGGAGGAGCCTGGTAGGCTGCAGTCCATGGGGTCGCTAAGAATCGGAAACAACTGAGCGACTTCACTTTCACTTTTCACTTTCATGCATTGGAGAAGGAAATGGCAACCCACCCTAGTGTTCTTGCCTGGAGAATCCCAGGGACGAGGGAGCCTGGTGGGCTGCCGTCTATGGGGTCACACAGAGTTGGACACGACTGAAGTGACTTAGCAGCAGCAGCAGCAGTGGTAGTCTTTGATAGCTTCATTGCTTACTAGTACAACATTCTCATCTTGTACATTTTCTGTCTGAAATCTGGAGTCAGCCATTTCTCCAAGAAGCCCTAGTTCCTTTTAGTGGGAAGTAGTATTTAGAAGCCATACTGGGAGTTAGCTTGATGCTAATGGATTGGTCACTGTATTTAGCTCCTTCCAGTAGCAGAGATAGGATATGTGTGTGTTTGTATATTTGTTAAAGATAAAATACATCATGAAATCTACTGATAGCTTTTCAAGTATAGTTAATTTACAATGTTGTACCATTCAAGTGTATAGCAAAATGACTCAGCTATATACATATATTATATATATATATATCACCTCCAATAGCTTTGTTCATAGTGATACTTCCTAAGGCCCACTTGACTTCGCATTCCAGGATATCTGGCTCTAGGTGAGTAATCACACCATCGTGATTATCTGGGTCCTGAAGATCTTTTTTGTACAGTTCTTCTGTATATTCTTGCCATCTCTTCTTAATATCTTCTGCTTCTGTTAGGTCCATACCATTTCTGTCCTTTATCGAGCGCATCTTTGCATGAAATGTTCCCTTGGTATCTCTAATTTTCTTGAAGAGATCTCTAGTCTTTCCCATTCTATTGTTTTCCTCTATTTCTTTGCACTGATCACTGAGGAAGACTTTCTTATCTCTCCTTGCTATTCTTTGGAACTCCGCCTTCAAATGGGTATATCTTTCCTTTTCTCCTTTGCTCTCACATCTCTTCTTTTCACAGCTATTTGTAAGGCCTCCTCAGACAGCCAGTTTGCTTTTTTTGCGTTTCTTTTTCTTGGGGATGGTCTTGACCCCTGTCTCCTATACAATGTCATGAAATTCCGTCCATAGTTCATCAGACAATCTATCAGATCTAGTCCCTTAGATCTACTTCTCACTTCCACTGTATAATCATAAGGGATTTGATTTAGGTCATACCTGAACGGTCTAGTGGTTTTCCCTACTTTCTTCAATTTAAGTCTGAATTTGGCAATAAGGAGTTCATGATCTGAGCCACAGTCAGCTCCTGGTCTTGTGTTTGCTGACTGTATAGAGCTTCTCCACTTTTGGCTGCAAAGAATATAATCAATCTGATTTCAGTGTTGACCATCTGGTGATGTCCATGTGTAGAGTCTTCTCTTGTGTTGTTGGAAGAGGGTGTTGCTATAACCAGTGCGTTCTCTTGGCAAAACTCTATCACCCTTTCCCTGCTTCATTCTGTACTCCAAGGCAAAATTTTCTAGTTACTCCAGCTGTTTCTTGACTTCCTACATTTGCATTCCAGTCCCCTATAATGAAAAGAACATCTTTTTTGGGTGTTAGTTCTAGAAGGTCTTGTAGGTCTTCATAGAACCATTCAACTTCAGCTTCTTCAGCATTACTGTTTGGGACATAAACTTGGATTACTGTGATATTGAATAGTTTGCCTTGGAAACGAACACCTGACCTGCCTCTTGAGAAATCCGTATGCGGTCAGGAAGCAACAGTTAGAACTGGACATGGAACAACAGACTGGTTCCAAATAGGAAAAGGAGTATGTCAAGGTTATATATTGTCACACTGCTTATTTAACTCATATGCAGAGTACATCATGAGAAACGCTGGGTTGGACGAAGCACAAGCTGGAATTAAGATTGCTAGGAGAAATATCAATAACCTCAGATATGCAGATGACACCATCCTTATTACAGAAAGCAAAGAAGAACTAAAGAGCCTCTTGTTGAAAGTGAAAGCAGAGAGTGAAAAAGTTGGCTTAAAGCTTAACATTCAGAAAGCTAAGATCATGGCATCTGATCCCATCACTTCATGGTAAGTAGATGGGGAAACAGTGGAAACAGTGGCTGACTTTTTTTTGTGGGGAGGGGGTGTGGGGGGTGGGTCCAAAATCACTGCAGATGGTGATTGCAGCCATGAAATTAAAAGAGGCTTGCTCCTTGAAAGAAAAGTTATGACCAACCTAGACAGCATATTAAAAAGCAGAGACATTACTTTGCCAACAAAGGTACGTCTAGTCAAGGCTATGGTTTTTCAGTAGTTATGTATGGATGTGAAAGCTGGACTATAAAGAAAGCTGAGCACCAAAGAACTGATGCTTTTGAACTATGGTTTTGGAGAAGACTCTTGAGAGTCCCTTGGACTGCAAGGAGATCCAACCAGTCCATCCTACAGGAGATCAGTCCTGGGTGTTCATTGGAAGGACTGATGTTGAAGCTGAAACTCCAATACTTTGGCCACCTGATGCAAAGAACTGACTCATTTGAAAAGACCGTGATGCTGGGAAAGATTGAAGGCGGGAGAAGAAGGGGGCAACAGAGGATGAGACGATTGGATGGCATCACTGACTCTATGGACATGAGTTTAAGTAAATTCCAGGAGTTGGTGATGGACAGGGAGGCCTGGCGTGCTGCAGTCCATGGGGTCACAAAGAGTCAGACATGACTGAGTGAACTGAACTGAACCGATATAGATATATAATATGTATTCTATATTTTTTCTCAGATTCTTTTCCAATACAAGTTATTACAAGATATTGATATGGTTCCCTATCTACTGATACTTCAAATTCAGAGTTGTAGGTTTTTACTTAACCTCATTGATCTTCTACCTGAATTTCCTTTCAAAGTAGATTAAATTTTAAGTGGTTTACATCTAAGTAATTATGATGTTGAAATCCTTCTCTTGTTCTCCATGTGTCGCTTGCCTCATTCTCCAACCTGACTGTGAACTTCCTGAGGGCACAGATCAAATCTGGTTTGCTCTATACTCCTGGCTCCTAACAGAGTACCTGTCCCATGATATGTGCTTAGTAAATAGTTACCGAATGCCTGAAGGAACCATGCTTTCAACATAAAGTTCCCTCTCCTTAAATAGAGAAGTAGAGTGAATGGAAACTGAAAACTAGCTCAGAACTTTAAGCCAAGCCAATCCAGCCACCCACTGATTGAATAGATACACAGACAGAGCATAGCCAGTGTCAGAGGCTAGGGACTGACATGGAGTACAAAGAGAATTGTTCATGCTTCAAGCAGTGTACTCATCAGTGGGGAAACCAAACTTGAACAATTAGAGCAGTTATAAAACTGTGTTGTTAATAAGTAGTATGGACAGCATATTATGGGGGTGAGGAGGATCAGGCAGCTCTAAGAGGGTCAGAACAGGATATCCATAAAGGAGATCACATTTGTCCCAAGTATTTAAGGATGAACAGGAGTTGTGGGTTGAGAGAAAGAAAGGCATTTTAGACACACTGGCCCTTGAGTGGCCTGCCCCTCTGTAGTGATGAGCTAGTTTGCTCCTGGATGGCTAAAGGTTTTACAGATCCCTTATGCTGGGGCTGGAGGCTACTCTTTGGAGCAATAGTCCCCAACCTTTTTGGCACCAGTTTTCCCCACCCTGGGGTGGGGGTGGTTTCGGGATGATCCAAGCACATACATTTATTGTGCACCTTATTTCTATTACATCAGCTCCATCTCAGATGATCCGGCATCAGGTCCCAGAGGTTGGTGACCCCTGCCTGGAGGACCCTCAGGATCTCCCATGAGGGCAGGCACAAAGTATGAGGGAGGAAGGAGGAAGAGAGGGAGCCCACAGGCCTGAGTCACTTTGGAGAGCACAGCAGAGAGGCGGCCCTCTCTGCAGAGCACTATTTGGAAACCAGTGCCAAGTGCTGTGCATGCATGATGTAGATCAGCGTGTCAATGAAAGTTATTTGCATTTAAGCTTGTTTGGGGACATACTCCCTAGTCCCTGGGAAGCCCCAAGGACCGATGTTACCAGTTGACTCACTTTTATCAGGGTGTAATACCTGCCTCTGACCCTGCTGGCCCGGTTCCAGGACCTACAGCTGTCAGGCCTCTGAGCCCTGCCCCCAACAAGGGCAGAGCTACCCTGCTGACACAGCACCCTCTGAACCCAAGGATCAAGGAATTGCAGTCATTTGTAAATTATCATCTGGTGATTGGTGCCCTGGTTTACTAAAACTCACCAGGCAGGGAGTTACTTCGTAGTTATTCTTTAAATAAATTCACTTTTAAAGCTTAAATATAAGCATTTAAGAGAGAAGCTTTATATCATTCTCCTAAATGGGACAGAGGAGCCTGGTGGGCTGCAGTCCATGGGGTCGCGAAGAGTCAGACACGACTGAGTGACTTCCCTTTCACTTTTCACTTTCATGCATTGGAGGAGGAAAAGACAACCCACTCCAATGTTCTTGCCTGGAGAATCCCAGGGACGGCAGAGCCTGGTGGGCTGCTGTCTATAAGGTCGCACAGAGCTGGACACGACTGAAGTGACTTAGCAGCAGCAGCAAATGGGTATCACTCATCTTTTAAAAAAGGTCTCCATACTACTAAATGTAATGTCAACAAATCTAACCACACCTCTTTTCTAGTCCTCCTGACTCCCTCTTTGTTACTTGAAAGGGAAATGGGGCGGTGTTTGAGAGGTGCTAAGGACTCATCAGCATCCTCGAGAATTAGAAAGAAAAACTTTCTTGCTCTGTGGGCAATGATTTTCTTTTTCTTTTGATTGAAGTATAGCTGACTTACAATGTGCTAATTTCTGCTATACAGCAAAGTGACTCAATTATACACATATATACATTCCTTCTTTATATTCTTTTTCATTATGGTTTATGCCAGGAGATTGCCTATCATTGGCAATGATTTTCAATGCGTCTTCACCTTGCTTAAAAAGAATTCTCCCCCAACCAGATCAAGTCCATGACTCCCATGACAGATGGAGAAACTGAGGCCCCAAGAGCACAAGTGATTTGGAATGGAAGTTCCACAGAACACTGGACTCTCTGTGTCCCTCACGCAGCCCCAGTCAAGACTGAAACTAAAACCTAGGTTTCTTGACTCTGCGTGTCTTTTGCATCGCAGGCTCCCCGACCACGTCCCCCACCTCCAACACCTCTCCTCATCTTCCTCTTTTGGTTCTACTTGGGGAATTCCAGGGACTGCTTTCCGGGGAAGGGTGATGTGGTCCCGCCTGGACCTCGCTCTTGTACCATGTCGCCAAGGTTCCCCGGTGGCTGACTGCTTGGGGTCGAGGTGGCCTGACACGGGATGTGGAGAGGGAAGGCGGCAGCCCCATCTTCTCTGTCTCTGGCCTCAGCAGTCAGCAGCTCCGAGCCTCACCCTGGGCCATCAGCCCTGCCCTGTCTGACCTGCCTGGGAGCCAGAGAGGCAGCACAGAGCGGGCTTGTCAGCCATGGACTGAGTGGCCCTCATGGCTGCAGGAGAGGTCTGGACTGGCAGAAGCAGGGTTGCTACCCCTTCAGCTCCCCTCCCTCCCTCTTCACTCTCACAGTGACCTCTGTCCCAGCCTGCGGGCTTGGTTGTGTGCTCTCCTGAGCCAGTCTTTGTGAGGCAGCCACTGTGTCAGCTCCTGTTTGGGCCCCTCATCCACATTCAAGCTTCTATCCAGTCAGCCCTGAGACTCCAGAAATGCACAGGACCTGGCCATTGCTCACCCGTTGCTACCGGGATTGCAGGTGGGAAACAGACCTGTCCCCAGGTGACCCCAACATTCTGTGGTCAGCGCTCCAAGGGGACTAGCATGGGGCTGGGGGAGGGATGAGAATCCAGAGGAGGGGCACCCAGATGGCTCCAAAGTCAGGATGGCTTCCCGGAGGTTGGGAGGCCTATGCTGGGCTCTGAGGGACCAGTGGGATGAGGAAGGCCAAAGGAAGGGGGCAGAGCTGTGGAACAGCATGTACAAAGGCCCTGGGGCAATGGAGAAAGATGAGGCTCAAGGGAGAACACTTGCGGGGTGTCAGATGTATCCTGGAGGAAGCAAGGAACCACTGTGTATGTGCCTGCTCAGTCAGTCATGTCTGACTCTTTGCAACCCCATGGACTATAGCCCACCAGGCTCCTTTGTCCATGGAATATTCCAGGCAAGAATACTGACATGGGTTGCCATGCCCTCTTCCAGGGGATCTTCCCGACCCAGGGATCAAACCTGCTGCCTCCTGTGTCCCCTGCATGGCAGGCAGGTTCCTTACCACTGAGACATCTGGGAAGCCCCCAAGGAGCTGCTGACAGTTTAGCAAATGAGACTTGTCGTGGGATTTGGGCATGAGCTCTAGCTGTGGTATTGTGCTACCCATGGTGACTATGGCCTTAGAGCTTGGCATAGCTGGAAAGCATGCTGAACAAGTAACAGAGTAACCGGGACATGAGAGCCCTGAGCTCTCTTTCCCCCACCCCACCTCTACTCCACAGGGGCTCAGAATGGAGACTTTTCCAGATAAGGGACTCACTCATCTGCAGGTCCAATAGACAGGTTCCTGTTTCCTGGTGCTGACAGACCTGGAGGCCTGGTGTCCTGGGATGACACTTCTGCCCCTAAAAAGGCAGCCCTGTCCTGTCCCCCCTCTGCCTCATGGTGATACACGCCCAGGCCATGGCCTGTCTCATCCTCCTAGTCCCTCTGAGTCACCCTGCCCAGAGCCCACCACTGTCTGATCCGCTGCCTGCTGACTGATGGCCATTTCACTGCCCCACCTCATGCCCCTAGCGTCCTTGCCCTGTGGCTGGTGTCCCCTGCATTGCCCCTGGGGCCCCTCCTGTCACCACCTTTGACCGTTTCAGGTCTCAAGCCTAAGTCTGGCCTCGCCCCTTCCCCGGAGTCCAGAGGGCTAGGGGCCCAACTTTCCAGCTTTCCTCTCTGCACAGTTCTAGGAGAGCGAAACAGATGAGGTTTGCCTTCCTGTGTGTCATCTCTCATGGATCTGGGCCTCAGTTTACCCATCAGGAGCACGGGAGCAAAACTGAGATGTTCCAGTATCACCCTCCGCCATGGGCGGGCACAAACCCAGAAGAGCCGGTACCGTCGCCTCCCCACATCCCCCATTCCAGATGTTGGCTTTCTGGGCCGCGTTGTCAGCGCGGAGGGCAGCTTCCTCAGCGATCGCGGTGCGGTCGCGGCCCCAGCCCGGGGGCAGCCCGAGTCAGCAGTTCTCCGCCGCCCCGCCGCGTGGTCCACCGGCAGCACCTCGCCCCTCGGGCGGCCCCCGCGCCGAGCAGATGGCAGGGGAGGCGAGCGGCCGCGTCAGCTGCTGTTATCTCTCGCTGATGACACGGAGTGTAAATTCTGTTGGCAACACTCCCTCCTGCCTCTGCATGCCACCAGCTTTAATCACTGTAATTGAGTTATAATGAATGATTGTGTGTTCGCATTGTCTGAGCCAGGCGCAACCCAAGCGAGCAGGAGCGTGGGGCCGTCCCGCCGGGGTAGGGGGGTTCCTCCCTGACAGGGGGGGGGGGACCTCGCCCCTCCGCTGCCGGGGGCTCCCTCCCCACACCGCACTCCCACCCCCATCCCTAGCATGGAGGCGGCCACGCATCACAGCGGGGAGCAGGTTGATTTTTCACTCTATTATTTTCGAATGACAATGAATTCAGGAAACACTGTGGAATATTTGGAAAACTCGGATAAGCCAGAAGAAAAGTAAAGAAAGAAAAGGAGTTGCTGAAATCCTGCCCCCTCAGTGATAACCTCCCCTGCAGCACCCAGTCCATTCCCCCTTCCACCTCCCCACTCCTGCTGCTGCTGCTGCTGCTGCTGCTAAGTTTGTCTGACTCTGTGAGACCCCATAGACGGCAGCCCACGAGGCTCCCCCGTCCCTGGGATTCTCCAGGCAAGAACACTGGAGTGGGGTGCCATTGCCTTCTCCTCCCCACCCCTACCTCCACTTAAATTTTGGTGAAGATTCTTTCAGGCTTTTACAGGCAAGTAGTTACAGCTGTTGGAGAAGGCAATGGCACCCCACTCCAGTACTCCTGCCTGGAAAAATCCCATGGATGGAGGAGCCTGCTAGGCTGCAGTCCATGGGGTGGCTGAGTTGGACGCGACTCAGCGACTTCCCTTTCACTTTTCACTTTCATCCACTGGAGAAGGAAATGGCAACCCACTCCAGCGTTCTTGCCTGGAGAATCCCAAGGACGGGGGAGCCTGGTGGGCTGCCGTCTGTGGGGTCACACAGAGTCGGACACGACTGAAGCGACTTAGCAGCAGCAGCAGCAGTTACAGCTGTGGCCTGCTTCCCCATCACAGTGCTATTGACGTCTGTGCTGAGTGATTCCTTATGAGTCTGGCCTCACTCACCTCTACCAGCAGCTCCCAGAGGCAGTGCCTTATTACCCCACTTCACAGAGGCGGCAGCTGAGGCTCAGACAACTCAAAGAACCTCCCAAGCGCAAGGAGCTAGTAAGTGGGCTGCCTTGTTTCAAACCCTGGTGCCTCTGATTCTGTTGGCACCCTGCTAAATATGCAAATAAAATGAAGTCACTCAGTTGTGTCCCACTCTTTGTGACTCCATGGGCTGTACAGTCCATGGCATCCTCCTGGCCAGGATACTGGAGTGAGTAGCCTATCCCTTCTCCAGCAAATCTTCCCGACCCAGGGATTGAACCAAGGTCTCCTGCATTGCAGGCAGATTCTTTACCAGCTGAGCTACCAGGGAATCCCTGGCAAATTAAATGAATGGATTTTAAACATCCCTCTCTCTACACTTTCCCTAACCCCTGGGGCCCAAGAGAGAAGCAAAACTGGCTCTGGAACTTTAAAGCTCTTTCTTATTCCCACATGACGGCGTTCAGCAGGGGAGAGTGAGTGCTGGAACCAGACCTCTTCTGGAAAAACAGCCACCACGCCCCTCGATGGGTGGGTGGGGGTCACTTGGGACCTGTGACCTCCCAGATTCACAGGGCCCTGTGCACAGCTCTCTCTTCCAAGTTGGAGGCCAAGGCCATAGGTAAGTCATGGCCCCCATGTGTAAGTGAGCAGGGAAGGGAGAATTCCCAGGGGTGTTCTGCTGGTTCTGGCAAGTGGTCTCAGGGTCCCTCTCTGCAGGATGGGTGGTGGGCAGCTGATGCGACCCTGGGGTCTCCTGGCTCCCAGCGCTCTCAGGTCTCCTACTCTGAGCCAGGATAGGCACTGGTGAGACTGCTAGTGGTCACCAGCTCAGAGACAGCATAGGTCAGAGTATGGGGGTAGTGGTCCTTCTGAGCTCCCCCCCAACCCCAGAGGGCTCTGTCCCCACAGTGGGGGTGGGCAGGGCTGGAGTGTGACGGACAAGGCCCTGGAAGTCAGGAAGTAGGAGCTTATTCTAGACCTGTCCTTGAATTTCTGCATAGCTTTGGCAGGTCTGGCTGTGCCAAAGCTCCCCTCCAAGCGCCTCCCAAGTGATGAATTTGGGTGTCACCTGATTGCTTCTCCCACTCTTCCAGGTAGCATCTTTCATTTTTTTTACTGCATGATAATATTATTATTAAAATAAATATATTACTTACATCTATGCATTGACACATATGGGCTTTCCTGGTGGCTCAGCGGTAAAAAATCTGCCTGCCAATGCCGGAGACCTTTGTTCAGTCCTGGGTAGGGAAGATTCCCTGGAGGAGGGCATGGCAACCCACTCTAGTACTCTTGCCTAGAGAATCCCAGGGATGGAGGAGCCTGTCTAGCTGCAGTTCACGAGGTCGCACAAACGCAAGTGAAGCAACCAAGCAGCAGCAGGAGCATCGACACACGAATAATATTTGTCATACATAAATCGTGATCAAATGCCTAAAGCTGCCATTATGGAGACTTGGCGTGCGCTAAGCACTGTGCTTTGGGCTTAGTTTGTTTTGTGTGTGTGTGTGACTGAGTATGGCACATTTCTACACGGACAAAATACAATTCATTCACAAACAGATGCCTTGGTGTCTCAAACCCTGTGCTTTAAAGCCAAGCTCTGGGAAAGGAGCCGGCCTCATCCTTGGCCTTGCACTCACCTTCACCTCTGGATCTGGATGAATGAGGTTTGTGAGTCTCCTTGTCTGAAGCAGCCCTCCAAGTGAGTCGCAGGGATTGTTCTTGGAGTATTTCTTGGTAAGGTATTTCAAGGGCCCTTTAGAAAACGGCTTCTCAGAGAAAACAATGATGACTTTCGTGAAGTGTGCTCTGTAAACAACATTCCCCAGGCTTCACCTTTTCCACTCCTTTCACCTTCTCTTTGGAGGGTGGTTCCAGTTTCTAGGATCAGAAGTTCCTTCTCCCAACAGCTGGTGAACCAGGAGGAGCTCAGATGCTCTGGGCTTGGGGGGCACAAAGGATGCCAGCACAGGGAGCGTGCCAGGCCCTTTCACTGTCATGCTAAGTCCTTCCCGCAGCCTGGTACCAGCTCCATCTTACAGAAGAGGCATCTGAAGCACAGAGAGATTAAGCATCTTGCCTAGGGCTGCATAGCTGGGTGATGGTGCTCTGTGACAGACACGGGGCAGGGTGAGCGAGACACACACAGTTTCTGCCTTTCAGGAACAGCCGCAGGCCCGGACACTTGACATACCTCAGGGCTCCCATGGACAGCTGGACTCTCTCCACTCATCTCTCCCGCAGACACTTCCCCCTTGCATGTTCACTTCACACATGGGTGAACACACCCTCCACCCGGCAGCATAGCAGCCCCATCTCCAAGCCCACTGCCTGGTGATGGGCTTGCTCACCTGGACCTCACTGGCGAGGCCTCTGAGCTGAAGTGGAGCGATTCTCCTGTCTCATTAGGAAGACCTTGGTCCTGCATCTTGGTCCCTGGATGGGTCCCTGAGCTGTGGGGCTCAAGACATCCCCAAAACACGGGTGACCCATAGGAGCCACTGATGCTCAGCCAGCAGCTGCTGATGCTGCTCCTTCCTGGAGCCTGCACAGACCTCCCCCTGCAGTTAAAGGGCTTGACGGGCCCCCTGCCATCCCAGTCTGGGGCCTGCCCACCAGCAGGCCTGCTTGCTCTGCCCTGCCCTGCCCACCTGCTTGCTCCAGGGCTAAGGGTGAGTTCTGCTCTCTGGGTGCCTAGCCTGCCCTCCCTTTGTCCTGACCCACAGGGGACTTTGCTCCTTCACTTTGGGTACCAAAGACTTCTCCCAGGGATCAGGGCTTTTACCTGGACCTGTTAGAATCCTAACTACTGTGATTTTGCCAGATAGTTGCTGGCCTAGGCTTTGAACCCCCTGAAGTTTTCCCCATAGGGGGATGCAATGGCACTGGTGGGGTTGGGCTGCTCACCATGGCTTGTTCCTGGTGCTTCAGGTGGTGGTGGAACGGGCAGAGCACTAGGCTTGGAGCCAGAGCTGGGTCGACCCTAGATCTGCCGCTGATACGCTGGTGACATTGGAAAAGTCCATATCTCTGGTCCTCGGTTTCCTCATCTGTGCCATGGGTCTAAATAGACCTACCTTTCTAGGTTGACAGGTTTGAGAAGAGTACCTAAAAATGTGCTTTGTGAACAGCCAGGAATTGCCTCTGTAAGGATGACAAATCCTTCCTAGGTTCCAACGTGTGTAGCCACCCCAAGCTCACCTGCCGATGCCTATGGTAGTTGGTAAGGTTTTTCTTCTGAACTTGGTTCCTTTTTGCGTCTCATCTTAGCTTTCAGGTCTGTGCCTTCTTCCCATCCAGGGACCAAGATGCTGTGGGGCTGTCTTTTGTAAGAGAAGATGCTCAACTGGAAACTTTTTCTTTTAAAAAGAGATGCTTATACACCCTGAGAAAACTGTAATTGAAAAAGACAGATGTAACCCAGAGTTCACTGCAGCATGATTTACAACAGGCAGGACATGGAAGCAACCTAAACAGCCATCGACAGAAGAATAGATAAAGAAGATGTGGTAGATATACACAATGAAATATTACTCAGCCATTGATTACACAATGAAATCAAATTCAGTTCTAGTGAGGTGGATGAACCTAGAGCCTGTTCTACAGGGTGAAGTAAGTCAGAAAGAGAAAAACAAAAGTCATATAGTAACACAAATATATGGAATCTAGAAAAATGGTGCTGATGAACCTATTTGCAGGGCCAGAATAGAGATGCAGAGAAAAGACTTGCAGACAGTTGGGGAAGGAGAGGGTGGAACAAACTGAGAGAGTGGCATTGAAACGTGTATTGTTATATGTACAGTGGATAGCTAATGGGAAGTCGCTGTATAACACATGGAGTTCAACCCTGTACTTCGTGACAACCTCTGATGGGGTGAGGGGTGGAAGGGGGGCTCAGGAAGGAGGGGATATATGTATACTTAAGGCTGATGCTCGTTGTTGTATGGTGGAAACCAACACAACATTGTAAAGCCTCCTATTAAAAATTAAAAGCCTCCATTATCCTCCAATAAAAAATAAATTAAAAAAATAAAAAGAGATGCTTAAAGAGGGCAGCACTTAAGTCCCAGGGGTGCTCTGTGGTGGTGGCATTTCCAGCACCCTGGCTCCTGCACAGGGCAGGGGGCTTGGGGATGGAGTCCGAGAGTCCTCTTTAAGAAAGCCTCGTGACTCATGCTGAGTGACCACTAGAAATCTGTGGATTTTTCAGGAGATGTGCTGCAGCCTGACTCCCTGCCTGGTTTTCACAGAATCATCCGCTGCTGGAGCTGAAAAGGAACCTCTGAGATTCCCTCACCCCCGCTAAGTGTCAGGGCTTCATCCGCATGGCTGCCCTGGAGGTGTCTGCTGCGCTCCCGTTTGAGGCTGGCAGATTTACCAGGTAACCCAGGTCATAGAGCAGGGTCCGAGCAAGACTCCACGTGAGTGCTTTGCCTGGTCCCTCCTTTGTGCTGCTTCTGAAGGATTCTGGGAAGCTTGTCTCTCCTGGCCCCGGCAGGTGCCCTTGGCCGGCAGGGCTCAGCTCAGCCGCTGTGCTGTTCTGGGTCCACCTGGCCTGGGCCCAGCACTGCAGCTGTGACGGCCATCCTCCCACACAGCCGTCCAGGCCGGCCGGGTGTCACAGGCAGCTTCACTCGCTGGGAGGCCAGGCCGCCATGATGGTGACCCTCTAGGAGAAACTGGTGGGTCAAGGAAAGTGGGCGTGGGTCTGGAGAAAGGTAGTCCAGAAGCAAAGGAGAATTGGGCCTGGAAGACAAGAGCTCTTTTCTCAGGAAGGCAAGAGTGCAAAAGCAGCCCAAGAAAGAACCCCAGTTCCACCTTGAGCACCCATGCAAAGGGTCCAGGGTGTCCTCACAATGAAAAGCAGATGGCTCCTTGGCCAGAGATAGGACTACTCAGGGGTCTAATAGGGGCTGACATCTGACCAGAAGGCTTGGGGGGCAGGTGAACACCAGGGTCGGCCAAGCCCAGGTGAGTGAGGCAGGTGGAGAGCCTTGGAGAACAAGGGGCTTCCTCCCAGACTTCTTAAAAAGTAACTGATGAATGCAGAGAGGAGATGGACCAAAGCTGAAATCAGGGTGTGGGGTGGAGTCAGGCTTTGGCGCATTTGGGGAGAACCCTGGTGGGTCCTGTCAGCAGATCCTCCCATCTCTGAATCCTGGTCACGGGAGGGGCCTGGGCTCCTGGGGTGGGTTTGTTC
Organism: Bubalus kerabau; assembly: GCF_029407905.1. Classification (NCBI taxonomy): domain Eukaryota; kingdom Metazoa; phylum Chordata; class Mammalia; order Artiodactyla; family Bovidae; genus Bubalus; species Bubalus kerabau. The sequence goes on along the minus strand of NC_073633.1, from coordinate 21,217,796 downwards.
TTCAGACTGCAGCTTTCTTTCTGGAGAGAGCAAGAAGGACCCCCCGATCAGAAATCCTGGGTGAGAAATCTGCATGTGAGCTGGGCCTCAAGGTCTAGGTGAAGCCTCTCCATTTTTCAGGATGAGAGACTCTGGAAGTGGCCCGGCCAGAGGGTGGGGAGAATGGAAAGGTCGACAGGGAGGAGGGCCCAAGCCCCTCCCAGCAAAGCCTTCTTCTTCCTTTCCATGGCTGTCACCATCCTGTCCCCACCCTGTTCCCACACAGGCAAGAAATAATTTTAAGTAAAAACTTCCATGTGTGCGGAATTCTTACATTTTACAGTGTCTTTTGAGTACTGTTGCTTACTTGATCTGCACAGCTCTGGGGTGGAACGTCTCTCTATTTGACAATGGAGGAACCTGGGACTCAGAGAGGGCAAGTGATTTCCTCGAGGCCACACAGCTGGCCAGGGGACGCCAGCAGACTTCACTCTAGGTCTTGCTCTTCTTATTTCCCTACGCAGCTAGGTCCTGGGGCCAGATGCCTGTCCATGTCCTCAGGCCTGGCTGGCATCCAGCAGTGTAGCAAGAATTTTTACATTTTTTATTAATTTATTTTTGGCTGCGCTGAGCTTTTGTTGTTGAGTGAGATTTTCTCTAGTTGCAGCGAGTGGGGGCTACTCTTTAGTTTCGGTGCCAGAGCTTCTCATTGAGGGGCTTCTTTTGGTGAGGAGCTCGGGCCCTAGGGTGCCAGCTTTAGTAGGTGTGCCGCATGGGTTCAGTAGTCGCAGCCCCCAGGCTCTACAGCACAGGCTGAATAGTTGTGGTGCATGGGCTTAGTTGCTCCGAGGCGTGTGGGATCTTCCTGGACCAGGGATCAAACTCATATCTCCTGCCTTGGCAGGCAGATTCTTGACCACTGAGCTACTAGGGAAGCCCCAGTGTAGCAAGAATTTCCCAGCAGCTTCTGCAAACCCCTTCTCTAATGGGGACCGAGAAGGAGAACTTAATCTCTAAGCCAAACGGAACCCAAAGTTCTGGCTACAGAGACTCTAGGTTGAAGAGCACCAGCAGCTGCAGAGGAGGCCAGATTCCCCGCGAGATGCTGTCAGCCGCCTTCCGGGTGGCGCCTGGTGCCTACAGATGAAGGCTGATCTCAAGAGCCCTGACCGTGCCCCACACTGCCCTATGAAGCCTGCCTCTGGCCGCTTCTCCAGCCTCATTTCCCCCACTCTTCTCTTTGCTCGATCAGCTCTGCCTCACTGGCCTCCATAGAGTGCAGTGAGCAAGTTTGCTCCTGCCTCAGTGGTACTATCTGCTCTGATCCCAGGGCTGGAATTGCTCTTCCCAGACAGCTTCTGGGCTCAGCCCCCCCATCTCTCCCCTTGGTCCCACCCTCCCCTCAGCACTCATCACCCCTTCTGGCTCTCGCTGCTTCTTTGTTACCTCCTTCCTTGCTGGACGTTACTGTTTTGTCCATGGTTGTCTGTCTCCCCTGCAAGCGCTGGATGGCAGAAGCTGTTCTGTTCTCTGCTGCAGTCCTGGTGCCTGGAACAGGATGGGCAGCTGATAAAAATTTATGGAATGAATGCATGGCCTGAAGGCCACTTTCCGCTTAAGATGTCAGCTGTGTCATTTCTCCACGGAGAGGATTTGACGGGGAGGGTGGAGAGGAGGCTCGGGCAGGCAGGGGAGAGTGACAGAGCGGCATTATCAGGGGCTCTGTTGGCCATGGCAGCTGCTCCTGTCTGGGCGCCCTTTGTGTCTAATCCGTGTGGACACAGCTCCTCCAACTTACTAACTGAATGCCACCCTCCCTGCCCCTCCTACCCGCCTTGCTGCCACTGTGTCGCTAGGTCAGGCTCTCAGACCAGGTCACCCCGAAGCCCAGTGAATCTTCCCCTATAGTCTGCCACCCACACAGTGGCCAGCGCTTGCCATCTGGGGCCCTGACCATGCCATCTTGTTTCCAGGGCAGCAGGTCCTAAAGGCCTATCCCCAAACTGGCTTTGGAGTCAGCCCTGAGCTCAAATTCTGCTTGTTCAGTACCAGCTGGGTGGCCTTGGGCAAGTCTCTGAACCTCTCTGAGCTTCACGGTTCATCCATCCAGTGCAGGAGCGAGACAGCAGTTATCTTCGAGCCCACACTGAGCCCCGTCCTCATTACCCTGATTCTGCAAAATGGGGATAAATGTGCCAACCTTGTAGGATTGTTGGAGGAGTAAATGAAGCTCAACTGTTCTAAATGCCAGGCATGGGGCCTGGCACATGGGGGTGTTCAGATAATAGTAACTTTGCCTGTCTCCCAGAACTGTTTGTCTGTAAACCCAATCAGTGTAGAGAGGAGAGGGGAGGAAGGGGCTGTATCATTTAATAACCATCCTAAGGTCAGCCAAGGTAAAATGGTCCATTTGCAGAGGGTCTTCCAGAATCACCTTCCCACCCACCTGTTCTTGTCCCCTTCCCTCTTCCCTGCTCAGACTGCACATTCACCTCTCCCATTACTCTCAGGAGTTTGCTTTCCTGACAATTTGAGCAGATTCCCACCTAACGGTGGGCAGCTGACCTCACAGGCCTCCACGTCCTCTGCTAACAGACTTCAATGGGAGCAGGGGAGAGGTGGGTGGGAGAGCTGCCCCAGGGAGCTGGCTTGACCTGGGTTCTCGGTTCAAGAGAGCCATTTTTCTCTGGTGCAGGACTTCATGTCCTCCAGAAGGAGGAGGGCCTTGACCCTCGGGCCCAGGATAACCATCGCCGTGTGGAGGTGGCGCCTACGGTTCCCTCCCTGATGCAGGTCATCTCTGGGCCCAGCCTGCCTGCTGACCCCTGCCCGCGTGTAGAGAGGATGGCTCCAGAGTCCCCCATCTGGGCCCACCGAGTGGGGTCTGTGCGTCTCTCTGCATCTCTGTCTTCCTGTGTGCCCCTAGCCAGCTTGCTTGTCTGCAGTGTCTGTGCCTGGTGTGTCTGTACATTTGTGAGTGTGCCCAGCATGTAACATCTCTGGGTGGAGGCTTGGACCTGGCATATCTGAGTGTGTGTGTGTGTGTGTGTGTGTGTGTGTGTGTACACGCATTCATGCCTGGATTACACCCATGAGTGTCTGTCTCTGTGCCCAGGTAGGGGTGGGATGGTGGTGTGGGGGATGCGTTTTCTTTCTTGTCCGTGACTTTAAAATCAACACCACCCAACCCACACTCCTGGCCTCCTTTCCCTGCCCTGGTGCCTAGCACATGAACTTGGTAACGTGTTCGCAGGAGCTTCTGGAAAGCAAAGGCAGGTCTTTCCTCTTTAAAGGTAAATTCCAGGGGGAAGAACACTACAGAGGAATTGTCCCGGAGATAGCTGGCTGGTGGCCAATTCGTCTTGTAAAAAAGATCCCCTGTGCCTATGGAGCCAAGATGAAACAATTCCTTGGAATTAACCAAGCTAATTTTGACGAGCAAACATTTTGCTACAATGAAAGTTTTTATTGTAGCACATAAAAGTCAAAACAACACCCAGTCCCCTTGGGGGAGACAGGCGGGCGGGAAGAAGAAAAACAGCACTCACACAAGCTCTAACTAATCATTGTGAAATCAAAAGTGCTCAGTGCTGCCAAATTAAATGTGACTAAAAATACCCATGGAGAGGGGCCGCTTCAGGGCAGCCCCCAGAAGCTCTTGATTCTCAGCTGACTTAAGAAATCCAACCCCCTCCACCCCAACCCCCCTGCCCACCAACCCATCCCACCCCTGCAAAGCTCTTCAAGCACAAGCCATTATGTTCCAGGGAATAGTGAGGCCAGAGGGAACAGACATTGTCAGCTTCTAGAACATTCCTCAGGCCTGGATCAACAAGGTGGTGTCACCCGGCAGGAGTAGAGAAGAAAGCTGCCATTTCTACGTGCCTGGCAGCTCTCTGGACCCACCCCGATGGTCCCTTATGCTCTCTTTATGGGGTCACTTCTGCACCTTTGTTCATGCAGGGCTCCCTTCAAGGAATGCCCTTGCCCACCCTTCCAGGCAAGGTCAAGTCCCTGTCCCTCCAGGCAGACTTTTTTGGACTGTTTGATGTTGTGGGGTCCTGCTGAGGGTCACATGACCATCACACTCCTTGGCGTGCCCCACAGTGAATACCCCAGATTTTGGTGAAAGAAGCTCCCTTTGGTGGACAAAGACTTAGCTGAGCATGGAGTGGGTTTGCAACCATGTGGGAAACTGACCTGGGGGGCTGTCCTTACAGAGCATGTAGTCGGCACTAAATGAAGTCATGTCAATCCAGCAAGCCTTTTCTCAACACCTCCTGGGCACTCCAGACTGTGTTAGGCACAGGGTGGTCACCTGTGTGTAAGATGCAGTCTTGCCCCCTCAAGTGCTCATACTCAGTTGGCAGGAAGGGTATGTGTATACATAATTAGCTTTGGAAACTGCTCGTGACAAGAAGTGGGCAAACAAGGCCAAAGAAGAAGAAGGTGGCAGAGGATGAGATGGTTAGATAGTATCACCAACTCAATGGACATGAATTTGGGCAAACTCTGGGAGATAGTGAGGGACAGGGGAGCCTAGCATGCTACAGTCTATGTAGGGTCACAAAGAGTCGGACACGACACAGTGACTGAACAACAACAGGAAGCCTTCCCTGTCCCTCACTGTCTCGCAGGTCTGCTCAGGACAGTCAGAGCAGGCTTCCTGGATGAAGGGGCACTTGAACTGGCCTTGAAGGACCCCAACTGGAAGAAGCAGAAGATGTGTTCTTTTTCATGGGATGGGATGACCATCCCAGATCTTTAAAGACAACACAAGTCTTTGAAGGGCCTGCTTGGTTTCATTCTACAGACACCCAATTCCATTGTCTCTATTCTTTCCAGCTCTGAAGCACGTCGTTGGTCTGACAGGCCACATTTCAACATGAGTGCTCACTGAATCCTTGGAAATGGGGCTACTTAGAGACAGCTCTAGGATAGGAGTAGATATCACCTTTTTCTCTGACGTCCTTCCTGTGGAACCCAGTTCTTTCTGAGGTAGGATTGTGAGGTGATTTGGTGCATGGGTGTAGGCGTCAGATGAACCTGGGTCTGAATCCTGTTTCTTCTACTTGCCAGTAGTGGTGGTTATATACAGTGGGAAAACTCAGTGTTTTCTCTAAACTTCAGCTTCCTTCCCTATAAAACAGATCTCAGAGTGTCCACATCACAAACTGGATCCTATTGTTACCGTTATCATCATCATCAGTTAGGATGCATCTCTGTCTTCCTGTATGCCCCTGGCCAGCTTGCTTGTCTGCAGTTAGGATGATCCTGGTTGCAAGGAACAAGGTATCAGGTAATGGCGTCATCAGTACATCTGGGTTCTCTTTATCCACCTGCGCTACCACCTTCAGCAGATGCTGCCTCATAGTCACAAAAGAGTTACCATGGTTCCAGGCATCATATATTCACCCAAGAGCATTGTCAGCGGAAAGGGAGGTGGAGCTGAGACAGGGAGAGCAGAAGGGCTCTTTGCTTACATTCCCTCCTTATTTAGGGAGGGAAATTTCCCAGTAGATTTTCCCTTCCTTTGTATTGGTTGGAAGTGGGTCATTTGCCACTGCCCAGCCCATCACTGGCAGAAGAAAAGGATTACCATAACTGATTTGTCACTTGGGGATGGGGATGCCTGTATCTGAGCACAAATCTGAATGAGTATTGAGCGGGCAATCAACAGTGTGTGCTATACCCCTGTGCTATCTTGGCTGTGTGTAGCACTGGGATGGACACAGCAGGAATGCTGCCATTACTATGCAGAGCCCCACATCGGGCCAGCTCTTGAAAGAGGAGGGCAAAGTCCTGCCCACATCTCATCAGAACATAGACCACAAAGTGTCAAAGGTCATACCTGCATGCTTTTAGAAAGGCAGAGAGTTCTCAGAAACACTAACCACCCCTCACCCAGCATCAAAAGCCCCAAAGACCACCAAGAACACACGGCATAAGGCATTGCAGCCAGAGCCTGCAGAAGGTGCTAGACTCCTGGCTTGGCCTCACACGTGCTATGTGCCCTGGGCGGGTCACTTGGATTCTCTGGGTTTCAATGCCCTCTAAAGGGAACCATAACTTGCTTTGTAGATGCCATAAGGTTGATTAGGACCTGTCAGATACAGGGACTCATCAGTGATGTTATGATGCACGTCAAGGTGAAGGGGCAATTCCTAGGCAATAAACATGTGGTTGGGCCGTGTGTGCTTTAAGGCTTCTTCCAGCTCGAATGTGCTTAGACCCTGTGCCTGGTAAAGTAGGGAAGTAGCGGCTGCCTGGGTTCAAGTTCAAGCTCCTTCATTTGCAAGTTGGGTGACCTTGGCCATGTTGCTTAGTCACACTGAGCCTGTTTTTTTCACCCATAGATGCAGAGATAATTATAAGATTGTAGCAAGGGTCCATTGAACTAATGTCTGGCACATCTGTAAGTGCTGGACAGGTGGGTACTATTGTTGATATATTGTTTTATGTCATTCTCAACAACAACTTAATGAATTAGTGACTATTGTCCCATTCCTTACCTTCATTTTACAAGTGAGGCTCTGAGTGGCCAGAGGACTTGTTCAAGGTCCTTTAGCCAGCAAGCATAAGGGCAGAATTTGAATCCAGATCTTCTGACCACCAACCCCACATCCCGTCTGCCGCACTGCATTCCAATCTGGAGGAGATAACACAGCAAGGATGCAATGAATACCCCAATATGGGGGAGAATATATAGTCTGCCTGTGCGAAGGCCCCAACAAGACTGTGCGTGCGTGCTAAGTTGCTTCGGTCGTGTCCAACTGTTTGCAACCGTATGGACTGTAGCCAACCAGGCTCCTCTGTTCATGAGATTCTCCAGGCAAGAATACAGGAGTGGATTGCCATTCCCTTCTACAGGGGATTTTCCTGACCCAGGGATAGAACTTACGCCTCCTGCATGGGCAGGCAGATTCATTTACCACTGAGCAACGTGGGAAGAATTTTAATCCTTAAATGATTGCAAAATCGAATTGTTCTTTATCTCCCTTTTACTGATGACAACATGATGTTCAGAGAGGTTAAAAAATGTGTGCTGATCTGTCAGGCTCCAGATCCTGGGTTATTTCCACTGAGACAGCTGCCATAGGTCAAGCAAGCCCTGGACTCGCAGGGTCCCCCAAAAAGGAATCTGATCCCTCAAGATTCCTTTCCCCACCAGTCACTCCCAGGTGCCCAGGGCATTCAAGCCAGCACCCCACCCCTGCTGTCCAGAAAGCCTCCGGGAGACCAGCCGCCCCTTCCTTGGCCTTTGCTTCCGAGGCCTCCAGGTCACTGTGCCTGCAGGAGCCGCTGCCTCCTAGGCGTCACTTCCGGCTGCAGCACCAACAGCCAGTCGCACGGGTGTGGAGGATGGACCGTGGGTGTGTCACTGCCCCTGCCCCTCCAAGCAGAAACCTTCTGAATACCCCTCACACAGGAGGTAGGACCCAGTGGTGGCAACAACAGTATCAGCGGCGAGTGTGGAAGACATCTGGGGGCGGGAGGGGTTGAACCCACCTCCCATGGTGCCCGAATCATCTGGCCTGGGTGCCAATGCTGTCGACTGCTGAGTACTTTCACCTGCATTTCTGTCTGTGCTCCAGCCAACCTGCTCCCCGAGGCGTGGCAGGTCCTGCCGGCCCATTTGCCAGATGAGGAAAGCAGGGCTCACCTGTGCCCCGTTGGCACAGCTGGCAAAAGGCAGTGCCTCCAGGCCCTGACCCAGAGCACTCTCAGCTCCCAGGGTCTCTCCAGGTAACCATGGGGTGAGCTCTGGATCTCAACCCTCAGCGCCAAGATGTTGGGGAGGTCACCTGGAATGTGGGGGGCTATGCTTGCTCCTCACACTTGAATCCTGCACATGACGAAATACCCAGAGGGGAGGAGGAGGCCCTAGCTGGCCTGGGAGTCTTGCTGGGTGAGGGCGGTGGGAAGCAGTCGCTGGTGGCGAAGCAGCTGCAGAGTTCTGAGAAAGGCTGGTCCAGCCCTCCCAGGTCAGCCAAACAGGCTCAGTTAGGTTGGGCCTAGCGATTTGCAGCAGGTAAAGAAGCAACACAAAGGTTCGCTTGAGCCAAGACCTGGAGCCACAGACCAGCTTGAATTTTCCTCGTCTTTCAGTCTGGGGGTGTGGATATGGTGGTGTGGAGGCCTGGGCCTATGACCTGAAATAGTCATTTATTCTCACTGGATCCTGTCTGTAACGTGAGGAAACATATCCCAGGGATCCTTCCTCACTTCTACAGCCCTTCCCGTTCCCCCACGAGCTGCCCACTTGACACACAGAGACTTAGACACACACACACAAGACACACGTCGACACAGACATGCACACAGATGCAGGTACATAGACACGCACACGTGGGTTTACAAACACATAAACAGGGACACAGGCTTTCCAGGTGGCCCCATGGTAAAGAACCTGCCGGAGACCTAAGAGACACAGGTTCAGATCTGTGGGTCAGGAAGATCTCCTGGAGGAGGGCAGGGCAGCCCACTCCAGTAATCTTGCCTGGAGGATCCCATGGGCAGAGGAGCCAGTCCATAGGGTCGCAAAGAGTCGAACACGGCTGAACGACTTAGCGTGCATGCACGCACAGAAACATGGACACACCCCGGCCCACGCACAGACTCACATTCACAAACATAGACTCACCCACATGCAAACAATACTTCTTGCATCACACCTGCTCTCCCCTCAGTTCCAGGCTCTGACCTCATAGAGCTGACCCCCGTGGCCTGCTTCTCAAACTTAGCTGCACATTAGAATCCTCTGGGGAGCTTTTAACAAATGCCGAGAGCCACGGCCACACCCTAGAAGAATCACATCGCCTTCTCTGCAGGCTGGCTCCAGGCGTAATTTTTTTTTTTTCCCCTCCAATTTTTTGGCTGCACTGTGCCACACATGAGATCTTAGCTCCCTGACCAGGGATCAAACCCACATCCTTTGCAGAGGAATTGTGGAGTCTTAACCACTGGACTTAACCACTTAACCACTGGAATGTGAATGTCAGAAGTCCTTGTAGGCATCATATTTTTAACAGTCCCCAGATTACTTCAGTGTACACTCAGGATTGACAACTAGTGGCTCTCAGTTCATTTCATCACCACGCAAGGAAGCCCCAGAGAGAATTACAGGGGGCACCCCAGCATCAGATACACAGCCCATGTTTCCAGGCCCACCTGGTCTCCCTCCAGCTTGTCTAATAAGCCCTTGACCCCAAATTGCCCCCAGTAAGTGGCAGGGTGAGTAACTGTTAGCCAAGCTTCTGCCTCTTTGGGAAGACAGCTGAGCGAGGGTTACTACCTTCCGTGCAGATGTTGGGGAAGGGTGTTCTCAGACTGGGGGAGCCCACCTGTGTCGTAGCACCCCGGGGCTTACTGATATTCAGAGTCCCAGGCGCCAACCCCCAAGCTGAGTCCCAGTCTCTGAGGGTTGTGCTTGGGGTCTCCTGGTATACCCACCGGGGGCTGGTCCATGCTTCAACAGACCAGGGTTCAGACCCAGCTCTGGTCCTGACCTGCTAGGTCACCTGAGTCGGTCTGGCCACTCATCTGGGACCTTCTCACCTTGAGGGTCTCATGGGAAGTGAGCACAGGGATGTCCAGGAGAGGCTCCAAGGCTCTCCATGAGGTAGAGGTGGTGGTTATTATGGTGGTTGTTGCTTTTATACTTGTCCTTTACTTCTGCTGGTGCCTCTGGTTAATAAACCTGCAGATGTGAGAGCCCTGGAGCAGCTGGGAGAACAGTCTTGAGGTTCCCATGCATAGGGCAGGGGTGTGGGGATGAGCCTGCTAACATTACCGTCCTTGTGCCCAGTCGGCTCATCTCTTCAGTGGGGCAGTGAGTGAGTCCTTGTCTTTGTGGCCGGGGTGTCATGTGGCAGCCATGAGCCTGGTCCTGCATGAAGGTCTGCTTAGGGAGGGCAAGATAGAAGCCAAGCACAGCACTTGCTATGCACCAAGTAACCCACTGGGTACACGTATCTCACACATATTGCTATGCAGAATTCTCATACTCAGTGTTATCCCCAAGAGAGGGGAGTGATGAAAACTCCAGAAGAAAGCACAGAAACCCGGAGTTATGATCTGTCCAAAGGCACTCAGGAAGGGATGGCAGAGCTCAGGGAGGTCTGTCTTCTGATGCCACAGTGCTCCTCTGCCCCCCTCTGTGCCCCTTGTACCCCCCGGCTCCCCAGATCATGCAAACCCCTCTGTCCCATGCTGTCGCCCTCTCTCATCTTGTCCCCAGCGTAGCACTCCATCCACCTCTACCAACCACACAGTCTTCCAGGACCCCAGGGCTGCAGGCTTCCTGAACCACCTCTCATTCAATCTGGTGGAGGCATCCAGCTGCAACACAAGCTCTGAAAGGATTCTCCCTTGTGATTTCAGGGGAATGACCCAGTCAGATCCCCTCCCTCAGTGTCTCCTCGGCGGCTACCCGGAAAGGACGAGGACATCTGAAGTCAAGAGGTTTCTAACACAACATAGGGTTTCAAAGAAAGATAAAGATCAAAAGCAAAGGAGGTAAAAGAAGCCAAAGTCAGATCAGCCCTGGATTAAAGCAAGAGGAGCCAGCTCCCTGCAGGCGGGAGTCTGCAGGAGGCCTGCCCAACCTCGGCAAAGCTCTGTAGCTGGGAATCCCAGTGTCTTTCAGGTAGAGAGCTGTGGGACAGAGAGTGAATCAGAGACAGACAGATGGACAGAGACATGTGGAGCAGGGCAGGGGAGCCTGAAAGAGGTAAAGAGAAGGGCTGACAGTGAAGAGAGGGGCAGAGGGAGCAAGATCCAGAGAGGCAGGCAGGGCAGAGACAGAGAGAGAGAGGAGATAGAGAGAGACAGAGAGAGAGAAACAGATAAAAACAACAGAAAGCAAAACAAAGACAGAGCCCTAGGAGGTAGGGAGGCACTGAGGCGTGCAAAGAGAGTGTCGACAGGGAACAGACACCGAAACAGAGAATAAGGGGGGCCCAGGGAGAGCCTGGAGTAGCAGGACCACCACTAAGGGTCTGGCACTGGGGCAGGACCCCCTGTGGAGCTGGCACGGCCCCTTGACCTGGCCTCCTTCCCTCCATGTGGACGCTGACCCGCTTTCTAGATGAAGTGCCCAGCCTGCTGGCCCTTCTGTTCTCTCTTCCTCAGCTGTGGTCTTTGGAGGAAAAGGCCTCTTCCTGTAGAGGTTGAGAACCAAGCCCCCACTGAGGCTGGAGGGGGCTCCCCAGGCTGGGAGGCCTGCAGGGTCCTGGTTCCTCAGGCCTCAGAGAGGGCAAATTCAGCCTGCAGAGGCCACGGTCCCCATGTGCGGAGGCTCCTCCTGCACCCCACCCCCACTTTCCTTTCTCTGCTCCTCCTGTGCTCACCATGGCTTCAAAGCCCAAGCCAGGCTCCTCTTCCTCCAAGAAGCCCACAGGAGTCAACAGCCCAGGGAATTCTCTGGACTTGTTTGGCCTGTCCTGCATGTAAATTCTCTATTCCCATCCCTCCTTCTGGATGTGAAAGTCCTCTTCTCCATCATCTCCTCCCCTCTCCCCACCCAGGCGTGTGCACAGAGAGATGCCCCAGAGGTTCTGAAATGTACTATTATACTTGGCTTCCTACTGCGCTGGCTATTTTCCTATGGATGCTGGCACTTGGTCCTCAGTGTGGAGCGCCGGAATCAGAGGACAGCATGACTGTGGGCAGAGGGGAGTGGAGACTCAGGCTGACAGTGTGCCAAGCTCCCAGAGCTGGCACGCAGTGACCGCATCCAGTCCTAGCACGCGTTTACACCACAGGCTCTCCCCTGCCCCCAGCTCCTCTTCCTGAGCCTTGCTCCTGACAAGTGCTGAGGGTCCTCATTGCGGGGGGTGGGGGATGGGAAGGGGTACCGGGGCATGGCCCCTCCTGGCCCGGCCCAGACCCAAAAGTGCATCCCAGGGCCTGCAACTTGGCCCTGACCTGCTCTCACTTCCCTTTCTCAGTGGGTCAGCACCTGCGGCACACCCCACACCCTCGCTCCCACCCTTGCCAGCCACACCCTCTTCCTTTCCCCAGAGACCTCCTTCTGGGCTGGTCCTGCTTGGCCGAAGCAAGACACATGGCCATTTGACTTCAGAGAGTGGGGCAATGCAAGCCGGCCACCAGCCCGAAGCAGCAAGGGCTGGACATCTCTGAGCAGCCCCAGTGACTGCCACGTTTAGAGCCTCGATCTCCCCCTGCCAGGCTGAAGGATCTTCAGGGCTGGGGCCATGCCTATTTATCTCCCTGAAATGCTGGCACAGTGGATGCAGGGGTACTTGTTGAGCAGGTGGCATGGACCCAGACAAAAGGCAGAAACCCTGACAGCTTGGAGGTGCTCTGCCCTCCCCTCATCATGAGGGTGATGATGACAAAGAAGATGATAAATGCCAGCATCGCTGAGCAAAGCACATACATTCTCCCAGCTGGTCTTGATAACAACCCAGACAGGTGCCTGGGGCACTGGGGCTCAGTGACTTGTTCGAGGTTACCCCGCTAGCGAGTGGAGGGGGCTTCCGTTGGACTCAGGTGGACTATAACCAGGGTCCCAGCTCTTGAGCAGGCTCCTGGGCCCCTGAGTTGGAAGCCAGAGAAGTGGCCGGTGACCTCTCTATGTGACCTTGGGTGAGTCCCATCTCCCCCTGAGGTGTGGGCTCCTGGTCTGTATAATGAGGGTTTGAACACTTTGGGTTCTGTGTTCCCTTTCACGGCTGACGTGTCCTGATTCTAAGGGAATTAGGTCACACCCCTCTCTCCCCTCCCGCTGAGGACCTCCCAAGGAATCAGAATCTAGTGACACTTAGAAGCCAGTCTCCTGCCTTCAAAGACCTTACAGTCCAGTGTGGGTGAGAAGCAGCCACGTAAACTTCCAGGCCAATTTGGGTTCCAGTTAGTGGTCAGATAGTCGAGCGATGGAAGCTCTGCGGTGGGGTGTTGGAGAAGACCCCTGTAGGAGAGAGAGGGATGGGGCGGGCCTGAAGGGAGGGAGGATTTGGCCCTGTAGACGGGTTAGGAGCAGGATGGAGCATAGGGAGGGATGAAGAGACTGCAGGATATGACAGCCTGTGAGGACCCGGCCAGCTGGCATGGAGAAAGCAATGACCTTTTAGCAATTTCCCTCTCCAAGCCCCCGTCTTGTGAGTGAATGTCTTTAATTTATTAGGGGACTGATTTTAAATCATCCTCCCCCTCTCCCTGCCCACCCTTCCTCCTCCACTGCCTATATTTCCCCTGACAATAAATTTTGTTTTAATGACAGTTTAGAAAATGAGCAAATCTTTGGTGACACTTTTATCACCTCCAGAATACTTTTAATAAGAGGTTTCGGTAGATTGCATTCTGGGAGTGGGGGAGGAGACAGGCGAGACAGTGGTTCCATCTCCCCAGGCGGAACCGTGTCCCGTTTTCTCAGCCCTGCAGTCCGAATGCCATGTCTCTCTGCCCCATTCCCTCTTTTGGGGGCAAGGTCCCTGCATAGGACCCCAGGGGTTTCAGCCCCATTCTGACAACCCACTCACCTTGTGACCTCAAGCACAGTCCTTCGCGCCTCTTTCGCGCTCAGTCTCATCTGTAAAATCTTGCCTAGATGCAGGGGATAATTAGTGCAGACCCATTAATAATGGTTAAAAGTAATTAGCTGCTGACATTTGGTACCACACCTAGTTACTCACACTGGCAACTCAGGTCCCAGAATATTTCTCAAACTAGAAACAGAGCCAGCTGAACTGAATCTGGAAGCCTGGACTCCATCGCTCCGTGGATCACCAGGAGTGTGCTCACCCTGTGCTAGTTGCCGGAGCTGGAAGGTCCACGTGGCGCCTAAAACACAGTGGCACCTCCAAGAGTTTTCAGCAGGCTGGGGAAAGCAAGAAGAACTACCCAGAATGAGATTGCGCAGAAAACAGACCTTAGAGGGCTAAGGATGGGGTGGAGCAGGCTGAAGAGCCACCCATGGTTTCTGTGGAGGGAACTGATCCCCAGAAACAGGAGACTGATTATGTGGGGTCAGTTGGGAAGGGGAAGCCCTGGAGGGACTTGTCACAGTTCAAGATGAGGGGAAGCCTGGACAAGACCTGGGAAGGAGGGACATTTAAAGAGAAATCAATAGGCCTTGGAAGCTGGCTGGATACTGGATCTGTGGGCAGCAACATTTAGGAGAAAGGAAGTCCCCCAAAGAAGTGCCCTTCCTTCTCCAGGAAGTCCCCCTGGGAGATCATTGGGTGAGTCAGTCGTTGGGCGACTTGTAAAATGATTCTATCCATTAAAAAATATGTCCCCCCAAATGTAAAGTTTTGTTTTAAGAAACACATTGTTGAAGGCAATCAAAATGTAATTCGCTTTTTAAAAAATGACCTATTTTTAAGGAAGAATTTCTTTAATCATATCCTTGAAATTCATAATACTCAATTCCTGAACAGAAGTCACTGTAGATAAAGATGCATCCGAAGGGTAAATTCAAGAAACAAGCTGTAAAGAAAAATAGCTGGACGCACATAGCAAATGTGATCTAAATCTCACCAGCTAAATAGTCTCAAAGCTGTGCAGAGCAAAAAGACCTTGTTGAAGTTCCAGGAGAAGGATTCGGTGATAATGGAAGACTGTGATTCAAACATTGAGTAATTTGCTTCTTTTTAAAAAATATTTGATTGAAGTACAGTTGATTTACAGTGTTGTGTTAATTTCTGGTACACAGCAGGGTGATTCAGTTATACATGTATATAATCGTTTGCATCTGCTAATCCCAAACTCCCACTCCATCTCTCCCCGACAACCTCAAGTCCACTTGGCAACCACAAGTCTGCTCCCTGTGTGTGTGCATTTGTCTCTGATTCATGGATAAGTTTATTTGTGGTGCATTTCAGACTCCACATATGAGTAATACCATATGGTATTTGTCTTTCTCTTTTTGACTTCACTTAGTGTCATAATCTCTAAGTCCATCCATGTTGCTGCATATGGCATTGCTCCATTCTTTTTTATGGCTGAGTAATACTCCACTGTACATATGCACCACATCTTCTTATCCATTCATCTGTGGATGGTTGCTTCCATCCACAGATGCACCACATATGTGCACCACATATATGGACCACAGCTTCTTATCCATTCATCTCTGGATGGTCATTTAGGTTGCTTCCACAGTACTACTATGAACATAGAGGTACATGCATCTTTTAGAACTATGGTTTTATCTGGACATATGGCCAGAAGTGGGATTGCTGGATCCTATGGCAATTCTGCTTTTAGTTTTTTGAGGAACCTCCATACTGTTTTCCAAGGTGGTTGCACCAATTTACATTCCCACCAATGGTGCAGGAGGGTTCTTTTTTTCTCCGCACCCTCTCTGGCATTTTTTATTCATAGATTTTTTAAAATGATGGCCCTTCTGACTGGTGTGAGGTGGCGTCTCTTTGTAGTTTTGATTTGTATTTCTCTAATAACTAGAGGGAGAAGGCAATGGCACCCCCACTCCAGTACTCTTGCCTGGAAAATCCCATGGATGGAGGAGCCTGGTAGGCTGTAGTCCATGGGGTTGCTAAGAGTCGGACACGACTGAGCGACTTCACTTTCACTTTTCACTTTCATGCATTGGAGAAGGAAATGGCAACCCACTCCAGTGTTCTTGCCTGGAGAATCCCAGGGACGGGTGAGCCTGGTGGGCTTCCGTCTATGGGGTTGCACAGAGTCCGACACGACTGAAGCGACTTAGCAGTAGCAGCAGCAATAACTAGAGACATTGAGAATCTTTTCATGTGCCTCTTGACCATCTATAGGTCTTCTTTGAAGAAATGTCTATTCAGGTCTTCTGCTCATTTTTTCTTTTTTGGTTGGATTATTTGCTTTTTTGTTATTAAGTTGTATGAACTGTTTATATATTTTGTAAATTAATCCCTTGTCAGTTGCATCAATTGCAAGTATTTCTCCTAGTCCATAGGTTGTCTTTTCATTTTTTTTTTATTTTTCTGTGCAAAAGCTTATAAGTTTGTTTACTTTTGCTTTTATTTCTATTGCCATGGGGGACTGACCCAAGAAAACATTGGTACGATTTATGTCAGAGGACGTTTTGTCTATGTTCTCTTCTAGGATGTAATCTGTTTCTAATTGAATTATGGTTTTTTTAAAAAAGGAAAAGGGCTGTAAGTTAATTGAGTGAGAAAGTAACTTGGGTCTCAGAGAGCCTGACATTTACTGAGAACCTACAACAGCCCATTCATTGTGCTTGGCATGTTTAGGAGCTGATGCATTTAAAGAGCTTTGTAACGTGTCTGGCTTTTTAAATTTTTTTCAGATTTGAGCTTTTAAAAAACATGTTTTGCTGCACCGGGTCTTCGTTGCTACATGCAGGCTTTCTCTAGTTGTGGGGAGTGGGGGATACTCTCTAGCTGTGGCACGCAGGCTTCTCGTTGCAGTGGCCTCTCGTTGCAGAGCGTGGGCTCTAGGTGTGTGGGCTTCAGCAGTTATGGGGCATGGGCTTAGTTGCTCCGTGGTGTGTGGAGTCCTCCTGGACCAGGGATTGAACCCATGGCCCCTGTGCTGGCAGGTGGATTTCTATCCACTAGGCCACCATGGAAGTCCTTGGCTTTGTCAAGGGGAGCTCTCCTGCCTCTCATCTTTGGTATTGGAAGGAAATCATTGTAGCCATGGGTGACAATAAACACTTAAGGTGTGGGAAATAATTAAGTGCTTCCTAAGTGCCAGGCACTGTTCTATGTGCTTTGCATTTGTTTAATCTCACAAAATCCACAGAGGTAGTGCTATCATTATCAACTTCATATTATAGATGAGATGAGATGCAGAAGCACAGAGAGACTGAGTAACCCTCCTGAAGTCACACAGTAAGTACCAAGTCAAAGACTGAACCTCTAGCCTGGCTCCAGCATGCATGAATTCAGGTGCTTCCCAGCTGCAGTGTCTTGTCTATTTTAGACCCTGAAGAGGAGTCATGAGGACAAGAGACTGGAGAAGACTCTAAAGGATGCCCTGAGAGCACATCTATCTGGGTCAGGGGGGATCCTGAGGGGAATACACGCGAAGTTGGGCTATTGATTTCTGACTTTGCAAAGATGCAGGAGAAAAACCTCAGCAGCTTTTACTGACCTTCTTCAGGGGCTGCAGGGAGGAGCCTGAGGCTACAGAAGCAGAACTGATTTGAGGAAAGAGAGGTCTGGAGAAGAAAGATTCAATTCCATTTAAACTGAGACTGGAGAGAGTTAAACTGAATGAGAGATGGTTCCTGTTCTATTTGCTCTTTGGATTTTTGTTGTAAGTGTATTTGAAGATGCCTGGTCATTGGAGAGAGAGAAGCTTTGCCATAGGGTGTCAGTGGGGTGGTGGGCAAACCACTGACCTCCCTAAGCTCTGCTCTCCTGGCCTACAAAATGCCTGAGTCCCTGTGTCGGAAGGGGGGTAGGTCTGGGCACTGTGTATGTAGCTCCTGGTCCAGATTCTGTATTCCATAATTGGTAGCTATTATTATTATTATGGCTATAATCATAGATCATTAATTTACAGTTTAAAAATACTTCACCTATGTCATTTTGCACTTTTTTTAATTGAAGAATTAAAATTTTATGAGAAATCCTCCTAATTGGCTGGATTCAATGTGATCCCCATTTCTTCCAAGTATGCATAGCAGATAAGCCAGGAGGGGCACTGCTTCTATCTGGTGGCAGCCCACCACAAGCCACTTTATCTCCTACCATCTATTGAGTCTTGATGGTTCGAGGTACCATCCTGGGTGCTTGGGGGACATTGCCTTCAATCCTGACAACAGCCCTGCAGACACATTTTCACCACCTGGCAGACCAGGAAGCTGAGGCTCAGAGAGGTTAGGTGACTTGCCTGAGGTCACACAGCTGGGAAATGCTGAGCAGGGATTCAGAGCCAGGTGGGTCTCTCATGAAAGCTCACACATCCTCCCAGATGGCAGAGTTAGGGTTTAGGGACTTCTTTGGGATTGGAACTGGATTTGCAATGATGGAGAGAGTGGCCAACTGGAGGCTCTTCAGTGGACAACATAAATTTATCTGGGGATGGCTCTTCTGAGGCTGAGCAGCTTTAAGGAACCCTAAAGAAGCTCCAACTAGGAGGGTGCCATCTCTATATGCCAAGTGACCCCCACTGGCAAGAGAAACCAATCCCTCCATCAGAATCCCCATGTGACTCATCTTCCTGGCTCCCACCCTGGGCTCATCTGCCTGGTGTTCAAGAGGTCAGATGTGACTCAGGGAATGGAGCCATAACAACCCCTTACACTTGTCCAAGACTCTGTAATTTGCAGAGAACCCTTTCACATCATCATGTCCTTGGAGCTAAGAGGAGACAGGGTCCCTACAGACTAATAACATGAACTCTGGGGCACACTCGTGACCTGGGCTGGAGTCTCTGTCCCACACTTTACATGCTGTGTGACCTTCCTAAAGTCTCTCTACCTCTCTAAGCTTTAGTGTCCTTACCTGAGATACGGAGAAAATATTAATGCACGAGGTTTTTATGAAGGTTCATTGAGATTCTGCATACACAAAATACATGGTTATATATTTATATACAAAATCTCATTTTACTCTCATGAATGCTAAGTCACTTCAGTCGTGTCCAACTCTGTGACCCCATGGACTGTAGCCTGCCAGGTTCCTCTGTCTATGGAATTCTCCAGGCAAGAATACTGGGGTGGATTGCCATGCCCTCTGCTAGGGCATCTTCCTGACCCAGGGATTGAACCTGCATCTCTTACATCTCCTGCATTGGCAGGCAGGGGTTCTTTATCACTAGGGCCACCTTGGATTCATTTAACTTTCCTAACAGCCCACAAATAAATAATGAATATTGATATATAGCAATGCTTTTAATAAATGAATGTGAAATAAGCACAGCCACACCCCCAAAGGCAGATAATATGAGCTCTTACTTACGAAGCCAAGTTCTTTTCATCATATTTTGTTACACTGCACCCAGACTACCCACTCACCGACCAGGCTAAAAGCTTCATGGGAGGCCAGAGCCGTGTCTGTTTGCTGAACCCTCCACTCAAAACATTCAGCCCTGACACATGGTAGCGGCTCAATGTATCTTTGCTGTTCAATCGTTAATCTTGTTTAATCCTCACAATAGCTCTTTGAAGTAAGAGAACTCATCATCCCCATTTTACAGATAAGAAACAGAGGTTCAGAGCGATGAACGAGGTTATGCAACAAGGAAGTGGTGGAACTGGAGTTCACACTCAGGCTCCTGACTGTGGACGGTGAACCGTCAACCTGGACTGTGAACCATCAACCATCCCTCCAGAGAGCTATTTCCTCCTGGCAGACAGAAGGCTGGGACCACAGCTTGCAGGCTCACGGCCCTGCTCTCACTCCACCACACTTGAGAGGGTGAGGGCTGGTCCCCAAGGCCAGCCTCACAGCTTTCTGAAGAGCACCACTGAGCCACTGCCCAAGAGGCCCTGGGCTGACAGGTCATGGACTTGGGGAACCACCGAGCCTACCTCGTAAGTGTCTCAGGTGGTGGTGGTTGTTCAGTCACTAAGTTGTGTCCGACTCTTTGTGACCCAAGGACTGTAGTATGCCAGGCTTCCCTGTTCTTCACTATCTCCAGAGTTTGTTCAGACTCATGTCCATTGAATCGGTGATGCCATCCAACCATCTCGTCCTCTGTCACCCCCTTCTCCTCCTGCCTTCAGTCTTTCCCAGCACCAGGGTCTTTTCCAATGAGTCGGCTCTTCGCATCACGTGGCCAAAGTATTGGAGCTTCAGCTTCAGCATCGGTCCTTCTAATGAATATTCTGGGTTGATTTCCTTTAGGATTGACTGGTTGGATCTCCTTGCAGTCCAAGGGACTCTCAAGAGTCTTCTCTGGCACCACAGTTCAAAAGCATCAATTCTTTGCTGCTCAGCCTTCTTTATGGTCCAACTGTCACATCTGTACATAATTACTGGAGAAAACCATCATTTTGATGATACAGACCAAATTGGGACATCACATGCTGAATGACACCCCTCATTCCCCAGAGAAATCCCCCCTGGGGGTATTTCCTCCAGGGGAGGGATCCCTGCCTTCCTGTGGTGGCCTTCACTTCAGGAGGAGGGACAGCTCTGGGTGGCAGTGAGCTGGAGGGGAAGGGGACTGTGGCTGGCTAGGCACCCCCTGCAGCCTGGGGGACAACAGTGGCTGAGGCTTTGAGAGGGGAGCCTGAGCAACATCCTGTGAAGACCTGGGCTGAGCTCCAAGGGTTGCTCAGGCTAGAGGAACCTGTTTCCCCAGCACTCACAGGAGCTGGCAGGAAGTCTTGGGCTAAAAGCTGGACACTCAGGCTCCAGCTGACCGTGTGAACTACTGTGTGTGTGTGTGTGTGTGTGTGTGTGTGCGTGTGTATGTGTGTGTGTATGCTCAGTTATGTCCAACTCTTTGTGACTCCTGGGACTGAAGCCTGCCAGGCTCCTCTGTCCATGGGATTGTCCAGGCAAGAATACTGGAGTGGGTTGTCATGCCCTCCTTCAGGAGATCCTCCCAACCCAGGGATCAAACTCGTATGTCTCAGGTCTCTTGCATTGGCAGGAAAATTCTTTACCACAAGCACCACCTCATGAATGTGCTCCAACTCCCGAGAGGTATTTGTCACTCTTTCAAGGCCTCAGGGGGCTGTCAGCAGTCAGCAGCCTTGTGAGAGGAGCTATCACTTAAACTCAGGCCTGTGTGAGTCAAGGGCAGATCTCTGGGCCTCCAGCACCTCAATCTGTGTATATGTGGTCCAGCAGAAGTGAGGCTGCATGGGTCAGGAGCCAGGGAGGCCTTTGCTGCCTGGGGTCACCTTATAGCCAACGCCTGCTTTTGATCCCTGGGGAATGCAGGTGGGTGTCTCAGGAGATGGGGTGTGTCACACAGGGGGACAGAAGAGGCAGAAAGGAGGTCAGGCGCTCTGCATGTCACGTGCTTGCTTACCTTCCTAACACCTTAGCCTGTGTGAGCATGTTTTGTGGGGGGGCTGGGGGAGGGCAGGGGGCGTGTTTGTTGGAAATGTGGAGACCGAAAGTGTGGGATCAGAGAGAGAGACAGAGACAGAGAAAGAGGGCGCGAGAGAGGGAGCGTGTGTATATGTGTGCAAAGCATAATGGATAGGTGCTCTGGAAACACGGCTCTATTCCCAGCCCAGATAGAAGGAGGGCAGGAGAGCCTGTCACATCAGGGAGATCAGTTAGGTGCTGTCTGAAGTCCTCCAGCAGCTCCACCACCGTTCTTGATTTTTTTAAAAATTACTTATTTATTTATATTTTTTGGCCATGCTACATGGCTTGTGCCATGTTAGTTCCCTGAGCAGGGATTGAACCCACACCCTCTGCAGTGAAAGCTCAGAGTCTGAACCGCTAGACTGCCAGGGAATTCCTGGTGGATCACCCTTAGTAATCCGTTGTAATTAGTTGCTCATTTCTAACCTGAGCAAAGACACAGATACTGAAGCCTGACTGCCTGGGTCCAACTTGGCCCTACCCTTTCGCATCTGTGTATTTAACAGCAAGTGAATCAACCTATCTGGTCTGTCAGACTTGACCGCAAACAGGGATAATCATGGTCCCTGCTCTCATGGAGTTGTGTGAGGATTCAATGAGTTAATCCATGTTAATCAGCAAATGCTCAGTAAATAATAACTATTACTATCATTACTATCCAGACCCTTCATCCACGGGCCTAAGATCCCAAACACTCTGAACACCAAAAGCTTTTTAAAGATTCATCTGGCAAATATTTTTAGTCTTTATTTACCCATGGACTGTGAATATTCATTAGCTTTCCTGAAGAAATGTTAATGCATTTGATTACGGGCCTTGTCCCAGATCATGCTGGAGTGATAAGAAGTATGTGATATTTCCACCATCTTCCCTTTTTAAATTCCAAAAAGAATATTCTGGATCCAGAAATACATCTGGCCCCAAGGAATTCAGATAAGGGATTGTGGCCCTGAGCTCTTCTTCAATTCTTTCAATAATCCTGGGAAGTAGGTGAACTTTATTCCCATTGTACAGACAGAGGGATCGAGGTTCCAAGGAGTTAGAGTCCTGGATGCCACAGATCCTCAGTGCCAGAGCCAAGCCTCAAGTCCCCGCCTCCGATTGCAGATCCCACACCAGTCCCCTCTGAAGCCCTCCTAGGCTGTCAGACCCCGGAGGCCCCTGAGAGCCTGTGTCTGGTTCAACTTTAAGTGCACATGCCAGGGATTTGGACTCGGCCAGTTCAAGTTTTGGAGAAGGCAATGGCAACCCACTCCAGTGTTCTTGCCTGAAGAATCCCAGGGACAGGGGAGCCTGATGGGCTGCCGTCTATGGGGTTGAACAGAGTCGGACACGACTGAAGTGACTTAGCAGCAGCAGCAGGTCAAGTTTACTGAATGAACAAAGACGCACGAGAGCAGAAGCCACAGGATCCTTCTCTTGGATGGGCCAACATCTCCTAAAGGAGACATGGAAGGAAAAGATGAACTCATTATGAACTGCCGCCAGGAGCTTGCTAAGGTTGCCCTGCCATCTGTGCCCAGGATAGAGTCATGGGCCCATGACTGCCTCTGCCCAGACTCACTTGCCAAGGAACTCTGAGCAAGTCCCTTGACCTTTCAGAGCCCCGGTTTCCTCATCTGTACAATGAGGATATTGACATCTTTCAGATGGCCATGGTACTTGGCAGGGGGTTGGGGTATACTCAGTGAGGTGACATAGGGCCTGATTGGTGCTCAGGGACAGCTGGAACTGACCTGCTTCCCTCCCCAGAGGATTTCCTGCCAGCCTCTCTGCACCCTTGGGAAACAGGCTCCTCCAGCCATCTGTGAGCAACCCCCAGCACCCAGTAGAGGCCATCTCAAGATGCTACTGAGGGCTCGCCTCTCACAGCCTTCAGTCACCGCTGTCCAGGCAGTTGGCAGGGAGCCTGGCTGGCCCAAGACCATGGCCACAACCTCTATGCCTGCCCTGCAGCTCACTGCAACCCAGAGCTGTCCCACTTCCTGAAGAGAAGGGTTTTCTGGCAGGGCAGGGCTCCTTCCTGGGAGGGGAGAACTTCATTGGGGTTTTCTTGGGGAACAGGGGGTATTCAGCATGTGTTGCCCCTGGTCTGGTTTAAGTCTTACCTCCTGGTACAGGTATGTAATGGGCCCAAAGTATCACTGGAAGGTTTCCTGTTCAATAAAGAAGATCTGGTACTGCTGTGAGCTGGACCTAGAATTCCTGCTGTTTACACCTTCCCAATTCTGCTGTTCCCAGGTGCTAGGGTCCCCAGTGCCCCCTCCCCTTGCCCAGACACTGGAATCTGGGCCCTCCTGACTCACTTTATCCAGCTGTTGCTACAGGAACCCCCTTGCCTCCCTTCTCCCAATTCCACTGTTGAAATAAAACATCCATCATGCTTCATTTGCCTAATAAGCCTCTGTCTCCATTCTGCTGGGTGATTAACCAGCTAGAATACCATGCGCTCCCATCACAGGTTCTTGGAGATCGCCATGGGAGGGGTGGTTGGAGCAGCCCTGTGCTGGCTATGGGCATGCTTTCCTTCCTTTCCCTTTACCCACCCCGCCTCCCCATCTTTTTTTTCTTAAGTGACAAATGACCCTGAGATTCCATTAAGTTCCCTGTGCAGTAGCAATCATTCTGGAGAAATTGATTGTGACTCTGTTAATGACTGCTTGGGCGGACGTTAATGTACCAGGGGACAGTTTGCACTGTCCGGCTTGCTGGAGCCAAAGCAGAGACACATTCCCTGGGAGGGCATGGATGCAGGGTGGGTGGGGCCTGGAAGCAGGGTGGGCAGAACCTGGAGGCAGGATGGGCAGGGCATCCACACAAGGAAGTTAGGCCGTTTCATTAGGACAATAGGAATTTTCAGTGCTCCTCAAAAAAGTATTTACCACCCGTCAGGGGTGTCTGGGTGAAGTGTGTTTGTATCTGGGGTAACCCTCTCTACTTTGTGGCTCCTGCCATCCAGCGGGTCAGGTGTGATGGGCAGTGGCAGGGGTAGGGGGTTGCTTACTTCCTGCCCCTGCCCTTATACCCTGGAAGTGCTGTGCTCCGTCATGTAAGAGAAGGAGATCTGATCAGAGACCAAGAGCCAACTCTGGCCTGCCTCTGGGTGTGACTGTGGGCTTCCCCAAGCAACTTTTGGCCTGGGGAAAATGAACAGTTACAGGCTCTTCCCACCGGGGCGCAGAAGTCAGAGGACCACCCACCAGTGGCCTACCCGGTACCCATCCCTTCTGCTCAATCCTTGCTGGCAGAGCCAAGTGGGAGCCTGTGCCCTGAAGGGTGGTATGGGTCCCTCTCGGGCCCACAGAGTAGAGAGCTTTGCTCAAGCCCACTGCCAGTGGTGGGTAAGAAGGGGCCCCGTGATAGTTCTGGCCACAGGGCAGAGACTCTGCGGGGCCTTCTGAAAGTGGATACCTTGTTGGTAAAAACCTGTGCCAAGAAGAGACCTCTTGCTTCCTGCCTCTGGACACTCTGGCCCAGAGTGTTCTGAGAACATAAGAATTGTACAGGACACCTCTCATGCTTGGAGCTGTATCAGGCATCTTGCAAGCATGAAGGGACATGCCTGAGGACCAGGTGGGAGCAAGAACTAGAGAGTCGGGCTTTTATTATCATTCTAGATGACCAGAGGAAGTGCTCCAGGGGGAAAGCTGAGGTCTCCCAGGCAGTGTCTCTGAGTACAGCCGCACACAGAGTAGTTCTGAAGCCCAGGGAAGGGTGTGACCACTCAGAACCTTCCAAGTGGAGTGATTTTTTTAATGGCAGGGGTTAGAAACTGCTGCAATATTTTTCCTAATTGATTCTTCTAATTGCAAATCAATAGAGCTAGTTTGCACCCACCCTGGCTGGGTTTGTTTTGTTGGAAAGTGATTGGGGGCCCTGAAGGACTCCCTGTGAGAAGAAGACTTTTGGTGAGGTGAAATCAAACATTTCAGACCATCACTCACGGGTGGCAGGAGGAGCAGGGACCAGGGATGGAGAGGAATTGGTTCCTTTCCTTATTCCGTATCCCTCAGCTCTCACAAGGAGGCTGATGCTTGGTGGGGGGGTTGTTCAGTTGCTCAGTCACGTCCAACTCTTTGTGACCCCATTGACTGCAGCACGCAGGCTCCTCTGTCCTCCCCTATATCCCAGAGTTTGCTCAAATTCACGTCCATTGAATCAGTGATGCCACCTAACCATCTCATCCTCTGTTGTCCCCTTCTCCTCTTGTCCTCAATCTTTCCCAGCATCAGGGTCTTTTCCAATGAGTCGGCTCTTCGCATCAGGTAGCCAAAGTATTGGAGCTTCAGCTTCAGCATTAGTCCTTCTAATGAATGTTCTGGATTGATTTCCTTCAGCATTGACTGGTTCAATCTTCTTGCAGTCCAAGGGACTCTCAAGAGTCTTCTCCAGCACCATAATTCAAAGGAATCAATTCTTTGGCACTCAGTCTTCTTTATGGTCCGGTTGTCACATCCATACATGACTACTGGAAAAACCATAGCTTTGACTATATGGACCTTTGTTGGCAAAGCAATGTGTCTGCTTTTTAATATGCTGTCTAGGTTTGTCATAGCTTTCCTTCCAAGGAGCGAGTGTCTTTTAATTTCATGGCTGTAGTCACTGTTTGGAGTGATTTTGGAGCCCAAGAAAATAAAATCTGTTTTATTTTATTTCCCCCTTTCCCCTTTTATTTTCCATGAAGTTAAGGGAATCACAAGCTGGAAGCAAGATTGCTCGGGGAAATATCAACAATCTCATATATGCCGATGATACTGGGTGAGTAAGGGGCAAAGCCAAGAGGTGGAAAGGCTTGGTTGCCAAGCTGTCCCATTCAGACCCTGAGGGCTGTCTCTGGCTGGATAGCGACATCCCCTTCTCGAGACTTCACTGGGCAACTGTAAGGTAGCCTGGAAATGCATTCATCCAGTCAGTGCATCATGAGTGTTTCCTGAGCACCTACTGTATTCCAGGTTCCAGATGGAGATTGGAGATTCAATGGTGGACAAGACAGCTGTGGACTGTCTTCATGGAGACTCTGGCATTGAATGACTGAATCAGTCAAGGTTTAGCTGCCAAGAATTGAATCTTCTCTGGCTATTTATGCAGAAAGGGACTTAATGCAGGGTATTAAGTAACCTATATCTATCTATATATATACAACATTTTATTTTTAATTTTATTGTTTTAATTCTGTTTTATTAAAAATATATTATTAAAATGGCTTTTAGAATGCTGCAAGGTCTGGGGAAACAGGCATTAATTAGGCTGAGTTCCCAGGCCACTGAGAATGCCCCATTCAGGCCACATCTGGGCAGCTGCTGCCAGTGTTGTGTGTTCTAGAACCCTGATGCCTCTTCTACAAAATAGGAGCCTCATGATTGTCTCTCTCCTCTCTTGCCTTGGTTCTGAATTTGAGTTTCAGATGAGTACATCAATTGGTAGAATCCAAATCAGCGTGGAACCCTAGCTGCAAGGGAGTCTGTGCATGTAGGCATTTGTTCTCTTGGAAGGACCCCTTGGAGCAGGAGGCGGGAATGGATTGTGAGTGAGCAGACCTTCACTTTCAACTAAGCACTGATTACAAAAATTTTTAATTAAATAACTCCGTGGTTAGTGCCTTGCAGAAAAAGCAGAGGGAACTGGCAAAAGGAGTTTTGTAAATTCTTGGCAAGCATCAAAAGGAAACCATGACTGTAGAGGTAGATCGTGGGACCAAACAAGGACTCTCTGATGGTAGTGCCCTCCTGTCCTGAAGGCACTGTCCTGGTTTCTCCTGGAACTCGGCTGTGTTTCTTCACCTTCCCAGGCCCCAGGCCCACATGGTGGTCGTCACTGAGGTCCTGATACAGCCGAGTAAAATCCTGGTGATCTCTATCCCTCTTCAGACCACAAGCCCAACACTCTTGTTCAAATGGTCCAGGTGTCCCAGGGCCCATCCATTTGTCCCAAGTTCCCTGGATAGGAGATGTGATGGGCACAGCAAATGACTCATCCATCTTAGCTCAGCCACCAGCCTTGCCTGCCTTGGGAAGCCTCCAGACTGACCCTTTCTGGTGTGAGACCACCCTCCATGGTCAGGGAGAATGACTCAGTCCACTGTAGAGGTGCATTACCCACACATCTTAGCCCAGTGTTTCTTGAAGGTTGGCTGAGGGCCCAACCTACATTAGATTTTTTTTCTGCCCAGCCTTACTGGGGTATGGTTGACAAAATGAATGTATTTAATTTTATTAATTTGTAAGGTATACAATGTATTGTTTTGATATATGTATACATTGTGAAGGGCTTCTCAGGTGGCGCTAGTGGTAAAGAACCTGCCTGCCAATGCAGGAGATGTAAGAGATGTGGGTTAGATCCCTGGGTCAAGAAGATCCCCTGAAGGAGGACATGGCAACCCACTCCAGTATTCTTGCCTGGAGAATCCCATGGACAGAGGATATGGCTACAGTCCATAGCATCACAAAGAGTCAATCAGTGTGGGAAATAGACAATAAACAATATAAGGTAAAATGGGTCACAACGTAGAATGTGATTAGTGCTTGGAGAGAATAAAGCAGAGAGAGGGAATAGGCACGATGGGGCTGATATTTTTGGATGGATGACCAGAGGATGCCCTGGAAATGATCCCTTAGAGAAAAGAACTGAAAAATATGAAGGGAAAGCCTGTGAATAAGCAGAGGAAGAGCTCGCTAGACAAAGGGGCAGGTGCAAAGGCCCCGAGGCAGGAGTGTGTCTCGGGAGCAGCAACGGACAGCATGGCTAGAGCAGAGTGAGCAAGACAGAGAGCAGTGGGAGATGAGGCTGAGAGCAGCCGGGGCCAGATCCCATATGGTCTCACAGTCTGTATCCAGCAAAGACTTGGGCTTTGCCTCTGAGAACACAGGAGCCATAGGAGATTCAAACAGAGCTATTCCAGGATTGCACTTGTGTTTTAATAAGATTACACTGCTGCTAGGTGGAGCCTGGACTGTTGGGGCAAGGGTAGAATGGGAGACGAGGGGAGGGACCACAAAGGTGAGAAGTACCAGTGGCTGGTCTAGGGTGGTAGCAGCAGGCGGAGTGCGAGGTGGTCAGATCCTGGGTACAGTGTGAAAGCACGTGTAGCTGGCTGTTTGCCTGGAGATCTGCTGGGATATCTCAGGCAGCAGTGCTGCTCAGGCTGGATGGGCTACAGGTCTGTGGTTCCAGTGGTCTATGCACTTAGAAAGCATCTCCCCCTGGGGAGGGGGCTGGCAGGAGCTGGGCAAGTGCGAGGTCCAGTCCTTCTGGCTGGACTAGCTCTGGTCTTGCCAAGTGAGCCAGGAGGGTGACCTGAGGAAAGGCCACAGCTCAGTGAGCACATGGGGGCCAAGGACACAGGCTGGAGTCAGACCCACTGCAGCAGAGCTCCTCTGCCTGCCATGGGTTGGCAGGACTGAGCACGCTCTGGCCTGACTAGGAGCACCTGTGCTGAGCAGGGCTTGCAAAGGTGGGGCTGGGTTCCCAAATTATACCTCCTGCTTCCCACTCTCAAAGCACCCCCTCTGTCAGCTGCTCAGCACTGAGAAGAGCTTATCACAGGATCCAAAGGGGCCTGCTGAGAGGGGTCTCAGGAACAGCCCCTCTGGGGCTCTCGGTTTAGAGCAGTGGGCCCCAAACATGGACTTTGCCCTCAGGGTGACGTTGGACAACGTTTGCAGACGTTTCGGTTGTCACAGCTGGATTAGGGGTGGGATGGTGCTCTTGGTGTCTAGTAGGCAGAGGCCAGAGATGCTCTAAACATCCTGCAATGTACAGCACAGCACTCCATAAAAGAATCACCTGAGTTAATCTGTCCCAATACATCAGTAGTACCGGGCGGAGAAAACCTGGCTTAAGGCACCTTAATTCACTAACCTTCCCAAGTGTGGCAGATTGCAAACAAATGGCCGCAAATTTCTCCCATCTCTGTGTGTGTGTCTCTTTACCCCATCAAGCAGGGGAATCTATTTCTTCACCCCTGTGGCTTGCTTTGACCAACCAAATACAATGGAAGTGATATTATGGCATCTCTGAGCATAGGTCTCAAGAGATCTTGCAGCTTCCACTGTCACCTGCTTAAAGCTCCAGGCAATCACCTGTGCCAGCCACCACTTCAAGGGCATCTTATATCATCCAGCCCCAGACAGCCGCCAGATGAGTGTGGCTGGGTGAGCAAGGCCAGATGAAACCAGCAGACATCCTGCCCAGAAAAGTCCAGCTCAAATTGCTGACCCTCAGATTAATGAGCAAACAGAAGGGTGGTCGTTTAAAGCCACTAAGTTTTGGGCTTGTTCGTTTGGCAGCAATAGATAACTAATACACTGGGAAGATGCACATTTAAAGGGGGATATCTAGGGACCCCATGCCTTAATGCAAGGGATTAATGGGCACATTTCAGTCAATGGAAGGCAGATTGGGGCAGAAGCAGAATCCTTCTTCCTGTTGATCAAACCCTGCTAGATGAGTGGCCAGAAGGGTGGATCCAATATGCATACAAAACATCTGTGATCTGGTGCTAGTGGCCACAGGTCAGGAAGGGAGCAGTTGGATAATGGAGACTAGATTGATGATAAATAGCTGTGCAGATAGCAAGGACATCAAACCAGTCAATCCTAAAGGAAATCAACCCTGAATATTCACTGGAAGGACTGATGCTGAAACTGAATCTCCAATACTTTGGCCACCTGATGCAAAGAGCTGATTCATTGGAAAAGACTCTGATGCTGGGAAAGATTGAGGGCAGGAGGAGAAGGGGACGGCAGAGGATGAGATGGTTGGGTGGCATCATTGACTCAATAGAAATGAGTTTAAGCAGGCTCTGGGAGATGGTGAAGGACCGAGAAGCCTGGCGTGCTGTAGTGCATGGGGTCGCAAACAGTCCGACATGACTGAGAGACTGAACAACAGCAAGCTGTGTGGTGGGTGCGGCTTTAAAGTGGAACAGTCCTGGACAGGAGCACTGGTTCCACCGCCTGGGAGCTGCCTGACCTTGCCTGGGTCATTCTGCTTCCCCCTCCGAACCTCTGCTTTCTCCTCTGGGAAAGGGATGATCATACCTCTCTCAGGCTTGTTAGGAAGACTAGATCAGATTAGATGAGATAATGTATGTGAAGGGTTTAGCACTAAGCCTGGCACAGAGAAGGTACAATAATGGCTTGTCGGCTGATAGAAACAGACCCTGTTTGGACAGGGTGGGCTGCCAGGGTAGACGATTCAAAGGCTCTAGCCAGTCCGTGCGTCCTCTTCTGCTGAAGAGGGAAACCGGATTGGGAGCTGTAGGAACTAGGTTGTTGCTGGGTGATTCCAGAATGGGTGTCCCCAGGTGAGAAGAGCAGGTGTAAATCAAACTGGCACTGAGAGCAGAAGGCAGGGAAACAGTCGGTCTTCGTATTATTCCCGTATGAGCCAGCATGTGGTGTGGGTTTTAATTTAAAGCAAGCATTTAGTGAGTTGATAAACAGGAGTGTACCTCCTGCCCTCCCACGCCCTGAGCCCCAGAAGCACAATTATCCTGGAGAGAAGACGAAGCGAACATATGGAAATGAATTCTAATAATGTGGCGAGGGCAGGCGGCACCTGCCTTCCCGGGGCGGCTTTGATGGGGCTCAGGTGGAGATTGTTCACACGCCAGCAGGTAGCAAAGGTCAGCTGAGGCTTTGCTTCCTGCTTCCCTTGGCTAGCTCAGTCCAGCCGTGGGATGGAGAAGGGTCGGGGACTTTCTGAAACTGTGTGCTCTGAGGCACACCCTCCTCTGGTGGGTCTCTATGGCGTTGTGTGTGGATGGTCCAGGTGGGTGGGCTGGTTGGGTGTTACTTTTCCTTCTCCCAAAGGCTGACACAGAGTGGACATATAAGAGACCCATTGGTCTAAGGTCTCCAGACCCAAATGGGGAAGTGGTCGTTTGGATTCCAAGTTATGGTTCATGACAATCCATTTCAAACTAGCTGGGCTGACGAAGGGCATCACTGACTTGAGGGACTGACCTGTGGAAGGAACAAGGTAGTGGGCTCCCAGGCACCCGACCACCACCACCAATACAAACTCTACTTGTATCGCATCTCATGTCAGGGTTAGTTTCTCTGCAACACGGAGCATCCTGACTGCCCGTAACTCCCATTCAGAGCTTTCTAGCTTTGTCCCAAGTTGAAAGACCCTTGAGAATGGCTCACTTGGGCCAGCTTGAGTCGCATGTTGGCTTCTGTGGCTGGGTGGGTGCTCTGGAGGGTGGCTGCTGTCACAGCCTCACTGGTGGGTAGGTGAGAGGGAGGGAGCTCCCCAAAGAAGTGAGGATACTGTTGCCAGAAAGAGGGGAATGTCAGGCAGGTAACACAGTAGTGATGCTACAGCGGGCAGGGGAGTGTCAGTCGAGTTGCAATGGGGCTTTCTTGAATTATTCCTAGTTTCTTTAAAGCCCAATCAGGAACCATATATTCACAGATGGGCAGGTCGTCCACACTGTGGAGAGGTTGCCACACTGGAAGACAGTGTTCCATAGGCCTCCTGTGTATTCAGGCATCTTATAAGCAGAGCCACAGGCAGCTTTTGTTCTCAGAACATGTTTTTTATGGATGCTTTATAGTGCATAGATTTGGAAGAGATACAGTACCATTCTCTGTGTCAAAGGGAGATTTCTTTGCTGTCCAGGATAGTAAAGCTCCATTTAGCACATTTGTATTCCATGCAGCAGAAAAGAGCAAAGGAAAAGGACAAAGTCACCACCTCCCAGCTCTCCTGGAATTCCTACACAACGCTCATGGGCCATCACTTAACGCTCGGCCTTGAAAAGTGAAAAGTAAAAGTGTTTGTTAGTCATGTCCGATTCTTTGCAACCCCATGGACTCTAGCCAGCCCAGCTCCTCTGTCCATGGAATTCTCCAGTTAAGAATACTGGAGTGTGGATCTTCCCTAGGGGATCTTCCCGACCCAGGGATTGAACCCGGGTCTCTGGCATTACAGGCAGATTCTTTACCATCTGAGCTACCAGGGAAGCCCAATGCATGGCCTTACCTAGCTGCAAAGGAGGCTGGGAAATGTCTTAGAGCTGGTTGCAAGGTTGCCCCAGGGATTTGTTACTAAGGAAGCAGGAGAACAGACGTGTTGGGTGACAACTGCCCGTCTGTCCCAATCCCACCTCCTGCCTGCCCTCCCTTGTCTGCTGGTGGGGACAAGAAGGAGTTCCTTATCTGAGTACAGTGCTCACTGGGGAGGGAGGAGATAGTGAAGAGCAGGTTTGGAGAAGGGCATTCTGGATGAAATACCCTCCCCACCACTGCAAGGGATTCATAAGATAGCAGGAGGGATGGATATGTGCATTACCGATCACAAAACATTGTGAAAAGTGTGACCAGAGCTGTGTCGGGGTTGTCCAGCCCAGGGAGCTATGACAGTACTAACAGGGGAGAGGGGGCAGCTCCATTAATTGGGGATCAGGGAGGGCTTCCTGGAGGAAGTGCTGCTTGATTTGAGTCCGGAAGGATGAGTAGAAGTTCACTAGACACGGGTTGGGGATTGGGCTGCCAGATTAAAATACAAGATGCACAGTTAAATTTTCATTTTAGATAAACACCTAATCATTTGGGGGTAAGTGCAACCCATATGATATTTGAAACTTATGTGTACTAAAAGATTGGGGCTTCCTTGATAGCTCAGTTGGTAAAGAATCCATCTGCAATACAGGGAGACCCCAGTTTGATTCCTGGGTCGGGAAGATTCACTGGAAAAGGGATAGGCTACCCACTCTAGCATTCTTGGGGGTCCCTGGTGGCTCAGCTGGTAAAGAATCTGCCTGCAATGCAAGAGACCTGGGTTCGATCCCTGGGTTGGGAAGATCCCCTGGAGAAGGGAAAGGCTACCCACTCTAGTATTCTGGCCTGGAGAACTCTATACAGTCATGGGGTCACAAAGAGTCGGGGTTGCAAAGAGTCACAACAAAAAGATTATTTGTCGTCTCTCTGAAATTCAAATACATCATTCTACATTTTTATTTGCTGAATCTGGTAACCCTATGTGGGGATGAAGACAGTGTGTGCAATGAGCTGACATAGGAAAGCCCTAGGGTTGGGGAGCTGGGAGCAGCCTGGCAACTGGAATGATCTGATCAGGGAGGTGAGTGAGGGAGTGTGGGGAGCAGGGAGGAGGGGAGTGAGGCTGGAAGAGGAAGCAAGGCAGATAAGTCATTGTCCAGTTAATAGGAATCAGAATTAGCTATTATCTAACATTTACTGGGGCCGATCGCAATGTGCCAAGAACTCCAATACTGACTCCTGTCATCCTATCTCCATCGCCAGGAGGGAGGTGCTTATATTATACCCATTTTGCAGATGAGGCCAAATGACAGCTAGGCAGTGGTAGAGTGGGGATTCAAACTCTGGTGTAAATCCAGCTGTGCCTTGTCTCCTTCGCCAGCTCCCTGTGACCCGGCAGGGTTGGCGGTCACACAGCTGCCAGAACAGGAGAGAGAAAGAGCAGAGACCCAGGCCATTTAAGCTCCTTAAAAATGTGGCCCTTGGACTCTCAAAGAACAGCGAGTCCAGAGCCTCCACACTGGGCACTCGGCAGCCCTTAGGGTCCTGGCTTCGTGGGGTGGGGCTGGGGAGGGGTGACCTGAAGAGGGTGGGAGAGACACGGAGAGGAGAGACGGGGAGGGCCTCGCAAAGGGGAGGCCTACCGTGGTGGGGCTCCAACTAGAGAAGCGCTTCTGTCTTGGGCCCCTGTGAGAGGCTGTATTTGAGTACAAAATGGCTCAGTGTCTTTGGAAACACACACTCTGCTGGTAGCCCAGCGCCCTTCTTTTCCAGGGAGGAAACGGATTCCCCTGAAGCGGGTGGTGGGGGCTGATTTTGCTGGTGCAGCGGGGTCTCAAGTGCATCTCTGTACAGCGGGACACCACCCTCCCAACCCACCTACTTCTGTACCCCTGGACTCCAGACGGTGAAGGAGCCAGCTGGCACCTCCAGCAGACAAAGGCTCCCGCTCAGCCTGGCTTGCCCGACCCTTCCAGGCGCTGGACTTCGAGGCCCTGATTTGCCGCCTGGTACGTGGGTGGCAGGACCCAAGGGTTTACAGACCTCAGCCAGGGTGGCCCCGGGTGGCTGTGTCAGGGCCGCGGGGGCCCAGGAGAGCCCCCATCATACCTGCTCCCCCACCCTCTCAGCTGCGGCTGGGCCAGGGCGGCCCATTGTTGTCCACGAAATGTTTAGGAATCAGCCATTTAATGAGAACAAAAGGAATTAATTGGTGGTTTAGGCCTAATGAGACCGCTGTGCAAATTAACAGTCCTCATCAGCAGAAACAAACAGAGCCCTTAAATGAATTGCCGAAGAGCATTAAACTGAATAAGCTTTTGCCGGGATGATAAATAGCAGGTCAGAGGAGACCATCTGGCCCCTTCCCTGCAGCTTCCTTCCAGGGAGGAGGGAGCGAGCGAGGGCGGGGCCCAGCTGGGCCGGAGCCAGGCGCACACTCACGCCCACTGCCTTGAGCGCACACATGGTCACACGCATCCATCCATATCTACTCACACACCCTCAGAGCCACATGCACGCACATTCGCACGCTCACTATCACATCTGTGTGCCTCCACGTGCAGTCACACTCAGACACCTTTGCACATATTCACACATTTGCACTCACACGTATATGGTTGCACGTACACACTAGAGGTGCAGTAGACAGTTGCTGTTCAGTCGCTCAGTTGTGTCCGACTCTGCAACCCCATGCACTGCAGCAGGCCAGGCTCCCCTGTCCTTCACCATCTCCCAGAGTTTGTTCAGATTCACGTCCACTGAGTCGATGATGTCATCCAACATTCTCATCCTCTGTTGCCCCCTTCTCCTCCTGCCCTCAATCTTCCCCAGCATCAGGGTTTTCCCAATGAGTCGGCTCTTAGCATCAGGTGGTACTGGACTAAGGCAACATTTGTCTCTGAGAAAGCAGGACCGACCCTCTGCCTGATCTGTATGTGCCCCGAGGTAGCAGATGCTGAGGGCAGAGGGGCGGAAGCTCCCGCCACCCCGCCCGCCCGCTGGCAGATCACTAACACTGGGCTGGGTGGGAGGATGGAGAGCACCCCCGGCCACAAGGCAGTGACTCTCTACTCCTCAAAGGGCAGTCCTCCCTTAGGTGGGGCACGTGGATGCCTCTGATGTGCCCTCTGACCCTGCTATCAGACTCCGCCCTCTTTTTACACCACCTGGTGGTCTAGTGACCTCAGGTGGAACGTACTGGGCGAGGCAGTTACCCAGAGGGTCACAGGCCCTCCAGGAGGTCCTGGTGCATACTAGTTGAATGTCTAAGATTCCTTCTAGAACTGACACTCTAGATGTCTGGCCCTACTTTGTGCACGCGTGCTCAGTCATTCAGTCATGTCCAACACTTTGCGACCCCATAAGCTGTAGTCTGCCAGGCTCCTCT
The DNA here is from genome assembly GCF_029407905.1 of Bubalus kerabau. NCBI lineage: Eukaryota > Metazoa > Chordata > Mammalia > Artiodactyla > Bovidae > Bubalus > Bubalus kerabau. The sequence continues at coordinate 21,182,433 of NC_073633.1, read as the reverse complement.
GTCCCTGGGATTCTCCAGGCAAGAATACTCCAGCGGGTGGACGTTAGGGGAAGCACACTGACTGAAACCGCCCACCCTGGCCAGGCACCATAGTAACCATTTGCATGCGTTGTTTACGACCGGAGGTGCTGGTAAGGAACACGGAACTAAGAAGCCACCACCCAGCGGAAGAGTTTGGTAAAGGTCAAAAGGAGACACCACGTGTCAGACCACTTCCCAGAATCCTTCTCACTGGCATCCATCTTGGCTGAGCAATGCGTGCACCACCAGGAAGGACTCTGAGTCAGAATGATCTGTCAGAGACAACCCGGAAACTAATCCCATCACCACAAAACCTGAGATTGGGAGCCACATAGCAGAGCAGTTCTCCCCGGTTCTCTTACCCCACTGCTCTCCACCAGGGTGCCCCTTCACAATAAAATCCCTTGCTTTGTCTGCACATGTGTCTTCTCAGACAATTCATTTCTTAGTGTTAGATAAGAGCCCACTCTTGGGCCCTGGAAGGGGTCACCCTTCCTGCAACATTGTCATTTCCTACTCCAAGGGACCTTCCCAACCCAAGGATCTAACCTGCCCCTCCTGCATGTCGTGCATTGACAGGAGGATTCTTTACCACTGTGCCACTTTAATTTGTATTAAAAATATATATTTTTAGCTTATGTGTTCTTCTCTATTCTTCATTGCACACACAGTGACTGCTTTTGTTCATCATTGAACACTCTATCTAACCAGTGTCTGGCACACTGGAGGAGCTTAATGCATATTTGTTGTCTGAATGAGTAAACCAAATTCGTTCAAAAAAGTATGTGATAATCCATCCACGCTAGGGCTCTGGTAAAGTTTGATGGAAATCCCAGTGTTGCATTCCATGCACGGAAGGCCGACTTTAGGCCCTAAAGATGTCTTGTGTCCCCCGCTGGGGGATCAGCTCCTTAAGTGAGTTGTCTGGATGTCATTTGAGTCTCCCACAGGGGTGCTCTGCTCTTTCCGCCACACCCAGCCACTCCAGGCTATGAGAGTCACCTTGCTGAGTCACAGAAACCTCTGCTGGCCCCTCAGTGCCTGCCCGGTATACAGTGAGCACTCAGTACTTCCTAATGAGATAATTAATCTATCCTTCCACTCAGTCATTCATTTGCAAGCATTCTTCAGAGTCCAGCACTGTGCTAGGCATTGTATAACACAGGAATGAGTTGAATTGGCCAAGTGTTTTACTCTCAAGCAGTTTATATGTGTTGAGAGAGATAGGAGACAAGAAATTTGGGTTAAGCACATGGAGAAGTTAGGTTCAGAGCTAAAAGAAACAATGGAAAAACCCGTTTTAGGGAGGTGGTCAGGGAAGGCCCGCCTGTGGAGGTGATGTCTAAGTGCTACCTGAAGAATGAATGAGAAATCTGACACACAGACTGTGGGCAGAAGAGGATTCCTGGAAGAGTAGACAGCATCAGCATGTGCAAGGGTCCTGGGGTTTGTGTCTGGCTGGAGCAGACAGCGTGTATGAGAATCCTGAGGTTTACATGTGGCCAGGAGGAGGAGAGAGTGGTATGAGGCAGGCCAAGTTGGGCAAGCCTGAGTGTGCAGCCATGAGGATGTAGTTGAATGAACCAGTGAACATCAGTTGTTAGAATTTAGAGTGGAAGTAACAAGAGAAAACTACAAGGATTCTCAACCAATTAGTGTTCAGAGAACCCTCCTGGGTATGGCCCTGTGCCTAATGCTGTGGGAGACAGAACAAAGTGTAAGGTATGGTCCCTACCCTCAAGCCAGTGACCAGTGCCCTGACCTGAACAGCCTGTTCACAGTTAGCACCTTCTGAGTGTGGTCCAGCTGAAAACTTCAGAGAGATGCTGAGGTTCCTGGGGCCTCTTTGTGGCCCATAGCACAGTTGTTTAGGAGGAGGCCACATGGAGGCCTGGCATGGGAAGCCAAGACTTGAGAGGACTTCCCAGGAAAAACAGAATGTAAACTGAGTTTGGGCAATAATTGTAGGTACCAGTGCCTCTCTGCTAGACATCACACACATCTCCTGCCCTCTCAATCTGTCTGCAAGGTTCAGATCATCAGCCCATTTAACAGATGAGGAAATTGAGGTACAGAGCAGGAATTAGAGCCATTGAGTAATGTAGGTAGGATTTGCCCCTGGCTCTGCCTGACTATCCATTTCCAGTGCCAGGAAATGGAAACCCAGGGCCTGGCTCAGGGTGGCAGGGCCATGGTGTGGCTTTCATGGGCTCTGGGCCTTTTGCCTTCATGGGCCCCACTTTTCCATTAAAAAGTTACTGAAAATTATATTTTGTGACCGTGGTGTTATAAAGATGAATATGTTCATTTCTCCTGATTTTGAAGAGATTAACAACATGCTCATGGACCCCCAGTGCATCATGGACTCCGGAGCCCCACAGTGCCCGGTGGAAAAGCAGCCCTGCTGACCCCTCACTGGTGCTCTGTAGCTCCTTCAGACCCCAAGGCTGCCTCCCCAAACACCAGGAGCTCACATCCCACCGCCAAAACGCCCAGACCATGCCCCATGCAGGGGGTGATGCCACCAGGAAGTTTATCTTGGGGGCGGGGTTTCTGCAGTGGAGCTGTTGAGGGCAGCTGGGCAGATAAATCACTGCCTGGGAACGTGTGTCTGTGCTGATGCAGGGACAAGCGATTGCTTGTCTGTTTTCCTGGAACCAGAGCTTAAATTCACTGGGGTGATAAATGGTTTAGCCTCCACGATTAAGGCCACCTCTATAACTCACAGCACCAAAGAGGGCCCAGGAGCATCGGTCTCATGTTTGTTGTTTTTCTCAAGGTGGAGGAGGGCCATGCTTAAAAGAGTGAGGAAAAAAATGGCCAAGCCATCCTGCTGTGCCCTCGGGAGGGAGGCCCTGGGATGCTGGATTCCACATTGGGGCATCTCACAGATCCTACCTCCATTCTTGCAGTTTAAGGCCCCGCTTCCCTCTGATTCACATGCTTCCTGCTGCTCCTAGGGAGCTCCCAGAGGTTCAGCTCTACTGGGGTGCCTCCCTAACTCAGAGACCTGTGATTGCTCCCCTTGGCCTGCAGGAGGAAAGCCACAGGCCTCAGGTAGGTCTCCAGAGCTTTCCAGGCACCAAGCCTTCCGTTACCATTCAGGAATACTTTCCTGGGAACCTTTTCTTCCAGCCCTGAAACCAGTTCTTGTTGACCCTGGCTGTTTTCCCCTCCTGGAATGCCCCTCCTCCTCCAGGGAGTCCTCCAAGAAGTTCCACTTACTGGAATTACTTTTTCCTTTCATGGACTGTGTGGATCTCTGCTGCAACCCTGGGCGCAGTCTTCTTGTACTGAACTGTGTGTGCCTCTATCTCCTCCTAGTGTGAGAACCTCTCAAGGCTGGGGACCTGATTTATTCGTTCTGGTCTCTCCTTGAGGTTTAACACGGTGCTTTGCACACACAGGAAATGCCCAGTGTTTGTGAAGTGAATTGACTTTCTAATGGGGAGCTGCTTTGGTCTATTCTAATTTGAGACCTTTGCTTAGAGGCAGACCCAGTTCCCCCATTTCTAATTAGACAAAGTCTTGACCTTGACTCATGGCCTGGGAGAAACTTGGGACATCAGGTTTGGCAAATACATTGGCCCAAGAATCCATAAATATTGATCCGTTGTTTGCAGAGTAATTTAAATGTCAGTTATAAGCCCAAGGCAGATAAAGATCTGTATTAACAATAAAACTGGATACAAGCCACCAAACCCTAGGGAAGCAGCTTTGGGTTAAGACGGAAATGGAATGCACAGGCCTTGGGGAGGGAGGGCATTAGATGGGGAGGCAGATCAATGGCTCTGAGAGACTGAACTGCCAGCGATGCTCAGGTTGGGATGTGCTTGCTCATTACCTTGTCTTCTGTTTGAGGATGGAGGCGGTCCCTCATCCATCCATACATCCATCCGTCCATCCATACATCCATCCACTGTGGAATTCTGTGTCTCAGCTATTCATGAGAGAGACAGATACACATACATCCCCAGAGACAGGAACACACGGAACAAAGATAGGCACTGACGTTTGCACACAGAAACAGAGATGCAGAGACATAGAGACAGAGACGGAGACAGACACTCAAGGGGAAGAGAGACAGAGCTGGAGGGAAAAACTGATACTCCTCAGAGCAGGAGGGCACTGGCATAATAAACAAGCAGAGTTTGGGCATGATTGTGCATTAGGGGGCAGCAGGCTGGGCCCTCGTTTGCAATAAGGGACCTTGATTCTGACTCCAAGAGGTAGTAATGTCCAGTGGTTAAGATCCACAGTTAGGAATTAGATTGAAATGATCATATGGAGTTCAAGTCCCAGCTTTCTCATGTACGATTGTGATTTGGACTACTTAATTCAACATCTAAGCCTCAGTTTCTTTCTTTCTATTTTTAAATAGAAAGTTTATTTTCCTAGGTTATCATTGATATTTTTACTTTATTTTATTTTTTGCTTTTCGGCTTCACTGGGTCTTCACTGTGGCACACAGGCTCTTCATTGCAGTGTGTGGGCCTCTCTGGTTGTGGAGCATGGGCTCAGTAGCTACGCTGTGTGGGCTCTGTAGTCGTGGTACGGGCTTAATTGCCCGGCAGCATGTGTGATCTTAGTTCTCCCACGTCCATGTCCCCTGCATTGGAAGGTGGATTCTCAACCACTGGACCACCAGCAAAGTCGCTGAGCCTTAGTTTCTTAATTTGTTAAATGGAGATCTTCATATAGTATACAAGGATTCTTATCTCACGGGTTCTGGGGAGTATATGTAGATAAAGGTTGAGCACACCACAAGCATTCTAGAAAAGCTGGGTTTTATCACCCTAAGTCAGAGTCTTCCCCTAAACTACCGTGTGACCTTGAGCAAATCGACCCCCATCTCTGTGCCTGGGTTTCTCCATATGTGGAGTGAGGAGGCACAGCTTTGAGGATTTCCAGGGCCCTCCCTTCCTGCGATGCTTTCTCTTCCCGTTATCCTCTGTCTGAGGTTCTTCGTAGTTGCCCTGAGTGAACAGTCTCTTTGGCAGAAGGTGCCCCCTCTGCCTTCAGTCTCATTTAGACACAGTCAGACCCAGTAAATGAATTGCTTCCCTTCCCTTGGTGTCATCAGGAAGCAGCTGGCCTGACAACTCCCCTGGAAGGATCAATTGGAGGATGTCTGATTTTGAAATGAACCAGAGGACAGCTTTGGGATGTTGAATCTGACCTGCCGCTGTTCCGGTCAGGGCTAGTGGTCAGGAGCTGCTGCCTCTCCCGGTGGTCTCTCAGAAACTGTCAGGGATGGCAGAGGGCAGGCTGTCCTGTGTGGCCTGTGCTGACCCTCCCATCCACAGAGGCCCCTGGGGTCTATGGTTCCAGTCTCTCACCAGGCAGTGTCCCCGACACACCTGTTCCTAGACCTTTTGAGAAATATGTACTGACCTTTGGGGCTCAGCCTGGATACCTCTGTGCCTGGAAGCTTGCTCCAGCTCCTCTTCTTAGAGATGGGGAGGGCCTTCACTCATGATGCTGATACTCTATGATGATGAGCATCAGCCCTTGTTTTGTGCAAACCATGTTAAGGAGGTGATACAGCAGATAAAGACATTTTAAGGGTTTTTTTGTTAGGAAGCAGAACAGTAGAAGAAAAACACCCAGAATTAACATTGGATTTCTAGCTCATCTCTGTTCCCGCTCTAAAACCTTATTAAAATTACAATAGAGGGGTTTTCAAAAGATAAGAGCCCCCCAAATGGGGAAGATGAAAGAGAAAAGAGCAAACAAGAGATTTCAAGAAAACTTTAGAAGATAGGAAATAGATGAACAACCGATGAAATCTGCAAAGCTTTCCCAGTTGTTGCCACTCTGACACTGTGTCCTTACATGTACTATAGAGTCACAGACACTTCAGTTCAGTTCAGTTCAGTCGCTCAATCGTGTCCAGCTCTTTGCGACCCCATGAATCGCAGCACGCCAGGCCTCCCTGTCTATCACCAACTCCCGGAGTTCACTCAGACTCACGTCCATAGAGTCAGTGATGCCATCCAGCCATCTCATCCTCTGTCATCCCCTTCTCCTCCTGCCCCCAATCCCTCCCAGCATCAGAGTCTTTTCCAATGAGTCAACTCTTCGCATGAGGTGGCCAAAGTACTGGAGTTTCAGCTTTAGCATCATTCCTTCCAAAGAAATCCCAGGGCTCATCTCCTTCAGAATGGACTGCTTGGATCTCCTTGTAGTCCAAGGGACTCTCAAGAGTCTTCTCCAACACCACAGTTCAAAAGCATGAATTCTTCGGCACTCAGCCTTAGTAGGCCTGTTTTCCCTACTAGGCACTTAGCTGAGGAAGTGGGGGATATGCCTTGCTCTGATGTTTTTGTAGGTGACTATCAAATGTTTGCTTAATGAATATATATTATAATCTGTAATTTTAATATATGTGGTCTTCAATTGGTCTTTAAAAAATTTAAAATTTTATTGCAGTAACACCTCAGTATTGGGTAAGCCAAAAAGCTTTTTTGGATTTTTCATAACATCCTGTGGAAAAACTTGAATGAACTTTTTGGCCAACTCAATATATTGTTCAGAAAGCTAACTGGTATGACAGGGCTTCTAGCAGAAGAAAGCAGTTCCCATCCTACATCTTCAGTCTTGCTTTCTTGAGGCAATCATTTCAACTCTTTTCTCTGTATTTTTATCTCCATATTTTAAAATAAAATGATTATGCCTATATTTTCTGATTTTTCCATTTTAAATATTGTCTACTGGCTTTGCATGATAGAATTTAGCCTTCTGACACAGACACATGCACATTTTTTTTCTCACACTCTCCCAATACAGTTCTATCACAAACATCAGTATTCAGCATTTGATAATACATCGGTATTCAGCATTTGATAATACATCAGTATTCAGCATTTGATAATACATTGGTATTCAGCATTTGATAATACATCGGTATTCAGTATTTGATAATACATTGGTATTCAGTATTTGGTAATACATCAGTATTCAGCATTTGATAATACATCAGTATCCAGCATTTATACTATTATGACAACCTGAAACTTGAATATTGTTTATGGCTGAGCCGGGTAGTGTACTATGATTAGGTTTTCTTTTTTAACTTTAATTTTTTTCTGTGGTTAATAATTGCTTTCTTTTGTTTGTTTGTCTGCTTGGTTTTCTATATTTCTGTCAGTAACTTATCTCTGATTTACCCAGACTAATTTACCCAGGTCTCTTGCACTGCAGGTGGATTCTTTACCAGCTGAGCCACCAGGGAAGCCCAAGAATACTGGAGTGGATAGCCTAACCTTTCTCCAGTGGATCTTCCTGACCCAGGAGTCAAACTGGGATCTCCTGCATTGCAGGTGGATTTTTTTTTACCAGCTGAGCTATCAGGGAATCCTAATTTATCTCTAGATTTTCCAAAAAATTTGTAAAACTCCTCTAAATATGGTCAGACATATCAGATAGTAGTTCAGTTCTTTTTTTTTTTTCCACATGGAGACACCGTCTCTGGAACTCTTGACTGCATCTGCTGCAATCTGGAAGGGGGTCTCCAAGTCCGCCATGTGGCTCCCGTCCTGGGCCGCCCTCCCCTGTCCTCCTGGTGGCTTATTTGGGGGCCTCTCTTCTACGCTGGCTCCCCTGTTGTATCTTTCCATTCTCTTTTCTCCTTCACTGTGGTTGAGCATTGTTTCTAATGACATCTGTAATTTTCAGTCCCTTCCAGCACCTTTGCCTTTAGGAACGCTGGTGTGTTTGATTTCCGAGACTTCCTAGGGTTCTAGTATATAAATCAGCTTGCTGCTCCTCACTTAGCCCTGATAGGTACTTGAAGAGAGAAAAAGCTGAAATCTAAGTCATTTCGTCAGATGTTCAGCTGTTTCTTATCTTCCAAAATTTTCTTGAAACCTCTTGTTTACTGTCTTCTCTTTCATCTTTCCGGTTTGGGGGGTTCGTATCCTTTTAAAACCTCTCTACTATAATTTTAATAAGATTTTTGAGAGGAAGCAGAGATGAGCTGGGAATCCAATTGATTTAAGAAAATTTAATGAATGTAAAATTGATTCTTTAGGTCATATTGTGTCTCGGAATGAAGAGAAAGTGTCTTTGCCTTAATTTAAAATTCAGAAGTCAGAAGATAGCTTTTCTTCCATCTCCTTTTTGGCTAAGTTTTCTTTGAAATCCACACTTGAGATGAGGGTGCATTAGAGACCACAACTGTTCATGACAAATTATCAGATGAAAACCAATGAACTAACTGTTTTGGTTGTCTATTACCCAACAATGCTGCATTACAAACAACCACAAAACCTCACAGTTACAAGATAACTGCTTATTGCTCTCAGGTATACAGGGAGGCGGGAGGCTCTGGTATTCTTGGTGGGTTCTCTCCTATGTCTGGGGTTGGTTGGCTGTCAGCTGATTTAGGATGACCTCATCCTTGGAAATTTGGAAACTAGGGGTACTTGGGTTTGGCTTCTTGTGTCTCTCATTCTGCAGCAGGCTAGCCTGGGGGTCCACTCATGCCAGTGACAGAGACACAAGGCTTCTTGAGGCTTTGACCCTAAAATGACAACCCGTTACTTCTACTACATTCTGCTGGCCAAGTCATCAGGCTAGCCCAGACTTATGGATACGGACATCACCTCCAGCTCTTTGGTGAGAGGAACTGCAAAGTCACGTGACAATGGCTGTGGATACAAGATGTGTGTGTGTCCAGTTGGGGCCGTTGAAGCCATCCGTCTGCTATACCAACTAAAATCAGGAATTCTCCAGATGAAGTCTGCTATTACAACATAATAGGGCGCTTGACTTTACAATCTACTTCCTCCATGAACTTCTGCCTGATCTCACACCACTGACATAGTAAAATACATGGTAAATTCCTGCTGGGACAGGCTGAGCTGACAGTTCTGATCTTCACCCTGTCTGCTGATCCTGGTCTCAAATAGGGAATTCCCTGAGCTAAAAGAAAAACCATCCAGATCCTTCCCATCGCCAAGGGCCTCTAAGGATTTTTTTGTATGGTCTCCACACTCCTGGGGTCTTCTCTGGTGGCTCAGATGGTAAAGAATCTGCCTGCAATGCAGGAGACCTGGGTTTGATCCCTGGGTCGAGAAGATCCCCCGGAGAAGGCAATGGTAACTCCAGTATTTTTGCCTGGGAAGTCCCACGGACAGAGGAGCCTGGTGGGCTACAGTCCATGGGGTTGCATACAGTTGGATAGGACTGAGTGACTAGCACTTTTCCATGCTCCTGAGCCGGACCCTGCTGTTTGTATCTGGACCTAGCCCAGAGCCCCAGAACTCTGCTAGGCAAGGGCAGAAGTCATACGTGATCATGCCCATCCTGGGGAGGAGCTAGGATGGTGTGTTCTTCCCCTCCCCTCCTTGAATTCTGATGGGGTTACTCAGTTCTTTAACCCAGAGGGGTGACTTTATCATGAGTGTTTTGCACTGGGCTTGTGCAGCCCCATTCTCCCATCCCACCAGCAATTGAACAGGATTTCTTTCTTTTAGACCAAGTGGGGTTCAGTGGTGTTTGAAATGGAGCTGATGGGTATTGCCTTGACCCCAGTGGTGAAGTGGGGATGCTAAGAGAGCCACCCTCATTCAGGTGCTTCAGGAGAACTCTTGAGAGATCCTGCCTCCTAGTTTATTCCTACAGCTGTTAACGGACCTGTTCTCTGCCTCCTATCCAGGGGCTCTCTAAAGAGGCTGGTTCAAGTCCATTCCTCTCTCCTTTGTTCCTAGGTGTCTGGCTCAGACTTCCCTACCCTGCTTCTGCTTTTCAGGCTGAACTCCAGTCTGACACACCTGTTCAGCATCTTAGCTTTCTCCTTTCTCATCTGCAGGGCTGGCCCGACAGCTGGGAGGGGAAGAACCCACTCATTCTCAGAAGGGGTCACCTGTGCACCATCCTGGGAAGGCTTGGACCACCGGCTCCATGTTCTGTTTGCGGCTTGGCCTTTGGGAAGATTCCTTGTCCTGAGCTCTCCTCCCAGTTCAGGGAAGAAAGACTTGAAAGTAACGTTTCTTTCATATGAGTGCATTTGTAAAGGAAGATGTGGACTTGAAAGGGTCCCCAGGGTGGGAAAAGTCCAGTAACATCTCAGTGGCTGCACCTGTGTCAGATGTGGGGGAGGAAGTACTACTCTGGGAACCACAGAATCCCACGGGTCTGGGTGAATGAGACCTCCATCGAGCACCTCCTGCCCTCTGGCCTGAGTTCTTTCCCCCAAGGAAAGGAGAACTAGGGCCAGATCTTTGTTTCTTAAGCCAAGACTGCAGACCCCTTAAATGGCTGTGGCCTTTACTGAAGGCACAAGGGTGAAGGAAAAGGGGAGGGTTTGGGGTGGATCTGGGTGAGGGAGGCACAGCTGGCAGAGGGGCGAGTGAAAGGTGGACAGGATGTGCCAGGGTCCAGACACCTCCAGGAGCCATCCAGTTCCAAATTTCATGAATCTACCTTCCAATCCAAGTAGTGTTAACTTTTATCATTGTCTATGGCAATAACAATAGCTACATTCATTGCTAGTAGGTGCCAGGCAGTATTAAGCATGTTGTATAAAAAAGTAGTAATTAGTAGCTTAGTCATGTCTGACTCTTTGTGACCCCATGGACTGTAGCCCTCCAGGATCCATGAAATTCTCTAGGCAAGAATACTTGAGTGAATAGCCATTCCCTTCTCCGGGGATCTTCCCAACACAGGGATCGTAACTGGGTCTCCAACATTGTTGGCAGATTCTTTACCGTCTGAGCCACCAGGGAACGTCACCTCATTTTATTTTCATGCCGTCTCTATGAAGCAGGATGAATGTCCCCATTTCACAGCTGAGTAAACAGGTTAGGAAACTTGCCCAGCATCACACTCTAACTAGTATTACCAGCAGAACTGGAAATGAAACCCAGAAGTTGTATAGGTCCAGGGACTTTAATCCTGGTTGGATTTCTGGGAGTTGGCCTCTGGTATAGAAAGCCTGGAACACAGAGGTAAGGGAAAACCCACCCTTAGCTCTGGAAACTTGTTCTAACACCATAACAAGGTAGCAAAGAGAGGACTATGGGAGTTCCAAGCAGGGCTTGGGGACAAACCAAGAAGGCTTCCTGGAGAAGAGGGATTTAAACTGTACCTTGAAGGAGAGGGGTTTCAAGAGTAGTCTAGAAAGACAGCAGGGCTTCTGGAGAACGCTAGGTGGGAAGTTTGCAGAAGGTGGGGTATTTTGGTTGGAAGATGATGGCTGGAAAGCTAGGTTGAGGCCATACAGATAGTAGCCCTGAATGCCAAGGCAAGAGCTCAAAACAAAGTAATGGAAAGTGGACAGGAGACTCAACAAGTTTTGCATCTTAATTCTGTGCTGGAGGAAAATGGACAGACACTGACAATACAGGTAGTTTAAATAGGGCTGTGAAAATTTTAAAAATATCGTGAAGTGTTTTGGTTTTGATTTTGTGAAGCAGCTGAACGTCCTTATCTTGGAGATCTGTACAAACCTCTAAGAGCTGGGTTGGGAAGGTAATTGACAACTCCTTTCTACTTTTCCTTGGATTTCCTCTCTGCAAAACCTTTCCAAACGACAACCAGAACTCATTTGGCTTCTCAGCCTATGCGGAAGTCCTTAAACTGCTCATTCATTTGTGAAGAACTGGGGGCTCCTGTGTGGAGGGAGACAGCTCACCCTGAAATGGTCCTCACTTTTCACGGGCCACTTGATTCCTTCATTTTCAGCGACAGCGATTTACACTGCTGGTTTGCCTAGTGTCACCCGCAAATGTCCCAGTCCCTGATGCCACTGTGGCTGCAGCTCCAGCTTCAGGCTCAGGTTTGCAGCTGGCAATTGGCTGAGCCACCCAGCCAGGGTAGAGGGAGGGCAGGGCGCTGATGACCTGGATGGCGCCTTGGGCTCCAGTCCTGCCTCAGTCGTCACAGTCTCACCGGCAAGTCCGCAGCTCTCTCTCTCTGCGCCCCTGTCTCCTCACTGCAACCCACGTGAGGGCCTGCCCTGGATCAGCACTTCTGGAGACAGTCATACTCATCCCCTCTCGGAAGGCATCATCCTGTCTGAACATCCCTTGCTATTAGTCAGTGAGTATTTCCTTTAAGTCGACTCACTTTTTAAAACATACCAATTCATGTCACTCTACCATTTCTGTAAATGATGCATCATTTGCTATAAACGGACAGTTAAGTTAGCTGTTAAAAGAGTGAATGTTCACCCTCATGCCTCCTAAAGATCAGTGGATGTGCCTGCTCGAGGCGTGAGTGCATCCCACAGAGGGAAACCCCCATCCTGGAGCCGAGGCAGCCCTTCATACACAGTGTTCCCGGAAACACCTGGAGAACTTACTAAAACACAGGTTCTGGGACTTCCCAGGTGGTCCAGTGGTTAAGAATCTGCCTGCCAATGCAGGGGACATGGATTTGATTCCTGGTCTGGGAAGATTCCACATGTCACAGGGCAACTACTGGAGCCTGTGTGCCCAGACGCTGTGCTCCACAACAAGAGAAACCACCACAATGAGAAGCCTGTGCACCTCAACGAGAAGCAGGCGCTGCTCCCTGCACCTAGACAAAACCCGTGCAGCCACAAAGACCCAGCACAGCCAAAAATAAATAAACAAATAGGGTCTCAGACTCAGGAAGTCTGGGGTGGGGCCTGAGGCTCGGCCTTTCTAACAAGCTGTCAGGTCCCAGTTCCAGATACCCCACTGTAAAAAATGAGGGTTCACGGGGCTTTCCAGTTCTCATGTCCTAGGGTAGGACAAGAACGTCAACAGAAACAAAGCACCGGATCTTCTTGAGAACTTTTGCAGTGAAATGCAAAGCCCCATAGCCAAACTTAGAAGCGAAGGCTGAATAGGAACAGAAAACTCAGAGAGATGTTATTTCTTCTTTTCTCCTAAATATATGTTTAGTTTATCTTTATGCACTTAGAACTAGTTGTCTCTGCTCATAGCTTCAGGGATTAAGCAGCTGTGACGGTCTTCACACCTCCCACCTTTACTTAGAGACCTGAGTATAGAACAGCATTAATGGGGACCTTGATCGTAAATCATGCCAGCCTTGCCTGCAGCCCGGGGCCTGGCTCTTGCAGAGAGACACAACCCTGGGGCTCTGGAGGCCCAACTACTTGGGCTTTCCCCTTCTGTGACCTCCTGCCCAGCTCACAATCAGAACCACACACCAACCACTGACTCACTGCAGCTTCATGGTTCATCTCATGTTTTCCTAGGGGCGGGGAGTCATAAGCTCTAGTAGTACTTGGTGTATGTGTGGGGGTGTGTGGGGTGCTTGGAAAGCGGGGAGGGGAGCAAGGCTGCTTCTCAGGGACCCATACAGGGCTGAGGCCATGGCAGGCCCTTGACAGACATCTGAGTCCAGGAAAGGAAGAGAAATTGACTTGGTGGCAAGTGTGGAGGAGGCTGTCTTTCATGGCTCTGCGGTGACTGGTATGGATTGCTCTTGCACTCAGGCTGAAAAACAAAGCTCCTGCTGCATGCCAAGCTGTGCCCTACCTGAGTCAGTCCCTGAGCCCAGATAGCGTCCCTCCCTTCCCGGCAGTGGCAGGTCATGCCACCCAGCAATTCCTGGCCTCCCTGTAGAATTCAGTGCCTCTGGTGTGCTTGAGATGCTGAGAATGGAGGGCAAAGCCAGGACCTGGGGGTGTTTAGGGAGGATTGCTGGAGGGGCTTGAAGGTTGTGTGCTGAGCAGAGGCCTGACCAGAGATCCAGGGCAGTGTTTACACTGAGCACCGGGAGGGGGTGGGAAAGGCACCCCTGCCACCCCGTGCTGCTCTGAGCCCCTGGAATGGTGACTCTCTGTTTTGTATCCTCCTACCGGTCTCCCGCCTCCCTTTCTCATTTAGTCTGTTCTGGACTGGATAGAGGAGAGGCGCAGTGTGGATTTCTTCCGTCCTGAGAGGCACGGGAAGGGTTGCCTTTCTTCCATTTCCGAGGCTGTGAACAGAAACATGAGTTCATATATAGAGAAATGAATCCAATCTCTCACATCAGGCCATGGTTCTCTATTGCTTGCAGAATGAAGTCAAAAGCTCCTACACCCTGTAAGGGGCTGATTCAAGATTTGAATCTGTCTCTGGTTCCAGACCCCAAGAGTGTCTGTCTTCCCACAGGTGAGGCTCTGTAGTCTGTGAGGACTGTAAGTGTATAGCTGCCTTCTGAACTTGGGCCATGGAACAGCTGTGTTAGGGGAGTAGCTCGCCCATAAGACTGGGGCTCTGGGGCGTCAGGGGATTTGTATCCTGCTTCAGGGACTTCCCTTGTGGCTCAGAGGGTAAAGCGTCTGCCTACAATGCGGGAGACCCAAGTTTGATCCTTGGGTTGGGAAGATCCCCTGGAGAAGGAAATGGCAACCCACTCCCATACTCTTGCCTGGAAAATCCCATGGATGGAGGAGTCTAGTAGGCTACAGTCCATGGGGTCTCAAAGAGTTGGACACGACTGAGCGACTTCACTTGACTTCAGGGAGGTGAGGAAGAATGGGAAGAGGAAGCCAGAAGGTGAAGCCAGACCAATTATCACAAGACCCTGTTACTTGCTGTCTAGTGGCAAGCCCTGCAAAGCCGCAGTCGGTCTTCACAGAGCTTTCATATCATGACGGTGGCTCTTATATTGAGCCCCTAGACCATGATAGGTGTTTGACATGCTTTCGTCACTTCAGTTCTCCAACAGTCGGGTGAGGTGCATTTTGCTAGGTTCAGTGTTCACAGAAGGAGACTGAATAATTGAACACAGACCTGTATAGGGTTCAAGTTCAAGTGTTTGCTGTCAAGACCTCCTGCCTTTCTTATTTGAAGCTTTGATAACTGTGGGAGATAGACATCACCAGTCCCAACTTATGATGCTGTAATAGAGCTCAGAGAAGTGAAGTGATTTTGCCTTGTAGGGAAATGGCAGAGCTAAGACCCAATGCCATTCTCTGCACTTTGCCCAGGATTTTCCCTTCATGCTAGCTCGGTGATTCTTCAGGCTTTTATGGCTTATATGCTCTCAAAGGACTGGCTCTTATGATTGAAACCAGCCTGCACTGGGCTTCTAGAGGTCAAGGTCTCAGCCTGACCCTACCAGTGGCTGGCTATGTGACAGCAGCAAGCAGCTTCCCTCCGTGGGCTGCGGTCCCCTTCAAAGTCTCTTCCAGCTCTAGAATTCTGGTCTCTCTTTACACTACAAATATAATACACACTTGTTATGAACATGTTCAACAACATAGAAATATGAAAAGTCAAACAAATAAAAAACCCAGCTCATCATCTTCTTACCATTGTTAGATGCAGAAGTTGTTAATAGTTCAGTATATTTCCTTCCAAATGATTTTCTCTCTCTCTCAAAATAAGCACATGTAAGCTTTATTAACCTAATAAAAATTTTAAAATTGTTTTTGTACTGAAAAATATATTTCAGTGATCTTCCTGTGTCATCCTATATAGATCTACTTTATTCTTTTTACACAATATATCTTGGACTAATTTTTTTTTAATCAGGTCTTTCCCTTCCTTTTCAAATGGTAGTTTGTTTTTTGTTTTGTTTTGTTTTTTTGTATCATGGGTAAGGATAATTTATTTGGGCATTTACATTATTTTTAGGCTTTTCTTGGCTATAATAAGCAATGCTGAAATGAACATCTTTATACATATATTCTAACTCACATGCAGATGTATATCACTTACGTGAATTTTTAGAAGTAGAACTGCCAGATCACAACACACATATTTAAAACTTTGAAAAATGCTGCCAAAATCACTCTCCATAAAGGCCAATTGACCTTTCTCTCCAGAAGGCAGGGGGCAGCCCAAAGATGTCTGCGTTTGTCCCGTCTGAGACAAGATCGGCAGGGGCAGGTGTTCTGGTGCCCATGGGGAGATGGGACGGCAGCTCTAAGAGGACAGTGGGTGTTTCAGTGCCACACAGGAGCTGGGGGCAGAGATGGAAGCAGAGCCTCTGTGCCCCAGATCCTGAATCTAAGAGCTCTGCAGCCCTGAGGGGATGGCTGATGGAACAGACTGTGACTCTGAGGTCAGAATTCCTGTGTCTGAATTCTTGCCATGCAACTTGTCACCTCTTGCACTTTGACCAAGAAACTTAATCTCCTCGAACTCAGTTTCTTTCTCCTTGAAGTGGAGATGGCAACACTGTGAAGGAGGAACTGCCATGGGGGTTCAGTGAGAATTTCTGTAAGGATCTGGCCCCAAGATAGTGCTCTCTATAACCTCCTCCCTTCCAGAGAGTTGGGGGCCAGGGAACTTTGCCATACTCTAGAGTACTTTTATATTCATCCAAGAAGGTAACTAGGGGCTTCCTAGGGGGCACTTGTGTCAAAGAAGCTGCCTGCCAATGCAGGAGATGTAAGAGATGTGGATTAGATCCCTGGGTCAAGAAGATTTCCTGGAGGAGGGCATGGCAACCCACAGTATTCTTGCCTGGAGAATCGCATGGACAGAGGAGCCTGGAGGGCTACAGTCCATAGGATCGGAAAGAGTCAGACACCACTGAAACCACTTAGCAAGAAGGTAACTAAGGATTTATTGCCTAGTCACACATAACTCAAAATATTGTTGCTGAATATTGTTGAAAAGATTTGCAATTCAAAAGGACTTTTTAAAAAAATGTAGAAAAAAAAAAAAGTTCTTTTTTGATACAGTGAGACCTGATACTGTGGTCCTGAATGTCAGCAGGAGAGCTCAGAAAGACTTTTAATTGTTCCTGATACAATTATGAAAGTGATTGCAGCAGAGGCCAAGTGGACACTCAGCTTAACACAGTTGTAGAGGCAAATTCATTTCTCCATGGGTTCACCAGAGCGTCATCCCATTATTTGTAAATTTAGAGTGCTTTGGGGATGTAGGATAATGGGGAAAGTGGCAGAGTGTTTCAAAAACAATTATTCTTTTCCCTGTGTCTGAGCCTTTGGGGACTCCCCTCCCACAGACTCAGAGCTTGACCGTGTGACTTGCTTTGGATGACAGAACATGAGCAAATGTGACAGAGACGAAAAGCTCCAGAGTATTGGAGCTTGCCTTCTCTTGTAGTCTTGGGGCACTGAATCCACCCTACAAATAAGCCTCAGCTAACATGCTGGAGAGACTGCATGGAAGATACTGAAGTGCCCCCAGCTAACAGCTTGGCAATCACCAGACATTTGAATGAGGCCATCCTAGCTCATCCAGTGTCAGCCAAGCTGACCACAGATCAGCCAGGATGACACAAACCAAAATGGCCTAGGCAGCCCATAGAATTATGCAAAAAAAAATTTTTTTTAATCTATTAAGTTTGGGGATGGTTTATTATATAAGCAAAGCTAACTGAAGATATTTATGAAATGAATATCTGGGTGAACTAGACCATTCAGGTATGACCTAAATCAAATCCCTTACGATTATACAGTAGAAGTGACAAATAGATTCAAGGGATTAGATCTGATAGAGTGCCTGCAGAACTATGGACGGAGGTTTGTGACATTGTACAAGAAGCAGTGATCAAGACCATCCCCAGGAAAAAGAAATGTAAAAAGACAAATGGTTGTCTGAGGAGGCCTTACAAATAGTTGAGAAAAGAAGAAAAGCTAAAGGCAAAGGAGAAAAGGAAAGATATACCCATTTGAATGCAGAGTTCCAAAGAACAGCAAGGAGAGGTAAGAAAGCCTTCCTCAGTGATCAATGCAAAGAAATAGAGGAAAACAATAGAATGGAAAAGACTAGAGATCTCTTTAAGAAAATCAGAGATACCAAGGGAACATTTCATGCAAAGGTGGCCACAATAAAGGACAGAAATGGTGTGGAACCAACCATGATGGTGTGATCACTCACCTAGAGCCAGACATCCTGGAATGTAAAGTCAACTGGGCCTTAGGAAGCATCATTATAAAAAAAGCTAGTAGAGATGATGGAATTCCAGTTGAGCTATTTCAAATCCTAAAAGATGATGCTGTGAAAGTGCTGCACTCAATATGCCAGCAAATTGGAAAACTCAGCAGCGGGCACAGGACTGGAAAAGGTCAGTTTTCATTCCAATCCCAAAGAAAGGAAATGCCAAAGAATAGTCAAACTACTGCACAATTTCACTGATCTCACACACTAACAAAATAATGCTCAAAATCCTCCAAGCCAGGCTTCAACAGTACCTGAACTGTGAACTTCCAGATGTTCAAGCTGGATTTAGAAAAGTTAGAGGAACCAGAGATCAAATTGCCAACATCTGTTGGATCACAGAAAAAGCAAGAGAGTTCCAGAAAAACATCTACTTCTGGTTTATTGAATACACCAAAGCCTTTGACTGTATGGATCATAACAGACTGGAAAATTCTTAAAGAGATGGGAATACCAGATTGCCTTACCTGCCTCCTGAGAAATCTGTATGCATGTCAAGAAGCAACAGTTATAACTGGACATGGAACAACAGACTGATTCCAAATTGGGAAAGGAGTATGTCAAGGCTGTATGATTGTCACCCTGCTTATTTAACTTACATGCAGAGTACATCATGCAAAATGCTGGGATGGATGAAGTACAAGCTGGAATCAAGATTGCTGGGAGAAATATCAATAATCTCAGATATGCCAATGACACCACTCTTATGGCAGAAAACAAAGAAGAACTAAAGAGCCTCTTGATGAAAGTGAAAGAGGAGAGTGAAAAAGTTGGCTTAAAACTCAACATTCAGAAAACTAAGATCACGGCATCCAGTCCCATCACTTCATGGCAAATAGATGGGGAAACAATGGAAACAGTGACAGACTTAATTTTTTTAGCCTCCAAAATCACTGCAGATGGTGACTGCAGCCATGAAATTAAAAGACACTTGCTCCTTGGAAGAAAAGCTATGACCAGCCTAGACAGCATATTAAAAAGCAGAGACATTACTTTGCCAACAAAGGTCCATCTAGTCAAAGCTATGGTTTTCCCAGTAGTCATGTGTGGATGTGAGAGTTGGACTATAAAGAATGCTGAGTGCCAAGGAATTGATGCTTTTGAACTGTGGTGTTGGAGAAGACTCTTGAGAGTCCCTTGGACTACAAGGAAATCAAACCAGTCAATTCTAAAGGAAATCAGTCCTGAATACTCATTGGAAGGACTGATGCTGAAGCTGAAGCTCCGATACTTTGTTCATCTGATGCAAAGACAAGACCCTGATGCTGGGAAAGATTGAAGGTGGGAGGAGAAGGGGATGACAGAGGATGAGATGGTTGGATGGCATCACCGACTCAATGGACATGAGTTTGGGTGGATAGATAGGGAAGCCTGGCATGCTTCAGTCCACGGGGTCACAAAGAGTCAGACATGACTGAGTGACTGAATTGAACTGAACCTGGATGAAACAGCAAGAATCCCAGTCTTAGGAGAACTAACCTTGACTCAGTGTGCTTAAAAAAAAAAAAAAAAGTTTCAGAACCACGGACAGAGGCACAGGATAGGGCTGTATTTGAGCTGAGCTAATTGGAAAAGACCCTGGTGCTGGAAGGGATTGGGGGCAGGAGGAGGAGATGACAGAGGATGAGATGGCTGGATGGCATCACCAACTCGATGGACGTGAGTTTGGGTAAACTCCGGGAGTTGGTGATGGACAGGGAGGCTTGGCGTGCTGCGATTCATGGGGTCGCAAAGAGTCGGACACGACGGAGCGACTGAACTGGACTGAACTGGACTGAAGCACTTGCCAGACTCTGGAGTGAGAGTGAATACAGTGACTCAGGGCAGGGGACGCAGAAGTATAAAAGGGCCTGATAACCGGTGTTAGTGAGTTTGCCAGACAGCTCTTAACACAGGAAATCCGTCAGTCCCAGACAAACCAGGACTGTTGGTCTGTCACCCATTTGCCTGAGTTCAGGCAACTGGAGGGCTGCGGGGCTAGAGGGCAGAAGAGGCAGGGGACTGAGCTGATGGCTTGCCGGGAGGTGACTTGGCTCAGTTTTCTAACTGCCTTCTCCACCTTTTGTGCACAGTCTGCTGTACTATTAATTCCCTGGGGAAAGTCAGACTTCATGTGTAGGGAATCTTGAGTCTGCAATTTCATAATAACAATAATCTCTTGTTTTCAGTGGTGCTTAGACTTTGATAAATCCTTTCATAGTCACCTGTGATATAATCTGGCTTGATCCTTACAACCCTTTCTGAGAAAAGCAGAGCATCCAGCTATATTCACGTCATCCAGTCCTTTCTCGCCTCTTTTCCTTGAAGTGTGTGATTGGCAGATGGAGGAGAACCCAGGATTCAGGATTCCTGTGTCCTGAGACTTTCTAACTAGCTGAGGGCCCTAGGGTCCAACATCCAGGCACATAGGATGGATTTTCTCACCTTTATGTTAAAAAGAAAGGTCAGGACTCCAGTCTTAAAATTCTTTTAAGCTCTGAGCTTCTAGGAGTCTATAAAAGCTGAGGAACTCAAATCTTTTGTTCATTATATGGAATGCTATTTGGGGGCCTCCTACATAGCTGCCTGTTTTCCTGGCATTTGAGCCAGTAGGGCCCCTCCAAGTGAGTGGTGTGGGTGGTAATTTCCATTTGCTACACATTCGGTACAGTCTAGATCTTAGAAGCTGGATGGAGGGGCTGCATAGGTGTTTCACAGGCTCATGTGACCCACCTAGGGGAAGGGCAGGGGCCTCAGGGCCTCAGCGTTGATTGCATCCCAGGTCTTTCTCCCCATCTCTAAGTGCTTCCCTCTGCACACCAACTTCAGTCTCTCAGGCCAGTTTTCTCCATAAAGCTGGGGTGACATCTTCTCAGCTTTACTCCCAGAAAGGAAAAGGGTACCTTCCTTTATTTCATTTTGAAAATACTCTCGAAGGGGCCCCCAGTTGAGCTGGCTGGATTGTGTGCCCACTCCTGTATGCCAGACAGGTGGGACCACTGTGATGGACCCCTTCTTTCAGAACTACATGGTTAGAGTTGTGGAAAGAACAGTTTCCCATAGACGGTGAGTCCTTATAAGAAGAGGACAAGAAGAGGAGACAGTTGGAGAGCAGATGAGGCAGGTGGCACTCAAGGCAGAGTGTCTTCCCTGCTTTGGGCTGAGGAGCTGATGCAGAGAGCTCGACCACACTGTCTGAGGTTTGACAACCCAGAAGCTGGGCAGAGATGTGAACCCGGCGTCTGACTCTAAAGTCCATGGTCCCCCCACTGTTGTTTCTACCTACATTCCATTCTCATATGGTAGCAGGGGGATGGAGTCTGTGCCTCTGAGCGTTCTCTGAGATGGCCGTGCTGTGCTTGTTGGAGAGCCCTGGGCTGGGGACCAGGAGACAGCTGAGTTAGTCTTAGCCCTCTACTGTCTTGCTGTGTGACCTTGTGAAAGTCACTTTCCTTCTCTGAATTGCAGCATCTTCTCTGCCAAATGGGGATGATCATCTCTGAGACCCTCCCATAGGCACTGAGGAGAGCTAATGAGATAATGCTGTGAATGAGCTTTCAAAAGCTGAAAAGCCCACACAGATGTGAGGATTACTCTTATGATCCTCGGCCCCACAGGATTAGCTTAAATTTATGGCAACAGGAGGGGTGGGGGCTGACAGAAACATCCAGATGTCTAGCAGCCTTGCTCAAACAACACAACACGACCTGCTTCGAGGGTGGCCCCCTGATTTATTTACTCATGGTGGGTGACTCACGCTGGGCTTCCTGACTCTTCCTTGAACTCCCTCTCGCCTGTCTCCACGATGCCCTGGGTCAGGGGGCCATGGGGCCCTTTGATGACAGTGTGCAAGGGTAGTCACATGGTTTTGGTTTTCTCTTTTTTTTCCTCCCTTGGGCCAAGAAATGAGGACATTGAAATACTTCTTGGGACAGCTGCATCTTGCATGTTTATCTGTTGCTTCCTGGGGGAGGAGATACAGGCTGTTGGAGCCAGGAAGGATCAGAGAGCTCCATCTAATTCCATAGGAGGCCAATGAGCTGGGAGGAGTCACATGAAAAGAGAACTCTTGGCAGAAGCTCTAGTAAACCCCGAGGTAAAGTGAAACTAAACAATTTTGGTTTTATCATGTAGAACCTCTCGGGGCCTTTAATATACTAATGAGCTTTGCTCAGCATCAAGGAGGGGATATAACAGCCACATTTCCCAATATCTACACATATGTGGGCTCCCCAGGTGGCTCAGTGGTAAAGAATCCACCTGCCAGTGAGGACGGAGAAGGCAATGGCACCCCATTCCAGTACTCTTGCCTGGAAAATCCCACGGATGGAGGAGCCTGGTGGGCTGCCATCTATGGGGTCGCACAGAGTTGGACACGACTGAAGCGACTTAGCAGCAGCAGCCAGTGAGGAGACTTGGGTTCAACCCCAATTTCAAGTCCACAGGGTTGCAAAGCGTAGGACATGACTTAGTGACTGAGCATGCACACACACACACACACACACACACACACACACACATACACATTGGGTTGGCCAAAATGTTGGTTTGGGTTTTTCCATCATCTTATGAACATTTTTGCCAACCCAATACATATACACATACATTGTTGTTGTTATTGTTTAGTAGCTAAGTCGTGTTTGACTCTTTTGTGACCCTCCATGGACTGTAGCCTGCCAGGCTCCTCTGTCCATGGGATTTCCCAGGCAAGAATACTGGAGTGGGTTGCATTTCCTCCTCCAGGGGCTCTTCCTGACCCAAGGATCTCCTGCGACTTCTGCATTGGCAGGCAGATTCTTTACCACTGAGCCACTTGGGAAGCCCACATATAAATATACAGATATATATCAGATCAGATCAGTCGCTCAGTCGTATACACACACACACACACACACACACACACACACACACACACACATATATATATATAGGGCAGACTTGTTTTTCTCCCCCTGACGGAGCAGTTTTGGGACTGGTGTCCTGCTGAACACACCTTAGGAAACGTAATCTAGTCTTGCTAACTGCACAGACAGGGACACGGAGGCCCAGCCAGAGCGAGTAGGTGGAGCAGAAGCCCCACCCCCTGTCCTCTGTCTCCTGCCCTGGGGCTCTTCCCACAGCACCACCCTGCTCACATCTACCGCAGGAAACTCTGCCGCTACAAGACGCCAGCTTGTTTAATTTGGAAGTGCCACTGGGCCCCTTGGAAAGCATAGAATGTGCACTTTCTGGGTAAAATACACAAGATAAGAGGGAGTGTGAGTGTGAGTGAGATCGGGAATGTTGGGTGTGGGGAGAATCTTTGGTTTTCATCTTCCCTGAAGGACCAGACAAAAGAAAGTGGAGTAAAATGGCCTCAGGGTAGAAACTGAGATGCCGCTCATGCTTCTGGGCCATAGATTGCATACAACTGTCCATTCAACACCTCCTTGGTGAGAGCCTGGCATGTCCTCCAGGAAACCTGGCCCAGGCAGCCCATGTCAAGTTGCAGAGCGACCTGGGAGGTCTCCAAGGTGTGTGCGTTCAGGCCCCAGTGAGTGGCACCTGGTGGAAGGGGGGCCATGGTCTGTGTCAAGACGGCGATGATCACAGCTCCCATTATCAAGTACCTGCTGGGCCCCAGGTACTGTTGCGGCAGCTTTGCACCTATTTACTCATCTACTTCTCACGTCATCTCTGTGATGCGGGTGCTGCTACTTCCAGTGCAAATTACGGAGGAGGAAAACAGAGCAAAGGTTAAGGAGCTTAAGAGAGTGAGCCAGGCTGGATTTCTCCCCTGCAGGTTGACTGCAGAACACACACTTTTAAACCACAGTGTTCTACTCCCGCTATGGAGCACTGGGGAGCTCGGGAAACTGCTGTTCTGATTGGCTATGAAATCCACGGAGATGCTTATAAGATCAGAATATTAGAGCTGGAATAAGCCTCATGAGTCATTCAGTCCACTCCCTTCATCATAACTGATCAAGGACAGGCCCAGCCAGGATAACAGTCTGGCCAAGGTCAACAACTTTTGGCCCCGCTAAACTAAAGGAATTGAGCTTCCTGGCAACAGCTGGAAGAGTGGGAGGCTCCTTGCCCTGGGGTCAAACTCCAGCCACGCTGCCTTCCTCCCCACAGTATCTCTGAGCCTCGCTAGACTCTCTCCCACCCCATCTGTAACCTACGGTGATGCTCACTGACTCCCACACCAAACAGCCCCAGAGTCAGACTGCCTCCCACGCTGAAGAAGAGAACTGACCCTCTCAGCCGCATCTTCCCCATCCATGCCCATCTGTTGATCCAACTTTAAAAAGAAGAAAAAGAAAATGAAAATCACACCTGAGATGCTTTCAAATGATTTTTGAGATCAAGTAACTTCCTCAAAACATCATAAAGTGTGAAGATTCCTACATAAGTACGCCTTATCCATTAAGGGTCTT
Organism: Bubalus kerabau; assembly: GCF_029407905.1. Taxonomy (NCBI): domain Eukaryota; kingdom Metazoa; phylum Chordata; class Mammalia; order Artiodactyla; family Bovidae; genus Bubalus; species Bubalus kerabau. Next base: position 21,158,168 of record NC_073633.1, on the reverse strand, counting down.
TCTATTCAATAAACATGATTTCATGTCCTGGGCCCTCCCTCTTCCCTTCCCCCACTCTGGGAGGACATGGTCTGCTTCCAGGACAGCTTAAATTAAGCTGTGCAGGTTGACGGATTTTTAATCTTGCCAAACACATGTTGAGAAGAATAATACCAATTTTGTTTAGGAAACCAAAGGCCAAACTCAGCTGGAAATTAGCTCTTTGGGTAATCTCACCCCCTGTTCTGATCAAGGAGGCCATGTGGGTTTTAGTGGGGAACACTCAAAGACCCTGAACTCGTTGGGTCCAAGACAGGAGAGGGGGTAGAGTTCTCACTAGGGATCCCTGCCCCAAATCCCTTTGATTCTTCCCTTTCAGCACAGAAAGCAGCTCCAATCCAGGCTGCTTATGGATCAAAGCTAATCTGGATGTAATTCCCTGCCCAGCTTGCTGCACCCTTAGTGACACATAAGTACAGATTAAAGGGTTATATAAATGCAATTTTCTAATTAATCAGTGCAAATCTAGCTATTGCAGGGGACATAAATTTCAGCTTTTACGTGAGTGGTAGTCTTCTTTGAGTTTAGTTTACAAAATACAAGTCCTGTCCCCATGATTTCTATTGTACATAGCCATGGGGTGGTCCAGAGGTCTGACAATTCCCAGGAAAGTCCTCATAGTGACCCCTAAATCCTCAGATTCTCAGCAGGAGAGTTTGGATCATGGGCAATACACAACTTTGTATGGGGTGGAAAGAGGCTGGGCTTGGGGCCTCTTGGCTCAGGTTCAATCCTGGCCTGATCCTTGACAGATTGTGTGGTGTAGGACCTGTTACCTAACCTCTCTGAGCCTTGGATTCCTCATTCTTAAAAAGATGCTGAGACTTGCTTCACGGAGATGCCGAGAACAACAAATGCTGTGCCTGAGAGCATGTACACAGTCCCTGTGAACTGTTAGGGGCTGTTGTCATTTGCAAGGGAGGATAAAGATTCTAGAGGATACAATGCAGGAGATGACCTAAAATCTCAGGCCTGAGCCTCTGCATTTGTTCTGGCAGGATTCTGTTTTTGGATTTGCCCTGCATAGAGAAAAGGGTTCGTGAATCTAAGGGCGTGATCTCCCTAGATTTTCCAGCACTCCTTTCCTCACTGTCTCACCAAACTGCACCAGAGGTCTGAATGAGACAACGTCAGTGTGTGACCCACCCTACACAGGGTCAGCAGAAAGGAGGTTCTACAGCAGCCTCCATCGTGGCAATGACTAGGGTGGTGACAGTGGACTGGGCATGCTTCATACTTTGTCTCCCTGGATCCTTAATGACAAACCTACACAGTGGATGCCAATTCTCTTCCCATTTGGGGGATGAAGTAGCTAAGATTGTAAAGAGGTTGAATAACTCACTACATTTTGCAGAGCTTTCCTTAGATAAGCCGACAGTTTCTGTCTTCTCTTCGCTGCACGAATGCTCTTCCCCTGAGAACGTGTGTGTGCTCCCATGGCCAGCCCCCAGCGCTCATGCAGGCACACACCCGCCAGCCAGCGTGCCCTCCAGGCCCAGCGCAACCACACGTGCGCCTGCTCATGGAGACAAACCTCCCTGCGAATGAGCCACAGGAGAGAGAAGACTAGCAGGGGAGCGGGAGAAGGGTACATGTTAGAATCTCTTCTGAGCAGAATGGTTTTAATTATTTTGGAACCTTAACCTGTTATAGGGAAGTCAACCAGGGTGGCAAGTTGGATGGTGCCTGCTTTGAAGAGGACCCAGCAAGTCTGGCATTTTGTGCAGATGTGGGAACCCCAACAGGATTAGAAAACTGCTTTCTTCTGAGTCATTCTCTAATTTTACTTAGACCTATTCTGTGACTTCTGACCTCATCAATTCCTCTGACCTTGTGCAAACCCTGGGCATCTCTGGTCCTCAACTTCCTTATCCCCCAAATGGCAGGAAACACCCTCCCTTAAAAAACCCAAACCTCATTTATATATTCAAAGGGTTATGATGAAACCCAAATAATAAAATACAAGGAAACTTGCATTCAAACAGAACATGTGATGAGTAGAGGTGAGAGGAAAGAGCTCATGAACAGTGAGGTCTTTTGAAACTGAGGCTGGGCAACTTCAAGCTCTCTGTCATGTCCACAGCCCCCTGTCGTGTTGGAAACATCAAGGCTGAGATTGCCCAGGCAGTCTAGGGAATGCTGAGTGTTGTCACTTTAAAAGTAGACTGAAGTGTTCATTAGCTGGGCTATTTTTTCAGGTGTGCTCTAATTGTACTAATTAACTCTAAGGTAGATTTTAGCACTCCAGCCTCCATTGCTGCCTTCAAATGCCAAAACAAATCTTGCCATAATTACCAGCAATCCTTTTCATTACCGGCTGCCTAATTATCCTATTAATAGCACATCCTAAGAGACAGTATTTGCTTGGCAGGCAAATATTTGTTTTTAAATGAGCAAACACAAAGACAAACTGCTCTGTTTGCAAAAGGATTCCAAAATGCAAAATGGTTTATATTCATGGAAAAAAATAATAATCCAAGTAAAACCAAATGCTTAATCCATTTCAAGCATTTGAGCAGCATTAAAAACATGTTCCCCCCTTTCTGGCTCCAGTTCTTCTTTGCTGAAGGGACTGGGTGCTAGAAGGGTTTTTTTTAAGACACTTCTGTGATACGGAGTTGAATGTCTCATTGGGTTGGCACTAAACTCAAGGGAACAACTGAGATGGAATACGGTAATGTTAAGGCTGGAAGGAAAATCATGGAGTCTTCTGGCCAGGGGCTTCCTGGTCGATTATCAGTCACCTGAGGAAGGCCTGGTCAGAATGCAGCTTTCCAGGCCTGCTGATTTTTTTCCTTTTTTTTTTTGGCATTTAAAAGCTTTTTTTTTTAATTGAAATACAGTTGATTTAGAATGCTGTGTTAGTTTCAGATGTACATTAAAGTGATTCAGTTATGTATATATGGGTGTGCGTGTGTGTGCTAAGTTGCTTCAGTCGTGTCCAGCTCTTTGCGACCTTATGAACTCTAGCCCGCCAGGCTCCTCAGTCTATGGGGATTCTCCAGGCAAGAATGTTGGTGTGGGTTTTCATGCCCTTCTCTAGGGGATCCTCCCAACCCAGGGATGAACCCCCATATCCTATATTGCAGGCAGTTTCTTTACTGCTGACCCACCCGGGATATCATATCTATGTATATATACATAATTTTTTTTTAACATTCTCTTCCATTAGAGGTTTTTACAAGATACTGAGTATAGTTCCCTATGCTGTACAGTAGGTCCTTGTTAGTTATCTATTTTACATAGTAGTATGTATATTTTAATCCCAAACTCCTAATTATCCCTCTCCCCTTCTCCCCTTTGGTAACCATAAGTTTGCTTTCTGTGTCTGTGAATCTACTTCTGTTTTGTAAATAAGTTCATTTGTATCCCTTTTTTTAAGATTCCACATGTAAGAGATATCATATGATATTTGTCTTTCTCCGGCTTACTTCACTTGGTATGCTAATCTCTAGGTCCATTCATACTGCTGCAGATAGCATTATTTCATTCTTTTTTATGACGGAGTACTATTGTATTGTATATGTCTACAACCTCTTCTTTATCCGTTCATCCTCCAGTGGACGTCTAGGTTGCTCCCATGTCTTGGCTACTGTAAACAGCATTGCAATAAACACTGAGGTGCGTGTATCTTTTTGCACTGTGTCTTTCTCTGGATATACGCCCAAGAGTGGGGTATATGTACCAAGAGTGGGATTGCTGGATCATGTGATAGCTCTGTTTTTAGCTTTTTAAGGAACCTTCACTCTGTTCCCTATAATGGGGGTACCAATTTAACATTGTCACCAACAGTATCGGAGGGTTCCCTTTTCTCCAGACCCTTCCCAGCATTTATTATCTGTAGACTTTTGGATGATGCCATTCTGACCAGTGTGAGGTGATACTTCATTGCAGTATTGATTTGCATTTCTTTAGCAGTTAGCGATGCTGCGTGTCTTTCCATGTGCCTTTTGGCCATCTGTATGTCGTCTTTGTAGAAATGTCGTTTTAGGACTTCTGCCCTTCTTTCTTCTTCTTTCAATTTTTTGCAAATGTCTCTAAGAGATTTTCATTTGTGTCTGTGTTTGGGACTCACTGACCTAATCAACCCCCTCATTTCACAAAAGAGGAAATAAGTGACTGAGGTCATACATTGGATATAAAACCAAGATCAGAACCAGGTCAGCCTTGAGGGTTAAACATCCTTAATTCAACCTTCATATTTAATTAATTTTCCTTCATTTAAAAAAAACCGCCATATGAATTGTGATGAAATTAAGCCCTATAGAAGTGTGCTGTGAAAATGTAAATAAAAGCTCCCACCTCCCCAACACACTCAGTTCTATCTCTGCTCCAGTGTTCCCTGTTATCCTCGTGTACTTGAACATGCTCACATGCTTTTTCCTTTCCTTTTAAACAAGGAGAGACCACACTATATATCAGAGTGAGCCGTATGAATTTGCTGATGTGTGACTGTTTTATAAAAGTACAAAACAGCAATTTCATATGGTTCAATTTAAGATCCTGTTCTAACTTTGTTGCTGAGTCCTTTCAAGCCTCTGCAGAGTGTTGTATATGAAGGCGGTTCCCTGGTGTATACAGTCTTTACAGATGGCTGGTTGGTAACTTTCACCCTTCACCCTCACAAGCCCTAGAGAGCTGCTGTGATGCAGGATCCTCCCCCTGGGGATCTCTGCCGGCCTTGCAGAGCTCACCCTTCCAGGTGGAGCCCAGATCCTATGACTCCGTGAGCCCTCCCGATTCTGCCACCTTTGCCAACGTCCTTGTTCCTATAAGCCTCTCACCCCACCCCCAGCTCTCTGCCATTGAACTAGAGAGTTTGAAATGTTGTCAGTGCTGTTCCCTCTTCCTCCAGCCTCTAATATTTAGCATACATCTCTTACTCCACCCCCACCTCATAAACCCTCACGGGCTCCCCACAAGTCTAGGACAGAGCTCTTCCAGGGTGGTCCCGGCTCTCCATCAAAGGGCTCTGCCTTCTTTGTAGTCGCTCTCTGCTGAAGAGGAGACACAAGAGACACAGGTTTGATCCCTGGGTCAGGAAGATCCCCTGGAGAAGGAAGTGGTAACCCACTCCAGTATTCTTGCCTGGAGAATCCCATGGACAGAGGAGCCTGGTGGGCTGCAGTCCATGGGGTCACAAAGAGTCGGGACATGACTGAGCACACAGCACAGCCTGGAATGCTTGCCCCATCCAGCACAGACAGGTACACAGTAGGAGCTCAAAGGGATGTCTCTGCCTTTTAATAAGTTGTCTGTGTTTGTCATAGCTTTCCTTGAGAAATTGTTAGCAAACATTAAGTAGATCTTTTAAGAATTTGACATTAAAGTGCTGGATTATATCATCAGACCTCCTCGCATTAAATGATGTCAAGCCTAGTAAATTACAGAGAATTGTTCTCTTGGTAGACTGTTGAATGTAGTGGCTTGTATTATACTTTGAATTTTTACATCTATATTCACTTTTTAGATGTGCTAATTTAATCAGAGCTTAGCAATCTAGTTTAATTTTCTCAGTTATTTGAAAAAAACTCCCCTTTGAAGAACCGTTGCTTCTTTTTGCATTAATTTGTTAATTGTATTTGAGGTTTTAATTGATTTTAAAGTTTGTCCCTAATTCTTTTGTACTATTTCATTTCCTTTCTTGAATTCTCCATTTTGATTCATCTCTCAGAGGACTAACACATGTCTTGAAATATCGTTTTTTCTAGCAGGAACATGATATATTTTCTTAGGCTTACAAATCTGCAACTGTCTTTGTGTTGCCCTTCCAGTGAAAAAACAAATTGGGTAGGTAGCAAATTCTTGGGCTTCACTTTTCCCTTCCCATCAAGATTCTTTGAAAAAAAAAAAAAAGTTCTATTTTTTTTTTTTCTGATGTATGGTGCTTTTGAGAAACTTGAGGTTCAACTGGTTTTTTATCTTGAATGCTCCTAAGGCATATTTTAGTTTTTTAAATTTCAAAAACTATCCTTAAGATAAGAAGTCTCTGTTTGTTGGGTATTGCTATAACACAATGGAAAATAAAAAGGCTTCTTCTCTTTTGAATTTGATTAGTTTTGAATTTTGATTTTTGAATTTTGATTAGTCTTCACTCCACTGGCTTAGTTTTTTTCTTCAAGGAACTGGTAAAATCTAGATCTGGGAACACTTGCGTGCCCCTGACCCAGTTAAAAAAAGCTTTTTATTAAAGCTTTAAAATTTTACTTTCTTGCTTTTTAATGTACATACAAGAAAATTTACTCTTTGGTGTACAGGTTGATGAGTTCTGACAAATGCTCTGACATGTGACCACCACCATAGTCAAGACACAAAATGTTTCTGTCACCTGCCCTCCCCCCTCCAAATTCCCTCTTGCTGGTCCTTTATAGTCATCCCACCATCAACACCTGGCAGCCACTGATATGTTATCTCTCTTCCAGGTTATTTATTTCTTTAATTATTCATTTTATTTTTAAAGTGGTCATGCACTAAAATTGCCTTTTCTTCCACTGGTGTGCTTGTTTCCCACTTGTGCTATGAATTTGAGCACAAGTATGGATTCTCATAATCATCATGCTACGTGTGCACGCATGCTCAGTTGTGCCCACTTCTTTGCGACTCCATGGGCTGTAGCCCGTCAGGCCCTTCTATCCATGGAATTTTCCAGGCAAGAGGACTGGAGTGGGTTGCCATTTCCTATTCTAGGGGATCTTCCCGACCCAGGGGTTGAAGCCACGTCTCTTGCATGTCTTCCGCATTGGCAGGCGGATTCTTTACCACCGTGTCAGATGTTGTTCCAACAGCAGCGGGGGGGGCAGCCTCATTTGTTTTTCTCAGCACTGCCAAGACTCACTCCTCACAATCGGGGGTGTGCCCAGTTCTTCTCTTGGGTCCAGGGTGACGTTTCTTTATCAGTAGAGACATTTTCATTGTGAGTTGAAAAAGGCCTACCTTCACTCAAAGCTCTTCTGTCCTGTATTTTCAACTACTTTCTCTCTCCTTGTGCTTTATTCAAAGGCGATGAACCAGGTCAAATCTCTCCCATCACTTAGAACACAAACAAAAGACAATAGCTAAGAATGAATCATAATTTTACCCTGAGATCTGGGCCCCTGTTATGCCATCTGGTTACAAAATAATTTGAGAACCAGTTTTATCAAAAGAATATTCTAGGGACTTCCCTGGCAGGTCAGAAGACTTTGCCTTCAATGCAGAGGGTGTGGGTTCAACCCCTGGCTGGGGAGCTGAGGTCCCACATGCCTCGTGGCCAAAAAAACAAAACATAAAACAGAAGCAATATTGTAACAAATTAAATAAAGAATTTAAAAATGGTCCACATAAAAAAAAAAATCTTAAAAAAGAATATTCTACACATATTACCTTTACTTTTACATAGGTGTTCATTCTGTTTTCTCCCCAGAGAGTAGTTTTTTAATTGTATTATTTTTATAGTTATTGAACTAATATGTGCTCTATAATATGCACATTTGTAATATGTTTTAAAGCTGGTAAAGTTCAAGAAAGAGTAAAGAAGTCTAAAGAAAACCTAATAACAACACTACCCTTATTTTTAGCCAGAGGCAGCTATGAATAACAGTTTGAACACATTTATTTCACATTTCTCTAAGAGTACTTGTTCTTTTCTTCATGATACTGTACAAAACTGTATACAATTTTGACTGTTAATCTCTTTTTGTGCTCAACATTATATCATGATCAATTTCCTATATAATTAAGAAGAACTTCAAAAACATACTTTTAAAGTATTTCATCATATGCACTCAGTTTTCAGTCATGTCCGACTCTTTGCAACCCCAGAAACTGTGGCCAACCAGGCTCCTCTGGCCATGAAATTTTCTAGGCAAGAATACTGGAGTGGGTTGCCATGTTCTACTCCAGAGGATCTTCCTGATCCAGGGATCAAACCCAAGTCTCCAGCATCTCCTGCATTGCAGGTGTATTCTTTACCTGCTGAGCCATCAGGGAAGCCCATCTCATCCCATGGATTTAATGTGATTTAACTTATATGCAGAGTACATCATGAGAAGTGCTGGGCTGGAAGAAGCACAAGCTAGAATCAAGATTGCCAGGAGAAATATCAATAACCTCAGATATGCAGATGACACAACCCTTATGGCAGAAAGTGAAGAGGAACTAAAAAGCCTCTTGATGAAAGTGAAAGAGGAGAGTGAAAAAGTTGGCTTAAAGCTCAACATTCAGAAAACGAAGATCATGGCATCTGGTCCCATCACTTCATGGGAAATAGATGGGGAAACAGTGGAAACAGTGTCAGACTTTATTTTGGGGGGCTCCAAAATCACTGCAGATGGTGATTGCAGCCATGAAATTAAAAGATGCTTACTCCTTGGAATAAAAGTTATGACCAACCTAGATAGCATATTGAAAAGCAGAGACATTACTTTGCTAACAAAGGTCCGTCTAGTCAAGGCTATGGTTTTTCCAGTGGTCATGTATGGATGTGAGAGTTGGACTGTGAAGAAAGCTGAGTGCCAAAGAATTGATGCTTTTGAACTGTGGTGTTGGAGAAGACTCTTGAGACTCCCTTGGACTGCAAGGAGATCCAACCAGTCCATTCTGAAGGAGATCAGCCCTGGGATTTCTTTGGAAGGAATGATGCTAAAGCTGAAACTCCAGTACTTTAGCCACCTCATGCGAAGAGTTGACTCATTGGAAAAGACTCTGATGCTGGGAGGGATTGGGAGCAGGAGGAGAAGGGGACGACAGAGGCTGGATGGCATCACTGACTTCATGGACGTGAGTCTGAGTGAACTCCGGGAGTTGGTGATGGACAGGGAGGCCTGGCGTGCTGCAATTCATGGGGTCGCAAAGAGTCGGACACGACTGAGCGACTGAACTGAACTGAATGTAATTAATATAAATCACATGGATTTATATTTAAATACCTATCTGTTGAACATTTAGACCACTTCCAGCTTTTCAGCATCATAAGTGAGTGTGGTTTGCTTTGCCCATTAAAAAAAAAGGTTTTTTTAATTTATTATTATTATTTGGCCTCACTATTCAGCTTGCAGGATCTTCGTCCCCCAAAGAGGAATTGAACCCATGCCCTTGTCAATGAAAGCACCAAGTGCTAAGCAAGACACGCCTTGCCCAGCAGTGATTCTGAGCACTCCTCTCCCGGGTGACTGTGGCTGTCTCTGATCTAGCATCAGATCAGTCCTATGAATGTGAAAGGCAGCTGTGACTTTCTGTGGTTTTATTTTGTAGGATAATCCGCGATATGGACGTGCCATGTTTCATTTAACTATGCCCCTTTTATCCATCCTCGAGGTTGCTTCTAACATCTCATGATCATAACTAATGTTGCAGAGAATATTTTTGGACATAAACTATTCACATCGTTGATTACGTCTTATCTTTCTCCCATATATCCACGAGACTTGCCCCCTGCACTTTTTCTGGTCTCTGCTGCCTGTCACTTCCCTGAACACCCTCTACTAAACAACCCCTCTGCCTGTCACTCCCTAACCCCTCCCAGTGCTTTATTTTTCTTCTGTTTTATCACCACCTGACACATTGTTTATTTATTTATGGCCCAATCCCCACCATTGTAATGTAGCTCCACCAAGGCATGGATTTTTATCTGTTGTTATAAAAGGAACACATGTTCATCAGATTAAATTTATAAATAGAGAAAGAAGATAAAGGATACTAAAAACACAATGGTTCCTATTTTGATATGTTTCCTCTAGTCTTGGTTACTGTTTTGATTTTAACCTAATTAAAATCATACTCTCTATATAGTACTAAATATATATATTATATAATATAATGTATATATATTATAGTACATATATGTGTGTGTGTATATATAAAAAGATATAGATATATAGATATAGTTCTGTGACAGCTTTTTTAATTAACAAAGTGCCTTAAGTATCACACCACAATCTTTGGAGTGATAAAAGATTGATCACACAGTGATCTCAGTGATGTGAGAAATTACTGACTATTATAATCCACTGAAATCAGGTTTCTGCTCCTGCTGCACCACGTGCCTATACAGGAAAGGCCACTTCTGGCCTCCTAATTGCTAAATTCATTGCCACTTCTCAATCTTCATGTAAATACTTGACATCCAGCCTCCTTAAAATGCCTTTTAAAGTGCCCTCTGTCCTGAGAGTTTCATGACCATCTTCTTTTCCTCCTTTCTTCCATCCCAGCAATAATTTGGTTTTGGAAGGCAACATTTTCACTTAATGTAAAATTTTAAAGCCCCACAGTTTATCACTTATTTTTAGCTCAGTGTGGGTTGAAAGGAAATTTATAGGACTAAGGATTTTAAGGCCAATGGTAAAGTGCTTTGGGTGTTTTCCAAGGGTACTACAGGGAAGCCCCTTCCATCCTCAGAGCGTCATCCGTCACAGGCTTCTGCTTCTTCCTTCCCTTCTGCTTTCTATTCTTCTTTTTTTTTTTTCTTGCCTGATTTTTTAAATTGAGGTGAAATACCCAAAGAGTCGGACACAACTGAGTGACTGAACTGAACTGTACTGAACTGACTGACACAGAAGAATTACTGCTTTAAACCATTTTTAAGTGTACATTTGAGTGGGATTAAGTATACTCACATTGTTGCATACCCATCACCACCGTCCATCTCCAGAACATTTCTGTCTTCCCAGACTGAACCTGTACCATTAAACACTGACTGCCCCTCTCCCTATTCCCCCAGGCTCTGGTCACCCTTGTTCTATCTCTCTATCTTAGGCTACTCCAGGTACCTCACATAAGTGGACTCATACAGTAGATGTCCTTTTGTTTGGCCTACTTCACTTCTCCTAATGTGTTCAAGCCTTGTTTCCGTTTCCTTGAATATTTATTGTACACCTGCTCTATGGCACTTCTACACCTGGGCCTGGGGATACTGAGGAGATTTGACAAAAGGGCAGGTAAACGTCATCAGCTGAGATATCAGGCACTAAGCTTATAACAGGGCTTAGCCTCTCACATATTTCCCAAGCTCATGATCAACAGAGAGGAAAATGAATAAGGAGAGGTGAAATTTAACAAAGGGAGCGGAGGAAGAAAGACCTGGAGTATTGGCTGTCAGAGAGGGAGTTCTGGGTGGGATGGGGCAGAAATCCATTTGATAACCAGGGTGTCTTCAGAACTTCTTCAGAATGAGAGGTGGTGGACGTGTCAAGTTCAAATTCTATGCAACTAAGAGCCTAAGATACCATGGCTGAAAGGGGGCTGAAAAATAAGTGCCTGCCATCTCATTATGAGTGGTTTGAAGAAACAATCACAATTTTCACTTGACCCTCTAGGACCCAATTCTAGAGCCCTCGGCAGAAATGGCTTTGTTATCAGTTAGCATGTATCCTTTCTATCCTTTTTCTGTGCTTTTCCATGTATGAATGTGGACATATAGAAATCTACGTGTTTCTCGGTGTACATGAGGTTCACACATGATACAACCTAAATGGAATCACACGTCTATGTGTTCTTTTGCAACTTGCATTTTTCATTCAATAGTACATCTTAGAGATCATTTCATAGAGGTATTTACAGAGCTACATTTTCCTTCTTCATGTCCCCATACTCCTCCTGGCATGAACACTAGTGTGGCTATTGGTTTGACTGTTTCAACAAGACCAGATAGCAGAGGCTTAAACAAGGCAGGAGGTACGGTTTTCATGTGAGAGCGGTGGGGATCCAGGGGTGGGCAGCTTGGCTTCACCATCTCCTCCAGGGGCCCAGGCTGCTCTTGTCTTGTGGCCCCTGTGGCCCCTATGCTGTGCGGTACTGGGCTAGGTCGCTCAGTTTGTCTGACTCTTTGTGACCCCATAGACTGTAGCCTGCCAGGCTCCACTGTCAGTGAGATTCTCCAGGTAAGAATACTGGAGTGGGTCGCCATGCCTTCCTCCAGGAGATCTTCCCAACCCAGGAATCAAAGCCAGGTCTCCTGCATTACAGGTGGCCCCTATATGTAGTCCCTATTTACATCACAGAAGCAAGCTCATCATCCTCAGAAAAGGGAGCCCAGACCCTGGGAAGAGGAAAGAGGAAACGGAGGGCAAACAGCTCCCATTTGAGTGTGCAATCCAGAAAATGCACCCATCACTCTGCTTACAACTCCCACGTCTCTTCTGTCCTGAGTTTTTGCCCTTTTCTGCAAGGGAAGCTGGGAAATGTAGTTTCCAGGTGTACGTTCCCGAGCCAGGCTAAGACCAAAAGAAAGGGGAATGGACATCTGGCCACGATGACCACAGTGACAGTCCCTCCTGCTGTGTGGCTGTATCTGTACTTCCTCAGCCACTGTCCTGTGAGTGGACGTCTAGATTTATAAATGAGACACTGAGGCTCAGATGAAGTCATGGTCTGCTGTGTTCCAGTGAGCTGGGCAGCCTCAGGTCTCCTGCCCCTGGTGCCGTGTTTCTCTCAAGCATTGGTTCCTTCCCAAGCCCTTGGTGTCCGGGGCAGCCTCCCCACAGTTCTCTTGGAGAGAAGTCTTTAGGTGGTAAGGGGTGGCGAGGGACGGAGGAGAGGGGTGGCCTGCAGGCAGTGAGCGGGGGTGCCTGTGCCCCTGCAGATTGACCGAGCAGACAGTTACCCCAACCTGGCCCAGGTTGCAGCTTGCTGGCCAGTCTCATTGTAGCCAGGCCTGGGCTTTGGTTGGGGCAGATGCCATGGCCAGGGTAACTGCTCTTAGCTTAGCATGGGTCCCAGGTCTCAGCTTGTGTCCAAAGCAGACACTCCTTTGGCAGCCAGCCAGGCCTCAGGCTCCTCCTCAATGCCCAAGAGCCGAAGTGGCCTCACGCTGGAGAGTGCCAGGGTGCCTAGTCCCCCTGAGCCCCACAAGGCACACTGTGAGACCCAGGTGCGGGAAGTACTGCTCTCTGTGATCTTCAGTCCTATGCTGTGCTCCTCTGCACCATCAATGCCATCATCCTAGCACTGGGCTCAAAATTTTAAAATAGGCTCTGGCAACACATCTGAAAGTGATGTGTGACAACCTGTACCACGGCCTGTCATGGCGCTGACTGACAACAGCCACGGGAAGGGTGACAGAGCTCACGGCCCCACGGGCCCAGGGATCACACGTGGAGGCCATGATGCCTTGTGACCAGGTCACAAACCACAGGCCCACCCCCAGAGCCAGATGGCCCTCATCCGCAGGTCCCAGGCTGCCCAGCTCCTGTAGCTCCCAGTGGGCTGGGGGAGGCCAGAGAGGAAAGGAGAAGGGAAAAAGAGGGAAAAGATGAGGAAGATGAGAGGGAAATAGTGGGGGAGGTAATTGGCAAGCAGCAAGTAGAGTCCTCTATGACTAAGGGGGGAGTTGGAAGAGGGAGTCAATCAGAGACAGATAAATTATTATAGCGACACAGAGAGGTCCAGACAATGACGTGGAGACGTGATGGGAGAAAGAAAGGGAGAGAGGGAGACAGAGAGAGAGAGAGAGAGAGAGGAGAGATCCAAGTGAAATAGACATAGAGGCAAAGGAAGAAATGGGGGACAGAGAGAAACAGGCAAAGAGGCCCAAAAGGAGGGAGATAGGAGGCAGCTTGGCAGGGCAGGGTGGTTGGATTTTAGGAGACAGTCCTTTAACCCCACCTGAAACAAAGTCTCCAGATCCAGTGAGCCTGGTGCCGTCACCTTAGTCCCCAGAAATGAGTCAGATGCTCCCAGCAGGGACAATGGGGGCCTTTTTGATGAACCCAGAAGGAGGTCTCTCCCTGCAGCCTAAAAGATCACAGGTCAATTGGCTGTAATTGTTTTGTCCAACCCAGGAGCAGTTAGGTGATGTATTAATAAAACCAGAGATAGGGTTGGGGAGTGGTGATAGAACAGAGAGAGAGAGAAGGGGGAAGAGAGAATTTGAGAGACACAGAGAGAAAAAGAGAGAGGTAGCCAGAGAGATGAGATGCCCAAGTGTGGCATCTCGTGTGCAACCCAGCCCCTATGGCCCTCAGAGGGCCAGCTCAGTCCTTGTCCATCTCTTGCTACTTATCAACACCAGAGTACTTGTGGATATTTCTTCAGGAATGGATGAGCCTGTTTATTCCAAGGTAGGTTTGGAGTACAAGAGCCACCCTCAGACATGGCTGATTTAAGAAGTTAGAAGAGGTTGTGCCCTGTCATTTTTGGCCTTTACCATCCCCCACCGTGGAACCGCTCCACCTCTACTTAATGGGGAAAGATATTGCAACAGGGTTTGGCAGCCATTGGAGGAGAGAGTGAGACCAGCTGGGATCCCATCCCGATTCTGGCCCTGCCCCCACGTGCAATGGAGCCCCTTCCTGCTCTGAGCCTCGGTTTCTCCATCGATATTAGGAGAAGGCAGCCCTGCAGTGAGGGCCCTGGGGCTCTGCTCTAAAGCTGTCCATCTGTGAGCCCAGGCCCTCAGCATCAACTGAAAGATGGGCAGTACTGGGTCCCCAGGCTAACGGGCTGGAGTTGCCCCTCCAGGAACTGGCCAGCTGCAGAGAGCCAGCCCCTCCGGCACTTCTGGCTTCCTCTCCTGGCATGTCCAGCTGACCCAAGGACCTTGCAGATCCATGGAGCTGGAAGAAACTGGACTCCAGGTGTCATTACCTAAATATATTCTTAGAAGAGCAAGACTGAGAATACGGCCTCTGAAGTCAAACACCTTTGCATTTGAATCCCAGCTCTGCCTTTTTCTATCTGCATGACTTCAGCCCATTGATTTAACCTGGTGCAGCCTGGTGGGCTGCCATCTATGGGGTTGCACAGAGTCGGACACAACTGAAGCGACTTAGCAGCAGCAGCCTCAGCTTTTTCATCTGTAAATGGGAATATAACAGGGCTTATGGCATAACATTGTCATGAGAATTAAACAAGATAATGCCAAACATGCTAATATAGAAATAACATGGTTCTGTTTGCAAAATGGTATATGTATTCTTCTATGATCTGCTGTTTTTTGTTGCTTAATAATATATCTTTGTAGATTCCTTTTTTTTTCTACATAGATTTGTTATTGAACTCAGGTTCAGCTACTCATCGCTCAAGAATCCAATACTGAGAGACAAGTGTTGGGTAAAAGGAAAGATAGCTTTATTGAGGAAGCTGACAATCCTGAGGAGAAGGTGAACTCATGTCCCAGAGAACCAACTCCTCATTTTCCAGGTTTTACTCAGGAATTACATAAGGAAAAGAGAAGGGCTGTGTGCTGGTGATCGAGTTTCAGGGTACATGATAAGCTCCTGGACGTTCTTCTGATTGGTTGGTGGTGAGGTAACTGGGAGTCAATATCATCAACCTTCTGGTTCCAACCCATCTGGGGTCTATATGCTTATGGGTAGCCTACAGTTAACTTCTTCCACTTGTTCAGTATCTGAGCTTAAAGGACATGGCTTAGAATATTATCTGTAGCCCTTGAGAAGGAACTAAAGGACCTTGACTTTGTTTAATGGCTATTACTATTTTGTCTTACTTGACTATTTTCCTTTATTTCTGCATATTCTCATTTCTTGAATTGAATTTATTCTTTGGATCTCAGGGAAAGCCTAGGAGGGTAAAGTTTTTCTACAGTTAAAGGCAGGAGAAAGAAGTGGTGGAGTATCCTGTCCGGGGAAGGCCCCATTAGGTCCTGTTCAGTTACAGATCTATTCTATTAAAAACCAGATCTTTTGTGAAGTGTTGTATAATACATATGTGTCAGTTTGACCTCCCTCTGTGGATAAACATTTAGTTTGGTTCTTTTTTTCCTTCCTATGGCGATATAGTAATGACTATCTTAGACATATTGCTTTGTATATATGTGCAGGTATTTCTCTAGGAAGGCTACTCAAAAATTTCTCAAAGGGTCAAAATCTACCGTATTTAAAAATATGATAGATTATGCCTGCTGATGCTAAGGTGCTTCAGTCATGTCCGACTCTGTGTGACCCCAGAGACGGCAGCCCACCAGGCTCCCCCGTCCCTGGGATTCTCCAGGCAAGAACACTGGAGTGGGTTGCCATTTCCTTCTCCAATGCATGAAAAGTGAAAAGTGAAAGTGAAGTCGCTCAGTCGTGTTCGACTCTATACGACCCCATAGACAGCAGCCTACCAGGCTCCTCTGTCCATGGGATTTTCCAGGCAAGAGTACTGGAGTGGGGTGCCATTGCCTTCTCCGAGGTTATGCCTAGTTGTCTCCAAAATGCTATTCCAATTACATACCTGCCAGCAACACATGAGACCATTTCTTCAGTCCACCTCCAACACTGAATATGTTCCTCTTCCCTTTCCCCAGTTTTTGTTGATCTGATAGGTGATAAGCAACATCCCATTACTGCTTTAATTTGCATTTTTCTGACTACTTGCAAGCATGAACATCTTCTCATGATTTATTGACATTTCTTTTTCTGTGAAAATCCCTTTCACATTCTTTGCTCATTTTTCTACTAGATTGTTTGCCTATCTGCTTATTGATCTATACACACGATTTATATATAAGGGTTATTATTTCTTTGTCTTTTATTCATGTGGCAAATATTTTCTCCTAGTCTGTCTCTTGTCTTTTGGCTTTATGTTCTCCTCCATCATTTTTATGACACTTTTATGTGGTGAAATTTATCAGTTGCCATTGAGTCCCGAATCTTTCAAAGATATATTCTTTCCCCAAGATGATATTTTTCTTCTAATACTCTTATTGTTTCATTTATTATGTTTAGTTCTTTAACCCATAGGGATTTCTTTGTGGAGCATGGTGTGAAATAAGAAGCCTAACTTTACTTTTTTGCCCCAGTGGTTACTCTGTTTTCCCAACACCATTTATTCAATAGTCTACACTTGTCTCACTGATAGAATTTGTCACGTTGATCATACAAATACCATTTCTATATGGATTGGAAACTGGCAGCTCTCAAGCCAGACCTAACTCTTGTGTGTTCGTTGTGTTCATTATTTTGAGTAATACAATTATATGTTCTGGCAACCTCTCCATGTTGACACAGGGCTTCCACATCGTTTTCAGGCTACACGGTCTGTTAGGTGCCCACACGGCACTGTATGACGTGTATGCATGCTCGGTTACTTCAGCTGTGTCCGAGTCTTTGCGACTCCATGGACCGTAGTCAGTCAAGCTCGTCTGCCCATGGGATTTTCCAGGCAAGAATACTGGAGTGGGTTGCCATGCCCTCCTCCAGGGAATCTTCCCGATCCAGGGATCAAACCCATCACTCCTGCGTCTCCAGCAATGCAGGCAGATTCTTTACCACTGAGCCACCTGGGAAGCCTGTACCATTATGGAGAGATCTTCATTTATTTAATCAGACTTCCACTGATGGACATTTGGTTGTTTCCAGTTTTTTCTCTTCTACAGACAATGGTGCAACAACTTGTCTGACCTGTTTTGCAAGCATTTGAATGTATTTGTAGGATAAATTTTTAGAAGTGGAGTTCCTGGGTCAAGGGTATAAGTGTTTATAATTTTGAAGGTGTTATTAAATTGCCTGTCACCATGGCCTGGACTGGGTTATACTCTCATGGCCAGTCTCTGAGAGAACCTGTTCTCTCACACCTTCATCTGCAGAGTGAAATAGCAAAATGTTCAATCTTGCCAATCTGACAGATGAAAACTGGTATCTCATCAGAGTTTTAGTTTGAAGTTTTCATATTATGAGTAAGGATGAACGTCTTTCTGTGGATTTCTATTCATATTCTTTGCCAACTTCTCTCTTGTGGTGTCTTTTTTCTAAAGGAGCTCTTTGTATATTAGGTTATTTGTCCTTTGTCTATTATGTGAGATAGAAGTGTGTGTATATGTGTTTTACCAGATACTCACTTATTTTTGTCTTTAATTTAATGGTTTTTGCCATTAAGAGATTTTTTTTTATAATCAAATTTATCAATTTTTTTCCTTCATGGTTTTCAAGTTCTTTTAATACTTAAAAAGTATTGCCATTTCTTCAGTGGTTTTTCCTCTTACTGTGAAGTCACTGCCTGAGCCTCTCTAGGTCTGCCTGCCTCACCTCCCTCTGGTACCTAAGCTGCTGCTCACGTCTCAGCTCCTGACACTCTCCACACCTCCCTAGTCTCAGCTTCCTGGGGTTGGAGGACCAGGATCTGCACACCCCTTGTCACCAGCCTTGGAGCCTGATCTGCCCAGAGCAGAGGCTCTGATTCTTAGCACCGTTTCCAGGCTCAGTGGAGGAGTCCAGACACAGACATAGGTTTCATTCCCCCAGCAACCGCTCGTCAATGACACAGTCTGGAGGTTCACAGGATTTAGCACTGTGGGTGGAAAATTCTGACCAATGAGAAAGAGTAGCTGGGAAGGAGACAGCAAATCAATTCCTTTTATTTCTCTCCTGCTGACAGACCATTCCAAGGAGTGAAAGTGAAAGTGAAGCCACTCAGTTGTGTCTGACTCTTTGTGACCCCATGGACTGTAGCCTTGTAGCCTATCAGGCTCTTCCATCCACGGGATTTTCCAGGCAAGAGTGCTGGAGTGGATTGCCATTGCCTTCCAAGGAGTACTGGTGCCAAATAGCCTCTCCACATACAGCCAGTCTCTTTTTCTTTCTTAATTTTAAAAATTGTGGTAAAATACACATAACATAAAATTTATCATCCAACTTTTTTTTAAAGAAAGTTGTATTTATTTATTTATGGCTGTGATGGGCCTTCTTCATTGCTGGACTTTCTCTAGTTGTGGTGTGCAGACTTCTCATTGTGGCGGCTCCTCTTGTGTGGAGCACAGGGCTGTAGGGCTCAGTAGTTGTGGCACGCCAATTTAGTTGCCCCATGGCACGTGGATCTTGGTTACCAGATCAGGGATTGAACCCAGATCCCCTGCACCAACAGGAAGATTCTTAACCATTGGGCCACCCGGAAAACTCCCCAACCTCTTTTTGTGTACAGGTATTTGCTGGCAACATTTGGCTTTCCATGGCTTGCTGAAGCTGAAGCTCCAATACTTTGACTACCTGATGCGAACGGCCAACTCACTGGAAAGACCCCTGATGCTGGGAAAGATTGAAGGCAGAAGGAGAAAAGGGCGACAGAGGATAAGATGGTAGGATGGCATTACCAGTTCAATGGACATGAACTTGGGTAAACTCCAGGAGATGGTGAGGGACAGGGAAGCCTGGCGTGCTGCAGTCCATGGTGTCGCAGAGAGTCAAACACGACTTGGCAACTGAACAGCAACACCATGGCTTGTAGACACATCAGTCCAGTTTCTGCCTCCCTTTTCATCTGTCTTCTCCCATGTGTGTCTCTGTGTCTCTGTACCTCTCTTATAAGAATACCAGCCATTGGATGTAAGGACCACCCTTACAAGTGGTCCAGTGTGACCTCATCTTAACTAATTAAGATTCTATTTACAAATGATATCACCTTCAGAGTTTCTGTATAGACATGAGTTTGGGGGACACTATTCAACAGTTTCCTTCTTTGTTTTTCTTCTGCCCTCATTCTCACTGCTCTGGGGTTATACTCGCTGGTAAGGGAGAATGTTCAATAAGCAGCAGGTAATGACAGGGTCATCAACCTAACGGGTAGAGTCTCTAGTGATATGCCATAGGACTCTGTCTTAAATGCTGATCAGTCTAACCAATTAAGTTGATCAAGACAGAACAACTGCTTGCCCTGAATTTGGGAAGAAGAGTTAAGTGTGTTGGAGGAAGCGTAATAGGCACGTGCATCCTGATAGTCTAGATTGAAGGGGCAAATCCATTAAGACATTTAATAAGGACAGACACCAAGCCCTACATTTGGGGACTCAGAGCCAACGGCACAAATCCTGGGGTACATGTTCAAAATAGGCAGCAAGGGTGGTGAGAAGTGGGGCTGGGGTGGCAGTTAGTCCACTGTTAGCTGGCTATCAACAGAGAGGGCCCGGTTGGGTAGCTTTAAGAGAAGCACAGCATCCAAACGTGGATGGAGGGAGGCGTACCTAGTGCTTGCTATTCAGCCGACATCTGGAGGAGGAGCCCGGCCCGGGCCTGCTTCAGGGGCAACAGCAGGAGAGGCACTTCTGTAGCTGCCTCGGAGAGAGACAGTTCCCTCGGGTTCGAGGTCAGAATTCCGAACACCTTTCCACCTGGAGAGCTGGTTCTACAGAGTATAATTAATTAACTAATTAATTATTTCAACAGATACTAATTGAACTACATGCTGGGCCAGTCATTGGCTGACTGTTGGGGCAAAGCAGTGAAGAAGACAAACATATCTAGGTTCCCACAGAGTGTGGTCCAGGTGTGTGGTGGTTATGGGACAAGAACTGCTGAGGGCCATGCCTCTTACCCGGGTAGGCAGGGTGTTCGGGATGCACCTCAGGAACCTATGCTGGGGCCCAGGGTGTGCTTCCCTGAGGTCCTGATGATGGTGTCATCTCTATCTTTCATAATTGGCTGGAAGGTTACAGTTACATGTCACTCCTTGAGTCACATTGCTTTTCCAGAAACATTATCCTGAATTCAAATGTGCTTTCCCAGCCAGCCCTGTAACACTGTCCAAAGCTGAGTGTGGTCACCCCTCTGGTGGCTGGAGTGGATGGCGCTAGAAGCCAACAGTCACGGGCCCAAGCTAGACCCAGCTCTGCTATAAAACCTCTCTGTACAATCTCAGGCAAGTCTCCTCCTCTCTCTGGGCCTTCCAGTTTCTTCACCTGTAGAAAGAGGATCTTCAGAGCTGACGATGCTGTGGACTTCAATTCTAGGATTTGGGGATTCCCTATTACACAGCACACTTCCATGAGTGCACTCACAGATCCACGCTGGGCTCTGTCCCCAGGTCCCTGTCCTGTGCTCCCCCAACTCTTCACTTTCATTGACTCAGCCAAATATTTACAGGGTCTGTGACTTAAAGGGGCAGGACTCTGCTGGCTCCAGCCAGTCTTTGTGCATTTGTCAAATGTTCAGGAAGCTACGTGGAGACAGTGACCCAGGAGAGAAGTTCCCATGTGGTGATACTCAGGTCTGTGCATGAAATGAACCAAGCAGTCAAGTTTGTGGGGCCTGGAGAAGAAGCATCCTGCAAATCTCACTCCTTCTGAAGGGCTCACCCGAATAGCCAAGGTGTGTTGGAGAGTCACTCTGCATGGAAAAGGACTACCAGCCTTCCTAGCCAACATGTTTCTGGGGCCTGGGTGCCCTCTGCAACCAACCATGACATACACTTACTGGATCCAGCAGCTGGAACTTAAAAAGCCAATTTGGGGTTGGGTGGTCTGCTAGCTCCAGATCCCCTAGCAGAATCAGGACTAGCAGAGGCTGCCTGCCCACCCTCCACATGACAGGCATTGATGAGGGAACTGGGACCCTCTAAAAGGAAGGAAAGAGAGAAAATGAATGTTTTTTTTTTCCCCTGTCCCAGGTGGAGGCAGTAGGATCTGTCATATTGCTCAAACTTCTTTCATCCTAAAAAAAAATCCCCAAACTCTCTATCTGCTTGTCTCTTTCCATCTACTGCCCTATTTTTCTCTTCCATCCATCCAAACTTCTGCGGAGTTCTATGCATTGAAGTTCTCCATTTCTGTAGCACCCACTTCCTCCCTGACCCACCAGCCCCTGGCTTCCATCCCTGCCTGCTGAAACTGCCCCACCACGGTCACCAGCAACTTCCTGTGGTCAGATCTATGGGGAGCGCTTCTATCTATTCTTCTATCTGTTCTTGTTCTCTTGGACCACTCAACTGCCTTTGACCTGTTGGCATCTCCCCTGCTCTGAAACCTTCTTCTGTTGGTTTTTACGACACCATTCTCTATTGATCCTCCTTCTACCTCTCTGATCATTCTTCAATCCCCTTTTCAGGCTCCATTTCCACAGGCCAGTGCCTTCAACTCTGATTTATATTACAGTCTATTATCATTTAGGCTTTTATGTGTTTGGCTCTGCTAGTGGGCTGTGTTCATTTCAACCTCCCTGGTGATTACCACAGGGATTCAGAATGTCCCGTGGATCGAGCGAATAGATAGATGGATGAATGAACACATGAGTGGATACATGTGTTAGCACCACTCATGAGGTTTTGCCCTATGAATGAGGGTGAAATCCAAGGGTGATTTTGAAGGTGATAACTCATTCACTTGTAAAACACTCAAGCACCTTCTTGATTAGTGAGAAAAACTTCCAGGAGGAGGTTGTGGAATCTGGGAGAGAGAAGGATGTAACCCAAGTAGAACCAGGCTAGTATTAATACCATGCTTTCCAGAATCTGAGTTTCCTATCCTGTCCAGTTAACCACAGTTAAGAAAGGAAGGAAAAAGAGGTAGATGCTAAGAGGATCATTAGAGGAAAGGGATGGTAGGATGAAGAAGAGGAGGGAAAGTTAAGCAGAGAAAGAGCCACTGAGAAGGAGAGAGAATAAAGGAGGGAGAGTGGGGTAAAAAGCTTGAATCAGAGAGGACACGCAGACTTTGTGTGCAAGACCTTGCATGCATACTAAGTGCCCAACATACGAACCTTCAAGTTGTGAACTTTCAAAGACGCAGCATGTGTTCGAGTGTTCAGTCTTGTAAGTTAGTTCAGGTGTCTGGTGTACACTGTCACATGTGTGCCTCCTCCCTGAGTGGTTGTGCTTTTGTTTACTTTACAGCTTTGTATAGAGTACAGTAGTACAGTGTCCTTCTTTCAAACCCAAGATGTCCAGAAGCAAGAGTAAAGGCAACAGTGACAGGTATTATAAGTCCGTTACAGTAGAGTACCATACAGCCTATTGTGTTAGCTGGGTACCTAGGCTAACTTTGTTGGACTTAGGAACAAATTAGACTTACAAATGCACTCTTGGAACAGAACTCATCTGCATGTAGGGGACTTACTGTACTGAAGTATGTTCATTAATCATAGTTGTGATAATAGAATTCCTTAAGGACTAGCTACTTTTCACTGTTACTCTCCTTTAAACCTTACAGCAACAGGAACCCTCCGTCCGTGTGGACTGGCAGAGCCTCCAACTGGGCAGAGCTGCTTGCTTCCTCCTCTAGGTTCTCGGCACCTTTTCTTACCTCTGATCCAGCCCTGGCTGCAATGTGTCACTCATTAACTCTTTGGCCATCTTTCTCCTTCAAAATGTAAAGCCCTCTTTCTCTATCCCTGACTTCTAGCTTATGCCTGGCACCTCGTGGGTGCTCAGAATAGTGTCTTTTTTTTTTTTTCTTTAATGGAGGAAGGAATTAATGAATGGAGATTCACAGATGCTGTCCTCAGGGGGCTTTCCTGGGGCTATGAAACAACACAACAGAAGATCAATTAGATTGCTCTGACCCATGTGTCATCAATATGATGGCAGACTCCAGCAGTGCTCAGCTTTCCTGATTTTCTTCCTCGCAATTTCCCTAGCACAGAAGCCAGGTCCCATCATGAAAGAAAGCCAGTGTTCAAGAGAGAGGCATTTCTATGCTTAGCCTTTGTGATTTCAGTTGTCACCTACAATCAGTTTAAGTTATGAAAAATTAGAGTTGGAATTAATGGAGATACATGGCATATGAAGCTATAGCTCTTAGGCATCCTGTGTACACTTTCTCTTAGCGCTTAACCTAAGAATTCAAATGGTTTCTTTATGGGTCTTCTTCCGCTATTAGATAGTAAGCTTTCCACAGGTTTTTATTTTCTTTTTCTAGCAGTGATTATGAGTATGTATCTTAGAATCAGATTTCTGAGATTCAAACCCTATCACTTAATAGCTCTCCCACTTAATAATTGTGTGACCTCAGTTTCTTTATTGGTAAACTGGTAAAAATTGGAATCATAACAGTATCAATATATAGGGTCATTAGGAGAATTAAATGAGTAAATGCTTAATACAAGCCACTGTTCTTATTATTTTTATCATCTTTGTGTCCTAGTATCTAGCCTTTCAGGGCTTCTCTTGTGGCTCAGTAGGTAAAAAATCTGCCTGTAATGCAGGAGAAGGAAATGGCAACACGCTCCAGTGTTCTTGCCTGGAGAATCCCAGGGACAGCGGAGCCTGGTGGGCTGCCATCTATGGGGTCGCAGAGTCGGACACGACTGAAGCGACTTAGCAGCGGCAGCAACAGTAATGCAGGAGACCTCCTCCAATGCAGGAGTTGTTGCTGTTCAGTCACCAACTTGTGTTCGACTCTACGATTCCATAGACTGCAGCACTCCAGGAGTGCTGTGTTCAATCACTGGGTTCGATCCCAGGGTTAGGAAGATCCCCTGAAGAAGGAAATGGCAACCCGCTCCAGTATTCTTGGGAAATCCCTTGGACAGAGGAGCCTGGTGGGCTACAGTGCATGGGGTTGGAAGCGTTGGACACGACTTAAGGACAAATCACTACAACCATCACCATCGGGCCTTTCACCCAGCAGCTCTTCCAAAGATGCTTGCTGAGCTGGAAACACAAGCAAAAATATTCCTTGGAGTTGCAAATGATAACAGTGCTATATTTTTGCAAATTCAACAATAGAACACAAAGACAATAAAAACAAAGTTTGTTGTCAAGGAATTGGGAATACACATTATTGTTCTGACTACAACACAAACAAACAAGACGCATAATTCCGGGATCTAAAATGTATCCCAAGAATGGTTACGGCTGCAGATGGCTGCCTGGGGAATTCTGAGCGAGGTGCATAATTGCAGTACTGCTGCATCTGCTTGGACGGCTGCTGCACCACTGTGCTCCAGTGCATGCTCCTGGCTGTCAGTGGGAAGGAGATCTGCAAGGTGGGAACCCCCAGGGGTGGGGTGGGGGTGGGGGTGGGGGTGGGGATGAGCAGTGATGGCTTGGCGCTTCCAGAAAGTGAAGTGAAAGTGAAGTCGCTCGGTCGAAAGGTATAAACCTCAATTGTGGAGTGACCTTAAGGACTTCTGTGACCTTATACACTCTGGTGGCGAGAGAGACAAGGATCTCGGCTCCCAGGAATTACCATCTCCCACACCCACAGCCCAGTCATCTCAAGGGACAAGTAATGTCTCTTCTCCCTCAGAAGCAGAGTGGTAAAGTTTCACTCCAAGCTCTACCATTAATGTAACTGCTCCTTTTTTGGGTATTCATAACTTCCTTCCAGCCTCACCTGGCATTCTCTCCATTGTGTCCCCATTCAAATTCCAGAGGGGAAAGTCTGAGTGACACCACCCCCGAACTGTCCTGATTTTACCCTGGGTCTGTGCATTGGCTGCTCCTTGGTCAGGAGCCCTCCAGCCCCCTCCTCCAGTCCCCACCAAGGTTCAGTCAGGGACAGGCCTTTGCTTAAGCCACAGCCTGGTCTCTGCTTCCCTCAGGAGGGTGACAGGTGGGGCAGAGTGCCTGTCCGGAATTGACATGTCTGGTCTAATTAATAAGCATTGCTGGTGGGTGGTTCCCCAAGGAGAGGGGATAAAGGGTGGGAGGGCCCTGAGTGGAGGAGGAAGGTTCTGGTGTGAGCATGGTGTTGGTCTTCCTCCAGCTCCCTGCTGTCCGTTGGCCCTCCCAGGCAAACGGCCTTCACTGTTCCCTAGCCGGTTGGTGACTCTGCTTCTGGAACCCTGCCTGCGTGTCTCCATCTGAAGTTTTGACTGGTGTTTCTAGGGGTGGAGCTGGGGGCTGGGTAGTGGCCTGAGGACTAGGGCACCTCAGCTCTTTCCAATGACATGGGGTGTAAGTGGGCTTCAGTGGGGGAGTTTCCAGCCTCACACGGGAAGGCATGAGTATGTCAGGTGGGCCCTGATAGAGCCACTGGGGGCAACAGGGGGTCATCACCATCCGTGAAAGGCTCTGGAAAAGAGCCTGCTTAGGGCTCAGCCTGTTTCTTCACTCCCTCCTTCTCCATAAAACATACTCACATTGTATAATCACACCTTCCCTTTCATCTTAAGAAAAAGACGAAAATATCCAGAAATATTTCCACTTTAATTGTCACAGGGATAGCATGGCCTGCTGGTTCTCCTGTCTGCTTGATAATTAGGCTGCAGTCTTCTTCCAGCTCTTCACCAGCACCTGGGGCGCATGGAGCTGGGCGGGTTGGGGAGGGGGAAGCAATTACAATGATGCTGTCTCACCTGCCTCCTCACAAGGGACGTGTGATTTTGCCCCGATTTTGAGAAGGGGGTCTGTAACTGAGGTTGACCTAGGTTTGATCTGTCTCCTGGGCAGTGGCTGTTCCTTTGATCTCGGGGTGGGGGAGACTCCTGTGTGATACAGCAGATAGAGGCCCAGGGTACCTGCACCCCGCCATCATGGATAAGGCTGTTGGCTGAGAAGTGGCCAGGAAGCAGCTGGAGGCAGGGGAGGAAGTGCCCTCCTTCGCCCCCTCTGTACAGAGATCTGTGATTGGGGTCATTCCCAGCTGCATGAGAAGTGCTGTCCCTGTCTGCTTTCCATACACGATTTCAGACTGCGATTCCAGCTTCCTTTCCCTTCCAAGTCATTGATCCTCTTCCTGGAAACAAGAAGTCAATGTCATTCATCTCTCAAACGTGAGCTTAGGTGTGGGGAACAGATGGACAGGCACTATACTGTCTTCCCAAGCTCACTGTCTCATGGAAAAGGGGGCCGTGCCAACTAGCAAACACCACATGTGTGGTGGGCCCAGGAAGGAATTGGGGTGCTTCAGAAACTGGGAAGGGACATCATTTCAGCCTCGGTGGTGGGGGTCATGGAAGGTTCCATTCAGTGCATCTTGTGTGTGGTGAAAGCTAAGGTGTAGACCAGGGCCTTTGAAACCGCTGGGCACTGGAGACCCAATGCCACCTTTTCCTGCTTGTAAGAAGGCTGCAGAAGCACTGAGACCCAGGGAGCCAATCACCATGGGCTCCAAAGGAAAAGAAAAATGCAAAATCAGAAGGAGTAAATGGCCCATTAAATGTCTACAAAACGCGCTATGATGTCACTCAGTCGACTGCATCTCCACTCACCTCTTCCACGCTTAAATATAACATATAGTTAATGTGGCATGTGGGTAAATTAAATAGGCTTGATATGATTAGGGGTGAGTGCTGCAAGAGAGCCTGAGGCGGAGGGAAATTCTAAGCCAGTTCTGTTGGGAGTAGCACGGAGGGGGCTGAGGACTGCAGATAAAGGTGCAACGTGGACACGGCGAGCTCGCCCTGTCGGGTCCGTAGGCCCTGGGGGAACGCTGTGTGTGTTTATCCGCTGTGTGTGTGGGGGGGGGGGGGCTGGAGGTGGGGGGTGTGGGGTTGTGGGGCGTGGTTGCACAGACAGGGGCCCAAGAAGTGGGGAAGATCCGGAAAGCTCCTGCCTATAGCTTCCCAGCTTCCCCAGCACCGATGCTTCTGACCACCCTTAATCTTTGCATCCTCCGCATTCAGGGGCCTCGTGCGCGCTGCTCTGCAGCCACAGCCGGCGCCACTGAAGATAAACACGCATCCCACAATTCACCGTGGTTTGTCTTCCCCTCCAACTCCAGATGGCCTATCTGGGGACAGCCGAGGCCCCTGGGTGCGGGCCGTTGCCGTTTTTGATGAGCTGTGCACATATGGATACCCAAACATCTGGAGCGGCCATGTGCTGCTCTGGGCAGGCCAGCCCTGGTGAGCCAATCAGGGGCCCCCGGGCTCCGGGGGGTGCGCGCGGCCCCGCCAAGTGAGCACGGATAAATTATTCATGACCGAGTTATTTGTGGTGCAAGGGGTCCATCAGCTACTTTGATTAAAAATCCAGTGAGTAATGAATATGCAAACGCCAGCGACTGCTCCGAGCAACAGATTTGTCAAATTGTCTATACTTCACCGAGATAAAGGAAAATCTCCTGGGGTCCCGAAATTGAAAAACCGCACCGTCAAATCACAGCATTATCTTAATTATCAAATCTCCTTGGCCGTGCAAATACCCCGCGTGAAGCTGAGCAGGGCGTTGGAAAAAAAAAAGCAAGAGAAAGAGATATATTTGTCTCCGAAACTGGGGCCCGGCTAGTGAGAAACAGACTGGTGGAGGAGAAAGCGATTTCAATTCACATGGTGACTCCACAGCCATTTAATTATTTTAATTAGGCTTAATTAGTGGTAAATTTACAATGATATGCTTGATACCTGGCATTAAATCTTTCATGCATAAATGTTTTGTTAAAATGAGAAAAAGGCAAGTGGCATTTCGCCAGCAATTACTGCTGAATGTTCTAATGAAGGATTAGGCTCAGCGGTGATTCATGAAGACAGGCGGGCACCAGACTTGTTTACGAGGCATCAGCTCCATAACTCACTCACTCCTACCCAAATGGTCGCTGTCCTTGTCAGTTTCAGGGAGCACCTGCTTGGGGTGAGGGCCTGGGTGGTGCGGGCAGGGGCTGGATACTTAGCTCAGAGCCCCAGGCCCTCTGTGTGTGTGTTTAGGAGACCCTCCAACTCTCCCCCAGAGGGCCTTCATCTGTGGTGCATCAAAAGCCACAGAGAGGAGTTGGGGGAATCGGATCATGTGTACAGAACAGGGTGATTGCCTGGCTAAGTTTGTGAGAGCCTGGAATTGCCCTGCACACTCTCTGGTCCTGGAGCTGAGCCGGCCTGCAGGACAAGTTGGCTGGAAGGATGGGGCCCTTCCTAAGTTGTGGCTGAGCTGTGCTGTAGCCCAGCTGGGGAGTAACTAGTTGTGGCGACCGCTACTTGTTCACTAAAGAGGCATGCCATACTAAAGTGTGACATGCTCTGGCTGCAACAGGTGGCAGTTCCTGCGGGGCAAGTCTGGGGATCCTGACAAGATGCCCCCCACCCTTGTCCTGTCCCTGGGTGCAGGGTCCTCCTGCGACTCAGTTACCAGGGAATGAGGACTTGCTCCCTGCACTCAGAGACCAGCTGCAGCTGTCCCCTCCCCGCAAGGAGGAAACACAGCAGCTCACACCTGGACCAACAGGAATGGAGAAGCAAATGAAGTAAACTACCGCCTGGCCATAGAAACCTGCAGAACCCTAGTGTCTGGCTGGCTCTGTCCCTGGCCACGGGCTGCTTGGGTCCTGGCCAGAGCTCAGAAGTCCCCAGAGTGACCCCAGGGGCCGTTCGCAGGTCCTCACTTCACTTCCCACT
The DNA here is from genome assembly GCF_029407905.1 of Bubalus kerabau. NCBI lineage: Eukaryota > Metazoa > Chordata > Mammalia > Artiodactyla > Bovidae > Bubalus > Bubalus kerabau. The sequence continues at coordinate 21,129,237 of NC_073633.1, read as the reverse complement.
CGAGGCTCCCCTGGCAGCTGCTCCTGCTCCTCCCACTAGAGAAGGAGGCCATGCTTAGCGTGCCAATGACGGTGGCTGAGGGGACCTGGCCTCCTGCCTCCCTCCTTTCAGTCCAGCACTTGATCCCTGGTCACCTTCCCTCCCCAGGCTCCTCCACATCCTGCTCCCTTCTCATTAGCTCAAGCTCCTCTTAATTCAGTGCTAATGCCTTTGGCTCCAACTTACCCATTTCCCTGGAGAGTCCTGATGTTGTGTTTCTTAAGCCCATCCTGAGTCTCTAGTCGATGAGGCTGTGTTTCTTGGTTTCAGTCCCTTAATGGGCTTTCAGAATTTTCTGCCTCAGCTTTTCTTTCCCTTCACAAGAAAAAGATGTGACTATTAATGAGGAGAGCTTTTTTGAAATTTCTTGGTTGTTACATCAGTTTTTCTTTTTACTCATTCAAAGGAGTGTTTTTGTAGCCGGGTGTGTGTTTGTCTCTTCAGAGTAGCGGCTGCTTCTGTCCAGTAGAATGGAAGCCCCACGGGGGCAGGGACCTCGTCAGTCTTGTTTCCTGTTTATCTCTAGCTTGTCATAGTGCTCGGTACACACACAGTGCAGGGGATCGCTGCTGGTTGGACCCTGCCCAGTGTATTTAACCACTTCAAGAGAAGAGTTATTCAGAGTTTCATCTGTGAAAGTTAGAATCTATCTCCCATTGCATTGTTGGAATACAATACCTATTTGTTGAGTGGGAAAAACTTACCTACATACATTCTCCTTACCCAACAAGGCAGACTCCAGATAATGCCCCATATTTATCCCATGGCCTTGTTCCCCCCCTGAAACAATGGCATGTACCCCAAGATGTACCGTGCTTCTCTTTGAGAAGTAATGATTTGAGGGTCTGACCAGGCTGCATGATGGTTTGGTGCCAGGAGGTGGGCGCCCCAGACTAGAGGCCATAGGGAGAGAAGGGGACCTTTCAGATGAGGAAGAAGAGCTATGAGAGGCTTGGAGGAGGGGATTAGACCCCACCCCCAGTGTGGAAATTTGGAGCTCCTGAGGAGTCATTTCATGGAGGAGCTTCACACACTCTACCCTTCTGGATAGGCCAGAAAATGTGGGCCTGAGAACAGCTCCTCTCCAGGTGGAGGTGACAGGCCAAGTCTAACCACAGGAGACGGCTTTGCCACAGGAGATGTCGGGGCAAGATTCACAGACCATAGGACGGGAGCTCCTGGAAGTCCAAGGAGGAAGGGTGATGGGAAGAAGGCAGGACTCAGACCACTTGCTGATTAGTAAAACTGCAGCGATGGACATCGCAACAATGGCAGAATGGGCGCATGTTTCATTTCACTCTCTCTCCAATCCCTACTAACATCACAACGAAGGAATGAGAAAGAGGCAAAAATCCACACTGGGGAAAGAGTCAGACGGGATGACACCAGGCAAGAGAGTCCAGTGAGACTGCTGAAGCTGGGTAGTAAAAGAACCAGCAGTAGGTAACTCATCAGATGAGAGAAGCCAGGGCCCTTATAAAGGCGGACGAGTGGTGGGGAGCTGTGGAGATGACGTGAAGCAAATTGTTTCCCAGTGTAGCCCCCCAGAAAGACTCAGGAGCGGCAGGCACTCGGGACCTCTGAGGCTGAGGTGTGGGCTGGGACTGACAACGGCAGGGATATGTGGCTCGTGCTGTGCTGTGTCACCCAGAGCCGCCCTCAGAACTCATCTCCCCCGCTTCCACGAATGCTGTTGCTTGACAGCTCTGGCAGAAGGTCCTCACCAGGAGTCGCCCTCCACTAGGGCAACACCTTGTGTGCGTGCTCACTCATGGCCAACTCTTGGTGACCCCATGAACGGTAGCCTTCCAGGCCCCTTTGTTCGTGGGATTTTCCAGAAAGAACACTGGAGTGGGCTGTCATTTCCTCTTCCAGAGGATCTTCCCAACTCAGGGTTGAACCTGTGTCTCCTGCATCGGCAGGCAGATTCCTTACCACTGGGCCACCTGGGAAGCCCAAGATAGTAGACTCTAAACTGGGATTGTGGAGCTGAGTTGCCGTGCACAGGTTGGCTAGCAATGACACTCCAACACTGGTGGAGTATAGGTACCTCCTGGCGGGCTGTCGTGCTGCGATTGTTGCCACTTCACAAATAGTGCACCGAAAGGCATACCAGTGGAAGGCAGAACCCTGGTGGGGGCAGTATTCAAGGCAGTTGAGAAATCTGGGGAGGCAATGTCAACCCACTCCAGGACTCTTGCCTAGAAAATCCTGTGGATGGAGGAGCCTGGTAGGCTGCAGTCCATGGGGTCGCTAGGAGTCGGACACAACTGAGCGACTTCACTTTCCCTTTTCACTTTCATGCATTGGAGAAGGCAATGGCAACCCACTCCAGTGTTCTTGCCTGGAGAATCCTAGGGATGGAGGAGCCTGGTGGGCTGCCATCTATGGGGTCGCACAGAGTCAGACATGACTGAAGTGACTTAGCAACAGCAACAAAGGACAATCAATGCTTTGGAGAAAGAAGTCAAAGCCCAAGGGTGATTATTCCCCAACTAAAGACCAAGTCTGAAAGCCAGTGAGCCCAGTTGGCAGCTTATAAAAGGAACTTTAACTCTTGCAACTGGAGGGCAGGAAAAGCTGAGGATCAGATGCCGGACTTAATTATAGGGGTAGCAGAACTCAAGAAGAGATTGGCTTCCCCACCTCAGGAACTTGGTCATGCCAAGATCAGGGCCATGATTGGGAAGGAGTGGGATGCTGAGGACTGGGTGGGGCCATTTAGGTTGATGCACTCAAACACCTTGAATCTCCAGATCCTTCTAAACTTTGTAGTACCCTCTTTTTTTTTTTTTTTCCTGTTAAAATATAGTAATTCTCTCTTTCTTGAAAGTGGTACAAAGGCCTCTCCCCTGTGAGGCAATGCATGCCTTTCTCAGGATTGAATTCCATCTCCTTTCCTGATTACCTGATCAATCATGACACATCTGTTACAGTGAGGGCATATTGGAGTGGCTAATAAAATGGAGTCTCGACCCAGGTCAACTTGACCCAGGTCATAATGGATCAGCTAGGTCCACAGACCTATTCATCCATTACCTAGACTTCAAATGAATACTTGTAATGGACATACTCAGTAGTTGGCAGAACTACTTCTAGACATGTAGGGTGAGGCTTATTGTAGAGAGGGCCCAGTGAAAGCCTCTGAAACTGTCTCCCCACCCAGAGCCAAAGCAGGAAATAAAAAGTAGTATCATATCCCAGTTTTGCCAAGAGAATGCACTGGTCATAGAAAACACCCTCTTCCAACAATATAAGAGAAAACTCTACACATGGACATCACCAAATGGGCAATACCAAAATCAGGTTGATTATATTCTTTGCAGCCAAAGATGGAGAAGCTCTGTACAGTCAGCAAAAACAAGACCAGGAGCTGACTGTGGCTCAGATCATGAACTCCTTATTGCCAAATTCAGGCTTAAATTGAAGAAAGTAGGGAAAACCACTAGACTATTCAGGTATGACCTAAATCAACTCCCTTATGATTATACAGTGGAAGTGACAAATAGATTCAAGGGATTAGATCTGATGGACAGAATGCCTGAAGAACTATGTACGGAGGTTCCTGATTTTGTACAGGAGGCAGTGGTCAAGACCATCCCCAAGAAAAAGAAATACAAAAAGGCAAAATGCTTATCTGAAAAGACCTTACAAATAGCTGAGAAAAGAAGAGAACCAAAAGGCAAAGGAGAAAAGGGACGATATACCCATTTGAATACAGCGTTCCAAAGAATGAGAAGTTCCAAGGAGACATAAGAAAGCCTTCCTCAGTGATCAATACAAAGAAATAGAGGAAAACAATAGAATTGGAAAGACTAGAGATCTCTTCAAGAAACTTAGAGATACCAAAGGAACATTTCATGCAAAGTTTGGCACAATAAAAGACAGAAATGCTATGGACCTAACAGAAGCAGAAGATATTAAGAAGAGGTGGCAAGAATACACAGAAGAACTATTCAAAACAGATTTTCATGACTCAGGTAATCACAATGGTGTGATCACTCACCTAGAGCTAGACATCCTGGAATGTGAAGTCAAGTGGGCCTTAGGAAGCATCACTATGAACAAAGCTAGTGGAGGTGATGGAATTCCAGTAGAACTATATCAAATCTCAAAGATGATACTGTGAAAGTGCTGCACTCAAGATGCCAGCAAATTTGGAAAACTCAGCAGTGGCCACAGAACTGGAAAAGGTCAATTTTCATTCCAATCCCAAAGAATGTTCAAACTACCACACAACTGCACCCATTTCACAAGCTAGCGAAGTAATGCTCAAAATTCTCCAACCCAGGCTTCACCAGTATATGAATGGTGAACCTCCCGATGTTCAATCTGGATTTAGAAAAGGCAGAGGAACCAGAGGTCAAATTGCCGACATTCACTGGATCATAGAAAAAGCAAGAGAATTCCAGAAAAACATCTATTTCTGCTTTATTGATTGTGCCAAAGCCTTTGACTGTGTAGATATGTTCCAAGTTCCAAATTTGTTCCAAGTTTGTTGTGACAAACTGTGGAAAATTCTTAAGAGAGATGGGAACACCAGACCTCCTGACCTGCAGGGAATCTTCCTGACCCAGGGATCGAACCTGGGTCTCCTGCATTGGAGGTGGTCTTCTGCATTGTAGACAGATTGTTTACTGAGTCACCAGGGAAGCCTGGATAACAGTGTACATTTATGGTTTTATCCCAGAGCTGTGATAACTTTCCACCCTCTGTCATAATTTAGTCCAGAGGGACCCGAACCATCTGGACATTCTTCTGAATATCACCTTGGCTCATCCTACAGATGATATGGTGCCAATGAGACTGACTGAGCAAGAATTTTGGAGGCTTGGGTTGCATATGTGCTTCCGAGGTTGGGAGATAAAACTTACAAAGCTTCAGGGCCTTGCCATGGCAATGTCTAGTGTTCAGGGGCCTGGAACATTCTGGGAGGTGCTCTCCAGATGTTAGTCATCATGTGTCTCTCATCACTAAGAAAGAAGTATGACACCTGTGAGGCCTGGTTGGGTTCTGGAGTCAGCATATTATACACTTGAGAATACTGCTCGAACCCATCTGCCATATGACGTGAGAGGCTGGTCTTTAAGTGGAGTCCAGGAGAGGGTTCTGCAGCCGGGACAGGCTATGGTGTCAGTGGCCCTGCGATCTGGGCCACACCATCCAGAAGTCCCTATGATACTAGAGGTATGGGTGCTGGGGCAAGATGTCAGGTGGAATTTATGAAAGGCATCAAGAAGGGAATCACATAGCACACATCTAAGGTTCTAGAACAAAGCCATCCTGACTGCAGTGGAGAAAACCTCAGCTCCTGCTGTGCTCCAGGCCCTGAAAGAGAGACAGCACCTAACCCATAAGACAGTGAGCATCCATGTAACCAGCACTGGCCTTTGAGAGCTGAGTTTCGCCAGACACGTGCCTCACAGGGTCAGGTGGGTGAAGCAACAATCCCCCATAAGAGGGAAATGGTACTTCTGGGATCAGGTAGGGACAGGTCAGAGGAAGCAAGAAGATGTCTGAGCAAGTGGTTCGGGCCCTGCGTCCTGCCTCACTGTAGCATGGCCCCTTTAGTGTGCTGGCACCGTGACCAGCACTTAGGATTAGCTGATGGGGAAGGCCTAAGCCCCAGTTTGGTTCATGGGTGGATTGACTTGGAAAAGAGATGCAGGCTGGAAATGGACAGTGGAATTGCAGCCCCCCTGCCGTTTGGCCGTGAGTGTCAGTCCTCCCCTGAGCAGAGTTTCAGGCTGTGCAGCTGGCCATCCACTTTGTGTGGAGAGAGAAGGGACCTGAAGCAAAAAAAGGTAAGGACTCTTCCTTTTTATACCTTTTTATACTGTAACAGGTGACTCATTGGAAAAGATCTTGATGCTGGGAAGGACTGAAGGCAAAAGGAGAAGAGGGCAGCAGAGGATGAGATGGTTGGATAGCATCACCAATGCAGTGGAAATGAACGTGGGCAAACTCTGGGAGATAGTGAGGGACAGGGAGGGCTGGTGTGCTGCAGTCCACAGGGCTGCAAAGAGTTGGACATGACCTAGTGGCTGAACAACAGCAAAGGAGCAGTGGCCATGTGCCTGGCAGGTGGAATTGATGCTTCTGAGGACCCAGAAATGTTGGGAGCAGGGGACCTGCAGGGCGTGATGCTTCGTGACCCCCATGGGGAGTTTGTGCTTGTTTACCTACAACTTTAGGCTTAGTGGGTCTCAAAATCCTGGCTTCCTGAGGGAGCCTATTTCTTCTAGATACATAGTGAGAATCCCATTAAACTTTCATCAATTACTGATGACCGCTTACTTTGAGTTCTTTGTGCCAAGAGACCAGCAGGCAGAGAAAGGGGACCCCATCCTGGCAGGAGGAGCTGACTGTGATCATCAAGACAAGGTGGGGCTCCTCTTCTAAAACAGGGCTGGGGTGGGGGTCTGTGGGTAGCACTCAGGCAGTACTCTGGGGAGTCTCTTGGCCCTCTGTTGCTCAATGTCTGCAGATAACAGACAAGAGCAATGTCCACAGCTTGAGAAGGGCTTGAGGATGAGGACTCTGGCCTTCAGGGATAATGATCTGGGTCACTTCCCTAAGTTAGTCATTTGGTCCAGCAGAAACACCCAGTAAGGTAAGATATATCTGGAATGGGGAGTGGGAAAAAAAAAAAAGATGAGGGGTATCATTACAGCCAGTGGTTGTTGGTGTTGGGGTGGGAGAATCCCTTTCTCCTCTGTATCTCCCCAGGGAAAAGGACCAACCGGAATTCTAGATGTTATTCCCTGGTGGCTCAGATGGTAAAGAATCTGCCTGCAATGCAGGAGACCTGGGTTTGATCCCTGGGTTGGGAAAATCCCCTGGAGAAGGGAATGGCAACCCACGCCAGTATTCTGGCCTGGAAAACTCCATGGACGGAGGAACCTGGCAGGCTACAGTCCATGGGGTTGTAGACTCGGACGCGGCTGAGTGACGAGCACGCTGAGGAGGCAGGTCGCTGCTGTGGCTGTGGTGATGGGCTGCCCAGGGTCCCTTGGGCCCCAGGCACTCATTTCTCCAGCGTGCTGGGGCTATTAGTGACCCTCAGTTCCTGTCCCTCTCCAGCAAATCGCTCCTAGTTAAAAAAAATCCTCTTGCCCCCCTCTCTGGAGGAGCCCACTTCCAACGACTGGTCAGTGAGGGAGTAGAAAGGCCCTGCCCTCTCGCCTCAGGGCAAGCCAGCCCTGTTGAACCACTTTAGCTGTGGGGCTCCCTGGCATTGGCTGAGCGTTTCTGCTCCCTCTGTCTGACCTCTCACACCCCCCATCATCACTCATCCTGGAGGCATGCCCCAGTACACTTCCTGCAGGCAAAACTCGGAGTCTGTTTTCCAGGAACAGGAAAATTTGACCATGATTTCCTCCCCTCTGCCACCAGGCTACTATTTCTCTCCCTGCCAGCAGAAAAAAGCTTCACTCTTGGAGAGGCTAAACAGGAGCGCCCCAGCCTAGGGAAGCAGGCGCCACTGAAAATGAGGTTGGGTGTCTGTCTCGAAAGTGAAGCGGAGAGACTTTCTACTACTTGGCTTCCAGAGTGCTGGAGGCCAAGCTTGCAGTCTCCTTCTCCCTGTTCCTTCCCCAGTGACAGCAGATTGGATGATTTTTCTGGGGAAACCAGCAGGTCCAAGAGATAATTCTGACAGATACTGGCAGATGGGAGGACCACGAGGAAGTGGCTGGTTGCTACCTCATCAGCCTACAGTGAAACCACCCACCCAGGCACGGAGAGCGTCTGATGCCTTTTAGCATCTTACGCATAAATGTGTATGTAAAAAAACAAGGATTATTAGATGTTTGAAGATAATCTCTAACTTGAAAGACAGATGTCAACATGGAACCAACAAAAAAGGAACTCCGGAGAAATAGAAACATCGTGGGGAGAAAATGAAAGCTTCAGATGAAAAAAGTAAAATCTCAGGGATCTAAGAAAAGACATATTGTCTATGCAACAAAACCAAGATGCTATTCAAAAGGAGCAGTCAGAAAGACTTTGGAAATCAAATGTATCATAGCAGAAATAAAAACTGTGACGTTAAGATATTGTGCTGTGCAGAGGAAGTAAAGTGTGTGTAGGGGTATGTATGAGTGTACGTGAATGGGGCATAAAAAAAACAAACCCTCTTCTTTCATAGAAGGAAGATTTTAGATTACAGTTGTCTCTTAATATCCATGGAAGATTGGTTTCAGGACAGTGCCCCTCCCCTCAGCCCCCATGGATAGCAAAATCCAAGGATGTGTAAATCCCTTATACATAACAGCATGGTATTTGCATATGATCTATGTACATCCTCCCATATACTTTAAATCATCTCAAGATTACTGTGATACCTAATACAATGTAAATGCTATGTAAATAGTTGTAAATACAATGTAAATGCTATGTAAATAGTTGCCACTGTGACAAATTTAGATTTTACTTTTTGGAACTTTCTGGGATATTTTTTTTTTCTGGAATATTTTTTATCGCAGTTGGTTGAATCCACAGATGCATACCCATAGATACAGAGGGCTCACTATATATCTAAATGTTTTAAAATCAAGAACTGGAAGTTTAAACATTTTACTTAGAAATATGACTATAAATATAAGAAATAGCCAAAAAATAGCAAGTGCTTGCCACTAAGTTTTGGGAAATCAGGGTTAGTAGAGTTTGGGGCAGAGGACTGCTGCTTTTCAATAAAAGCCTCATGAAATCACTTGATAACTTAAATTAATACTTATATATTACCTTGTTAAAATGCAAATCAACTTAAAAAATTAATCCTGATGAGACTTGAAACCTGAAAAACTTGGGCTGAAGTCTCAGCTCTGCCATCTACTCCCTGGGGAACCATGGGTAAGTGCCTTGGTTTCCCCATTTATAAAATAAAAACCAGACCACTTGCTTTCTCAGACTGTGTTGAGAATTCCTCCAGACAATAAATATGGAAACAAGTTTTCACCTGAAAAACTCTGTACAAGTGAAGCTAACATGCTGCTGCTGCTGCTGTAGCTTCAGTTGTGTCCGACTCTGTGCGACCCCATAGACGGCAGCCCACCAGGCTTCCCCGTCCCTGGGATTCTCCAGGCAGGAACACTGAAGTGGGCTGCCATTTCCTTCTCCAATGCAAGAAAGTGAAAAGTGAAAGTGAAGTTGCTCAGTCGTGTCCGACTCTGTGCGACCCCATGGACTGCAGCCCACCAGGCTCTTCCACCCATTGGATTTTCCAGGCAAGAGTACTGGAGTGGGGTGCCATTGCCTTCTCCAAACATGCTGCTAAATATTTTAACCACCACTGGATTCGGCCAGTGAAATAGGCTGAGGTGGTTGTGCTTTTTCGATGACAGTGTTCCAAAAGGCAAATCCCTTTCGGTTGTAAAGGCTTTAAATGTCTGACTCTGAGACAGATTGTCTCAACAGAAATACTAACATATCTGGATGATTTGCAAACCAATCACCAGCTAAATTTGCTGCTTCCTGAAATAGTTTTGGGATATCTCTAGGACAGGCCCAGCCCCAAACACATTTATGCAGGCAGTCAAGACTGCCTTTGACGCTCAGACTCCCTCCTGTCCTGTGGTGTCTCTAGCCTCCAGCCCAGACACCCAGGACCCTTGTCCCCTCCTCCCATTCCTCAACCCTCCCTTTCCAAACAATACCCTCTCTCTGGGAAGGAAATGAGAACCTAACCGCAAGGATATAATCAGCCCACAGTAGCTTATATCAAGGTAGTCCTTTCCCAGGGCAATGTGTGTGTAGACATAGAATAAAGCATTAAACTAAAGAAATAAATCTCTAAAGTGAATTACACAGAAACTAGACATTAAAGAAGTGTCTTTGGGTAAGTGATGACATTCTGTGTGTGCATGTGTGTGTGCGCCCAGTTGTGTCCAACTCTTTGGGACCCCATGGATTGTAGCCCGCCAGGCTCCTCTGTTTATGGAATTTTCTAGGCAAGGATACTGGAGTGGGCTGCCATTTCCTCCTCCAGGGGATCTTCCACACCCAAGGACTGAGCCCACGTTTCTATTGTCTCCTGCATTGGCAGATGGATTCTTTACCTACTGCACCATCTAGGAAGCCCGATGACATTCTAGTCCTTGTAAAATTGTATCACACATCCAAATAAGAGTTGGATTCTCTCTTTGCACGTCCCCCACTGCCCTTCAAGCTCCCCAATCTGATGGGCCTTACTCTGAGGCCCCGGGGCGGGGGGCGGTCTATGCACTTCAAACTGATAGAATCCTGGGACTTCACAAGATAGTCCTTGGAAAGAATCTTCTCTAACTGCCTTCCTGGTGCAGGAAGCCACTTTCCAGCATGCTTTGACCTGTAATTATCCACTCTCTAGGCCAAGGGTGACCTTCTCCCTTCAAACTCTGGCCTCATGCTACTGGTGGGTTACTTCATTATTAGAAAAGATCTCGTCTTACTAATTTGAATTCAGTCCCTGCTGATTTTTACTCTTTGGTCCAATTTCCACTCCCTGAAACCAAATAACAAGTTGACTCTCCTCTTCGACGACGGCCCTTTGTTTGCATGAAGACAGTGTTTTGTTTGGCATTGTCCAAAGTGTGTCCCATCGAGCGCTGGTTCCAAGGGATGCTGCTAAGAGGTATGTGATGAAACGGTTGGGTGGTCAAACAGGTTTGGAGAATGCTGAGCTAATTGAACTTGCCCAGGTTTCTTTACTATGGGACTTTGGGGGACTTTAATAAACTAATGCACCAAATCGTGCTCTGAGAATAGGATTTAGCTAATGCTGTGTTTTTCGAAGTTGTGTAACCCTAACATGCTCCTTTAGTGGGTGTCTTAGGGATTAGTGTTGGAGAATTACTGGACCTGCAGAACGAGCTCTGTGTTGGGAGTTGCTGGTGTGCAGGATCTGGCTTCTCCCAACTCACACTGGCTGAATGTGCACATCTCTCCCAGCTCTGCACTCGGTGATGGCATACAGGGAGCTTGAAATTGGCCACAGTGGGAGCATTTACGCCACAGGAACCGGCAAACACTATAGATCAGGGCTCTGTATTCCTGGAGAGCTGATTGTTAAACATTTACTGGCATGCCACTCAATCAGAGGCCTTGGGTTAAAGCCACCAGATAGTTGAACTGGGACAAGTCATGTTGCCTCTAGGGTGCCTGCCCTCAACCATCTGAATTTGTGAACGCAGCAGCCTATCCTGCTCTAAGGCCCTGCAGCTCCTCTCAGAATGTTCTTCTAGGTTCAGCATCCCCAACTCATTCTCAGTACATCCTGCTTCCCCAATCTCTCACCACCCTGACCGGATGTTCCAGACCAAATGAACTCTAGGTGGTCAGTTTCCAAATGGAAGCTTCTGGAAGGAGACACCATCCTCTACATGTGGCCTGGACAGTGCCCAGAGAAATCTGAAGGGAGAAGACTACTGCACAAGGCAGTCTAACATCTTCAAAGTGGAACATTCCTGCCTTTCACACTGACACCAGGACTCATTAAAGAGTGATATGTTCAGGTTCTGGGGTGCGGTGTGAACCCCGTCTACCATATGCCCTTAAGGAATCAGATTTTCTGTTTCTCCTTCAGCTTCCTTAACTACAATCTTGGAAAATAATAGTACTTAGCTATCTGTTCAGGCTTCCCTGATGGCTCGACGGGTAAAGAATCCTCCTGCCAATGCAGGTGCCATAGACGATGGCGTTCGATCCTTGGGTTGGGAACATCCCATGGAGTAGGAAAGTGGTAACACACTCCAGCATTCTTGCCTGAAAAATCCCATGGATAGAGGAGCCTGGCAGGCGGTAGTCCAAAGGGTCACAAAGAGTTGGACATGACTGAGCATAGACACACAGTTTATATGCTCATTGTCAAGATGAAATGAGAGGACAGATGTGAAGTATTTAGGACACAGCTTTCATAACTCATTGTTGTCATTAATCAATGACGACAATCTTTCCTACTGTTCTAGATGCCCTTGGTGCCCTGCCCAGATCCTCATGCTCCCAACCCTGGGCTGTTGTGAGAGTTCTCTGATGAAAGCTCACAGCTGCACGCTTCTCTGGAGCATCTTGCTCAGCAGACAGGAGACCCCTCTCCAGGAGATGCCTGGGAGGTCGCAGTCTCCTCCCACCTATGCTCAGGGCCAGCCCACAGCCAGTGACTGATTGACACAGGGGTGTGAGAGTTTTGCCTCACTGAGGAACAGCTCTGCGGCCCCATTCATTTCCTGTAGATCAGGCTTCAACTGAAACTACCTCTTCATGTAGTTGCTTCTCCTGCATGCCTCACTTTTTTTATAGGATTTTCTGGAGACCACTCTCTTCACAAATGAAGTACATGGGAATACCTGCCTCAGGCTCTGCTTCTAAGAATCAGACCTAAGATACCCACAGAGCCTGGATACGGGCTTATCACAGAACCTCGTGTAGCCCATGATCAGAGTTGACCTGTGGAGGAAAACCTAAGGGCCACTCCTGCTCCAGGTCCTGCCCTCTTCCTGGCTTGGTTGGAAGACTAAGTGGGGCAGTCACAGGTCTATACCTGTGATGATGGCCTGAATGAAATGCAGAGGTGAAACTGGTGAGCAAGTAGAGAACCAGAGAGAAGTGAAGCCAGACAGATAAAGCAGGACTGAGGAATTCGAGGCCTTATCTGCTAGGTCAGGTGTTCAGCCTTGATCATAAATGTCTGAGATTGGAGGTAGGTGACCCACAATCCATTGCCAGTTCTCCCCCTTAGTAACCTTGTGAACTGAAGAGATGATTATAGATCTTACTTTAAAGGGTAAGGATTACATGGGATAACACTTTGTGCATTTTAAATTGGCTGTGGTTGACACTTGTTATTTTTGCTTGTCGAACGCCTGTTTTCCTCTTTTTGATCTTGGCATTCATGTGGTTCTAGTGGGTCTTATGCCAGTCTCTCCTTTGAAGGGTGGCTGAGTCATTATGATTAGTTCACAGATAGGCATGTGATCAAGTCAGGTCAATGATAGTTATTCCTATTTCAGAAATGATCCACTCTGTCCTCTGGTCTCTCTGTCTTTAAGGCCCAGGTAAGCCTGGAATTGCTAGGGACCATTAATATTGTCACATGGAGCAGGCAACTCAGGCAATCAAGCTAACGTAGAGAAAAGCAGAGCTCTCCGTTCCTGGTAACATTTGCCTAAATAACCCAGAAACTCCCAGAAAATTTCTCAAAAAGTTGCATATAAATTATAACAAATGTGCTATAAAGATTATGTATAAGATATCTATAAAACATCTAACTGAACTCACAAAATATATGGGGAATCACATGGAGTCCCAAATGAAGATAAGACAAAAATCAGAGCAAAAATTGAGGTTGTAGCTGCCCTCGACTTGTGGTTGGATTCTTGAATGGAGCAGGAAATAAGGCTTTGAGCCTGTGCTGAGTTTGAAATGAGAAGCCTTCATAAAGGTGGAATCTTTTAAATACTGTGCTCAGAGCAAGAGGGTAAACTGGAAAAACATCTTACACAGGGAGACAACAGGAAAGCTGTGTGTGTGTTAAAAAATTATTTTAAATTATTTATTTATTTATATCGAATGTGTGTCTTGGCCTGAGCTCTGGAGAGGGAACGTCTCCCTTGATAATTTACAATGCAAGTCTATGTTTTATGAGGGTTTGAGGTATATCATGGTACTACCTGCATGGTATGGGAATCCCCAAATCTATAAATTAACATAAAAATTATGCTAGGATAGATAGAGAAGACCCTGGGGGGTTGCTCAGCAAATCCACAAACTCAGATTTCTTGGCAATGTGCCATCAAACCAAAGTAGTCTCCATAGATAAATCTCCACTGAAAGTATCCTTAAAAAAGTGAAGAAAGTACCCTTATGGTCCTTTATAACAAAACACACAAAGAATCTATCCATGTTGAATGAGACTCAGGTGACTAAACAAAGAGCAGTATTAGACCTTAATATCCTCCACCCACAGAAGTTCCAGGTAGCAGAACTACTCATCTGTAAAAAAATGAGTGTGCTTAAAGTGAACGAATATGTAAAAAGAGGAGTTAATAACATAGAAAAGAACATGAGAATACGAGAAAATACCTTTTACACTGCAAAAAGAGCCTGATAGAATTATTAGAAATGAAAAAAAATATAGCCATTGAGATTTTAAAAAGCGGATTAAACACAATTGGAGAGAGGATTAATGAATTTGAAAGTATATTTGAGGAAAATATGGATGTGGAGTGTTAAAAAGATAGAAATATGGAGTGTTAAAAAGATAGAAATATGAAAGAATGGCTAAGAGATATGGGGGATGGGATAAGAAGGCCCCATGTACATCAAGTGGGAGTTACAGAGAAGGAAGGAGAGGCAATATTAGACAATCTAATGGGAATCTTGGAAATCACAGGCAATCCCAATCAAGATAAATAAAAATAAACCCATTCCTTGAATACTGCACATTGTACTGAAGCTATAGAGCACCAAAGACCCCCTCCCCCCAAAAAAGGGTCTTAAGAGAGATAGCAGAGAAAAGATAGATTATTGTAAAGGCATGACAATTAGCAACTTTCAATACAAGTAGAGATAAGGAGGAAATGCAATGTCTTTAAAGAGTTGAGGAAAAAAAACCCAGCCAAATAGAATTCTAATTAAGAGCCAGGATAAAAAGTAAAGACAGTTCAGACAAAGACTAACAGGGTGTCCTATTAAGAGGTGAAGTGAAGTGAAAGTCACTCAGTCGTGTCCAGCTCTTTGTGACTCCATGGACTATACAGTCCGTGGAATTGTCTAGGCCAGAATACTGGAGTGGGTAGCCTTTCTCTTCGCCAGGGGATCTTCCCAACCCAGGGATTGAACCCAGGTCTCCCGCATTGCAGGCGGATTCTTTACCAGATGAGCCACAAGGGAAGCCCTCCTATAAATAGATCCTCCTCAGAAGATCTACAGCAAGATTATTTAAAGAATAAGAAAATTCTCTCTGGAAGCAAAGACTGAGACTCAAGAAGAGCTAGTAGGGAAAGAAAATGGTTAAAATGTGAATGAATCAAATAATGTCTTTCCTTTCTAAAATATAGAAAAACTATAAAATAATTATGAGATATAAAACACTGTGAATCTAAAGTACTAGCTAAGAATAACATGTAAGATGGGAAGGGACTGAGAGTTATTAAAGTATTCTATGGTCTTATATTGTTGGGTGACTTGGATTTTTATTAACTTCAGACTTTATTAAGCCAATTATACACATTAAAAAATTAAGGAAGCCACTAAAATGATGTGTTAGCCACAAACCAGTAAAAGGAAAAGAAGAAAATAGAGAAAATAAGATAGCTCAATCAAAGAGGAGGAGGAAAAAGAAGCATAGAAAAGGCAGAGTAAAAGGAATACAAAAATGAAAATGCTATAAATGAATCCAAACAGATTGATAATCACAATATTTTTCAATGGATTTAAATTTCTGATTGAAATACAGAGAGTTTCAGATTGGATTTAAAAAAAAATTCATCTCTTTATTATTTAAACAACATGCAAAAATCTTAAGGACACTGAAAAGTTGAAAGCAAAAGGATAGAAAAAGCTGCTACAAAAGAAAACAGAGTTGAGACATAGAGAAAAGAAACATTCCTGATGGCATCAATTAAAACTTAAAATCCAGGCTTTATGCCTTGAATATCTAGTTACGTGAACCTGTAAGTATTCCATCCTCCCTGCAAGTTTATAAAGTTGTTTGAGTTGGATATTTTCACTTTTGCAGCCAGAAGATGTCTGACCAGTGCAGAGGTGGATGGAGGTTATTCTAAGAGGACAAGTAAGAGTCATATTTTAGAAAAATTAACCTAGTGGTGAGAGGAAGAGAGGTTTGAGGAGGGGAGAGTTTGGAAATAGGCAGTGGACAAGGAGCTGTCCTGGAGGGTTGGATTAAGGAAGTGCCAATTGACTGAAATGACTTAACATACACACACAATGCAACTAGAGAAGACATGGGAAGGTTCCCAGAAAGCTGAGTTGGAAGTCTCACTTGTCTAAGCTTTAAAGTCTCTAATCACATAGCCCCTGAGTGCACACTAGAGTTTGTAAGACATTAATTGTGGGGCTTCTCTGTCCTGAAGAGAACCTTTTGAAAACACTTTCAGCTGCTCAGCCAAACTAATAAAAGGTAATTAAAAAATAAAACAAAAAAACATTAGCAACACTATTTCAGCCACACCTCTGATCAAAGTGATAATGTCTGAAAATCATTAACTCAGGAGCAAGGGCTCAATTATCATACATAAAGATATGCTTTGAGACTTCCCTGGTGGTCCAGTGTATAAGAATCTGTCTGTCAATTTAGGGGACACAGATTCAGTCCCTCGTCCAGGAAGATACCACATGCCGTGGACCAACTAAAGTCAAGCACCGCAACAACTGAGCCTGAGCGCCAGAGCCTGAGAGCCACAACTACTGAACCCAAGTGCTGTTCCTACTAAAGCCCACGAGCCTAGAGACCGTCCTGCACAAGAGAAGTCACTGCAGTGGAAGTCCACGCATCACAAGAAGACCCAGCATAGCCAAAAACAAATTTTTAAAAAGATATGCTTTGCATCTCAGATGAGTTGATTTATATATTTCTAGGCAAACCCCCAGGAACATGGGTGTCTGTAAATGGGAGGTGTAGGGGTATCGGTTATCTTTCTGAGTTTTATTTTTCTTACAGGTTAAATAAGGCAGTTGCAGCAGCTCACCAACATCCCTTCTCATTTTGAAATACTGTGAGCTTATTTATTTTTCTTTTCTTTTCCTCGAGGGTGAGATACATGAGCAGAGAAGTGTGTGTGGTTCTTTCTGTGCCTCCAAGGGGTGTGTGTGTGATCGACCACCTCGTATGGGTCTGCGTTTCTCCCACGGCTCGGGACGCCTGCCCATCTGCATGTGTGCACACAACCGTTTGTTTGTTCCTCCTTCCCTCTCCTCCTCCTCCTCTCACTGCCCCGCTTTCCCTCTCCCCACAAGTCTGGGAGACGCATCAACATTTCTCAGTTATGTGATGTTCTCAGCAGGAGGATGGAGCCAAATAATGGTGTTTCTAGTTATTACTCTGATGAATCACAGGGGAACAGCCTTCACCAAGGTAGAACGGCTTGCATAAAATATGTTCATTCAATTAAAAAAAAAAGAAATTGAAAAATAAGATACTGCCAACGTGGGGCTCTGAGTTATGTAGGGTTTATGCAGCGATTCCATTTGCAATTCAAGCAAGAAACACAGCAGAGAGGCACCTGGGAGCAAGCTCCCTGGAATGGGGGAAGGGTTCCACTGCCAACAAAAAATCCTGTGCCTCAGACGAAGTTTCTGGAACAGGGAAGGGGGAGGTGTAGTAGACCTTGGCCTCCGCCAGCCTAGTTTGAACAAGAAATTCTATGCTAGAAATACTGCCGCCCTGACAGGGAGGACTGGTTGACCTGTGACCTCTGCTGCCCAGATGGCCATGTTTTATACCATGAAACTACCTGCCCCATTGCCTCAGCTGATTGGCTCAGGCATGGACACCCGACTCAAAGACATCAGACTGACCTAGGAGGTGGCCTGGCACAAAAAGCTGGGCTGAGCCGATAGCATTCTGTTTTTCTTTGACCCTGGAATTGCACTTGGACTGGGTACCAAGGAACATGGAGAGAAAGAAGCGGTTAACAGTAAAGGCTGTGAAGGAGAGTTGGGCCATGGAGACTACGTACAATCTGAAGTTAGGAGGGAGCAGAGAATCAAAAAGACAGGGGATGGAATTCAGGAGCCAGCAAATGTAGTGTGTGAGAGGCAAGACCATGCAGCCCACAAGAGAGGTATTAAGAGGAGCTAGGTGCCAGGCATTGCTCTAGAAGCTGGAGAAGAGACCAAAGTCCTCTTCATGCAGCTCATATTTTAGTGGGCTGACCCTGACGGGCTGCATTGTCACAGTTAGTTCCATTCCCTATCAAGTTAATCCTTCCCAAGCCCCAGAGAGTTGTACTATGGGAATATCAGCTTCCACTACTGGACAGGAATTTGCTTGCAAGCAACAGAAATGAACTTCTATTTTAAGCAGAAGAGGTGTTTTAAGGCTCACGGAGCTAGGAAAGCTATGAGCGTAACTCAAAAGAATTGAAGAAGGAGATTTGGGCATCAGACTTCTCACTCTGTGCATCTCTCATTTCTGCTTGTTGTGCTAACTACTTTCTGCAGACAGACCATGTAGGGCAGGAAAAGTGGCCCCCATCAACACCATTCCCACTCTCTCTGCCCAAGCTTCTCTGTAAAAGGACAGCAATCCCAGGGAAGATTCTGATTGGCTCAGCCTGGGTCAGGTGTTCCCACAGATCCACTGCAGTTTCCAGGGAGCAAGGTAAGGTGGGCTTCCCTGGTGGCTCAGATGATAAAGCATCTGTCTGCAATGCAAGAGACCCAGGTTTGATCCCTGGGTTGGGAAGATCCCCTGGAAAAGGGAATGGCAACCCACCCCAGTATTCTTGCCCTGAGAATCCCATGGACAGAGGAGCCTGGCAGGCTACAGTCCTTGGGGTCACAAAGAGTAGGACACGGCTGAGCTACTACCATACACAAGGTAAGGTGATTAGTTAGGCCTACATACATAGCCACCTGTGATCAGATATGTGAGCATCTTTACAAGACCAAGGGAGACAGAGAAAAAAACATGAAGGAAGTAACAACAATGATTACCATAATCTAACAGAGGATCAAAAAATAAAACCCCAAATGGCTGAAGCTAGATTGGCCCCAGGCCCCCTGGCCTTCCCAGGTCTGGAGCAGCCCTTGGAGAAAGCATTTTGTAGCTGGAACTTTGACTCTGTTTACCAGTCGCCTCTGAGAAGGTGGCTGCTG
The DNA here is from genome assembly GCF_029407905.1 of Bubalus kerabau. Classification (NCBI taxonomy): domain Eukaryota; kingdom Metazoa; phylum Chordata; class Mammalia; order Artiodactyla; family Bovidae; genus Bubalus; species Bubalus kerabau. Next base: position 21,110,382 of record NC_073633.1, on the reverse strand, counting down.
GAATACATTAGGATAACTCGATTGTAAGATTTTAATGACATAACACTGAGACCTCGGGAGGCCTGAGCTCTGCAGTCGATCAATTCGCATACCTTTCACTCAGACCTAAGTGACTGAAAATCATTTTGCTCCCCAAGCTCTTAAAGGTCAGGAGTTGAATGCTTCAAGAAAATCTCTTTCTCTATCACAGGAAACCTCTTGCATTTAGCATCCTGTCGATCAGGAGTACCCCAGGAGGCCAAGGAAGAGGAGTGCAGAGAAAATGTGGCCTGTGTTGCTTTCTTCCCTCTTTTTTTTTTCTTTCCCCACTAGTCTGGTGTGTGTTTATGTGGTGTGGGGATGCTGGCTGGGAAAAACCCAGATAAGCCGGGGTTGTTAGAATTCACTTGTTTTCTCCCAAGTTGTTGTTTGTTGCCAAGTTTGGACTCTTAGAGCAATAAAGCTCTGTCCCTTCCAAAAAGGTCTGTTCCAGCTGTCACAGTTTTTGGAGGGAGACCGGGACAAGTTGGGGTCACCATCGAGGTGGGTGCTCCAACCCAGCCCCCCAATCTCTTTCAAGAAAACTCTTTCTTTCAAACCCACTCCTGTGGCTCAGGGCAGGTGTCCAACATGAAAATGGAGCCCAGCGCCTCTGTGCCCCCGCTTGGCAGGGAATCTGAAGCTATGTGCCCCGCTCTGCTCACTGGCCGGCTGTTTAATGACATGCAAATGGGAGGGACACTGTCTGTCAAACGAGGCCTAATCCCTTTGTTCCTACCTGCCAGCCGGGCAGCCTTTTCTGCACCAGTTTTGGCCGCGAGGACAGCTGTGAGGTGCTGATGGGAGCGCTGGGCAACGGTGCTGGTTGCCTGGTAACCGTGGAGGCTCTCAGGGGCCTCAGGTGGTGGATGGGCCCTTCGGGCTGCACCATGAAAGTGGAGAATCTTCTCCCGCCCAGGGAGCTAAGAGCCTTCCAAAGACTTGGGGTTCTGTGACCTTGATCAAGGGCCTTCTCTGGGCTTCAGTTTCCTCACCTTTAAAACAAGGCAGGTGTTCTTCAAACAATGTTTCACCAGGAAGGAGGAAGCCTAAAGGCCAGCCCTGCTCTTCAACACAGCCCGAGCAGCTCTGTCTTATAAACTGGGGTTCTGAATTAAAAAAAAAAAAAAAAAAACCCTAAAAGCTTCATCTGCTAAAATAAACATTTGAAGGCATTAGACTCAATGATCTGCCATGCCTTTCCCATCTCCCGTGGGCTGTGGTTTGTCTCACAGAGATCCTGTCAGATAGACAAACCTGGGTAGCACCATCTCTCCCTTTCATAGGTGGTTAAATGGAAGCCCAGAGAGGAGCAGTAAGTTTCATAGACTCACACAGCTAGTTGGTGTGATGCTAAGATCAAACAGCATTCTAGGTGGGGGTTTTGTCTGCTGAAGCTCTCTGCAAAAGAGACAGGATAGGGTTGGGAGAAAGACCTGGTCCCTCAGTGGATTCCCACCTGACACTGCATACACGTAAGAGGGTCAGAGAATTTTTGGTGCTCAGATTTGGTTGGCCATGGGACGAAGACTGTGAGGCCAATACGGACCTTGGCTTCTTGGTCAATTGTGTACGTGTGTGTGTGTGTATGTGTGCACGCTGGGCTATTCTATACCCAGCTGTTCTTTTAACAGCATCTTGTGGACCCAAATGCTGTCTTTGCCATGTTAACCAGACTGCCTCATGCATGTGCTTTCAGCCAAGGTTTACGGGTACCCGCTTGTAGCTCAGCACCCTTGGGGGACCCCAGGGAGTTTATAGTCCCATCCATGCCACCAGCAACCATCCCCCCCAACCCCACCCTGCAATCGAATGAGGGAATCAACATATGTCTGACACCCTGGCCAGGGCATGGTCCTTGCAGGTGGTCAATTTCAGCTGACCTGTAAGCCAGTCATTCCTGACTCACAGCAGACCAGGTCTGAGCAGAGCTGGTCTCAGTTGACTAGTCCTGAACCTCGTTCACACTCAGGGAGCTTCTCACTGATTTTGTGCAGGCTCAGGGTGAGGACTTCCACTCACCCTTTCATTTAATCCTCAGGATAATCTTTGTAGGCAGGGACAATTACCATCCCCATTGTGCAGCTGAGAAAGCTGAGGCTCAGCAGGGAAAGTGCCATGACCAAGGTCGACTGGCTGTTAAGAGGCAGAGGAAGGGGAAGAAGGGAAATAGCTTCTATCATTGCAAATCTGTTATTTCCTCTACTACATCCAAGCCTTCTTTTAAGAAGATCTCTGGGGACAGGTTAACCAAATGACCCCAACTCCCTTGTTCTATTAATAAACTAATGGAGGAAGCTTGGAGGAGTAGAAAGAGCCCAGGAGGCTGGATTGGAGTTCTCACCCCCTTGGTGGCCACCGTGGACCTTTCTTGTCCTGGATCCTTCCACCTGGACAAGGAGAGATTGGGTCAGCAACTCTGAGTTCCCTCTTGGTCCTGGCCCTCTGGGTCACCATGAATTTCTCAGACCCCAATCTGATCCTTGGCTGAATTATAGTTCATCGGGTCCTGCAGAAAGCTGAAATTTGCAGAAAGCCATGAATTTGACTGTTTTCTAACTAAAGCTGAGGATGCCAGAGGGGATATTAACTATCTCTGGGATTTATTGATCTCTCAGTCCCAGGCTACTTGGGAAACAATTAGAGGTCAGCGCGTAACACAAAATGAAATTTGCAGCTGTCAGATCAACCATTTGGAACTATTCCCTTGGCCTTTCAGCTCCATTTTCTGTCAAGAGAAAGCCTTCTTGGAAACAGAATCGACATGGGGCCAGGGAGTCAGGCATTGTGTATATGGGGAGGGCAGCCACGGACACTGGTTAGCTTGGCCCTTCCCAGAGAACACTGACCTGGGATCCTGGGGGCCTGTCCTCCCTGCTGGCTACTCTCCGTGTGATCTGGGGCAAGTCATGCCATTATCTGGACTTCGTGGGGATTTTTCCTCATCTGAAACATCTTACCTGGGGGTAAAAGTCTCAACTTCTTCCAAAAGAGAGTTTGGCTGCAGCGTGAATGATACAATGCGAAATCTCCCTCCCTGGAAACACTCTGAGTTGCTAAATGACAAATACAGTTGTTTGCTGTTTCCTCTACCCCTTTGAACCCATCTCCTATCCCTTGGCACCCTATCCGGCCCTTCACCCCTAGGCCTAGCTTGTGCTCTGCCTACTTTTAGCTCAGTCCTGGCCAAAATGTCAATTCATAATGGCTTAATGTTACTCCATCTAAAAGTACTCATGTTTTAGAAGCAGACTCACAGACTTAGAGAAGAACCTATGGTTGTCAGTGGGGAAGGATGGGAAAAAGAGATAGGGAGTTTGGCATGGACAAGTACACACTGCAGTATTAATACGCTGAAAGGCCCTACCGTACGGCACAGGGAACTCTGCTCAGCGTTATGTGGCAGCCTGGGTGGGAGCGGATTTGTGGGGAGAATGGATACATACATGTATATGTATGGCCGGGTCCCTTTGTTGTCCTCCTGAAACGATCACAACGTTAACTGGCTATACTCAATACAAAATAAAAAGTTTAATTTAAAAAAAGTACTTGTATTTTAACGGGAGACTGGGAGACCAAATGACATGACGAACCCATGAAGGTAGGGTTCACCTGGAAGAAGGGAGTTCTTTTAAGTGGAGTTAGAAAGTGATACTTTAAGTTCCCTACTTTAAGTCCATCCATCAGATACTTGGGAAATTCCAAACTGAGAAAAGGTCAACAGTTTTCCTGACTGTAAAACTCGGGGCCTTTCTATCTCTAGGAGGGTAACAGAGCATTCGGCATGCCCCTAACTTTTCCTGCTGGGACACCCAGAGGACCTTGTGTTCAGAGAAAGCCATTCGGGGCAATTCTGAATTAGTCTCACCCATTCACTTTAGGGCTGAATAATCTAAGGTCCAGGCAGCTCACCAGAGCCAGAGATGGGTCCTGGGCTGGGTCTCTGCTCTCTTGCCCAGGTGTTTACACCACTTTCCTGCTTTGTACTGAAAATGCTGCTTAGTCAGGTCTTGCCAGGGACCACTTTGCTGAGAGGTTCCAGAAAGCCACTCTCTTGGACTCCTTGCCTGCCTTGCTAGATGGGGCTGGATATCCATTCCCGCACCCCCAGGCACAGATACAGGAATTTCTAGAGCTCTCAAGGAGACCCCCACCCCTGGGGTGAAACATAAATTCATTTTTGCTTTCTCTTGACTGGATCAGCTCTATCCTTGAAATGTTGCTTATGAGAGGCTGAGCTCAGGAGCTTGTGGCAAGAAGGGTGGCGCCTGGGGTGCTGTACTCCCAGCACTGTGGGCAGGTCATGCCAGCCCTGCATCTCCATGTGGCCTGCACCTGGGGACCCATGTTCCCAGCATCACTGATCCAGGCAGGAAAAATGGACGGACACCACTGCCCTGGGCTACAGCTTGCGTGCAACTGTGCAGCCTGGCTCGAGCTGTAGACAGCCAATGGCTTGAAAACGAGGGGCATCTTTGTCCTGGAGTCACTCTGCCTACCACGGTGCACCCTAAACTTCTATTTTCAAACTTTGCAATCTCTCTGACATGGGCTCTCGCTTCTCCTATCTTGCTATTATCACCCCAAAACTGAGGTTTCCATCCCTTCCACTTTATTATCTCTATGGCTTTCTAGTGGTTCTCTCTGCTTTCACCAGATACACTTTCCTTCACTTAGGCCCCCATCTGCCCCCAGCCCCTCACAGCCCTGAGCCCTCACTCTTCATGAGTGTGAATCTCCCCATACCTGGCTCTAAAACTCCCCAGGAGCGGGTCATGGTCACACAACACTGTAAGTATACTAAACACCACTGAATTGTACTCCCCTTTAAAGGGGCAGGTTTTATAGTCTATGAATTATATCTCAATAAGGCTGAGATATGAATTATATCTCAATTATATCTCAAAAGAAAAGAAAAACAGCTCCCTTGGCATCCCCTCTGTTTATCACAATGTTTCTCAAACATTTCTGCCAAAGCACCCCAGTAGAAAAGGAGAGGGGATCATCCCCCCAGGGCTGGCAGGAGCCTGAAATTTCCTGGCTCAATCACTTGTTCATTCAAGTACTCATCCAATAAGTTTTTTTTTTGGTGCACTTTCCATGTGTTAGAAATGCAGTAATAATCCAAACCAGTATAAGCTGACCTCCTTGCAGCTTGATTAAGCAGAAAATGTCTTCAAAGACTCACGCTTTAATTTAAAGCTGCAGGTACATTTTGCATCCTAGTCACTACTAAATCTGTGTTCATTTTAATGTAACATGTTTTGCTACTCTGGAAAGATGCTCCTTGCTGGCCCAGGGTTTCATGTACCCTCTGCCCCATCCGCATATTCCCTTGGGGGGACCTTAAGCTGCAGAGGATGTTGTGGTTGACTCTTCAACATCACATCCACTCTGCCTCCTTGAGTAGCAGCCTGTGTTTGAGAAGCTTGCCCTCAGCCCAGAGGGAGCACCTGTTTGGTGTAAAGGGATTCCTTTAATCTTTGCCAGTGATTGATTCAGGAAGGGGCGTGTGATCCAATTCTGGCCAATGAGACATGAGACTAGACATTTCTCAGGAAGCCCCCTCTTGTTCTCAGGAGAGAACCGTGGGAACCTGTGTTCTCTCACTCTTATGGGAGATGAACAAGAAGGTCCTTTGCCCTAACTGCTGTTTGCAGACCTGTTGTACCCATGATAAGCAAGCAGACATGTAGACAGATGTGTTGTCTGTTTGAGAAAATCACCAGAAATGATGGAGCCTGGAGCCCTGATAAAACTGGACCTGCAGCTCCTCAGCGTGTGCTTCAGTATAAAGAAAGTCAAGTTTGTGTTATAGCACTTCTGAGCACTCTAGTGACTGGAAGGAACGTAGATCAAGGCAAAACTTCTTCACCAAGTTTTTAAGCCTTCCACAATGTGTAATCAGTACCCTACACACCTCCTCAAAAATAGGTGGGTTCATCACCTCCTTCAGCAGCTCCTTGTCATGTGGCTCCTTCAGATTACACAGTTCCCTGAACCTCCCATACTTTTTCATATCTGCCTTCCTTTGCTTGCCCCTTTTATATCTCAGAGGCATATCTGGGGATGGCGGGATCCGCAAAGCACAGGCAGTTGCCTAGACTAGAGCTGGCTTTTTAGGTCTGGGTTTGGATCTGCCACTCTCTGAAGAGAAGCCTGGGATCTTCTAGTGGGTCTCATTGAGCTGAACTGGCCCTAAATGTGCAGACACTGGGAGACAGTGAGGAGGGAGGGTGGTGGGAGCAGGAGGGAGAGAAAAGGGAGAGAGGCAGAGGTAGGAAAGGGGAGCAGAAGGGAGACATGCAAAGGATGCTAGAGGGAAAAGCAGCATGAGAGAGAGAGCGGAGGGAAAGAGGCAAGGGTGGGGAGAGAGAAGGGGCCAGAAGGCGAGGAGGGAGGAGGAGTGGAGGCGGGAGGAGGGACTAGCCAGGGGATGAGACAGGCTGGGAAGGAGCAGGGAGGGGTGGGGATGAGCAGGCTGCAGGAGCAGAGCAGGGAAGGAGCCAATAGAGCCGCATGAGCGCATAGCTAAGTTCCGGTGGGAGCAATTTTATCAATAGCACTTTACCATACAAGTGATTCTCATCACAGCTGGTGCTAGGTGGGTTGGGAACAGCAATAAAAAACCAGTTTTATTAAAAAAAATCATTCAGGTTATTTGAAAACACTGTGCACACACGCCCCTTCAGGCCCTAGTGGGAGAGGCCGGGGCATGCAGACAGCCCTACAGGGACTGGCCCCAGCGTGGCGGTGAGGATGGGCACCTCCCCACACACGCACGCACCCCACAGGGGGAGCACTCAGCTATTACAGCCTTCACAGAAAGGGCTGATCTGGACTCTCGCTGGAGCCCAGTCGCCTGAGTTGGCACCTCTGGCAAGGCTGGGGGCCAGAAAGAGAGGAGACTCTTCCAGGGCCCCTGCTGGACACCAGGCCCCATGCCAGGCATGTCCACTTGTGTGACTCTGTGTCATAAGAGGTGCTTTCCAGACTAGACAGAACTTGTCAGGCACACACAGCCTCAGGAAGCGAGGCCACGTGTCATAGAGGACCAAAGAGGGCTCGAAGAGTCAAACATCGCCCAGAGAACTGTAAAACCACAGAAAGTCACATGTTCAAGGGTCTCCAAAGGTCACCAGAAGAGTGGGTTTGGAACCATATCATTTGGAGCCCTGGGGTTCTAGGGAAGAGGCAGGGCGGGCAGGTAGTCATGGCTCCCATTTAATGGTGGTCAGAGCAATCTGGTTTTCTTTTCTGTGTTGTTTAATATTGGTGTTTTACCAGTTTGCTTTTAACCATATGTAAAGTGAATCAACACCAAGGAGAAATAAATCCTGCTCTCATTCAACCCATTTCGCAGGTGGAGAGACTGAGGCCATGAAAGTTTCCTTCTGCTTGCTGGTGATAGAATCAGGATGGGTGCCCCGCTTCAAGAGGCTCTTCCCACCAGTAGGTTTTCTTCCATTTGTTTCATGAGAACCCACGGTTCCCGGGGGCTGGTGGGAGCAGGGGTTGAGAGGTTCAATAGTCACATTGAGATGGTGTTGACACAAGAACCAGGTTTCAGGATTTTCTATCTCTGACTGAGCTATCTTAAGCTATCAAATCTTTAGCTATCAAGAGTCTTGGCAGATAAGCAGTCCTTGCATGGCTAATGTATTATTTCCATAACATATTTATTGATTCTAAATATTTGAGAGGGGAGGTTTTATTGTCTCCTGGTTTTGTTTTGTTTTTTTTAAAGAAATCCATGTGCTTCTCCGTGGTGGTGGTTTACTTAGAGCTATAATATTTCATCAAGCAGAGTGGATTTAAACTTTATCACCCCCAGTTTTATGACTTCTGCTGGGTAACAGTGTAAATATTCCTGGGGTTGTGCATGCTTCCTACTGTGAACAGGGAGTGGAGGTCTGTGAATAAATGGTTTGTTGCTAGTGGGCTGGAAAATGCAATTTTTAGATCTTTCATCAAAACTAAAGAGCACCTTGTGTTTGGATAGTGGGTGATGTTTCTCGAAGCTTAGTTTACCAGGCATCACCTTATTGACCCTCACAACAGCTCCACAAAGTAGGAAGAGTAGGAATCCCTACCTTACAGAGAGGAAGCGAAGACCCGATTAGGACCAGTTTCACACACAAGGTTGGAGCATAATAAATGCTGAGATTTTAGGTAAGCTGTTCTGAGAAGCCAACTTGCACACATCCCAACTTAGAGCTTCATATGCCTTAGTTTGTTCTCTTCAGCCTGTGAGGAGTTGCTGTCTTTGGGATACAGATAAAGAAATTGCCTCATGAAAATCATAATTCAAAAAGATATATCCAGCCCAGTGTTCCTTACAGAGCTATTTGTAATAGTCAGGACATGGATGCAAAATGCCCATCAACAGAGGAATGGATAAAGAAGCTGTGGTATGTATATACAATGGAATATTACTCAGCCATAAAAAAGAATGAAGTTGTGCCATATGCAGAGATGTGGACAGACCCAGAGATGATTGTACTGAGTGAAGTAACTCATAAATAGAAAAACAAATACTGTTTATTAATGCATATATGTGGCATCTAGAATAATGGTATAGATGAACTTATTTGCAAAGCAGAAATAAAGACAAAGACCCAGAGAACAAACATTTGGATACCAAGAGGGGAAGGGGACATGGGATGGATTGGGAGATTGGTACTGACATATATACACTACTATGTACTTTGGCCACCTCATGTGAAGAGTTGACTCATTGGAAAAGACTCTGATGCTGGGAGGGATTGGGGGCAGGAGGAGAAGGGGACGACAGAGGATGAGATGGCTGGATGGCATCACTGACTCAATGGACATGAGTCTGAGTGAACTCTGGGAGTTGGTGATGGACAGGGAGGCCTGGCATGCTGTGATTCATGGGGTCGCAAAGAGTCGGACACGACTGAGCGACTGATCTGATCTGATCTGATGTATAAAATAGATAACATGAGAACTGGATAATGTGAGACTGTAAAAAATAGATAACATGAGACTGTAAAAAAAAGAAATTAAAAGTAAAGTATTTTTAAAAAGAAGAAGAACTTGCCACTCATGGAGACTGAGTGACTTCTAGAAGGTTGAAGGTCGAAAGTCACTGGGCTGAAGAGTGAAGAGGCCAAATGGCACCCTGGGATTGCCAGACTCCCCAGTCCCGAGCACTATGCGTGGGCCATCCGTCACCTGTCGGGTGCTCGGGAACTCCCTGGAGGACAAACACATGCCCCAGTCCTCCTCCTACCCAAGTGAAAGGACGCGGGCAGAGGCAAGTTGCTGCTTCTCCATTTGCTCTGAGAAAATCGCCTCCTCACCTCTCTGCTGACTGTGTGAAGAGATGTGACTCAAGATGGGGGCCCAGCCCAGCCACCGTGGGCCCACTGGATACAGCAGCGGGGTCATAGGGGGCCCTCCCGGCTCACCCAGGGGGAGACAAGCACTTTCGCGTGTGTCCTCCTGTTTGCAATGGTTTGTGGGTCAGGTTAACACACACTGAGCATCTACTGTGTGCTCCCCTCATGCCAGTTTCCCGTTTCCCCTGATATAGCTCCGTTTCTGAGGGCGCTCATATTCTTGACTCTTCCTCACCTCTGAATACCAGCAAAACTTATCTGTGTCCCATGTCCTTGATATTGATCTGGCACATGAATTTAAACTAAGCCTTCACTAAAAGGCTGGCAATAATACATATGCTCCCTCTTCCAGAAAAGAAGTAAAAGTTTCCTGAATTGATCAAATCCAGAAAGACCTGGATTGAGTCCTACTCCATGATTTATTACCTGTGTGATCTTAGGCAAGTCACTTAACCTCTCTTAGACGTAACTTTCTTCTCTGCAAAAATAAGAAAGGAAGGGACTTCCTGGTGATCCAGTCCCTGGGACTCCATGCTCGCCATGCAGGAGGCCCAGGTTCCATCCCTGGTCAGGGAACTAGATCCCACACGCCACACTAGGAGTTCACAGCTAAAAGATCCTGGTGCTGCAACTGAGACCCAAATAAATAAGTATTAAAAATTAGAAAGAAAGAAAGGTAGGTAGGTAGGTGGCGTTTCTACTGCACATTGTCATAAGGACAGATCTCTTTTTTCACTCTTTCAATGCCCTTGTAAGAAACACAGGCTAATGGTGGGGCTTCCCATGACCCATGCCTGACCCTCTCCAGAAGTATTCCTTCCCCGCACAGAACCGAGGACTGTCTCCTGCTTTACACTCTGGAAGCACTTACTATCAGTCTCTCTGGATTGTCAGTTTATCCAGGGCAGGAACCATCACCCACAAAATATTGGAGAGAAAAATTGTGGGTATTTTTACTTTCCCTGGGCTTTTTGCAAAGTAAGTCATGTTAACTGTTGGCTGATTGACTGACTAAATTTGAGCCCTATCTGGACACCAGGAGGAGACTCTACTCATAGGCCCAGACCCCATCAGTGACCTTTTAGTTTTATATTTTGACAACCATCAATCCAGGCTACTAATCCTCAAAGGCCAGCTCACACCCCATGCCTTCCAAAACCTTCCCCAGAGTTCACTGTTGTTTCAAAGCATCTCTCATTGTTTCAGATGGATTTGTTCTCTTATTTTTACCCATTCATCTCTCTCACTCATTCCCTGACTAAGCCAGGGTCTGGCTCTCAGCAGAGGTCTGTTAGTGAAGTAATGGAAGGCTTTGATTCTAAGCAGAGAGGGAAATGCCAGCCCCTGAAGTTAAGGTCTAAGTACGAGCTGAAGCAGAATTGGTGACGAGCTCAGTCAACAGGTAAGAATCCCGTAGGGTGACCACATCTGTTTTTGTGCGTTTGCACAGCAGGAGAGGAGTCAGAAGTGCTTGGTTTGGACCAAATTATTAGAGAATACTTGGTTTTCTTCAAATGGGGACATGTGCCCTTTGCAATCCTATGTACCCTTGAATGAATGAATGATTGAAATTCAGAGGGTGGTGCCCCTGAGATATTACTTGGCCTTGCAGCCCTAACAGAACTAATCGTAGTGAGTGGTAGAAACGGAAGGGCAGCCGTGTGCCCGAGCTGTGGGGCCAACTATTTCTGGTAAGGGCTATAAGGGCTACTGGGTCTCCACAGTGGGGGACAGGGATGTTCTTGAAAGAGATGAAGAGGAGCAGCATTTTACGATGCCAACTTGTACAGAGTTGGAGAGACAGAGGCAGACTGGAGATAAATGAAGCAATACATCAATGAGAATCAAGAAGCAGCAGTTAGAACCCTGTATGGAACAACTGATTGGTTCGAGATTGAGAAAGGAGTACAACAGGGCTGTCTGTTGTCACCCTGTCTGTTTAACCTATACCCTGAGCACATTATGAGAAATGCTGGGCTGGATGAGCTGCAAGCTGGAATCAAGACAGGTGGGAGAAACATCAACAACCTCAGATATGTAGATGATACCACTCTAAGGGCAGAAAGTGAAGAGGAACTAAAGAGCCTCTTGATGAGGGTGAAGGAGGAGAGTGAAAGAGCCAGCTTAAGACTAAATATTAATAAAAACTAAGATCATGGCATCTGGCCCCATTACTGCATGGAAAATAGAAGGAGAAAATGTGGAGGTAGTGACAGATTTCCTCTTCTTGGGCTCTAAAATCCCTGCGGATAATGACTGCAGCCATGGAATCAGAAGACAACTGCTTCTTGGCAGGAAAGCGATGACAAACCTACACAGTGTGTTGAAAAGCAGGGACATGAGTGTGCTGCCAAAGGCCCGTATAGTCAAGTCTATGGCCTTCCCAGTGGCCATGTAAGGTTGTGAGAGCTGGACTGTAGAGAAGGCAGAATGCCAAAGAACAGCTGCCTTCGAACTGTGGTGCTGGAGAAGACTCCTGAAAGTTCCTTGGACAGCAAGATGAAACCAGTCAATCTTAAGGGAGATCAACCTTGAATATTCACTGGAAGGATTGATGCTGAAGCTGAAACTCCAGTATTTTGGTCCTCACCCCCACCACTACCACACACATGACATAGACACACAACTGGCAGAGAAAAGGCTTGATGGCATGGTGTGAACAGACGACTTGCTGGAAAAGTCCCTGATGCTGGGAAAGATTGAGGGCAGAAGGAGAAGAGGGTGTCAGAGGATGAGATGGCTGGATGGCATCACCAATGCAATGGACATGAACTTGGGCAAACTCCAAGAGATGGTGAGGGACAGGGAGACCTGGAGTGCTGCAGTCCGTGGGGTCTCAAAGAGTCGGACACAACTGAGCAACCAAACAACAACAACAACATGAGGAAAGACTCACAAAAAGTAGGCTTGGCCTCAAATGATCAAGAACCATGTGCACCTTGAGGGGTTTTATTTACACTGGAAGGAATGAACAGTTCTCCTTTGAATATCACAATGGAGCCGGGTTGCTTGCATTTGTGAAGACACAATCCCCACCCCTACCACTACCACACACACCATGTAAAGACACAACTGGTATAAAGAGAAGGCTTGATGGCATGAAGCAGACCTCTCTGCCCCTTCAAATGCGCCCAAGTGTCCAATCTGATTTCCGACCCCTCACCAGAGCTTTCTGCAACTCCTTGACTTCCCTTTCTCTGACCATACAATCAAGTGGTTAATTATTTTCATGACAGATTGTTGTAGGTCACCTTCTCTTCCTGGCAAGGCCCATAGTTTAGTAGCCAATCACCTCCTGCAGTTCTCTGCAAAAGGGTTGATGCCTTGGAGGTGCTCAGTATAGAATACAGATGGATTAAAGAATGGTAAAAAAGAAATGTCTGGAATAGGAGCCAGCCTCCGAAGAGAAAGATATGAGGAGATAACCCACATTTCACTTCCCTCTGGTGATGTGTGTTTGGGAGGAAGGAAGGCAGGAGGGAGGAGAAACACAGGCAGTGGGGAGGGATGTGTTTTGTCTGCCTACCCTCTCTTTGGGGAAACCAGGCTCCTCCTTCTGTCTGTAGTTCAGGCAGGCAATTGACACACCTGAGAGGGCGTGTGACCAGCCCTGGCCAATGAGAGTTCTCTATCCAGTAACGAGTTAGGCAATTGGGCCAATCAGAGCCCTCTCAGGATTTTTCTGGGATTCTGGGAAAAGCAGCTCCTCTGTTCTCAGGAATAGCCAGTGATGATGATGATCAAGGCTGTTGGTGACTGATTTTTCCAGTATGTGGAGGGCCTTCTTGAGAACAAAACCAACAGAGAAAAGTAGAGTCAGAAGACAAAGAAAAGAGCCTGGTTCCTGGTGTCTTGATGGAACCTGCGATTTAGCAGTATTGGAAGTGAACTTGGTATCTTCCCAGATGGCACAGTGGTAAAGAATCTGCCTGCCAGAGCAAGAGGCCTGGATCCCATCTCTGGGCTGGGACTATCCCCTAGAGTAAGAAATGGCAACCCACTCCAGTATTCTTGCCTGGAAAATTCTGTGGACAGGAGTCTGGTGGGTTACAGTCCATGGAGTCGCAGAGTCGGACCTGACTGAGCACGCTCATGCAACAACACAGGCGAGTCCATTTGGGACTGTTTTCTTACTGGGGGGCTTCCCAGGTGGAGCTAGTGGTAAAGAACCCACCTGCCAATGCAGGAGAAGTAAGAGAGGTGGGCTCGATCCCTGGGTTGGGAAGATCCCCTGGAGGAGGGCATGGCTACCCACTCTGGTATTCTTGCTTAGAGAATCCCACGGACATAGGAGCCTGGTGAGCTACAGTCCATAGGGTCACAGAGTCAGGCACAACTGAAGTGACTTAGCAGGCACAAAGTGAACTTGCTTCTTGAACCTCCCAATTTTATCATCCAATAAATCCCATCCTCACCTCATCCTTTAAATTAACCAATAATTCTGTAATAGAAAGAGACCTGACTAATTAGGAAATGAATAGTCAATGTAATTTACTCAGGCTCTGGTTTCAGAAAAATAGCTAACACCAGGGTGAAAATAGGTGATAACATTAGCAACTGGGAAAGAGGGGGCTTCCTTAAACTGTGAGCCAAGAAGGCCTCTCTTAGTGGCAGAAAGGAGGCAGCCATGCAGAGACCTGAGAGATGGCTTTCCTGGCTGAGGCATCAACAAGGACAAAGTTTCTGAGAACAAAAGGAGCTTCAGCTCTTGAGGCCCAGAACAAAGGCCATTGAGGCTGTACCCACGTGAGCAATGGGGAGGTTGCCAGAACCAGGCAGAGATGCAGACCCGGAGGGCCTTAAGGACAAAGATGGGGAGTACAGGTTTCATTCCGGGATAGAAAGTCATTGGGGAGCAAAGTGACCTGAGCAGCTGTAGCTGCTGTGAGGATAGGGGAACAGAGGTAGAAGCAGGAAGGTCAAAGAGGAGGCTGATGTAAGAGACCACGTGAGTGGTAAATGGTGGCTTGAGCTGTGGTGGGGGAAGGAGATGGGAGCAAGAGGGTGGGGTCTGCATGAACCTTGGAAGGAGGGCTCACATGAGTTACTGTACACTGGACGCAGGAGCGGGAGGAGCAAGAAATCAGACACTTCCTGAGATGGTGAAGACTGTGGAGCAAGAAGTTTTGGGCACATATGTGTGACCTGCCAGTATAAGTAGGTTTTGGAAAGTTCAACATGCCAACAGGTGTTCTCTAGGCCGTCATCTGCTGTGGATCTGAAGATCAGCTTGGCCTGGAGACTGGCTGAGAGAGGCTCGAATCCCATCATTTGTTTTATACACATTGGATTTGAGTGAGTTTCATTCCAACTTTCAAAGCTTGAATTTTCAACATAAATTTTGGAAAAGTCTGGATTCTAAGTGATAGATAGCATGTGTCTGGTTGGCTTGTTGGTTTGTTGGCTGGGTCTTCTTGGGCCAGATCATTGGCTACTTCTGCTTATTATTCCTTTAAAAATGGCTTGTGCACCACTTTATCTCTGAAATCATCCATTGTCCTCCCTTCAACTAAATTGGCGATGGATTGTTTCAGCAGCCACGGGATTTTTGTTTGTGTGCTTAACAAAAAATAAAAAAGTCCCATTGCGGCATTTTGTCTGGGGCCAGGTCTAGGAAGGGAGGCCATTTCTGAGCAAAGGGTGAGCCAAGATACAAATGTTTACAGTGATCCACAGGCTAGCCCCGACACATTTGCCTGGGAACACCAGACTGTATTTGTCCACGTGTCTCTTCACCCACTGGACCATGGCAACTCGTTGTGTTCCAAGTGTGCACTGGGCATTGAAGACACAGAGATGAACAAAATCAACAGATTTTCTCATGCCTCAGTGTGTCACCTTGGGCACATTATTATGTAATTTCTCTGATCCTTGATTTTCTCATCTGTAAAATGGGGATAATAGTGGTACCTGCCTCCCAGGACATCTATAAAGAGAAAACGCCTGCTAAATACATAGGACTGTGTCTGGCACTTAGAAAGTGTTCAGTTAAGTGGCAGCTAAATTATTATTAAAATTGACATTATTGTGACACACATTATTGTGTCATTATTCCTGACATTGTACAAGACGTAGAGAAAGACCATCTCCAAGAACAAGAAATGCAAAAAGGCAAAATGGTTGTTTGAGGAGGCCTTACAAATAGCTGAGGAAAGAAGACAAGCAAAAGGCAAAGGAGAAAAGGAAAGATACACCCATTTGAATGCAGAGTTACAAAGATAAGCAAGGAGAGATAAGAAAGCCTTCCTCAGTGATTAATGCAAAGAAATAGAGGAAAGCAATAGAATGGGAAAGACTAGAGATCTCATCAAGAAAATTAGAGATACCAAGGGAATATTTCATGCAAAGATGGGCTCAATAAAGGACAGAAATGGTATGGACCTAACAGAAGCAGAAGATATTAAGAAGAGGTGGCAAGAATACACAGAAGAATGGTACAAAAAAGATCTTCATGAGCCAGATAACCACAATGGTATGATCACTCACCTAGAGCCAGACATCCTGGAATTTGAAGTCAAGTGGGCCTTAGGAAGCATCACTATGAACCAAGCTAGTGGAGGTGATGGAATTCCAGTAGATCTATTTCAAATCCTAAAAGATGATGCTGTGGAAGTGCTGCACTCAAGATGCCAGCAAATTTGGAAAACTCAGCAGTGGCCACAGGACTGGAAAACGTCAGTTTTCATTCCAGTCCCAAAGAAAGGCAATGCCAAAGAATGTCCAAACTACCGCACAATTGCACTCATCTCACACACTAGCAAAGTAATGATCAAAATTCTCCAAGCCAGGCTTCAACAGTACATGAACCATGAACTTCCAAATGTTCAAGCTGGATTTAGAAAAGGAAGAGGAACCAGAGATCAAATTACCAACAGTTGTTGGATCAGCAGAAAAGCAAGAGAGTTCCAGAAAAACATCTACTTCTGCTTTATTGACTATGCCAAAGCCTTTGACTGTGTGGATCACAACAAACTGTGGAAAATTCTTCAAGAGATGGGAACACTAGACCACCTGAGCTGTCTCCTGAGAAATCTGTATGCAGATCAAGAAGCAAGAGTTAGAACTGGACGTGAAACAACAGACTGGTTCCAAATTGGGAAAAGAGTACATCAAAGCTGTATATTGTCACCCTGCTTATTTAACTTATATGCAGAGTACATCATGTGAAATGCTGGGCTGGATGAAGCGCAAGCTGGAATCAAGATTGCTGGGAGAAATATCAATAACCTCAGATATGCAGATGATAACCACTTTTATGGCAGAAAGCGAAGAACTAAAGAGCCTCTTGATGAAAGTGACAGAGGAGAGTGAAAAAGTTGGCTTAAAGCTCAACATTCAGAAAACTAAGATCATGGCATCTGGTCCCATCACTTCATGGCAAATAGATGGGGAAACAATGGAAGCAATGAGAGACTTTTTTTAGGCTCCAAAATCAGAGCAGATGGTGACTGCAGTTATGAAATTAAAAGACACTTGCTCCTTGGAAGAAAAACTGTGACCAACCTAGACAGCATATTGAAAAGCAGAGACATTACTTTGCCAACAAAGTTCTGTCTAGTCAAAGCTATGGTTTTTTCAGTAATCATGTATGGATGTGAGAGTTGGACCATAAAGAAAGCTGTGCACCAAAGAATTCATGCTTTTGAACTGTGGTGTCGGAGAAGACTCTTGAGAGTCCCTTGGACTGCAAGGAGATCAAACCAGTCAATCCTAAAGGAAATCAGTCCTGAATATTCATTGGAAGGACTGATGCTGAAGCTGAAACTTGAATACTTTGGCCACCTGATGCAAAGAAGTGACTCACTGGAATAGACCCTGATGCTGGGAAAGATTGAAGGCAGGAGGAGAAGGCGATGACAGAGGATGAGATGGTTGGATGGCATCACTGACTTGATGGACATGAATTTGATGATGTGGGATTTGGTGATGGACAGGGAAGCCTGGCATGCTGCAGTCCATGGGATCGCAAAGAGTTGGACATGACTGAGCGACTGAACTGACTGTGACATACCCCTGTCCTCAGACAATTAACTTTCTTCATAGGGACACAAGCGTGTAGTTGAACAACCATAACACAATCTGATGGGTGTCAATGGAAGTTTGTTAGGGGTACTCTGGGCACAGAGAAGATAGCGAGGTGTGGGAGATGGCTAGTCATGGGCACTATTCCAAACACTGACATGTCAGATATAATTCTTGAGCAGCTCTCACTACTTCCCATCCACCTAGAGAGATTAGCATCTGGCCCTCGGCATGACCCTCACATCCTGCACAGTCTCATTTGTAGTTGTTGTTTAGTCTCTAAGTCATGTCCAGCTCTTTGTGACTCCATGGACTGTAGCCTTCCAGGCTCCTCTGTCCGTGGTATTTTTCAGGCAAGAATACTGGAGTGGGTTGCCACTTCCTACTCCAAGGGATCGTCCCAACCCAGGGATCAAACCTGGATCTCCTGTATTGGCAGGTGAATTATTTACCACTGAGCTATGTAGGAAGCTCAATGAGTCTTCTGGTTGGTCTTAAATCCTGCCATCACCCCACCTAGGTGTGTGTTATGGTCCTGACTCTTCTTCTCTCCCTGGTCCCATCTGTCCATCTGAATCCTTCTTCCCAGGGTGCTGCTCATATCTGACCTGTTCCCAAAGTTCTCTGTGACTCCTCTAGCTCACCTGAGCCCTTCCTTCACAACTTCAGGGGCTTTGGGGCATCAGGAAGTAATGTGAAGGACCTGGAAAACCCAAATCCTCTGTTTTATAGAAATGAATGTCCCGGGAGAAGTAACCTGATAAAGGGTAGCAATGACACCTCCCTGACTTAGGTGTCCAACCTGGGAGTCACTTGGACGCCTCCCTCTGACCAGCTCCAACCCATCGCCATGGCCTGCTATCTCCAGGTCCTAAATAGCTCTCCTGTCCACCCACCTTGGGCTCCTCAGCCACCACCTAGGTCTGAGTCACCGTCATTTCTCAGACCCCCACTCCTCACCATCCCCAGGCTCCCCCAGATATGGTGTCCGCAGCAGCACAAGAATGACCCTTCTAAATTGTGGGTCTGACCATCCCACTTCCC
Organism: Bubalus kerabau; assembly: GCF_029407905.1. NCBI lineage: Eukaryota > Metazoa > Chordata > Mammalia > Artiodactyla > Bovidae > Bubalus > Bubalus kerabau. Next base: position 21,091,933 of record NC_073633.1, on the reverse strand, counting down.
CACCGAGAATTTCAGTGGCATCCCCCACTTTATTCCCACTCCAGAATAAAGCCCACCCTCTTTAGCAACACTTTCCAGGCCAGCAATGATGATGCCTTGACGCCAGTGCAACCTCTGGCCCTCCACATTTGACCGGTGCACCCTAGGGAGTCTCCCTTATGACTCTGAACCCACTGCACCCCTCACCTCGAGTGTTAGCACAGACCCTTGCTCCCCGCCAGAATTCTTGCTCCCCTTCTCCCTATCCCAGCCACACTCCCCTTTACCTAGGTAACACCGACCCCGTTGTCAGCAAGGCCTCGCAGGGTGGGGCTAGACCTCCTGCTCTGGGCTCCCGTGGTCCTCTGTGCCTCGGGTTCTAACATCTGCCCCTGAGCTGTGAGTGCAGTTATAATGCCGTCTTCCCCACGTGTACTCCCAGCTGGTTCACCAGCCAGTCTGCGGCCCTTAGCACAGTGCTCCACAGGCAGGGCAGCCAGTGCATGGTTATATTGTGCTGCTCTTGTTTCCTTTTATGTCATTGTAAAAGTTCCATGATACCTAGTGCTCTGCAACTTGCCTTTGCTACTTGAGAGTGTCAGGGGTTGAAGGGACCTAGAAATAACTCCCCTCTCTCTTCCAAGCAGTCAGCCTTATTACTGATGGAAGCTAGGCTGGAGGATGTGGCTTCAGTGCTGACCCTCCCAGCCCCATTGTGGATCTGCAGAGGGACACACGTCCCCAGGATTACTGTCTCCTTCTGGGAGAAAGGGGAGGAAAGGAAAGGGCCAGGTCTCTGATTGGATCAGAAGGATCTAGGCACCCAGCTCTGGCCCAATCACCTGTGGCTGGTGGGCAGGACTTCTGATACAATTCTCCATCTCCCAACTCTTGAATGGACCAAGGGAAGGTGCATTTCTCAGAAGAAGGGGAAGATGCTGGACAGAGGTAATGGAAGTGTCCACTTCCCAGGGTATCAGACCTCCCCAGGTTTATTCTTTCTCCTCTGGGTGATGCTCCCCCATTTTTTAAACTTATTTATTTACTTGGCTGCACCAGGTCTTAATTGCAGCACTGGAGATCTTCCATCTTCATTGTGGCATGGTCTTTTAGTTGCGGCATGCAGGATCTAGTTCCCTGACCAGCGATTGAACCTGAGCCCCCTGCATTGGGAACATGGAGTCTTAGCCACTGGACCACCACTGGTCCACCCATCCCTGGGTGATGCCCTTTAAGAGAAATATTTTAACATGACATCATGGTTCTCAACCTTCTGGGGAAGGCCTCTTTATGACATAAAGAGATGTTCCTGCCTCCCTCTCTCCCACTTCCCTGTGATAAAGACCCCAAGTTAATAAACGCTTGGGGTTTATGGCAGAGATTTTTTAATTGATTACCACACGTCCATTCTCCCCACCTTCCTTAGTTAACAGAATCCCTAGCTTTGGCTAATGTTCCAGCCAGGATAAAAGACTGTTTCTCAGCCTCCCTTGCAGCTTGGGTGTGGACCATGTGATCAAATTCTGCCAGTGAAAGCTTTGTGTGGCACTTCTGAAAAATCACCTCAAAAGAGAAGGATATATACCTTTCTTTCCTCTTTTCCTTCTGCTTGGAACAGAGGGCTGATGGCTGGAAGTTCAGCAGCCATCTTGGACCATAAACATAGAAACCACATTCTGAAGATGGCAAAGAAGAAAGATAGGAGTTTTAGCTCCTCATATAATCATAGAAATTCTGCTTCAGCTCCAAACTGTCTCCCCTCAGACTTCTTTTATGTGAGAGAGTGAAAAATGCTGATCTTGTTTTAAGCTGCTGCTGTTTTTCCATTGTATGAAGTTGAATCTAAACCTAAGGAATGCCGAACCAAAAGATTCATAGAAGCTTTGAAATCAGGCTCCCAGAAGTTTGGGCTCTAGAGTTTGGAACAACTGAATTAAACAGTGTATTGCAAAGGGAATCATGAGGGAGGTACGGTAGGGGCCTAGAAACTATATCCGCTGGGGTATGGTGGGTAAACCGGGAATGCTTAGTCAAAAGATGAGCAGATCCAGGGATCACATTTCTGAGGGTCAGTTTCAAAGAAGACTGATGAAACTTCTGGAGGGTGTAGAGCACAGAAATTACCATAAGACAGAATTCATCACTAACTTTCTAATAGAGTAACTTAGAAATGGCACAGGTGTGTAAGCATTAATGGTATATTAGGGTTCCCCAGAAGCTGATCCAATAGGATATGTATTTGTTGTTGTTTAGTTGCTAAGTCATATCCACCTCTTGTGCAACCCTGTAGACTGTAGTCCACCAGGCTCCTCTGTCCATAGGGTTCTCCAGGCAAGAATACTGGAGTGGGCTGCCATGCCCTCCTCCAGGGGATCTTCCTGACCCAGGGACTGAACCTGTGTCTTCTGCATTGGCAGATGAATTCTTTACCACTGAGTCACCTTGGAAGCCCTAGGATATATATAGAAAGAGATTTACTGTAAGAGATTGGATCATATTAAGAGGCTGAGAAGCCCCACGATCTGCTGTCTGCAAGCTGGAAGTCCAGAAAAGCCAGTGGTAAGCTCCAGTCCAAACTTCAAGGCCTGGCAACTTTGAGACAAGGGGAGTCAAGGGTATAAGTCCCAGTTCATGTCCAAAGGCCTGAGAACCAGGAGCAGTGATGTCCAAGGGCAGGAGGAGATGTATGTCCTAGCTCAAGTAGAGAGAGTGAATCTGTTCATCCTCCGCCATTTGGCTCCGTTCAGACCCTCCATGGATTGGACGGTAGCCACCCAGACTGGTGACAGTGACCTTTACTCAGACTACTGATTCCAATGCTAATTCCTTCCAGAAACACCCTCACAGACACACCTAGAGAGAATGTTTAAGCAGCTGTCTGGACAGGTGCCCATCGATTTTTAATTGGCTAAAATTTGATTAAATCATGTGATTCCAAGAAAATTAGAGAAGGCTTTGCTAAAAGTTGGGACTTTGGGCTAGGATTTCCAATGTCCAATATATCTTACCATATCTAGAAACTTAGAACAGGGCAAGGCACGTATTAAGTGCTCAGTACACTTTGTTCAGTGAATGAATGCATGAATGAATGAGAACCTTGCCTATAGACCAATTTCTATATGGGTCCAAGCAAAGAAAGAGCAGAGATTTCTTTTTGCAGTCTTTTTAGTTTTTTAAAATTTTTATGTAATTTTAAAGGTTACTTTCTATTTACAGTTTTTACAAAATATTGGACGTATTGCCCATGTTGTACAATATATGCTTATAGCCTATCTTATATACAATTGTTTGTACCTCTTAACTCTCCACCCCTGTGTGGCCCCGGCTTCCTCTCTCCCTATCGGTAACCACTAGTTTTTCTCTGTACATGTGAGTCTAAGAGCAGAGAATTTTCACTGAAAGAAAAATCTGAAGACTTGTCTCTATACTCGGGACAAAATGCCATTTACATAGCTATGCTCTGGAAACCCTTTGGAGGCATAATTTAAAGACATCCTTTAGAAAGTGGTAGTGGGTGAGAGGGAGGTTCAAGAGAGAGGGAACATATGTATTCATGTTGGTGTATGGCAGAAACCAACACTACATTGTAAAGCAATTATCCTCCGATCACAATTCTTTTTTAATTTTAAAAATTCAATAAACTTCTCAGCATGTGCAAAAAAAAAAAAAAAAAAGACATCTTGTTCCCTGGAGGACTTCCTTCCTGTGGTATACTTGGGGAAAAGCATCACCCTGAGAGCTGCTTATGGGCTATCTGTAGGGAGGCTGCTTCCTCCATGCCCTTGGGAGTCACTTCTGACCACACCGGAACTTCTGTCCTCCACGTGCTCCTGCCGGTGTCACCGTGACCTTCATGGAGGGGTGAGGAGGACAGCCACACTTCCTGGCACCCCTCCATCCCCTAAATGAGCCAAGGCAGAGACAAGGGGCTGTGGACATCTCAAAGGAATCCTAACACAGGGGAAGACATTGCAGGCACAGGTAAGCAGGATAATTTCCATGGAGAGAAAATAGCAGGATCAGTGGAACAGTGAGCTCTCTGGTCTCCTTCTGTTCACCTGGGCCCCAGGATGCTCCTTCCCCTCCAGCAATGTTTCTTGCTTCTGAGAAATCTCCATGAGGTGACCCTCCAGATAATGGAACTCCATCTCTTGCCCGGGCTTCCCAGGTGGGTCTAGTGGTAAAGAATCCACCTGCAATGTGGGAGACCTGTGTTTGATCCCTGGGTTGGGAAGATCCCCTGGAGGAGAGCATGGCAACCCACTCCAGTACTCTTGCCTAGAGAATCCCATGGACAGAGGAGCCAGGCCGTCTATGGTCCATCAAGTCACAAAGAATCGGACATGACTAAAGCGACCTCACACGGACCTTTCTTGCCTATAGGGGCTGGACTTGCTTCAAGATGAAGCTCCCTTCCTGCCAGACAGAGGGAGGGACAGTATTATTCCCCAGCGTCCCCTTCTCAATGCCAGAGAGGTCTGGGTTAAAATGACACTGACTGGGGGCTTCCGTGGTGGTCTAGTGGTTAAGAATCCACTTTTCAATGCAGGAGACAGGTTTGATCCCTGGTCAGGGAACTAAGATCCCACGTGCTGCTGGTCGACTAAGTCTGAGCACCGCAACTGCTGAAGTCTACACATTCTAGAGCCTGTGCTCTGCAACAAGAGAACCCACTGAAATGAGAAGCCCTCACACTACAGGCAGAGAGTAGCCTTCCTGCTCCCTGCAACTAGAGAAAAGCCTTTGGGCAGCGATGAAGAGCCTGTGTGCCACAATGGAGATCCGGCACGGCCAAAACTAAAAAAAATGAAATGACACCGAACTGACTTTGGGTGGAGAGGTAGGGAACAGTAGGAGAGTCTAGGGGGGCCCTGGCACTTCCGAGTCAGCTCTGCTCCAGGCCTCCTGCCTCCCCACTCACACACACACACACAGATACCACTCCCAGGGACCAACAGTCATCTCTAGGGACTCAGAGTCCAGACCCACACATAGAAAAGCAGGGACACTCTTTCCTAAAATCATTACCTGTCATATGAGGAGAGAGAATAGTGTTGTCCATTTCCCTTTATTCATCCTTGTATTTCCAAACCATCCCTGGAGGCCAGCCACAGTGCAGGAGACAGGCCACAACCTGGGCTGCCTTCACACCGCACAGGCGCTGTCCACAGCGAGCCCTTTGATTCCATGTAAGGTAGCGAAAGCTTTGAAACCCGATTTTTCCCCTCATCCGGTGCCCCATGCTAACCTCTGAGAGGAGAAGGGAGGCAGGATGAGGATTTATGGCCTCTCTGCACATGGCAAGCCCCCACCGGGGGAGGGGAGTGTGAGAGTGTTGGTCCTTCCTGTTACAGATGCATGAAGTATATTAGGGGTCATGATTTATGGGACCACAGCGAGACTTCATCTGGAATAAAGTTTCCTTGTATTCAGAGGTGGAGAAGTAGCTGACCTTCCCTAATGCCGGCAGTATTGCTCTGGGAGAAAATGATCAATTTCCTCACAGAGACCCTTTGCAGCGGCAGACAGAGCCCTAGCAGGCTGGGAGCATCACAAGAAGCATCTGGTTTTTCCTTTTCCATTATTCAGGCACTCTTGGTATCGTGGAGGGTTGAGTAAGGCGCAATCATAATGCACACGCTTTTATCTCAAAGGGTTGGTATTTTTAGTATGGAAGCCAGGCTAAATGAAATTAAAGTTTAAAAAAAAAATGAAAAGAAAGGGAACATATATTGAGGCTTAGATCACTGGCCAAGATTACATGCGCATTCTTCAGCTCTGAATCTCCATGGAATGATTCTTCTGGGTTTGGGGGCGGGGGTGGTGGTGTGAGGGTTGGGGGCTCATTTCAGGGCAGAGGGAGCCGTGGTGATGGGGCCACCTCCATATCCCCAGCTGCCAGGGCTGGCCTTACTCACCCCTGGGAAGGAGGGCAGGCAGTCCCAGTTCCCGAGCCCCCAACCCTGTGGCCAGCCCTGTCCTGAGCGGCCTCGCTCCTCTGCTGAGTCTCACTGACCCTTGGGAGGACCCTGTGAGGCAGGTCCCACCACTCCCATTTTGCAGGCGGCAAGACTGAAGCCCAGAAGCTCAGCTCTACTTGCCCAGGTCGCTCTGCTGGGAGCAGCAAAGCCAGGAGCCCAGTTCTAGTCTGTCCGGTGGTACCCTTGTTCCTGCCTGGCCCCTGCCACCACCAAGAGGGAGACTTTGCCTCAGGGATGTGGACGGTGGAAATATTCGTCTCCTCCCTTCAGACCGAAAACCCTGTTTTTCTGGATTAATAGGAAGCCTTAGTCCAGTCAGGCCCTAAAATATAATTCAAGAGTGCTGACAACACCCACCCCTCACCCTCCCTCACCAACCCCCCCCCCCACCCCGCCCCGCACCAAGCCCACCACTGAGACAGCCTGGAGCTGGGTCAGCACAGTCTGGGACTGGCTGAGGGGCAGCAAGCTGGGGGCCCTGAACTCAGACCTCAAGACAACACTGAGAGAGCCTATCTGAACGCTGCAGGCAGCCTCCTCCCGGCCCACTCAGTCCTGGCTTCAGGCCACCCTGGAGGGGAACCTGCTAACAGTGATTCCAGCCTGCAGCGGGGAGCATGGCTATTGCCCCTCTGGGTGGTGTTGAGGTGGCCTTGGGGTCAGGGCCCTGGGCCCGGAGGCAAACCAGGAAGCTCAGGCCAACGCTGGTCAGTCTCTGATGGTTGGAGAGGGCAGGTCTGTGACCCGGCAGCATCTGTCCTCTGAGCCATCTCCCTGCCAAGAGTCAAGGTGAAATTTCCTGGAGATGCGGATAGAGTGGGAGAAGGATTCTTTGATTTTAGAGGCAGACGGGCCTGTGTCCAATCTCTGCGGTGCCTCCTCCTGGCTGGGAGACCTGGAGCAAGTTACTTAACCTCTCTGGACCTCCATTTGCCCCCACGATGAAGACGACCGTAATGACCTCATGAGATTATTGCTAAATGAAAGAAGTACTGAAAGTACTTAGCCTAGTGCTCTCCTTGAGGCCAAGGCCCTGTTCTATCCTCGCATCCAGCTGAGGGGACTGGGCGGACCTTTCTGGAATTCTCTTCCTACTAGACAACAGAAGGAGACTGAGCAACAACTCACGTGAGGCCTGAGCTCTTTTGCAAGCTCTACCTCATTACCGTCCCATGACAAGCGGCTACTGTGACTAGGCTCACTTCACAGTGAAGGAGGGACGTGTGTGCGTGTGTGTGCATGTGCTTCTTCCATGTCGACAGCAGGGTTGGGGTGCTGGGTAGGCCTCTGGAGGTACACCAGGCACATGCACTGTTCTGTCCGATCTTCCAGCTTTCTGCCTGTTGATCCTCAGGCCAATCACTGAATTCCTCAGGGCTGCCCTTTCCCTGGCTTTCAAATGGGCAGGAGGGTAGCTGCCGGGTTTGCACCTGCTCTCAGACAACCCTGAAGCCGTGGCCATCTCCTCCCAGCCCAGGTGACAGCTGGCTCTGGAGCTGTCCTCGCCCTCTGGGAGAACGTTCTTCTGCTCTTCTGACAAGACCGGGTTCTTCCATGGAGGGGAAGCCAGGCCTGGGATTTCTGTGTCCCTGGCGCTATCCTGGGAACACAATTGCGCGTTTAAAGAATCCCCACTCGATCTTAAAACAAAACTGTGTGTGCGTGCGTGCACGCGTACGAGCGTGGGTGCATTTCCATATTCTTCTTTGAGAAAGAGCAAGCTTGCTATTTACAGCAACGTGCTTTCCCAAGTACCTTCTGAATGGCTTACCTCCCGTGACCCTTGCGTGTCCCCTCCCCAGTGAGCCGGAGCAGGCCATAGATCTCACCCTGCAGGGGATGCTTAGGCTCAGAGAGGTGGGGAGACTCAGAAGTCGTGGACCCTCATTCCGGACCAGCTCCCTCTCACTGACACACCTTTGTGAGAGAACAGGCATGGCCACGTGGCACCAAGGCCTACCTTTCGCAGCGGAAGGTGGGCATGGTCGGAGGGGACCCCCCCACACCCACACACACACACACACACTGTCTCACCCTCTGCACAAAACCTGAGGGCCTGCCAGGTGAGGATGCAGCAGGTGGGGCATTGGCCTCTCTTCTGTGTCCTTCCAGCAGTGCTCTCTGCCCCTGAGATGAGCAGCCTCCTTCCCCATGGGGCAGATCAGGGCATGGTGGGTAAGGCTCTGGACAGGCCAAGAGGAGGCCTCCACGCAGGGTATATGAGGATGGGTGACCCTGCGGTGAGGGGAGAGTGGGAGGGGTATGTGTGGTGAGGGGATGCACTCTGCCCAGGGCTACATTGTAGGGTCCTCCTCTAATCCAGGCCCGCCTGGGAAAGGGGCCTGGCGTGACAGAGTGGGGATGGTGGGGGTGTGTTTGTGTATATATGAGAATGAGAGAGAGACTGAGGGGCCTCTGAGAGTTGGAAGAGCCACAGGGACAGAACAGCAGAAGTGATTCCACGCGTCAGACATCTCCAGGATGTCCGTCTTGGGCACCACCTTCCTCTGTTTCCATGCCCCTCGCCTCCAGATCCCCCTGGTGCCTTAGAAAATGCCCGGTGGACCATGGAAAACTTCCAATGCAGGGCAGGTGAGCAGGCCCCCTTCTGAGCAAAGCAAGTGAGTCAAGTCTGAGGGTCTGGGTATCCTCATGTCAGATATAGGGCAAGGGCCCAATGCTGCACAAGGCTGTGTGGCTTCAAAGAGATGGCGTGGGTAGTAAAACTGCCCACAGCAGTGCATGAGCCTGGCCCTGCCAAGGGGATTCTGGCACGGAGAGTCATGGGAAGGGGGAGTCTGCACTTTCAGGTTGATCATTATTTCCACTCTGACTCGTGTGTCTGGAGGCTTGCCTGCAAAGGGGACCTCAAGGGGAGGAGAAGCTAGGCAGCTGGCTGAGGAAGGCCGACCTGCTGTCTCCCTCAGCGGTGCAGGCGGGGCTGGACTTCCCGGGGGGCCCTGCCAGTGGTCAGTTCCTGGCAGGAGGCTGTGAGAGGCCTCCCTTCCCAGGCAGAGGGCACAGGCAGACAGCCAGGTCTTGTGGAGGCTAGACTGAACACCTCCCCACTGGCCAGCCCATACTTGGACCTACTTAAAAATCCCACCTAGAGTTGCCCAGCGGTCCTGGGATGTGGGGTGCTTGACCTGGGCCTGTGTGTGCCCAGACCTGAGGAACCTGATTCCATGAAGCAAACACTGGCCTTGGAGTTAGGGGACCGTATTTGAATTCAGCTCCATTCCTGGACGAGTATGTCCCTTCCCAAAGCTCAGTTTCATCATCAGTAAAATGGCAATAAGAAAAGTGCCAGCCTCACAGTGTTGCTGGGATGATTGAATGTGTAAAAATATATAACCTCATATAACATAAGAACACTCAAGTGGGTTGCCATTTCCTTCTCCGGGGTTCTCCCGACGCAAGAATCGAACCTGGGTCTCTTGCATGGCAGGCAGATTCTTAACCAACTGAGCTACGAGGGAATCCCCATGTAATATATACCAAGGTACGTTACATCTGCTTAGTTACTGCCAGCCACCAGTTTATATAATTGTCTCTTCCACAGGAGACTAAATTCTTTGAGGACAGTGATCATTTTAAATTCAGCTCTGTATTATACAATACTGTTACAAAAATCCAACTCCTTTTGGTGGACTGTCAGAGAATGTGTGTTTATTTTTTTCCTTTTTTCATTGGAGTATAATTGCTTTACAGTGTTGTGTTAGTTTCAACCATTGTGGAGAACATTATGGTGGTTCTTTAAAAAACTAAAAATAGAACCACCATATGACCCAGCAATTCCACTACTGGGCATATATCCTGAGAAAACCATGATTCAAAATGATACATATATCCCAACATTCAGTGCAGCACTACTTACAATAGCCAGGATGTGGAGACAACCCAAATGTCCAATGACAGATGAATGGATAACGAAGATGTGGTACATATATGCAATGGAATACTACTCTGCCATAAAAAGGAAAGAAATCGGGCCATTTGAAGAGACATGGATGGACCTAGGGTCTGTCATACAGAATGAAGTAAGTAATAAAGAGAAAAATAAATATTGCATATTAATGCATATATGTGGAATCTAGAAAATTCAACATTTTTGTGCATTAAGCAGCTATTATGTGTTTACATCATGTCAGATTGTCATCAGAATCTTGCTTATGATGAACCATGCAGTATTGGAAAAACCGGTCCCCTGAACCACTCTATGGTGCCCAAGTATCTTCATGGCCCAGATGCCCTCTGTCTTTCCTCAGTCTCTTCTCTCCCTGCCTCCCCAGCCTCTGAGATCCTCAGAACACTCACCTCCTCCTCCTGGTCCAAACCAGATGCACAATGTTCCAGAGAGCGTCTGATAAAGTCACATACACTCAGAGAACCAGTTTTCTCTGGTTATCAGAGAAAACTGATAACCACTTGATGTGTTATTTCTCCAAGGGATTATTTCAATTCTAAGAAAAATTTAAACTTAGAGCAGACGTTCTCAACCTGGGTTGGTTGGGTAGGGATATACTTCATGTGCTCACACTCTTTTTTTCTTGAGGGAGAGAAAAGCCATATCTTTGATCAGATTTGTTATTGGTCTGTGAATCAAAAAAGGTTTAAGATATGGTTCCCTTGAGCAGTGCTGTCCAGTAGAACTCCTTGTGATAAAGGAGATGTTTCGGATCTGTGCTGCTCACTATGGAATCACTAACCACTCATGGCTGCTGAGCACTTGCAGTATAAGACAGAGCAAGCGAGAGACAGAATTTTTAAGTTTATTTACATTAGTTAATTGAGATTTAGATTTAAATCACCACATGGGGCTGGTGGCTACTATATTGGATCATGCAGCCTAAGATGATAAAAATTCAGTAGTAGAATTTTATTATTATTATTTTTGGCTGCACTGTGGTATGAGGGATCTTAATTCCCCAACCAGGGATCAAACTTGTGCCATGTGCAGTGGAAGCACAGAGACCTAACCACTGGACCACAAGGGAAGTCCCCCATAGTAGAATTTTAGGCATGTCGCAGAGGTGGCATTTCAGGGATTCTTACGGGCAGGAATTTCTCAAGGCCTCTGAAATCTGACAAACTCACCCATCCATCTACCCATCTATCCCTCTATTCATCCCTTCATCCATCCTTCCATCCATCCATTCACTTGTATGCATGAATCAGCACTAGGATCTGCTGAACAAATACCATGCCTGCAGCACTGGGGGAAGAGAACACAATGATGATTAAGAGAGGTGCTTCCAGTTCATTGGGACCAGCAGGTCTGCCTGAAATGTTCAGGTGGGTCTCTCTGGGGGCAGCTCATATTTAAAAACCATACTGTAGTCTGAGCCCCGTGACATTTGGCAATCTTGTGAACAAGAAAATGTTTCTTCCCCTATGGAGGCTGTTTGGCTTCAGGATCTGGGGAAGGAATAGGATGGGGGGGGGGATCTGCAACGTGGAAGAGACTGGGGGTGTCTCGCAGGTGCTCAGGTTGTGTTTGTAAATAGAAATTTCCTCGTTAACTTTTTACAGCTGTCAAGGCAACCTCTGGGAAACCATGGAACGTAGCATCTGGCTTTCATTGATTTTCAGACTTCTCCTCTTACATGTTATCACTAGCTCATCTACTCCCGGGGTTGTGGTAAGGATTAATTAGCTTTTGTGGGTAAAGCTCTTATAGCAGCGCCTGTTGCACAGTGAATGCTCTGGAAGCATCAGTTATTATTACTGGTAGAGTGCCCGGTAAATGTAGGAGCAGTTAGTGTTCAATACCTGTCTGTGGAATGAAGGACTGAGGTTGCCAAGTACACAACCCTAAAAAGCACCCAGCAGAACCAGACAGGAACAGAAATGTCAAGGGCTGTAACAGCCTTTGCTGCCTGCAAAACGGCCCAGTGCCGTGCCCAAGGCCATCGCAGTTTCTGTAGGGACAAAAAAAAAAAAAAGAAAGCTTCAATGATGGGTTCATCAATGAGCCCATGGAGTTTTCCCATCATGGCACCATGCCCCGATCTGAGGGCCATGGCTTCTCAGGTGGGCATGGACCAGACATTGCCTAAGCCCTGCTCCAGCTAAGAGGATCTGAGAACTTGTCACTTGTCTTTAATGGGGCCTTTTCAATCCCGGAGGCATGATGATGAAATCCATGGCTCCTCCAGCCAAAAGAGCTTCAACAATCCACCATATGAACATACTCAGAGACCGGAATTTGGGTCCAAATGACCCATTTTGCAACCACTAAAGAATTCCCAGTTGTGTCTGTTAGTGAGCACAAAGCCCAGGGGTGGGATGGCACTGCGGGACATCTGTGAGTGGGCCGTGGAGGCACTGTCAGCTCTGTCAAGGGAGGGGTGGACCGGCATCCACAGAAATAGACAAAACAACCCCCACAGGGTCCAGATGGCACACCGAAGAGTCTTTAGAGCTTAGTTTGGGTGAATAACCTCTTTTGTGTCTGGCTGCCATGAAGCTGGACCCAGTCATAACTCTTCTCTGCTGGCTGCCCACAGCCTTCCCTGTGGCCTTTGTCTGGTCCACACAGAGCCCTTTGGCCTCCATTTCTGTTGTTCCAATTAAAATGCCAGAATGGATCTCTAGATCGCCACTAATTCTGTATCCTCTTAAGAGGAGGGAAGAATGGAGATTGAGCAAGTCTCTAGCCCACATGTGAGGAAAGGATGCTGTTTCCAGGTGGGAATGGGGAGGAGGAGGTAGGGGTTGCCAGAAGACTCTGGGGAATGAGGTCTTCATGCTCAAGTGGGAAGTTCAGCTGTGCAGAGAAATGTGTGTTGGCATCTCTTAGAATGACCTCAGTCTCTGAAAGAATTCTTCCAAGCTGGACATTTCTAAAGAGTGATGAGCCCAGATCCGTCTGCTCAACCAGCAGTGAGGCATTCCTCATTTGCTCCTTCTCTGGTTGCCATAGCAACGCATGAGGGAACTTGAGACTGGGAGATGGCCAGACCTGACTGGCTTGGCTACTTCTTGGGTAGGGAATCCCGGGCAGTTTTGTTCATCTCTCTGAGTCTTGGTTTCCTTAACTATAAAATAGGATTCCTGAATCTATCCTGTAGAATCACTGGTGAGAGAAATGACTCTTTAGGAAAGAAGTTATATTAAGAAAAGTAGAGTTTTCATGATCATTATTTAATGTCTTTATTCAGCATTAAGACACTGAGATCTCCAGTGGATTCCACTCATCTTGGTTGTCCTCAGAGAACCTTCTTTTCACCTTTTAAATTGGACCTTCAAATAACTGGTGTGTTTGACTCCAAGAACTGCTGGTTTTAAGCCATTGTTTATGCATCCATCTTTTGCAGTGCCCCTTCCTTTGCTATCTGATACATGCTACCAAACTCTCCATTTGTCGTTTAACATTCGACATTTGTTGAGTGCCTGCTCCTACATTATCTGTATGGCAGGCACATCAGTGAACAAAACAAAGATTTATACTCCAGTGGAACTACATTCTCGTAGAGGGAGAGATATAGTAACTATAGTACCTAAGTAAATTATACAGTTGTTAAAAGCAGCAAGTGCTAAGAGGAAATGAAATGTAGAGCTGGGAAAGGGGGATGGAGAATGTAGTGGGAGGTGTGGGCTAGGAACCCCACAGACGGGGTGACATTTTAGCAAAGATGAGATGCAGGTGAGGGAGTTGGCCAAGCAGAGATGAGAGAAGGGCTTCCTAGGCAAAAAGGATGATTGAACAGAATTTCAAAGCTGTTGTGTAGTGTTCAAGAACAAGGAGGAGGCTGGTGTGACTGGGACCAGAATAATGGGGTGGAGGGGACAGAAAAAGTCACTGAGATGGAGGTGGGAAAGTGCAGATCCCACAGGGCTTCAGTGGCCATTGTAAGGATTTGAGGTTTGACTCTGAATGATGTGAAGGATATTGCAGGGTTTTGAGCAGAGGAGAGATGAGATTTCACTTTTCAAAGGAATCTTCTGGTTAAGAAGAGATGGTAGGGAGGAAAGGAGGGGAGCAGGGAGACCCTTTAGGAAAGTTTTGCTACGATGTAGAGAAGAGGTGGGGCTTCCCAAGTGGTGCCAGTGGTAAGGAACCCACCTGCCAATGTGGAAAACAAGGAATGCGGGTTTGGTCACTGGGTTGGGAATATCCCCTGGAGGAAGTCATGGCAACCCATTCTAGTGTTCTTGACCGGCGAATCCCATGGACAGGGGAGCCTGATGGGTCCATAGGGTCACAAAGAGTTGAACACGACTGAAACGACTTAGCACTCACACACGCAGAGGAGAGGCAGCGGTGGCTTTGGGCAGTGTGGGGTCGGGGAAGTGGCGAGAAGTGGCCAGAATCTGCATCTGCTTGAAGGTAGGGGACTTCCGGGTCTGCTTCTCTCTTGGATGTGGGGCATAAGAGAAAGATGTTGAAGGCACTTCCCAGGCTTTGGGCTAAGCGAGGGGAAAGATAGAGGTGCAACAGCTCAGTTGGGGAGAGTTGTTGGTGGAGACAGTTTTGAGGAGGGGAGATTAAGAATTGGGGATATGTTGAGTTTGAAATGCCTGTTAGAATTCTAAGATGTTGAGTGGGTTTTAGGCTACATAAGACTGAAATCCAGATAAAAGGTCTGAGCTAGAAATATTGGTTTGGCCAAAAGAATTTGTAAGATTTTATGGAAAAACCTGAACGAACATTTTTGGTCAACCCAATATAAATGTGGGTGTCATCAGTATACAGTTGGTATTTAAAACCATTAGACTAGATTGCTCGAGGCTTTCTCCTATAATGCTTCTGCTAAGTCTGCAAACCAAACATTACCAGGAGACAAATAAGATTGCATTGATAGTAATTCCCCAGACCTCTCTAGTTCTTTGCCCCCAGCTGATGGAAGGACCCCCAACTTCTGAAAATGTTCCACTCTCGTCTGGTATCGAGTTCTCAGGCAATGCCTCATTCTTACTCAGATATAAGTCCAACATTCCCAGCCATATTGCTATGCCATTGCCTTGTCCAAAGACATCAGCTAGGGAGCCTTGTCCAGTTCATGGGTACCACTGCTTTCTCACCCATAGGCCCAATATCCCAGGTATCACAGCCTCACTGGGGCTCCATCTCTGCTCCATAGGGTGTCACCATCCTTGTACCACTGCTCTCAGGGGCCCAGAGCCTAGGTGATCGTGGGCATGCGCATCTCCACTCTCTGCTGACTTCTGTTTCCTGGCGATCTTGATGCTCTATTAGTGTAGGGCCAGGCTTCTTACACTGGGATGGGGTTCCCTGATGCTATGTCAGGGAGTGTGAACACCACAAAATAAATACATGCATCTTAGTGGAGCATCAGTGTCCTTCACTGGTAGCTAATTGAAAATATATATATTTAAATATTAAAAGAATAATTATATGGAAGGGTAGGATACAAAACTACCCTACAGTTTTAAGTCAAACCCAAGGTGCATCCATACTAGTTGTCATTTGTGACTCTGTCACAGATCTCCCCAGGAATCTCTCATCATCTTTCAGTGGATGGTTAATTATAAATATGAAAAGTCCTGGGACACTGTCAGGGGGTGGAAGGGGAGTGGGAGAAATAAGTTTCAAGTATTTTTAAACTTTTTAGTCCCTTGCTTGAGCTGAATTAAACATACCAGAGCCCAAGGTGGCTGCCGGCTAGTAACCTCTTCTCTTTTTTCTCAATCTCTGTAGCCAGGTTTCTGGAGTCATATAGACTTGAAACCAAAGCCAGGTCAACCACAGATGATTCGAGGCTCCAGGGTAATATCCCCAGTTAGCCAAAGAGGTCATCTCTCAAGGCCAGGAAGGCAGCAGTGGCACTGAGGTACCCAAGGAGACCTCACAATGGAATTTGATGGAAGTGTCAATGAGATGGAGGATGCTGAAATAGGGACCTTGGGGGAGGAGATGTCCAGGGGTCTCTAGGGGGACATAGCCGGGAAGAGAGTCCATACACATCCTGCTCCAACCAAGTGACCCACACATCCTTCACCTAGCCAGAAATCAGGTGAGCTAGGAGCAGGAGCTGTGTTCTAAGTCAGTGGTTCTAAAGGATGGTACTGATCAGAATTGTGATGCTTCTTAAATATACTTATCTTTAGGCAGCTTTGCTGGTGGTTCAGACAGTAAAGAATCTGCGTGCAATACAGGAGACCCAGGTTTGACCTCTGGGTTAGGAAGATTCTCTGGAGAAGGGACTGGCAACCCACCCAGTATTCTTAACTGGAGAATCCCATGGACAGAGGAGCCTGGCAGGCTACAGTCCTGGGGGTTGCAGAGTTGGACATGATTGAGAGACTAACACTCTCACTTTTCTCAGGCACCTCTCCAAGACCTCCTGAATCAGAATCTAATAAAATACAGTTTTATAAGGGCCTTTGGGGACTTTCAGATTGTCCTCTTATTCCAAGTGTCCCATGTTGACTCTGGGTCACTTCTTGATAACCGCTGAGCATCTCTACCAGGGAATGGGCCACATGCTATGAGAGAGCACAAAACTATTTAAGACGCAGGCTTTGTCCTCAAGAAACTCAAAGACAAGACAAAAAAAAAGACAAATCACAATTCATGAGTGAACTGAAGGCAATGGAATGACGGTTCTCGCCAGGCCGTGCTGTTGAGAAGCCAGGGAAAGCTACATGGTGGAAGGGCTATGAGATCACAGAAAGGCTTGTGCCAGCCTTTGTCAAGGACTAGCTGAGAGAACTGCAGAATGTGACACAGACCTTGAGCAGGGATTCCAGCTGGGCTTAAAGGGAGTCAGTATCTCACTGTCTGCTGAGATGGTGAGCTGGCAGGAGCCTGGGGAGAGTTTGCTGCCCTGGGGGAGAGAGTGTTGGCGGGAGGTCTGTACATAGATGGCGAGAGCAGATATGTCGGGTTCTAGAGGACAAAGTGGCCTGGAAGCATGCGTTTCTCCCCTGCAGGGGTCCTGCGAGGACCCCAGGCAGCATGATAGCCATCTGTGAACAGTGAGAGCAGGGAAACTTGATATTAGGTTGTGGATGTGATTCTCAGCAGGAACTTGGTGGGAGAGCTGATGCCTCGTGATCACGGATGATCCTTTCAACTGGGAATAGGATGGACTCCTGGGGGATTCATTTGAGACCTTCCTTGTGGATTCCCATACTTACAAAATTATGAAAAGTCCTGGGGATGGAAGGGGAGTGGGAGAAATAAGCTTAAACTTGGGAGGAGATATCTTTGGAGTTGGGGGTGGGGTGCATCCTGTATCAGCAGGTGAATGCAATGAACCAGAACAATCTGAATTAAGGCTGTTAAGTACTGAGGTCATTTGGTGCCAATAAACTGACGGCATCACCAACTCAATGGACATGAGTTTGGGCAAACTCCGGGAGATGGTGAAGGACAGGGAAGCCTGGCATGCTGCAGTCCCATGGGATTGCAGAGTTGGGCATAACTGAGTGACTGGTCAACAAGAGACTGATGAAGCTGGGAAAATTGTGCAACACAAAAGAACTAGAGTATGGGGGGCAGGGTATGAGAGGTAGGGCTAAGAGTGAGTGAAGACGTCTGTAGATATGGGAGTTGCCGAGGATGGCAGAAACAGCAGTCTTAACCCAGTGGTTCCTAGAGCAACATTCTTTGGTTAATGGAGAGTCTGAAAGTCCTTCTGAAAGGAAATACTTGATGGCACCCACAGTGAGTGGGGCCTGTGTGGAAACCACTGGCCCTAATCATACCGCCTGTCCAAGGCACTGGGAGAGGTCGAACCCTCCTGGGAAGGCCACCATGGACCAAGGCCATCTGGAGGTGAGCAGGGAACTCAGGCCAAGACCTCAGGGACTTCCCTGTGGAGGGCTCTCTAAGAAGGTGGATCCAGCAGCCTGCTGGCCTTCTGTGCCAATGGGCATTTCGGGTGCTCCCCCTAGTCAGTGTTTCTTTTGCCCAGGTTACAAATCTGCACATAACTGTATCCTTTATTCCAGATCCTCTTTCTCCCGTCTCAGGTGAGTCCCCCATCCTCTCAGGGAAGGTCTTGCGTGCCAAGGTAGCCGCTCACCCAGGAGGTAGGAAGCAACCTGGGCTTCGGAGAAACATTTCAGCGCCCTTAGCAATTCCATTTCCTCTTCATCTTGCAACCGAGAGCCCAATTGGCAGGCAACCTCAACCCCCTCCCCCCGCACCACTGAATCCTGACAAGCTGGAGGGCTCCGCAGTCGGTGGGTGAGATTATAAGACACTGCCTAATTTGTTCTTAGCTCCCTGAAACCTGCAGGGAAGACATTGCAGTCGGAGCTTCCTCTGAAATACAAAAAAAAAAAAAAAAAAAAATAGCATAAAATAAAAGGTTGTGACAGAGATTTAAATGAGAATAAAATGCCAATTAACTCAGAGGTATTGGACAAGAATCCGTGTCTCAGAAGAGTCCCAGGTCGTACTTGGTGGATCAGTTTCAATTTCCCCCAGAGCACAGAACGGCCGCACTGGGGAAGCAGACCTCAGAACAATCCAGAACTCAGTGCCAGACCCACTACTTATCACTTTAATTGACACTTACTCCATATGATGCTCATACATTCACCGAATGGGTTCAATTTAATTCGAAATGGGAATTTTTTTCTTTTTCCTATTGAAATATTTAATGCGGCAGTCTTGAAAGCTGAATAGCTTCAGCCTAGCATTCCATCACTCTTCCGCTTGGCTTTAAAGAGTGCAAAAGACCCCTCTAACCATGATTTATTTTGAAAAAATATTTTTTTTTACCAACTCTGTAATTACAAAGCCTATTGATCTATACCTTTTCTTTTAGTAGGGCGATGGGACAGGTGGCAAAAAAACCAAATCCTTCTTTGCTATCTATTCTGTGGTCTTCAAAATTACATTAACAAGCACAGATCTGCTGGAAAGAAGCCACCCTCAGAATTAGGGTAGAGATCAGGAGATCGCATAGGTTCCTACCACCAGGGAGCGCGTGTGTTTCTGCACCCCTCCCCCACATGGGGCTGCGCTACGCTGAGCTAGGGAGGTGGCATCTTTGCCGAAGAGAAGGGTGAGATGCTCCAGATCTCGGCTGATCACAGGAGAGCAGGTGGGTTCTCCCCCGCCCGGTGTTTATTAGTGCTGACAGACGGAGTGCACGAGCAGCGTTCACCCTGAGGTGTTACATACTGATACACTGACAGGCAATTATCTTTGGAGATAGTGTTAAAACACAATAATTAATTGGAAGAGCAAGCGAAAGAGTGGTGGCCCCAGGCCGAGGCAGAATGGCATTTCTAAAAAACGCTCCGTGAGGCTGGTAATTTAGGCTCCATGGGTCATTTGATTTCACCACCTCCCTCTGTCCTGAAACCTTCCCAGCGCTTTGTTTTTCAAAAGCGTCAGCCCTGAATGTGTCTCAGGCGTCATTAAAGCGCAGACCAACCTCCCATAGCAACTTTCCAAAATGGTGCCTGGCAATAGAGAAGAATCACTGCCTTAGCAAAGACGTCTCACACAGCCCTGCTTTTGTGATGGCCCGTGCTGGCAGAGTGTCTTTGTTTCAAACGGAGGCTGACACATGTCTGCCTAAATAAAACATTCCCACTTCAGCTGATTTGGTGGGAACAAAAAGTTCACATGCCAAAGCATGTGCTGACCTTCACGACCCCCCAGCAACAGGGGGGAGGACCGCATTGTTGTATCCTTTTACTAACAAGCATGGAGAAGGATGAGCTTTTCTTT
Organism: Bubalus kerabau; assembly: GCF_029407905.1. Classification (NCBI taxonomy): domain Eukaryota; kingdom Metazoa; phylum Chordata; class Mammalia; order Artiodactyla; family Bovidae; genus Bubalus; species Bubalus kerabau. The sequence goes on along the minus strand of NC_073633.1, from coordinate 21,072,313 downwards.
GGCTTGTTTTTACCATGGTGACATCCATTGACCTATATGTGATATTCTGCATAATGTACATGTGTCAGCAATCACATTTTTGATTGGGAAGGGGGAAGGAGACAAGGAAGGAAGAGAAGGATGGAGGAAACCTTTTACAGTTTAGCAAGAACCTGAATGTATTATCAAGGATTCTTCAGTTACAAGGGGGTAGAAACCATCTGGATTTAACTTAGGGGAAAGGGGAACTTTATTTTTAGGACACTGGATTTCTAACAGAATCCAAGGGAAAGCAGGCTTCCTGACCTCAGAAACAGGCCAGAACAAAAAGCCATTTGCTCTTCTTCCATCCCTGGTCCCTAATAAGAGCTTTATTTGCTTCTTGCTCTTCAAGCTGGACCCCTTCCTTGGCCCACATGGTGATGGACAATCCCTAGCTTCAGGAATCAGGCCGCATGTTGAAGGTACAACCCCACAACACAAAGAGTATCTATCTCACTTTTATGCCGTCTTGTGGATAAAATTCCTAAGTCCTGTACAGTGGTATTGAATGGTCTGCCTGAAGTTAGGTACCCTGTCTACCCTGAAGTTCCTACCCTGTCTAAGCAACCTCATCTCCAAAAATATATCAGAAGCTGGAGGACCTGGTGATTCATGGGTGAGATAATATGACACCATCAGATTTGCTGCAGAGAAGGTCATGGAATTGTAAAAATAAGAAAAATAAAATAGAAGGTTGTGGTTTACTCTAGAGCAGGGTTCCCCAACCCCCAGGCCATGGACAATTACCTGTCCATGGCCTGTTAAGAACCAGGCCGTGCAGCAGGAGGTGAACAGCAGGTGAAACCACAACCATCCCCCCAACTTCCTATGCCCTAGTCCATGGGAAAATTGTCCTCCATGAAACCAGTCCCTGGTGCCAAAAAGGTTTGGGACTGCTGCTGTAGATGGTAAATGACTTTTAACAAAATGGTTTATTTGGGGGCAGTTAGGGGTTCAATTGGAGAAGGCAATGGCACCCCACTCCAGTACACTTGCCTGGAAAATCCCATGGATGGAGGAGCCTGGTGGGCTACAGTCCATGGGGTCGCTAGGAGTCGGACACGACTGAGCGACTTCACTTTCTCTTTTCACTTTCATGCATTAGAGAAGGAAATGGCAACCCACTCCAGTGTTCTTGCCTGGAGAATCCCAGGGACGGGGGAGCCTGGTGTGCTGCCATCTCTGGGGTCACACAGAGTCGGACACGACTGAAGTGACTTAGCATAGCATAGCATAGCATAGCATAGCATAGGGGTTCAATGGTCACAAAGAGTCAAACAGAACTTAGCCACTAAACCACAACAAGGGCTTCCCTGGTGACTCAGAGGTAAAGAATCTGCCTGCCAAAGCAGGAGACACAGGTTCAATCCCTAGAGAAGGAAATGGCAACCCACTCCAGTATTCTTGCCTGGGAAATCCCATGGACAGAGGAGCCTGTGGGCTGCAGTTCATGGAGTTGCAAAGAGTCAGACATGACTAATGAACTAAATAACAATAAGGGATTCAATGGCAGGGAAGATTATCCAAAAAAGTTGTACTACAAAGAGAATAACTTATTTTTTTAACTTTTTATTTTGTATTGGCATATAGCCAATTAACAATATTGTGATGGTTTGGGGTGAACAGCAAAGGGACCCAGCCATGCATAAACATGTAACCATTCTCCCTCAACTCCCCTCCCATTCAAGCTGCCACATAACATTGAACAGAGTTTCCTGTGCTACACAGTAGGACATTGTTGGAGAATAACTTATTTTTTAGCTAAAGAAAATATTGAGGGAGATTAAGTGATAACTGTGCTGAGTTCTGTAGAGGAAGCTTAAAGAGCAGAAATCAGACTTTCGCAGTTCTTTGCAACCTTCCCTAGACTGTATTACCCTTTCCTTCATTATCCAGGAGAGGCATTTTATGGTTCCTTAACACTCTGCATTTCCCTTTCTGGACAATCTATATAACCCTTTGGCATAAAAGGTTTAGGAGTCCTGAATTCTTTTGCCTTTCTTTTATTGATATGAAGGAATTATCTAATTACGGTATTGTAGAAGTCCTAACTCTTGAGTTATGTGTGATAGAAATCAATTCAGGCTTTCTTGTTAAAAGGGGGGACACGTCACCCGACACTATAACTGACAAGCTTGGAGGGTCAGGGCAGACACGGCCGTGTCTAGAGGAAATCAAGTGTCTTGATGAGGCTCTCTTTTACCCTCCTATCTCAGCTGATGTCCTCTGTGTGTTGGCTCCATTCACTCCCGCTGAGGCTGATCTTTACCGCTGTGGTTAAGAAAGATGACTCCTGGCAGCCTCAGCGTCAAACCTCCCTGGCACCAAGACTCAGGCAAAAAGCAGATCCAGCGGCTGCATCCTTGCAAGATTCTGATTGGCTGAGCTTGAGTCACGTGTATATCCCTGAACCAATCACTGCAATGAGGACTAGCCTGGGTCAGCTTCTACCTCTAAGGAGTAGGAGAGTCTGCTGCCGCTGCTGCTGCGTCGCTTCAGTCGTGTCCGACTCTGTGCGACCCCATAGACGGCAGCCAACCAGGCTTCCCCTCCCTGGGATTCTCCAGGCAAGAACACTGGAGTGGGTTGCCATCTCCTTCTCCAATGCATGAAAGTGAAAAGTGAAAGTGAAGTCGCTCAGTCGTGTCCAACTCTAGCGACCCCATGAACTGCAGCCTACCAGGCTCCTCCATCTAGGGGATTTTCTAGGCAAAAGTACTGGAGTGGGGTGCCATTGCCTTCTCCGGTAGGAGAGTCTAGGGCACCACATTGTGGTACCTCCTGGACCACGTGGTGTGTGAAAGGGATAGCCCCCCCGCCCCCGCCCCCAAGAAAGGGCTGTGTGCACACAATATCCAACCGCAATATCCCAGCATTCATCTTGCCTGTGATTGTTGGACATTGAAGAGGAACATTTCGGGACATTGAAGAGGCACATTTTGGGAGTGCCAAGATACTGGGACTCCAAGAATCCATCTGGCAATGTTTCCAGTGCTCATGGGCTCTTGGCATCCTGCCAGAAGATGCTAAGAGCTCAGAAGCATGTGGAATTACTAAATGGGTCTCTGATAATAAACTTCCAAGGTTAAGGTTAATAGTGGCTTTATAGGCTCTTTCCTCTGATCTCTCCTGAAAATATCCTCAGTTTTTGTCATGGGATATGGTTAGTTAGGATAATGGAAAACAGAAAAGAGGAGACTAATAGGGAACTGTGAGGGGAAATGTTTCTGTGGGAAAGATGTTTTTTTTTTTTTGCTTGTGTATGTTTCTTTTTAATTCTTTGAGATAATTGTGGATTCATGGGCCACTGTAAGAAATAATAGAGAGCGATCTTTATACCCTTTGCCCAGTTTCCCCAAGGATAGGGGAGGCAGAGGATGAGATAAGGATTAAATAGCATCACTGACTCAATGGACATGAATTGGAGTGAACTTGGGAAATAGTGAAGGACAGAGAAGCCTGCATGCTGCAGTCTGTGGGGTCGCAAAGGGTCAGACATGACTTAGAGACTGAACAGCAACAACGCAATACCCTGTATAACTACAGTATGGTGTCACTACTAGGAAATTGACACCGATACAACCCATGGATCTTACTCTGATTTCACCAGTTTTACCTGCACTCACTTGAAGACTGGCTTATAATCTGTATACATTTTTCTCTACAGTTACTTCTTTGAGCTGAGCTTGATGTTGATGCTCATTATAAGAGCAGTATTTCCTAAGATTCTGCGTCCAGATACCTTCTTATAATCATCTGGGATCCGATTAGATCACACCCCTTGAAGGGAGAGTGGAGACGATCTCTGTGACCAAATATAAATAGGCTGTTCATGTCTGTAAATTACACCAAGTTTTAGGTTCCCAACTGGCACTGATTTGGATGTACCCAGAAGGTACAGCAACCCTGAATACTCTTTGGAAGGACTGATGCTGAAGCTGAAGCTCCAATACTTTGGCTACCTGATGCTGGGAAAGATTGAAGGCAGAAGGAGAAGATAGCAACAGAAGATGAGATGGTTGAACAGCATTACCGATTCAATGGACATGAACTTGAGCAAACTCTGGGAGATGGTGAGGGACAGGGAAGCCTGGCATGCTGCAGTCCATGGGTTCATGAAGAGTTGGACATGACTTGGTGACTGAACAACAAGAGCAGGTACAGAGGAGATACAAGGGCAGTATTTTACACTTTGCAGCAGAGTTTAGCGTGGCTTCGGAGGGAGGGAGGCTGGAGGAAGGAAGACACCTAGCAAGCAAAAGTGCTGCTTAAGATGAGAGGCGACCAAGGACTGAGGCAAAGTTGTGGAAATCAAGAGGAAGGGATACACTGGGGAGATGCAGACGAGTTGGAGAATGGGCAGGCCTTTGCCCTTGGCTGTGTGTGTGTGGGTGTGTGTTCATACCCTCTACTGATCTTTATCTGTGTCAGGACACATCCAGGAAACCTACATTGCACATATATGAGCTTTATTTCTGCACCCTTCGTTTTGAGGAACTGATGGAACAGGCTGAGTGGCATGGTCTCTTCAGAGAGTGAATGATCTTTTCTCTGGGTTTGTATACCTGGCAGAAGGTGGGGGTGGATTGAAGAGAATCAACCCGCCAAAGTTTCATTTTTGGTTTACTAGGTTTTATAGATGTTACCTCTCTTCAACTCTGGGGAGGTTTTCAGGGGATCCTGCATGAGGTCAGGTGATGACTCATGTGATCCTCCAGGCTCCTTTCCACTGCTAAGGGGCAGAAGAGAGGCTCAGAGAAGCTGCACTGAGGCTGAGGGCACATAACTGCCAAGGATGGGCAGGGGGATTCTGCCCAGGTCTGCTGGTCTCCAAAGTCTGCTTCCATTGTGGGCGGGACAGGCTTCAGTCCTACTTATCCTCCCAGCTGCAGAAATGTGGTTGTTTTGGTTAAGAACTATGATTGTCTTCAGATCACTAAATGCACTTGCACCGTGGTTGACATAATGAAGCTGCATCTTACGTAGTTGTGGAAGGAAGGGAGGGAAGGAGGAGCAAAAGATCTTCTGAATCCGTATACTCAGATCCTGAGCATTAGGGGGCTAAATTAATTGCTTGAGTTAGGATTTAATTAGGGCTTTAAACAGCTGTGTTATCTTGAGCACCAACTGCAGACGACAGCTTGTGATCCACAGTTACCTATCTGAGACGCTGCATCCATTTAAGATAAGCTTCCAGAAACTGAAGATGCACGATAAACCGTATTTAAATGGCAGGAGCAATCTCTCCAAATTCTTAAGGCAAAGATTGCTAATATCTCACACCTTTGGATGAGGCTGGAGATGGAAAACAGAGCAGAAGCAAAACATGCTAAGACTGGGAGTCTGGAGACCTGGGTCTTGCTGGTTTATTAGCTGTGTGACCTTGAGTAAGTTCCCCTTCCAGGTTCTCCATGGCCTCATCTGAGAAGTGGTGATTGAGGTCTCTTCTAGCTGGAAAGTGGTGCCAATGCCCAGTCATACCGAGCTCTCAGCGTTTTGCCAGAGTTTCAAAAGGAGGAAATACCGTCTAAATTCCTTTTGTTTAAAGCCATGTAAGCTCCCCAGAGTAGCCTCTCCCATGTTCTCTTGGCCCTTTCTGGTCTCTCGCCGGCCACTCTGGGTTTTATGGCTCGAGGAGGGAGAGGCCCATGCCGGCTCCCGTGTCTGTGTCTGCCTTGTGCTCACAGCTCCATGAGAACAGACCCACGTGGGGCTGAGTCCTCTGTGACCAGCGTCCACCCGAGGGCAGGCAGGGAGTGGGCATCTCAGGGAAGGGAGGGTTAAGGAGTGGGTGAAATAACAAATAGGCAAGGAACAAATGAGAGATCATAACTCTCAGGAAAAGAAGCCCCAAACCCCAGGGAGCCCAGAAGCTCTGCCTTTTCCTGAGAACGAGTGCCCACGTGCCTGAGGTCCTGTTTGCTGAGAGGCAGCACTGTGTGCAGCCTTTTCCCCCACCACCATCCTCCCTTCTCTGGAGCAGGTGCAGTCGTTCTGTCCCATTCCACTGAGCAGGGAACACAAATGCCAAGTGCCCAGGGCCACACAGCCGGGGTCAGATCCTGACCCACCCAAGCCAGCACCTTGATCCGCACCCCACCCTCTCCCCCCCGCCGCCACTGAGGGAGACGGAGCTGCGCCTTCACTGCCTCTGAACCCCTTGTCTGCATCAACAGCATCCTTTCTGCCGATGTGGCCTGGAGAGCCCCTGCCCATACCAACAACTGAGCAGAAATGATTGGGGGCCACCCCACACCCTTAGGGAAGAGGGAGGGGTACCTGCTTTGGAATGAGATACAACTGGGTTTTAATTCCAGCTCTTCCACTTGTCAGCTGTGTGATCTTGGCCAAGTCCCTTAGCCTCTCTGAGTCTCTGTTTCCTCTGGTGTAAAACAGAGATAAGGCTGTCCACTGCTTGATTAGAAATCAGCCATGGAGAGTGTTTTGGGCTTCCCTCATAGCTGAGTTGGTAAAGAATCTGCCTGCAATGCAGGAAACCGGGTTCATTCCCTGGGTTGGGAAGATCCCCTGGAGAAGGAAGTGGCAACCCACTCTAGTATTCTTGCCTGGAGAATCCCATGGACAGAGGAGCCTGGCAGGCTACAGTCCATGGGGTCACAAGAGTCAATCATGACTTAGCAAGTAAACCACCTAAACCACCATGGAAGGTGTTTTATACAGGGTGTGACCCATGGCTGCTAATAAATTAAGCAGTAATGGCAATGACTGCTTGGTTCAGGACAGTTTGTTTTGACATGCCCCTCCGTAGGGTAACCATGGTGTTTCATGTCTTTTTACAGACCAGGAAACTGAGACACACAGGGGTGAAGTGACCAGATCAAGGTGACAGTTTATGAGGGGTAGAACTGAGACTAGGGCACGCTGTGCAATTTCCCTTGGTCTTGTGTTCTGCATTTCCCCAGAAGAGGGGAGGGTCTCCTCTTGTGTACCTGGCCCCGTGAGGCTGGGAGACCCCAAGAGATGCATGGCGCTGACTCAGGCAAAGGCATCTACTTGGTGCCTTGAACCAAGGCCATGGGACATTTGCTGCAGGCGGCCTGACTGCTGACCCCGCCTGTGTGGGGACAATAAGGACACTGAGCACCAGAATCAAAGCATGTGTGACATCAGGTGAGCGTTTGGGGACACAGAGTCTGGTTGGGTCCCCAGGTGATAGTGGCCTGACCCTCTCTGCCCTGCGTCTGGGGGTCTGGTGAGATAAGCCTCAGAATGCTGTGTCCCAGGCTCCTGGCCCCCCACGTGGAGTGGATCCCTGGCCCCGGGCAGGATAGACCAGTGGACAGTGCAAAGCCAGCTCTGCAGAGGTGAGCATGGCCTCTCGGCCCAGCCCCACCCCTTCCCCGGCACCTGAGTTGTTTCACAGTTCTTCCCATGTGAGCCTTCATGTGGCAGAGAGAATGGGATCCATCTGCTTTTAAAAGGTATTGGCTGTCCAGTGGTTGGGACTCCACACTTCCATTGCTGCTGCTGCTAAGTCGCTTCAGTTGTGTCTGACTCTGTGCAACCGCATAGATGGCAGCCCACCAGGCTCCGCGTCCTTGGGATTCTCCAGGCAAGAACACTGGAGTGGGCTGCCATTTCCTTCTCCAATGCATGAAAGTGAAAAGTGAAAGTGAAGTCACTCAGTCGTGACTCACTCACTCTTCGCAACCCCATGGACTGCAGCCCACCAGGCTCCTCTGCCCATGGGATTTTCCAGGCAAGAGTACTGGAGTGGGGTGCCATTGCCTTCTCCCTTCCATTGCAGGGGACTTGGTTTCTATCCCTGGTCAGGGAACTAAGATCCCACCGGCTGCAGGGTGTGGCCAAAAAAAAAAAAAAAAAGATCACAATTTACCTGCATGACTTTCCCTGGGGCTCATTGGAATTGGAGGCTGGGGAAGCCAAGTACACTGCCTGAGGGCCTGGGGGCTGCCCAGGAAGGGGGTCTGCAGCTCTGGTTCGCTGCGGAGACAGCAGCTGCACCAGGGTGGAAAAGCTCTGCCACTGGCAGCTCTGGCATTTTATCTTCTGATCGGTCTGAGAAAGGGTCTAGGCCCAGGCTGCACCCGCAGTCAGGGTCACATCCAGGACTCGGAGCTTCCCCGAGGGATGACGTTCTGACCCAACCCCCTCATTCCCCCAAAGCCTCTAGTTCTAACTTTTGGCTCCATCTGCAGATGAGGTTATGCTCAGAGGTATGGATGGGATGGCGGGAGACGTCTGTCACATCACCATACCCATCTCCACTTTAAATGCATCCAGAGCCCCACAAGATGAACCTGGCCTCGGCCTCTCGGGAGCTCCAGGGCTTGCAATGAGGCCAGGTAACGCAGACCCACTCAGGAGTAGGGTGTCTGTCACCCGTCTGCCTTGTGAGAACAATGATGCTCCTCACCTTACTTGGCCCCACCTCCTGCCCAGGGTCCCCGAGGTGTGGGGACTGGCATTGATTGAAGCCACAGCAAACTGGGCTGGCACTGCCCGTCACACTGAGCAACACACCCAGCTGCTTTCAAAGCGCCTTTCTCTCCTCTCCTTCCTAATGAAAACCCTCGTGTAATCTGTTAGTGCCGCGTCTGCTGGAGCATGAATTATTCAGAGAAGTCTCTGTTCCGTTATCTCCCCTCCCCGGGGACGCCCCTACCATTGTCCGCCCTGATGGGTCATTATGCACTCTGTGAATTTAATCTTTTAGGCTATCCGGCCGCACAGAAAAAATGTATGAATAACAATTTTCCTGTAATAACCTTCAACTAACCTTTCAACCAGAGTGAGTCATTCCAGTCCCATTTTCACATCAAGAGGAGTCAGAGGCAGGCAATTACCTCTTATCTGCTTCAGGAGCTGCCCCCACCTCTGCCTCACCCTTAATTTTTAAAGGGGTGTTGAAGAATGTTATGGGAGCCAGGGGAGGGTGTGGTAGGGGTTGGGTGTTCAGGGGCGGGCTCTGAAGTCCAGACACAAAGTCTGGGTGAGGGGTCCCGAGCCTCAGTTGCTCCCTGTGGATGGGAGACTGGTCTGCCCCATCCAGCTCCCAGGACACTGTATCTGGCTCTCATTAGCCAGCAGCCTGATTTTCTGTTTTTTTTTTTTGTTTTGCCCCACTGAAGGCAGCCTCTGCAGAAAGGAAAATGACTCCTCTGCCCAGAGATTCCCCAAAGCCCTTCCACAAATGGCAGTTTCAGGTCAGTTTTAGCTCCTGGTGACAGCTATGGGGTCACCATGCGGCTAACTTGAGAGGGTGTGAGAGGGTGGGGGTCATGTGCACACCTAGGGGCCTGAGCATCCCCCGCCCGCCCCTGGGCTCCCACAGTGCAGAGATTTGGAAGAAACCTGGAGTTTGGAGTCAGGCAATCAATTCTGAGAGCTGGCTCCTCCTGCTTTGTGGCCTCTGGTGAGTCACTTTCCCTCTCTGAGCCTTGGAAGGGCTCCAAGGCAAAATGGGAATAATAATACTTTGCAGGATTGTTTTGAAGATCAAATGCAATGCTGAAGCTGCCTATCTGGTGCAAAGCCCTGGGCCTGGGCGGGTTTCTTTCCCTGGGGCTGAGGCACCCCATCCCACTTTCCCCATCTCCTTTTCCTGTTCCTGAGTTTAGCTGGTTCTGAGCACAGTTTCCCTTCCTCCAGGCTCCTTGGCTCTGAGGCAGGGTCTGATACACTCATCCACACTCAAGTCTGAGAACAGATGCTCCCAGTGGCTCAACAGACCCAAAGAGGGTGGGAGAGGGGATAATGCTCACGCCAAAGGGGCCTTGACCCACTGGGATTCTGCAGGATCGCCTTTGACTACCGGACTACGTCTTTTGAGTTGGCTTTTCTGGTTTGCCTCATACCCATCTTCCTTTTTTTTTTTTTTTTTTTAACCAAAGGGGAAAAGCAAACCCAGATGTGAAAGAATGTCTTCAGGTCATAATTCAGAGGGTCAAAAACAGACCCTAACAAGGACCCTGTGTCCTGACTGCCCCCTGGGCTCTCAGATCATCTCACTGCCCCTTAAAGCACTTGGTTGGCAGCAGCTGTACAGGCATGGGGGCCTCAGGCAGGAAGGGGACACTTGATCTCCCTCAAACCGCCCTATGCAGGCCAAGCTTTAGCGAGTTTCTTCTTTGGGGTCACAGACATGGTCAGGGAGCTGGTCTCGAGTTCTGATAGGCTCCTCCATGGGAGGTGGGCACTCTGGGTGATCACACAGACCCTCTAGTCTTCAGGGAGACCCTCGGGGGCTGAGTGACTGGGTCTTCACAGAGAGAGCGAGGGGGTAAAAGGAGAGAAAGACAGGTGAGCAAACACTTAATAGGAGGCATCTGCCATTAGTTTCCAGACTGTCTGAGCAGTTCGCCATGCTCCTGGCAGGCTGACCTACTCTCATGGGGCAGGGACGTGCAGTCGCTGCCCACACGTGCCTCCCCGCCTGCTCCTGGACCCCACCCGGGAGGCTACCACGCAGTTCTTCCACAACCCGAATCCTGCACGCTGGCTTTGGTGCTTTGAGAGCCTCCCATCTCCCACTTGACCTCTGTTCCTCCAGAAAACTCACTCACTTGGTCTCTGAGGACTAGAGGGAGGCGATGTGGCCCCAACCCTTCCTTCCTCTCCATACCCTGTTGGATTCCTGTTCAGGCTTTTCCTCCTGTGTCCCTCTGGTGTATCTGCCGGGCTCACAACACAAGCCTGATGCCCCTGAAGAAGGATCTTCATGAAAAACTGGTCCTCAAGCGCTAAAAGGAAATACAGAAAAATACTCAAAATTGTTGCCTTTGGGCAATGGGGTTCTAAGTGGGTTAAGTCTAAATTTTTCCCCTACTTTTTAGTAGCTTCCAAACTTTAAAAAAACGTATATGATAAAAGTTGACAGAATTTAAGAGAATAACCTTTTTAACCTATGGCGGATTCATTTTGATATTTGGCAAAACTAATACAATTATGTAAAGTTTAAAAATAAAATAAAATTAAAAAAAAAAATAAGTAACATGTTTCCCCTACCCACACCCACCCCCAGATCTGACAGTGATGCTCCATGGCCCGTTTGACACACCATTCTGGAGAACCTACTGAACACTGGGCACCCAGGAGCAACACAGAAGGCCAGCCTTATGACTGGCAGGTGTTGCTGTTGGTTGGTCAGTTCAGAAGCTTCTGGAAGACACCCTTGTAAAAGAATAAACCCTCCACCTGCCAGCTGGGCCCAGCCCCTCAAGAATTCACACCTGAGGCATGGTGGTTGCAGGTGAAGCAGCTTTGCTAAGCTGCATGAGACTCTGGGTGCAGGCAGTCACGCTTTGGGCTTTTGGACCAGGCTGTAATGAAAAATGAAGTGCTTCTTCACACCATAAAAGCAGCCTGGGCTTCTGAACTTCCCAGGTCTCAGCCATGGTAGATGGAACAATAGCAAGGGACCGCAAGGGAACTGACTGCCAGCTTGGGTAGGAATTGGCAACGACTGAAGACAAAGGCCATGGTACTTGGCAGATCCACAGAACCCACAAGGAGTGGGTCCATTCACTGTACAGAGGACCTGCCATCCTGGTTTAGAGGCACATGGGAAACTGCCCTGGGCCTCCTCGGAAGGACTTGGCAGTGCAGACTTCCCAGAGAGTGACTGTGCTGTTTCATGAAGGCGGGCAGGAGAGCCAGCCACATCTGTGATGATAGAAATGCAAGCTTGGACAGAGGGTCCATAGGCCGCTGGGCTGCAGCTTTGCGGGTTTGTGCCTCCCTGCCCCTTCCCCTGGAGCAACTCCTTCAGCTTGAGGACCAAGGCTGACCCTGCCCTGTTTCCCCACTGTGCCTCGTTAGGGTCCTGGGCCTAACAGTGTTTATTATACGTGGGTAGCCAGGAAGGTGGAGAAGACAGAGCCTGTCCCAAGGGCGAATGTGAATGGAGGGACTGGGACAGCAAGGAGTACCAGGGCATTTGAGCTATTTATGAAGGAGGAAAGAAGCCAAAACAGTAGCAGAGAACACTAGGAACAAGGCATAGGGGCTACCAGTAGGAGATTGCCTGGACTCAGGCCTAGACTGCTGCCTCAGCATCTTCACAGGCTCCCAGGAGAAAGGAGGCAGCTCCCCAGGGAGAACCTTTCTTAGGTCAGAGTTCAAATGCAGGCCCATCTGTGTCCGAAGCCTGCTTGCCTGATCCATACCAAATCCCTTTCCTGTACACAAAGACGGTTCTCAGTCCCTACATACTTGACCTTAGCTTTGTTGATTTCTCCACTGCCCATGTAACAGTCATGTTCCTTCACCTCCACTGTCCCTGTCACCTCCCCCTCCTCTGTCCCATTCATACCTCCACCTTTTACAGTTTTTCCTGACTGCCCGCTCTCAGACCCTATGTGAGCATGAGATCCTTCCCCTTCTGTGCCCATTAATAAACCCTCCCGAACAGTCTCCACTGCTGGAGAGCTTGCCTTGGAATCTGGAGCAGATTCTCCTGTAAGGAAACCACACAGCAGGGCCAGGGGCAAGTGCTCTGGGCGTCTGGTGCCTGTGTGCTCAGATGTTTCCCATTTTGAGCGTCTATAAAAGAGCAAAATGAGCTGAAGAGCCAACATTTGTGCTACAAAAACATGTCATATCAACAACAGCAACCTTTTCCCCAGAGAAAATTAGGTTGTATATATGTGTATGTGTTTTTTCTGTTTTTTTCCTGGGGGCGGAAGTGTTGCATTTTAATGCCTGATTTTGGCACTGGGTGCAGAAAAATAGTTTTGAGATGCCAATGGCCAAATTTTCCTCCATCCCATCTCAGCAAAACTCAAGTTTATGTTTAAATTTCTTGCAACCGAGTTACATACACAGTGCATGAGGGCGGCTGTTCAAAATGTACACATTTATAGCTCCACTGTGTTTTATCCCCTTTGCAAAAGAGAACTGAGACATAAACACCACCCCCGGCTGACTGCACACAAGGTATGTATGTATGCGACAAAAATAAATCCCCCAGGATCTCTCCAGCCAGGCTTTCGTGCACACAGGCACGACACATGTCAGTGCAGATTGCCAACAGGTGTGACTCAGGGGGAGGACACAGCCAGGGACAGGTGGGATGACTGTGCAGAAGCTGGTGGAAGACCGCAGAGAGCATGCGCCACCCGCTCTCCCACAGCCCGGCCCAGTCCCCCTCCCAGACCAAGTGCAAGGCACAATTGCCAGCCTGTGGCCAAAATCTGGGATTGCAGGCAGTGTTATAGCTCTAAGACTGGCCTCTGTAGGAGAGACCAGGGCACATAAATGTCATCCTGAGTTTGGGGAGTTGGAGTAGCCAATCTGTGGAAAGGCCCGCTCTATCCCTCACTGTTTAGTGGTTGAGAAACACAGCTAATTGGGGACCCTGTGGAATCCAGGGTGATGTGTATTGGGGTGTTCCAGAAGCATGACTTGTGTCTGAGCCCCATGAGATACAACAGACAGGCATTGTCCTCCCATTTCACAGGAGAGTACCAGAGAGGCTGCGTCACTGGACCACCATCAAACAGCCAGCTGAAAGCAGAAAGGTGCTTTGGAGTCTCTCCAGAACAAAGGCAACAGACCCTGAAGAAAGTCTGAAGGGAATGGCATGGGCTCAGGTCAACGAGGGACTGAGGAGGTCTTGCTTCACCCATTTGGAGACCTGAAATTCTTCTGGGGAGAGTCAGCCATTGGGTTTTGATGAAATTTCCTGAAGGTGGTGGAGCTTGAGATTCTTAGGATGTGTAAAGGGTGAAAGGGCTCTGTGCCCAAAGAAGTTTGGGAAATGCTGATTGAAACAAACAGACTTTTCTATCTTGCAGGACTTCTCAGAGCCTTTAATGTGCTAATGATCCAAGATGTGCTGTGGGGGCATCAGTTGTAGCCTTTAGGATTTCCCAGCCCCACAGACTAGGGAAATAAGTTCACCAAGCCCTTAATAGGGGTCTGTAGACACAATTGGTAAAATACTAGACTGTGACAGTGATGTGTTTAGAAAAGTGTGTTTCCTTGGGGAGGAGTAAAATATTATACCGATATTGGTTAAATCCTCCAGAATGCAAAGTGGTTTGCAAAATTTAGCTTTAAATCATCTGGAAGGCTCAGAGGAAATGGGACACAGCAGAGGTAAATTTTGATTAGAAGAGCAGAGGGAAGTGAAACCACCTTACAACCAACTTGAGAAAAGCTTATTTAAATATGTTGCTGAAAAAAAACAAAAGAGGTTTCATGTTTTGGAGAAGTTAGATTTGACACCAGGAGCCCTTCAGCTGAGCCATAAAGGAGCTGACCCATTGCTCTGGGGGCCCGTGTCCCTGCAAGTCACACGTGGCCAGAGGCATCATGGGAAACATCTGTTGACTAGGCATGGGGGGAGGGGGAACTGGAACAGGGAGCTGAATTGTTTTGTTTTTGAAGTTTGTACACATTTTGTGTTTATTCACACAGAAGCCCAGGGTGCACCTGCCAACTTCCCCTCCCTCAGAGGGTCCTTGGGCTCAATGTAATGGGAAGGGCTCTCGTTTCAGGACTGAACTTTGAGGTTCACTGGGCAGAGGTCAAACCTCAGGCTGAGTGACAGAGCATGCTGTCTATGCTCTGTGGTTTCACGGGTTCCACAAAGACGCCTGCCCCCAGATGCACTTCCCAGCACATTTGAAAGGAAGGAAAATTGCACCACTGGAATTTTCTTCTGTCATTCAAGAATTTATTATCTGTAGGGTTACATTGTTTTATCAATCTCTTCTTTAGCCACACAAAATTTCTGTGGGTGATAGCTTGAAAGTGATCCTCCAAATCATATTTTCAAACATTAATCTTCTTTTTACTCCTTTTTAAGGTGAGAGAGATTTCTGTTTCCTTTTGGAAAAAAAAATATTGTGTTTTTTGAGCGGTGGGGGAATGATGCCATGATTTGAGAACACATTTCTGCTCCATCAAAGGGTTTTTTTATTTTTTTTAAATGAAGTCCTAACGTGCGAGCTCCCAAAGGCAGGGGCTGGATCCATGTTGCCCACCTGCTAGTTTAGGGCTGAGGATCTGAGGCAGTGGTCACCAATCTTTTTGGCACTAGGGGCTAGTTTCTTGGAAAGCAATTTTTGCACAGACCATGGGAGGGGGATGGTTTCGGGATGATTCAAGAACATTACATTCATCGTGCACTTTATTTCTGTTACTATTACCTCAATTCCACCTCAGATCATCAGGCTACATGCCAGAGGTTGGGGACCCCTGATCTAAGGGAAGGAGTTCTGCTGAACTGGACATTTGACTCCTGTCTTTCAAGAAGGAATTCTAGTGAAAAAAGTCAGTAAACCGTAGTTCACACATAGCTCTTTCTGATAGGATTGTCCTATACTTCGTGGTGCTATCCAGAAGAACCTCGGGTAGGGGAGGTGACTTGGGGGCCCACGCTTCCCTCTGCTTCTCTGCAGCTGAGTGGCCACAGGCAAGTCTCTTAACCTCTCTGAACTTTAGTTTTCTCACCATAAAAAAGGATCCTGAAAGCTGCCTTGCTTATCTCAGGTGTCAGAAGCGTTAACGTAGTAATGGAATAAACACATGTAAAATTAAGATGGCACACAAATGCCAGTTATTATCACAGCAGCATTTAAACAATGTCAGGAAGGCCTCCTTGCCTATCTTGAAATATCTTTTGTCAAGGCTTGTCAAGGGGCTTGAAATTGGATCATTAGAAATGCATTCTCTGGGATGTTAAAGGCTTTTAGATCTTTTAGACATTTTCACTAAAATGCATTTGGGAGGCATTAATAGGAAGCCATTATCTCTGGGTCCCTGAGAGCCCGGCCAAAGAGATGGCCTTGTCCAGGCTGGCCGCAAACCGGCTGAGGCAGGGTGGGGTGGTGATAAAGAGAAGTTGGTGTTCCAGGAAGGGGTTCCCAAGAGTGTGACAGACTAGGGGCTTCTTACCCTTGACTGTGCCCACAAATGACCTGGGGATGGAGCTAGAATGCCGATTCTGATCTAGGGGGCCTCGAGAGGGGCACGAGGATCTACTGACGCTTCTCACAAGTGCTCAGGTGATGCTGATGCTGCTAGTCTGAGGTCCACATTTGGAGTACAAGTATACTAATACCAAAAGTAACTAACAGCAAGTCCAACTCTCCCAAGAACTCCTCTCCACTGGGAGAGGAGAGTGACTGAGACACGAGGATGCTGTTTGTTACTTCGAATCTACAGTTTCACGTGGACTTGGTTAGTGAGCTGTGCTCTTAAGAACTGCTAAGACGTACACGGAGGATGGGTGTGGAGACCTTGCCGAGCTCCACCCTCCCACCTGGCAGTCCGGTGAGAACTAAATCTCTGCCCACCCTCACCCCTTGCCCCACTCTCCCCAACCCGAGCTCTGTCACCTCTCCCAAGCTCAGGCTTTCTTAAGCCTCTGGGCTCTAACCCGCCCGTGCATGTTGAGTGGTGTGTATCTATATACATATATTTCTATCTATGTCAATCATCCCCTCTTCCTCTCTCCCTGCGTCTCCCTTGCCCTCTTCCTCCTCCTCCTCATCGAATCCCTGTCTCTGTGTTTCCTCTCCCGGAGCTGGTTCCCAGAGGAAGGGTGATGTATCAACTCACCAGGTGATCAGTGCTTACTCCCCTGCAATCCTGGGCATTTTAGCTGGATGATGAGCCCCCGAGGGAAGACGCAGGTGTTCTCTGTTTGGAGCTCCGCGGTGCTAACCAGGCATGGACCAAGAGTTCTGAGAGCTTTCCCACTACTTGTAACAGCTGCCTGTGAGATGGGCGTGCAGGTCTCACAACAGGCAGCTCCGAGGCCCAGGAGAAGTGGACAGTGCTCCCAGACTCTGGCTTGCTTGTTTTCCCAGACAGTGGAAGTTACCACTCAAGGATGAATAAGGAAGACTCCAAATGAAGACAGTGATTCCAGTCATCTATGACAATGGGAGCCCAGCTGATTATCTGTAGGTGTGTACTTGAAGGACCTCTTCCACCTGCATGGCTGGTACTTTCTGCAAATAGAATGACTGGGGCAAGGCTAATGCCAGGGGGAAGCCTGGGCCACCAGAAGGGAGTGAGCTTCATGGTACCTCTGAAGAGGGGGGCTAAATGCTCCTTTGTTCCCCCCACTGCTTGAGACATTGGTCTCCCAGCATCCTGGATACATGGTACCTGATGAGGGGAGACCTGCCCTTACAGGGAAGGTGCAGCTGCAAATACTTGACTTTTGGAGCAAAGTGATGGGTGCATGAGGGCTCATCATACTATCCTCTCTATTTTTGTGTAGATGGCATTTGCCAAGATAAAAAGGAAAGGAGAGGGCTTCCCTGGTGGTCCAGTGGTTGAGAATCCCACCTGCCAATGCAGAGAACACAGGTTTGATCCCTGGTCTGGGAAAATCCCACATGCCATGCGGCAGCTAAGCCCACGTGCTGCAACTATTGAAAGCTGTGCTCTAAAGCCTGTGCTCCACAATTAGAGAAGTCACCACAATGAGAAGTCCATGCACCACAACTAGAGAAAGCCCTTGTGCAGCAACGAAGACCCAGCACAGCTAAAAATAAATTGCTTTAAAGGAAAGGAAAGGAGAAAGAGAAAAGAAAGAAAGATCAATACAAGTGTTTCCCATACAACCTTCTGATTACAATTTAACTTATATGCAGAGTACATCATGAGAAACGCTGGGCTAGAAGAAGCACAAGCTGGAATCAAGATTGCTGGGAGAAATAATAACCTCAGATATGCAGATGACACCACCCTTATGGTAGAAAGTGAAGAGGAACTAAAAAGCCTCTTGATGAAAGTGAAAGTGGAGAGTGAAAAAGTTGGCTTAAAGCTCAACATTCAGAAAATGAAGATCATGGCATCTGGTCCCATCAGTTCATGGGAAATAGATGGGGAAACAGTGGAAACAGTGTCAGGCTTTATTTTCTTGGGCTCCAAAATCACTGCAGATGGTGATTCCAGCCATGAAATTAAAAGACGCTTACTCCTTGGAAGGAAAGTTGTGACCAACCTAGATAGCATATTCAAAAGCAGAGACATTACTTTGCCAACAAAGGTCCGTCTAGTCAAGGCTATGGTTTTTCCTGTGGTCATGTATGGATGTGAGAGTTGGACTGTGAAGAAGGCTGAGCGCCAAAGAATTGATGCTTTTGAACTGTGGTGTTGGAGAAGACTCTTGAGAGTCCCTTGGACTGCAAGGAGATCCAACCAGTCCATTCTGAAGGAGATCAGCCCTGGGATTTCTTTGGAAGGAATGATGCTAAAGCTGAAGCTCCAGTACTTTGGCCACCTCATGCGAAGAGTTGACTCATTGGAAAAGACTCTGATGCTGGGAGGGATTGGGGGCAAGAGGAGGAGGGAATGACAGAGAATGAGATGGCTGGATGGCATCAACTGACTCGATGGACATGAGTCTGGGTGAACTCCGGGAGTTGGTGATGGACAGGGAGGCCTGGCGTGCTGTGATTCATGGGGTTGCAAAGAGTCGGACATGACTGAGCGACTGAACTGAACTGACCCATTTTTCTTCTGGTAAAGGCGGCTCTGACCCTGGCCGCATGGTCCTGGTTTACTTGGTGATTGTATTTCCCTTTGCAAATGAAGATTGTGGCATTCAAGTTTGGATCAGCACCGCTCTGAGTGTGGGATGAGGATCAGAGCTTGTGTGTGAATTGTTACCAGAATACAAGGTCATCGAGAGTAAATATTTAGAAACTTCTGTAGCCATTGACTTTGCCCTACCATCCAAGCTCAGGGTCAGTGAATGGGTCTTGTGAACAGGGCTTGAAGGTAGTAAGTTCAAGTGGTGAATGTCGTGTGGTGTGATCAGGCACAGTGGGACCACACATCAGACCATGATGGAGTGGAATTGAACTTTTAAGTGATATGTCACAACATACAGCTTAAGTCCTTGGGATTTCCGGCGGCATCAGTCAGTCCTTTAGAATCTAGTCAAGGATAGCCCTAATAAAGGGGCTTCCCGGGTGGTGCTAATGGTAAAGAATGAGCCTGCCAATTTCAAATCCTGGGTGAGACAGATCCCCTGGAGAAGGAAATGGCACCCCAGTCCTGTATTCTTGCCTGGGAAATTCCATGGTTAGAGGAGCCTGGCAGGCTCCAGTTCATGGGGCCACAAAGAGTTGGACATGACTGAGCACACACTGCACAGCTGTAATAAGATCAAATTTCTAGACCAGCAAGAAGAACTTCTGCAAAGACCCTGGTCTGGGCTGTGGATCCATTATGGGGGCCAGCCTGGGCCATCTGCCCATCCTCACACCCTACCCTCACCCCTGGCTACCCAATTTGTCGAAGAACAACTAATGCAAACAGTCTGCAAGGGCAGGATGCTTTCTCCAGCCAAGCCAGATCCCCGCTCTCCCTTCTTTTTTCAAATTAAAATGGAGATGTGCTATGGCTGCCTCTCCCAGACCCCTCTTCCTGAGAGGACTTGGCAGGGACCAAGGGGCACTCGGAAGCCCCACACAAGCTGTCCAGGCTGCTCTGGAAGGGGGTAATCTCAGGAAGGATGATTTAGAGCATGGCGTGGCAGGGCTGGAGGCGGTGAGGTAGCTGTTCCCCACGGCGCTCATTAAGCTTCCATAGATTGCATTTCCTGCCTCCCCCGCCAGCCCTCCAAAGTGCCTGTTATTAATTCATAAAAACACTGCAAGCGTGATTGAGTCCGCTGATTACTGGAGCAGGCAGACACAAGAGACGGTAAAATATTCCGTGTCTCTCTATCAAGCTCTCAGGGGCTCAGGAGGAAGAAAAAAAATAAAAAAAGAGAAAAGCAACAACATGAAGAAAGGAATATGAAAAAAAAAAAAAACCCTTGTGTTGTGAAATATTAATCAGAGCTGTTTGCCCCTGGGGGCCAAAAATATGAGGCGGCATAATCAATGTAGCAAGAGCTGCCCAGCAACATGTCTTTGAGAAGCTGATTATTGCGGGTAAACACAGCTAAATATTCTGGATCTTTGGACTGTGCCTCTGGTGTTGCTGGAGAATCCGATTCCCTTATCATCCTTCTGCAGGTGTGGCCCCAGGGGAGCGTGGGAGGTGCTGGCAGGATATGGTTTCCTGGGCAGGGAGTCACTTGGGCCCCAGTAGGAGCTGCTTCTGTTACTTTCCAAATGCTAATCAGGAAAGAGGAGAAGTGGGGTTGTGGGGGAAGATACCCAAGGAGGTTTGTGTGCGCATAGAGGCTGGAGCCATCTTCCAGAATTGGCTCTTAACAGCTACTGACCAGATGCTGATCATGCCAAGGAAGCTCCAGTTCTTGAATGGCCTTTCTGAGGGTCCCCCAAAGGAGCCCAGGCGGTTTTAAGGGGAATTGGGCAATGCACTCAGGGATCCCTAGGAAGACTGGGGTCTTTCCTACAAAACTCTGCATTGCAGACAGTTTGGTTAGTTGACTGCAACATAAGCTCACTGTATGCACATCGTGGCATTAATGGATCCCCACAGCTACCCCACATCCACTGAGTTCAGTGACTGGGATCTGAAACCTGCATACAAACTGGAAAGGAATGTTCACATGTCACAGTGGGCTTGGGTGAGTGTGGGGATCATTCAAACCTGGCGGTGGACCTCACCTGCTCCAAATCTGAGGCTATCAGCATAGAAGTGACTTTGGAGAACAGGTATCTTCTTCATTGAGAACAGAGGCCCAGAGAGGGACAGTGACTTGCCCTAGATCACACAGCAGAGATAGGATTCTTGATGCATAGGCCAATCTCCCAGCACATCCCTTGGGGCATGAAGAAGGAGGAGCAGGGGCAAGTGATGGAGATTGGTTTACATTAAGCCTTCAGGATTAAAGAAAGCTCCCTGTCAGCTAGGAGGAGCTGGGTTAAAGGTGAGTGAACCCAGAGAAAGAGATGGTGCCTCAGAATTCCTGGGTGCTAGCTTCAACCCCACAAGTAAATTTTTTGAGAACCTTAATTAAATCACCATCTCTGAGCCTCAGTTTCCTCACCTGAAAGGAGTTTGACTAAGTAGTGATAGCAAAGATCTCATCAAGTCCTGATGAATGATAGCAGGATTTGAAGTAAGCTGTGGCTAGGGTCTTCTCCATAAAGGGCAGAAAAGCAAGGCAAGCTGGACAAATCACAGTGTTCCCCACTCCAGGGACCAGGAGAGAAGCTTCCATAAAAGGACTCAGGAGGAGAATGACCCTCAGCTCCAAAGTGCCCTGAGTTACTTTGTTCTTCTCTTGGTGTTTATTACAAAAGTTCAGAACTCCATCTCTGTTCTCCATCAGTCACAACCCATGCTGGGGGAGGACTTATGGGAGTGATGGCTAATTGCTTTGGTAAGTGGCTTAACTTAGGAAAAAAGTATTACTTCTTGGCTTCAAGAGATGGTTGTTCAAGTCAATTGGGATGATAATGGTAATCGTAACTGTCATTCATGGAATAAGTACATTACTTCCAATTTTAAGCTAATTCTACCCATTTTACAGAACTGGAGAACAAGGATTATCAAGGTTCAACAACTTGCTCCAAGTCATAGAGCTGGCCACTTGTGGAGCTAGGATGTGAACAAGGTCTCTATCAGATTCCCAAGGTCTGTGACCTTCCCACTATACCTCATATTGATGTCAGAGGAAGAAGAGGAAATGGATGTTTTCTACTGCTAATTTCTGCTCAGGCCAGAAAAGTGAGCTTCAGACTAGAAAGGAAAGAATTCCCTGAGCTGGTGGTGCAGCTGTGATGGAGGGAGAAGGTCAGGACCCTGAACCTAGTCCAGTCTCCCAAGGCCAGTGAGCTATGCCCTGGATCCTGAGAGCTCCTAGCAAAGAAGATCATCAAACAGCTAGTGGTGATCTTAGGAGAACCATGGGGATGAGATAACTTGAACGGTAATAGGAGTGTTATGTATTCATTAGCCTACTATTGATCCAGGGAGGGATTGTAGCATGAGTGAGTAAAGCCATGATTTATTAGTAATTGAAAAATGGCATGGTGATCATCAGAGCTCAAGGTGGCTTTACAATGAATGCTGAATCAAGCCTATGTCAAAGCAGCACTCTTTGACAAGGTTACTGGAAAGGTTATCAAAAACACAATAAATGTAATAGATCTAAATTTCCATAAAGTAATTGTCATGGACTCTCAGGACATCCTGATGAATGAGATGGAGAAATGCAGGCAGGAACCTTGGGAACCTGTGTTTAGTGTTTGATTAATGCCCAGTGCCTGGTCCTCAAGACACTCCGCATCACTTCCCAAACAGAGCATCAGCATAGCAACAGCTGTGGCTGTGACTGCCTGGGATCCCCACCCCAGTCAGTAACTTCGCCCATCACCCGATATAGACCGAGAAGTCAGGGTTAATATTAACTTGAGAATAAAATTCATTGTATAGCATAATTTTTATAAAGTCTTTCATATACCTTTGAAATAAAAAATAGTGGAACATCCAGAAAAAGTTCTGGAAGGATACACAGAAAACTCAGTGCTCATGGGGAGGGGCCGGAATGGGCATCAAGGGAAATTCTTTCTTTGGGATGGTTATTCTATAATGAGGATGTCATCAGACCTTATTTGAATAGAACTAGAGAAAGAAAAAGAAAAACGAGTGATCGGGCTTAGCAAGACCTTGGTAGGATTTCAGCATCAGGTATGTTTTGTTGATTTGATGGTATGGAAGTTTCTTTCCAACCCTTGCTCTGCCTCCACTTTCTGGAACCTGGTTCCCCATCTCACAGGAGAGTCTAGTTTAGGCTTGTGGTTCCCAAATATAACTCTGATCCCAAAGTACATCACTTTATAAGCTTTTTAAAAACAAGAAATTTGGGGGTCACCAACTCCCAACAATGAAATAGAGGGCACCACTACCCTCCGTAGAGCAGCCGAAAGAGACATCTGAGCGGTGATGACATTCTAAGCACCAGGCACTGGGCTCTCCCCTTTGGTTCTCATGACACACTTATCCAGTTCACATATGGCATCCATCAAAGGACAAGGTCACAGAGGCTTGGGGAGGTGGGCACCTGTCCGAGGTCAGACAGCTAGGAATTGACAGAGCCACAGTGGATCATTTCTTATGCAATATGTTGTGGGGCCCAGAGAGGAAGGTGATGACTTTTCATAGAGGAAGGATGAGTTTGGGAAGATTTCATTCAGAGGTGACATTTGAGCAAAGGTTGGAAGGATGAGCATGCTTTGGTTGTATAGGCAGGCCTGGCAGAAGAGGTAAGGTGCAGCCTAAGTAAAATGTGGAGCTGTGCGATGCAGGTGCCTGGGAGGCAGCACATGTGCTTCTCTGGCTCAGGATTTTAGCCCAATGGGTGGATGGAGGCAGGGGAGGTGACTGTAATGTTCATCTCCTCTGTTGGTGCTCCCTGGACAACAGCCACTCAGGACCCCATCTGCCCAGTCAACATTTATGACCCCCTGCTGTATACCAAAGCCTGTTCTAGGCACCAAAAGTCCCAGATCCATGGGGAAGAGATATCCCAAGAGGCTCTCAGTCAAGAGGAAGCCCAGAGTATGCTTTCAAGGGCTGCCAAAGAGTGATTCAGAAAAGGATGGGCAATGCAAGAAAGCTATTGAAGAGATGCCACGCTACTTGGAGATACCAGAAAAACAAATGGCCCAGACTGTACAGTTTGGTTGAGGTCAGGGAGGGAGAGATGCTGTACAACCAGCAGAACCTCAGCTGCTGCTAAGTCACTTCAGTCGTGTCCGACTCTGTGCGACCCCATAGACGGCAGCCCACCAGGCTCCCCCGTCCCTGGGATTCTCCAGGCAAGAACACTGGAGTGGGTTGCCATTTCCTTCTCCAGAACCTCAGCTGAAGGGTGGGCTAATTTAGAAAAGAGGAGGGAAGCATAGCAAGCACAGCACACAGCACAGGCGAAGGAGTAGAGATCAGGAAACCTCATGTGGCTCTGGGGCCAGGCTGTAGCATACAGACTTGGGTGTCTAGTCCTGCGCTATGAAAGGGGCCTGGAGGTTTTGCTGTGGAACTCCAGGGGGTTTTGTTGTGGAACTCCAAGATAGCGAGATGCCCTAAAGCCAGTGACCAGGCAGCTTTTAGACTTTGGTGTCTCAGGCAAATAACTGTCCCTGCAAAGGGCTCCAGGCAGCCCAGGCGCCTGGCACCAGAGCACCTGCAGTGCCAGTCTGGGCAGCTTCAGAGCCCCATCCGCTTAAGACAGTGGCTGCCTTCTACCTGCCAGGCTGCTGGGACAACTAATGAGCTCGTGTTTATAAAGGACTCTCAGCTCCTCAGAAGGGCTCTGCAGAAGTACAAGTGGGTTATAATTGCCACCGCCGTAATTAATGAGTCCCAACTTCTTAGAGAATATGAAGTGCATAATAGAAGAAGGGGGGAAAGAAAAAGAAAAACTCTGTGCATTTGAACTTGGGATTTTTTTTTTCTTTGTAAAGTACGCTTTGGTAAAATATCAAATGATATGATATTCTCTCCTTTCAAAACTGAGTGGAATCCCAGATGGGATGCCTCAACGCCAAGGGCAGAGTTTCCAAGAATAAAGGAGTGGATTGCAGGTCTTTGAAAAACACTGGGCTGGAAATCAATCCTGCCACTCCCAGTAACTTGCACAGGGAGTCTTCGTTTGTAAGGGGACAATGCTACCCACCTAACAGGTGCAGGGAGGGGCGTCACTGAGCTCAGGAAAGCAAAGTACTGGGCACACAGTTGGCAATCAGTTAATACCAATTCTATGGCCTGGTAGATTCCAACCATGGAGAGGAAATAATGCCTCTTACTTGGCCTCAATTAAAAAGAAAGAAAACACATGCTTCCAAATTCCATTCTAATAAATGTAGTTATTTATAATAGATATTTTCTCATTTTTTTTTTCTTTTGTGATGGTGGGGTATTATTTCCTTAGGATAAATTCCTAGACTTGAAAAGAAAAAGCATTCTTATGGTTCTCAGTGTGCATTGTTAACATTCTCTCCAGAGGAATTTATGCTGGGGCTACCCAATTGGATAAGGATGTGTGTTTTTCCACAGTTTCACCAGCATTGTGTATTACTATTTTAATGTGTGTGGAAGGGGACATGGAAGGTTTCACGATGTTTCCATCATGCATGTGGCAGATGGGAAGCTAGGAGTTCTTACCCTGCCGCCTGGTTTCTGCTGGTGTTGGTCATGAAGTTGTCCTCTGTACTTCCATAGGGTAAAGTAGATAGATGAAGAATTTCCTTCTATAAAGAAAAATAACTTAAAAAAAAAAGCTGAACACAGATATGCCTCCACTCATTGAAATTCTTGCAAAGAATTTGATTTGGAAAAATAAACCAGAAATTCATTCTATTTGTAAATAATTTGAAATGACTTGCATATATTACCTATTATGCAAATTCAATTTTAAGAAATCCTTCTAAGGGCAAAGAGCATATAGTGGTACTTCAATGAGATGAAATTCCCTTTCTAAGCTTGGAGTGGTTTATTCAGCTGTCTTTAGAGGCTTCAGGCCTCTTCTTGGCTCTGGGGCTATCATGTCTTATTTACTCTCAGATGTTGGGAAATTTTTTTAAATATTTATTTTGGCTATGCTGAGTCTTAGTTGTGGCCCATGGGATCCTTAGCTGTGGCATGGAAACACTTAGCTGTGGCACATGGGATATAGTTCCCTGACCAGGGATCAAACCCCAGCTCCCTGCATTGGGAGCACATAGTCTTAACCACTGAACCATCAGGGAACTCCCTCAGATGTTGGGAAATTGGAGTCCAAATGATCTTTTAAAATTTTGTCATGTCATTTGCTAGGACCTTCCCCTCCCCCAACCCCCGCAGTCCCCTACCCAGTCTCGGCCAGTTTTCTTAATTTTATCAGCTCTAGCCTATTCTTCTTGGCTAGACGCAGCATCTCTCACCTTTGCTCTTGTTGCTATCTCATGCATCTAGAAGTCAGGGAGGCTCTTCTCAGTTCTCCAAATGCTCAACATGTTGAGACTCCACCCGGGCACGTGATGCTGTAGGCTAGCCCACCACGTGATTTCCCTGGGAGTCATGGGTTTACATGCTGGTCGTTCTTCTCCGGATGATGACCCACTGAGGCCAAGCTCAGTTCTTCTCATCTTTGACTTTCCAGCCTTTGGAAGAAGAAAATAAATATAGCAACAAGCGTCAAGGAGAGTTTCTATGCTGTCTGGCGTTGAACCTCAGAGCATTTCTGGAAAGAGGGCACCTCATA
This sequence comes from Bubalus kerabau, assembly GCF_029407905.1. Taxonomy (NCBI): domain Eukaryota; kingdom Metazoa; phylum Chordata; class Mammalia; order Artiodactyla; family Bovidae; genus Bubalus; species Bubalus kerabau. Next base: position 21,046,173 of record NC_073633.1, on the reverse strand, counting down.
TAGAGACTAGTGCTAGGTGTTAGGTGCTCAGTCACTTCAGTTGTGCCTGACTCTTTGCAACGCTTTGATCTGTAGCCCGCCAGGCTCCCCTGTCAATGGGATTTCCCAGGCAAGAATACTGGAGTGGGTTGCCGTTTCCTTCTCCAGGGGATCTCTCTGACCCGGGGATGGAACTTGAGCCTCCTACGGCTTCTTCATTGGCAGGTGGATTCTTTACCACTGAGACACCAGGGAAGTCTGGTCATATACAGACTGGAGGGAGCTTTCTCCATGTCTGCATGGAAAGCTAGGATTGCATGAAGGATGGTGAGAAGAGAGCAATGCTGTCCTTGGGTATTTGTAGGGACATATGACCCAAATGCCTGACTGCTCATCTGAGCGCTTCAGGTGATTGCCCCAAGGGGCCTTCCCTGGCTGCTTCTGCCCATCAGAGTGGGTGGGCATCTGACCCAAGCTTGGACTGACTCATGATATCTCAGGGATGTTGGCATTGGGTCATGGAGACTTTGGGTTGTTCCTGTTGGCACTTGAACTGGTAACTCAGGGTGACCATTTCCTGCTATGTACATAGAGAAGAGAAAGGCTAATATCAGACAGAGAGAGAATTGAAGCAGATGGAAAAATCAGAGGGAATTGGAGAAAGGAGATGATGAGGACCCTGAGAAGGGGGAAAGGAAGAGAAATTCTAGGGCCAGTTTCCCTCAATGGCCCACCAGCTTTCTGTACTTGGCCCTGGGAGAGTCCCATGAATCCTTATAATAAAATCTCTGCTTTACTCAAGGCCTTCAAGTAGCTTTCTATTCCTTGCAACTAAATGATTTCTACCTAAGACACTTATCATTTTCTTGACCTCATTTATTGATGTGTATAATTTTTTTTTAATTTTCAAGGAAAATAATGGAAGGATTAGGATGTTAATTTCTCCTATATATTTCTTTAGCAATAGAAATTTCTAGTTACCTATCCAATATTCATTTTCCTCTTTTCATAATAGAATTCCTATATTTTGGTGTTGCCAATATAACCAACTAAAAAGGTACATATCCCAAACTATTTTGCAGCTACCAGTGGTTATAGGAGCTGAAAGTAGAAATCATTGGGTGGACCTCCAGGAAAGTCCCATAAATGGGGCTGACTAGACTGGCAGGTGATTTTCTTTCTTCCTTTCTCCTAGGATCTTCCTGTCTGGAACATGGGCATAATGGCTGGAGCTACAGCAGCCATTTTGTGAATAAGATGGACTCACACTTTCAGGCTGGTGGAGCAGAGAGCTGTAAGGAGCTTGGGTCCCTGATGAACTCATGGACCATGTTAAACAGTCAGCAAATGGTTCACTCTGGCCTACCTGGGCCTACCAACTCTACCTCAGGTATAGGCTGGGGAACCTCAGTACCAGCTCCTTTATTCTGACCTGTATCCAGATGCTTTCCTCTCTGGGATCTACCCACAAGACCCAGAAGCAGCCCTTCTTATCCCATTGAATCTGCTTTCCTGGCTGACACTCCCCTCCTTGACTAACTCCATTCTCCATCCCTGGAGACAGCCCATCCTTCCTGCTTGGCACATCCACCCCAGGTTGGATGCCAACAAGATCCCTGTACTGAGAGCTAGAACCACATCCACAAATCCAGTTGTGAAGGCTGTTAGGCATGACCCTGGTCCTGGAGCACAAATTTGGGATCCCCAAACTGATCGTAGCCCAGGGCTTTCTCATGTGGCTTCCCAGATGCCCAAGCCAGACACTTGGGAGAAAGCCCCTCTCTTACCACCCTCCACCTCCCACCACACCATTCAAAGGACCACCATATCCAGGTGACTCCAACTGCTAACCAGTCCCAAAAGGCATTACGTCGCTCCACCCTGTTGCCACTTCCTGGGCAGGCTGCTGCCCTCTCTCTCTGGATTGTCCCAATTGCCCCTCCCTGAGATATCTCCCTGCAACCTTATTTGTCTCCAACCCAAGCTCCACTCCACAGTCAGTGTAGCTTTTGCAGAACATAAAGCCGATTGCCTTCCTTCTTCGCTTACCCGTCTACACTCACTGGCTTCTGAGGCTTTGTCGCCTGGTTATGTGTCACACTCTGTCTATGCTGACTGCCCTTCTCCCTCCCACCATCCTCAGGGAATCGTCCTAACCTCTGGACCAGGTGGAATTTTCCTGGCGCTAGGTCCCAACACCCCGTGTGCATCCCTGCTCTCATCGTCAGGCGCCCCCCTGCTGTGCACACACTGTGGAGAGGGGCTTAGCCTGCCAGCTGCACCCTGTGCCCACCATCTGGCTGAGCCCCTGGCCCAGGGTGGGCTTCAGAAGCTCTTTGTTGAGTGATAGAGGGCATAAGCCAGAGCCTGGATCCAGCAGAGAGGGCTGAGATATTCCAGTAACTTCTGGGTCCCTCAGCTGTGACCTTGTGCTGCCTCCATCCATCTGAGACAGCAGCCCAGCCTGGGGTTAAGCAACCATGCTGGTGAGGAAGTTGGCACAGGCACTGGGGCTTGGAGGTGCCCCCTGCTGCCTGCTGATGGCCAGGCTCTTGCACACTGGAGGAATGGGATCTCCCTCTGTTCCTGGAGGGAATCAGGACCTTCCCTCCTCCTTCACCAGAAGTCAGAACCATTCCTGAAGAGCACTGGATGAGAACCTGGAGTGGCCTTGGGAAAGAAATCCCCCAAGTCCTGCAATCTTAAACTCAATATAAGTGACACAGACTCCCCAGGTGGGAATGTCCCAGGGTAGCAGCTCTCCAACTTGAGTGGACATCAGGATCTCCTGGAGGGCTTGTTAAAACACAGATTGTAGGCTCTACCCCTACAGTTTCTGATGTATAGATAGAGTTGGGGCAGGACTGGGGATCTGCATTTCTAACAGGCTCCCAGGTGCTGCTGATGGTGCTGGTCAGGGGGTCACACTCTGAGGGGTTTGCCCGACTGGGACCTAGGGAAGCCATCCTGGAGCCTCTGCCACCCTTTAGAGGCAGGGGAGGTGCCCCTGGCTGGCACCACCAAGCTGGACAGCTGTGATCAGATGCCCAGGAAAGTGACTGAGGAGGACTCTCAGCACTCCTGGATGCTCACCCCACACCCACATCCTGGCACACTCACAGCCTGGTCTCTATTCAGCTGCCTTTGTAATCCCTTCCTAAAACCCTTGAAAAGAGGGAGAAAGAGTTAAAGTCCTTACTCTGCACTATGGAAGAAATATTAAGGAATGATGTAGCCTTAAACCCTATATATGTAAATGTACTCATTTGAATAACTGCCAATTTATATGCCTCATCAAATTAGGTATTCAAATTCTAGCCTGTGTATGTACAGTTGTTTCTCTTCCTGGTTCGGGCTTAAATAGTTACTTGAAGGATGAGCTGCTGGCTTCTCTTCTGGGCTCCTGTCTCCTTAGGACTGAAAGGAATAATTAGAGATTAGTTTTCTGGAGCATAATTTGTCCCTTTGATGACTGGGCCGGCCCTCTTTTTTGTCATTTCTGTCACAGTAATACACCATCTCCTTCTGTGTGGGGCTCCTGGAAGAATGTGTTTTTTTCAATACCCCTGGGTTTCACCACACCCCAGGGGGTGCCAGGGTGTAAAATTGGACCACATCTCACAGGTGGAGAAACTGAGACTTGAGGTTACACAGCCTACAAAATGGGAACTCCAGCCTGGGGTTTTGGATTCAAAACCCAGGCCTCTCTATTTCGTCGTATCAGTCCTAGGCATGTGCATTTTCTCTTTTTTAGCCCCAGAAGATCATAATTGGTGATGATTTAAAGCGCTCTGATTCTTTTCTAAGAGTTCTCTAAGAGCAAAGCCCTTTTACTCAGTTCTTTCTGATAACCCCTGTGGGGCACGTGCAAACAGTTATTCTTCACCCCATTACACAGATGAGGAAACTGAGGTCTGAAGTTATAGGGCAGGCTAGAATCAGAGCAGCAACTTAGACCAGGTAATGCTCTTCCCCTGTGAGGTGAGGGCAACTTATAAGATGACTGTTAGAATCTCTCCCAACCCCGACTCAATGACCCTGCATAGGCAGCTTAACCAATTGGAGGCTGACTCTGGTGGAGTATTTACACAATGGGAATGAGCCCAACCTAACTCAGATTCATCTCTCACAGAGAAGATATTTATGAGAGAAAGCAGCCTTATTTTCCAGCCGGTCTTGAATCTTCAGGGCTACAGCCATTGGCATCCCATTCTCATCTCTCAAGGCAGGCCAGACATTGCACAGTGGACTCCGCAGAGAGGTGACCAAGTACCCCTGACTACCTTCTTCAGAGGGACCATTCACCTGCCTATGGGCCGCCTTCCGGGTCTTGCCGGTTCCTGTGTGATCTGTAAGATTCCCAGAAGACAGTCAAGGAGCTGCCCCCATTTCAGAATTCTATACCACCTTTATACTCCCTTATCACATCTTTTTGACTTCTGGGAGCTTAAACCCCATGAGTTAGGGCATTTAGCATCTGTCTTTTCCTCCCTGTCTCACTAGCTTTGTAGGTAATGAATCCTTCATCTCTGGAGATAATTCAAGGTGAGGCTGAACAGACACATGGCCAAGTTGCTGCAGGGGCTTTTTATTTTATTTATTCATTTTTGGCTCTGCTGGGTCTTCTTTGCTGCATGGGCTCTTCTCTAGTTGTGGCAAGTGGGGGCTACTCTTTAGTTGCGGTGCTTGGGCTTCTCATTGCAGCGGCTTCTCTTGTTGAAGAGCATGGGCTCTAGAGCACAGGCTCAGTAGTTGTGGCCCATGGGCTTTAGTTGTTCTGTGGAATGTGGGATCTTCCTGGATCAGGGATGGAACCCGTGCCTCCTGTATTGGGCAGGTGGATTTGTTACCACTGAGGCACCAGAGAAGCCCTGCTGCAGGATTAAATTCAAGCATCACGCAGAAGGTAAGGCCAGATGTTTCAACCAGAAAAGCCATGATTGTCCTCTCTGGTCTTGACTCTTGACCTCACCTGACCTTTAGAAGCTGCTGCTCCCTCCTGCTAAGTTGAATGCATGGGCCTCTTGTCTTCCAGCTTGCCCTGTGGATCATTACCCAAGACCAACATGATCTGTCTGGGTACCACTACGGAGGCTCTCCCCTGAGCTCAGAACCTAGACAGCAAACAGGGCCACTGAAATCTCAGATTTCCCACTGGCATTCCCACTGGTAGGGCCTCACCTCTGAAACCAGATGCTGGCCTGAAAAAGCTGCTGTTGACAGGCTGGCATGCCCTCATCAGCCTCAAGGATGCAGCAGGCCAGTTATGCAAGGAGCATCAGGCTGGGAGGGGCTGGGAGATGCAGGCTCTGAAAATGCCTTTTCCTTTTTCTCTAGGTGTTGGTGTTCTCATCCTTAGGTTGTAAATATTATGAAAGGACTTGGGATGGTTAAGAATGTTAAGTCCTTCCTTTCTCTGAGACCTGTGGTCCATTTCAGCTCCAACTCACCCAGTCTCAACAATGCTGGTGGCTTTTTGTTTTTTTTTTTCCAATCATCGAATACAGAGAAATCCTCCAGCAAAAGAGACACAGAGGCATTTTAATGGAGGTGGAAGGAAAACTTTGGTGCATTTGGGGTTTATTTCTTATGACTTACACCCCACCTACTTCCTGCAAATATTCCAGGGAGTTTACAATATTCAAACGTATAATAAGGTAGCCAAAAGTAAAACCAAAAAGAGATTTCCAGAGCCATTTAGAGAATTGGGAAGAAGAACCCTTCAGGAGCCTAGAATAAGATCTGATTTACTTCTGAGACTCCTGGCAGCCAAAGCAAAATGAAGTAGTCAAAGGAAGGTAAAGAATGGGCAATCTGGGGATCCTTGCAGAGGAAAATCTGCCCCTTTCCTGGAGGTGGGGCCAGGCTTGACACTTCAGGGGTGGGGCTCACCGCCTCACCTTTTGCTTGATCTTCATCCCGCTCTCCCCAGCAAACGTCCACTAAAGCCCAGAAATTAGTCATGCCTGCTGTGTTTCCAAACCAGCTTCATAAATAAACATGGGCGCCTAGGAGGAATTCCCCAAAGAAAGTTAGGAAATCAGAGTCGTGTTTATACTAAGGAGCAGGGCATACAAATACAGCAGCTGCTTCTATCCGTAAATAGGAGAGGAGAGGCATTTGGTGGCTGTTTGCAATGATCAAGTGTGGTCTAGACCAAAATAATCAAGTGTATTTGGGCTGGGAATTAGGTACAGATAAACACGAGGTAAGTTGCTTTAAGCAATAACTTTGCGTGGAAACATCACGGGCAAGCTGGTCCCTTGTAGAGTGAGCATCATTTTACATGCGTTCAGGCAGGCATCCATTAAAGAACTCTAAGGGGTAATCTTTTGTTGAGGCTTAAAAATGTCTGTCTCATGTCCATTCTCTACATCTGTGTCTCTATTCCTGCCCTACAAATATGTTCTTCTGTACCATTTTTCTAGGTTCCACATCCACATATGTGAGATAATATACAATATGGGAAGAAGGGGAGGGTGTAATGAATTGGCAGATTAGGATTGACATATATATATATGTGTGTGTGTGTGTGTGTGTGTGTGTGTGTATACTACTATGTGTAAAACAGATAGCTAGTGGGAATATGCTGTGTAGCACAGGGAACTCTACTCAATGCTCTGTGATGACCTAGATGGGTGGGATAGGGGGATGGGAGGGAGGTTCAAAAGGGAGAGTATATATGTATACATAAAGCTGTTTAACTTTGTTGTACAGCAAAAATTAACACACCATTGTAAAGCAATTACACTGCAAGAAAAATTAATAAAACAAGTCTGTCTCCTTTATCCATTTGGTACAGGCGGCTTTCGAACAGATGTGCTCCTTGAAGAGAGAATCTGCAGGTTGAGCAGGAGTGCATTAGCTTCCTCACGCCTGGATGCCATGAGCTGCTTGTGCACCCTTCCCTTCTCTCATCTATGTGTCTCTTGAGTAAATCAGCTTTCTGTTCACTGACCAAGTCAGGAATGGGACGCTAAAGGACCTGGGAGGATCTGTGCTGCTCTCAATGAGACGATGAGCCTGCTGACTGTGAGCGCAGCCCCTGCAGAGACAACGGAGCCCAGAGTGCCTCCCAGGGCAGAAGTTCCACCCCAGGGCATTGCTGAGGCCTCAATACAGGTGGATAAGGCGAGAAATCTGCAGCCACTGAAAGGGCTCGGGGGAGCAGAACAGTAACTTCCGGAATAATTTTTGGAAACCTGAGCTGAGCATATGGAGCCTTTCATCAGGGCCCTGAGTATGAACGCAGCCTCACCTACCTCCATTCCTCGGAGGACATCCCACTTGGTGCAAGGTACCCAAATGTGTCCAGCCTTGTCAAGGGGACTCTTCCTAGGATGCCTCTCCTTTCTTCCTCTAGTAGTTCTCAGCGGAGGCGAGTTTGTTCCCCAGGGGACGTTCGGTAACATCTAGAGACATTTGTGGTTGTCACCACTTAGTCAGGGCTGGAGTTGCTGCTGGCATCCAGAGGAAAGAGGCCAAGGATGCTGCCAAACATCTGTTATGCACAGGACAGCCTGCACAAGGAGGATCCATCCTGAAGGTCAACCGTGCCCAGGCCGAGGATTTCTAGGTGACCGGGGCTTGCCCTCCAAAACTCAGCAAGGAGCACACCAGCTGAAGAAAGGCTCCTAGCTTGCTGGGCCCAGCCGGGTTCCCAGGCCAGCAGAGAGTTGGCCACAGGAATGAATGAGAGATCAGGAATAGATTCGGTCATTCATGTGTTCTTTTCTGTCCTGCTCTTTCTTTCCCCACCTGAGATGGCTTCTGGCTAGCAGGCAGGCGCAGCTCTTTGCCAAGAGGGCTCTAGTTGGTCCCTTCCAGACTCAGTTTCCCCACCAGTAATAGAAGGAGCACAGACCCTTCCAGGGCTGACCTCATTCTGACCCAAGCTCCCACTCCCCCAAAGTGACAGCTGCCTGCTTCGTCAGCAGCCTCAGCGTCAACAGCTGAAGTGCAGCAAGAAACTGATATTAACTCCACTCCAGAAAAACTGCAGGAGCCAGAGAACCTTGTTGAAAATGCCTGCTTACTGGAATGCCTGCTAGAAATGACAATCACAGTTTAATTACTTTTCAGAGAAGAGCTTTCTCTTCAGGGCTGTGGACTTGTACCCTTCCAGCTGCTGCTTTCTTGTCATCACCATCCTCCGGGCTAGCTGATTTGCCCCAGACAGCTCCTCTCGAGTAAGAGCAGGAGCCTGAGCCCCTGTGGCAGGAGCTGGGTAGGGACTATCTGAGGCACCAGCCTGGAAATCAGGTGATCTGGGGACCAGGATGGGCCTCATTGCCATGTGACCTTGCACGAGCCTCCTTATCAGTCTGGGCTTCAGTTTATCCATCTGTACAATGGGGTGATAATGCTTAGACTACCTCATAGAGTTAATAGAAAATCGATGGAAATGGAAGAACAAGACAAAGGATGCGGCTAATATGCCTGAGACCCTATCATATACCGGGAGCCTAGTGGCTCAGATGGTAAAGCATCTGCCTACAATGTGGGAGACCTGGGTTTGATCCCTGGGTCAGGAAGATCCCCTGGAGAAGGAAATGGCAACCCACTCCAGTACTCTTGCTTGGAAAATCCCATGGACGGAGGAGCTTGGTAGGCTACAGTCCACAGGGTCGCAAAGAGTCGGGCACACTGAGCGACTTCACTTCACTTTTACATATCAATACATCACTGTGATGTCCTTTGTGCAGACTCCTCTGTTCTACAGAGGAGGAGGCTGAGGCTTAGAGACGTTGATGAATGCTCATGGTCCCATGGTGGTGGGATTGGGATGTGAGCCCAAGTCTGCCTAATGCTGAGGACCTTGTTCTCCCTTCCAGGTTGCATCTCCTTCGCATGGACTGCCTGTAAAACCTGAGAGTCCTGTCCACATGCAAGCCTTTCCCAGAATCGCCATCCCAGCACACATTTATCCTTCAGTAAGGGTTGAAGTGTATGGGATTGAGGCAACCCTGGAGGAGAAGAGGAAAGAGAAAGCCGTGTGAGCTGGAGGAGGTGGGATTTGACCTGGGCCTTGGATGGTGGGACAGAGAGGGCCAACAAGGACCTTGTAGGCAGAGAGAAGGACAAGACCTAAGACATAGCGTGAGGATGGACCTGCGAGATGCAGGTGGTAGTGAGAAGAGCATCTGACTAGAGTAGGGGCCACACAGGAAATGATGGGAAAAGGGTAGTGGAGATGGGTGCATCGGGGGGATGGGCCATCTTCTCTGTCCTCAGTCTATGAAATGCCACTCTCAGATTCCTTACTCACACTCTGGGGTCAATGGCAGACTAGTTAAAAGAAAAATTCAGAAGTAGAACCCTTGGTGATAATTATCATTTTAATTGGGATCAGTGCTTCAGGCTGGACGGAGAAGGTTTTAATGTGGCTCAGCTAGTAAAGAATCTGCCTGCAATGCGGGAGACCTGGGTTCAATCCCTGGGTTTGGGAAGATCCCCTGGAGAAGGGAACAGCTACTCACTCCAGTATTCTGGCCTGGAGAATTCCATGGACTGTATAGTCCATGGGGTCGCAAAGAGTCGGACACAACTGAGCGACTTTCATTTCACTTTCATTTTCCAGTTAGCAGCTGGCAAGTCCAGTTGGAGCTGGGATGTGGTCACACCACAGCGATGCAGCCGGACCATCCTCTTCCTTCACCCCACCTTCCTGTTCAATGAACCTCACTGGTGCCTTCCCTCTAGCAGGCCTTCCAGTAGGTGATCTCCACACTGTATCTCATTTAATTCTCTAAGAAGCCCCAGAGCTGACAGCAAGTCATTTCTCTCCATCCCACTCTCAGGCTGCCCAGGGTTTCTTCAACCCCATTTGCAGATGTAGCAAGTGAAGCCTAGATGGTTGAAGTTACTTGTGTGCAGTCCCCTGCCAGTTCTTACTGGCAGAAATGACACTAGTTTTCAGGTCCTTTCGGCTCCCTGTCTGGTGCTCTCTTGCTGGTAGCCCTTGGTCTGATGGAAAGAAGAAAAGGAAGGTCCATGCCTGCCTTCACCAGACCTCAGTTTGGAGTCTTAGTTGGTCAGAGTCACCATGAATCCCCCTTGGCCTGGAGAGCAAGGAAATTGACCAAAAAGGCAACTTCCAGTCGATTGCACTTTCTCACTTTAAGGACTACATTGATTTAAAAAAGTATTAGCCATTTCATATGGAAATCATTCTAAAACATCATTCTTTCCTGCTCTAACAAGTGGCATTTGGGGGACCCAATGTTTAGTCTATAGAAATGGAGGTATCTGGAATGTGAAGGGCTTTGAAGTTTTCTGACCTTGTCCTGCTTGGGTGGGCAAAGTCCATGACTCACCTGCCTGATTAATAATAACAAAAATTTATTAATAATAAAATAAAAATAATAACAATAATAATTGGAAAGGTAAAGTAATAAAAATTTTATGTATCTTGAGGACCCCCAGCTAACTTGGATATGTTGGATTACCTAGAAGCAGCCACTGAACAGTCCCCAAAATGCTGGTTGATGAAACTGTGCATCATTTGCCCATAAAACAAACAAATTGGGGATGGGGGTGGTGCTTATGCTTTTTGTTCAGTTTGCAGTCAATCAAGAGGCCCCCATTGAGAGCCCTTCCTGAGTCTCACCTCTGATGATTTCCAAGCTGCCCAGTAAACACCCTTCTTGCCTAGGCTCTCTCTTTGGGTACAGGTTTAGAGGAGACTTTCAGGAGAGGGGTAGCTACCCTAGCTAGGAGTAGACCCATGGCCCAGGCTATCCCAGGCCACAACCCCTCCCAGGGCTTTGCTGCTGGAACAGGTGAGAAGGTAGGGAAGGTCCAAGAGCATCTTTGCCCACAGTTCCTGCAGCCTGACACCCAGGACACACTGGTTATTTCCCAGTCTGGTTCTCCTCTGTGAGTTCCCTACCATCCCACTAACAAGGGTCCTGCCTCACCAAGTGGTCCAGAGCTATTCTGTGGTTTACAACTAATGTTTCTGAATCTAATGTTGCTGTGTCCTCCTTTGCCACTGGCTATCCTGGCACTTTCTTGACCTGCCATCAGCATTCTGTCCTTCAGAAGCCCTCCCCTCCTGATCTGAGTTACTCTAATGGGTGGTCTGAAATGCAGTGCTTGGGTACAACCTCAAAAACAACAGAATGATCTTGTTTTGTTTCCAAGCAAACCATTCAGCATCACAGTAATCCAAGTCTATGCCCCAACCACTGATGCTGAAGGAGCCGTTGACTGCTTCTATGAAAACGTACAAGACCTTCTGGAACTAACACCAAAAATGATGTCCTTCTCATCATAGGAGATTGGAATGCCAAAGTAGAAAGTCAAGAGATACCCAGAATAACAGACAAGTTTGGCCTTAGAGCACAAAATGAAGCAGGGCAAAGGCTAGCAGAGTTTTGTCAAGAGAACACACTGGTCATAGTAAATACCCTTTCCCAACAACCAAAGATGACTCTACACCTGGACATCACCAGATGGTCAACATTGAAATTTGATTGATTGTGTTGTTTGCAGCCACAGATGGAGAAGTTCTATACAGTCAGCAAAAGCAGGACCTGAAGCTGACTGTGGCTCTGATCATAAGCTGGTTATTGAAAAATTCAGGCTTAAATTGAAGAAAGTAGGGAAAATCACTAGGTCATTTAGGTGTGACCTAAATCAAATCCCTTATGAATATACAGTAGAGGTGACAAATAGATTCAAGGGATTAGATCTGGTAGACAGAGTGCCTGAAGAACTATGGACAGGGGTTTGTAACATTGTACAGGAGGCAGTGACCAAAACCATCCCAAAGAAAAGAAACACAAGAAGGCAAAGTGATTGTCCGAGGAGCTTTTACAAATGGTTGAGGAAAGAGAAGTAAAAGGCAACAGAGAAAGGGAAAGATATACCCAACTGAACGCAGAGTTCCAGAGAATTGCAAGGAGAGATAAGAAGGCCTTCTTGAATGAACAGTGCAAAGAAATAGGGGAAAACAATAGAATGGGCAAGACTTGAGATCTCTTCAAGAAAACTGGAGATATCAAGGGAACATTTCATGCAAGGATGGGCACAATAAAGGACAGAAATGGTAAGAACTTGACAGAAGCAGAAGACATTAAGAAGAGGTGGCAAGAATACACAGAAAAACAATATATAAAAATCTCAATGACTCGGATAACTACAATGGTGTGGTCACTCACCTAGAGCCAGACATCCTGGAGTGTGAAGTCAAATGGGCCTTAGGAAGAATTACTACCAACAAAGCTAGTGGAGGTGATGGAATTCCAGCAGAGCTATTTCAAATTCTAAAAGATGATAAGTTCTGTACTCAATATGTCAGCAAATTTGGAAAACTCAACAGTGGCCACAGGACTGGAAAAGGTCAGTTTTCATTCCAATCCTGAAGAATTGCAACACTGAAAAATGTTCAAATTATAATACAATTGTACTCATTTCACATGTTAGCAAGGTTACGCTCAAAATCATTCAAGCTAGGTTTCAGCAGTATGTGAACCGAGAACTTCCAGAAGTACAATCTGGGTTTAGAAGAGACAGAGGAACCAGAGATTAAATTGCCAACATTCGTTGGATCATGGAAAAGGCAAAGGATTTCCAGAAAAACACCTACTTCTAGTTCATTGACTATGCTAAAGACTTTGACTGTGTGGATCACGACAAAGTGTGGAAAATTCTTAAAGAGATGGGAATACCAGACTGCCTTACCTGTCTCCTGAGAAACCTGTATGAGGGTTAAGAAGCAAGAATTAGAACTGGACATGGAAAAGCTAACTAGTTCAAAATTGGGAAAGGAATACAAGGCTGTATATTGTCACCCACTTATTTAACTTATATGCAGAGTACATCAAGTGAAATGCTAGGCTGGGTGAATCCCAAGCTGGAATCAAGATTGCTGGGACAAGTATCAACAACCTCAGACATGCAGATGATACCACTCTAATGGCAGAAAGTGAAGAGGAACTAAAGGGTCTCTTGATGAGGGTGAACAAGGAGAGTGAAAAAGCTGGCTTAAAACTCAACATTAAAAAAACTAAGATCATGGCATCTTGTCCCATCACTTCATGGAAAATAGATGGGGAAAAGTGGAAACAATGACAGATTTTATTTTCTTGGGCTCCAAAATCACTGTGAATGGTGACTACAGCCATGAATTTAAAAGACGCTTGCTCCTTGGAAGGATATCTATGACACAAATCCAGACAACGTACTAAAAAGCAGAGACATCACTTTGCTGACAAAGGTCCATATAGTCAAAGCTATGGTTTTTCCAGTAGTCATGTATGGACGTGAGAGTTGGACCATAAAGAAGGCTGAGCGCCGAAGAATGGATGCTTTCAAACTGTGATGCTGAAGACCCTATTTTTTTTTTGAGGCTTGAAAGATTGTCTTTATTGACAAAGAAGTCTAATTGTTTTCTTTTTTAAGTTTATTTAACTGGAGGACAATTGCAATATTGTGGTGGTTTTTGCCATACATCAATATGAATAGGCCATAGGTATACATATGTCCCCTCCATCCTGAAAACCCCTCCATCCTAAATCCCCATCCCACCTCCCTCTCCACCCCATCCCTCCAGGTTGTCACAGAGCCCCAGCTTTGGGTGCCCTGTGTCATACATCAAGCTTCCACTAACTACTTTACATATGGTAATGTATATGTCTCGATGCTATTCTCTCAACTCAATCCCACCCTCTACTTGGAGAAGACTCTTGAGAGTCCCTTAAACTGCAAGGAGACCACACTAGTCAATCGTAAAGGAAACCAACCCTGAATATTCATTGGAAGGACTGATGTTGAACCTAAAGCTCCAATACTTTGGCCACCTGATGTGGCCAATTCATTGGAAAAGAGCGGGGAAGGAAAGATTGAGGGCAGGATGAGAAGGGGCAGCAGAGGATGAGATGATAGATGGCATCATTGACTCAATTGACGTGAGTCTGAACCAACTCCAGGAGATGGGGATACCAGACCAGGACAGGGAAGGCTATCATGCTGCAGTCCGTGGGGTTGCACAGTGTCGGACATGACGTGGCAACTGAACAACAGCAATGGGCCGTAAGATCAACAAACCTTCGACTAGCTCATTAGAGGTGTGTGCAAAGTAAGAGCCCAAGGGGCCCAACAGGGCATGGGATCAGCCACATAATCCATTAAGACTTATTCATCAGCTCCTACCATGTGCCAAGGTTAGTACCAGCCATAGAGGGAGGCTCTGTGGCTTCCCTCTGTCAGTATCGACCACCCAAGCCCTGGGAGCTCTCCGCGAAGAGGACTGAGGTTTGAAATAGCGGTCCCTGCAGGGCCCTTTGATCTGGAGCCCAAGTGCAATTTACCGGAAATTTTAATAGCCTTTTATCTTTACAACAGGAAGCTGGGTTACGACCAACGGTCCCTCACATGTGGATGCTAGGCTGGTTTGGAACAGAAGCTCCATCTAGAAAGAGAAACACACACTAGACTGCACACAGGTTATGTGTTTCTCTATTTAACAGGCAGTTTTTGAACTCCTTCTCTGTGCCAGGTCAAGTGTGGACACTTTAAATGATCCTCATAACTTCCACAGTGAAAGCTCCCGGGCAAGGACAAGGCATCCAGCAAGGCCCCAGATCTGAGTGGAGCCTCTCCTGTCTGGCTAGAAACTCTGCTTTGCACAGAAGATGCCCAGCTCCTTTTTAGCTCTGAAATTCTATGACCAGTTTGTTCAATGTGCTCCACCACACTGGCCACCATCCCCCACCCCCCCGCTCCCCGCCACCCTGACAACTCCCCAAACACTGCTCAGAGCTAAGGTCAGCATCAAGAAAAAACATATGTTGTCCTTATTCTGCCTCCCGTCTTCACCAGTTCCTGACAAGAAGTAGGCTCGGGTCTTCTTCCATGGTGGTGGTGGGGTTGGGGACTCTGTTTCCAGCATGGGCAGGGATGGGCTGGGTGGAAGAACAGGAGAGAGCTGCACTTGAAAAGGGAGGCTCTATGGAAGCTGTGCTGGACACAAAGGGATGACCTACAGTAGCTGAGTGCTGGGTTCACAGCCCATTCTGGACAAAGTGGTGGGATGGAGCACTGTCCTTCCCTGTACTCAAATCTGCTCTGTCCTTAGACCTCGGAAATGGGTCAACAGCCTTCTCTGGCTATGATCCACCCTGGGGGCAAGCGGGCCACAAGGCAAAGGGGCCATGTCCATTGCAAGCTGATGGCCTTCTCCTTCCAAGACCCCACAATTCCCTGTCCAAATGGTCCTGACTGTGCTCTGGAGTCTGAAAATTTTCTTTTCTGGCATTCTTCTCCCCTGAGGTCTGACCACACTGCTAGTGTGGGCCCAAGAGGTGATCTGGTTTTGGGGGTCTATTTAGGAAGAGGAGGGTTGATGGCAAGCAGAGCAATCCCAGGCATAGCTGCAAGGCTTCTCAGTGTGGGGCTGGCCCGAGAAGCGGGTGAGGCTGTCCTTTCTATTCTTGCTCTGGGCACTGCAAACGTTAGGGGTCTCCCATCCTGATACAAACGACAGGAGGGGACAGAAGATGCCTTAGCACCCCCGCTGATTATCAACATACTGACTGCTCCGTTTTGACCAGTTCATTAAACCAGACTTTTGAAACACTCCAGCTTAAAGTAGACTTTTTTAATTAAAAAAAAAAAAATAGCTTTCACAGATCAAGGACTCACTCAACCATTGACAGAGGACTGGCCCTGTGGGGTGCTGGCCGCCTGGAGCTTGGATCTGCTTGGGGACGATGGCAGTGTGCAAGGAAGGGGATGAGGGACAAGGCATTATTTAAAGAGGAGTGCAGTCTTGTTAATGGAAATCTCAATGCCAGGGGTCAGAGGCTTCCCTGAGGGAGGGAGATAAAGTTACAGATGGGTAAACCAAGACCCTGGAAAAGGAAGTGGCAACGCACTCCAGTACTCTTGCCTGGAAAATCCCATGGATAGAGGAGCCTGGCGGGCTATAGCTCATGGGGTCCCAAAGAGTCGGATGTGACTGAGCAACTGAGCACAAACCGGGGCTCAAAGGTAATATGTGTATTAAGCTTAGTGTGACTGTCATGATTAAGTGTCAGTTTTCCCAACTCTGAGCTCAGTGGACCTGGGGGCACCCTTCATGGCCTAGTTTTCATGTTTGTGTAAGGGTGTCACACGCGAGCCTGTCTGCACAGAAAGCTCACAATTTACACCCATCGTAGATGCTGGCTGTGCATGCATGCGTGTGTGCACACACACACACCTGCTTCTAGACACACACACACACACACACACACCTGCTTCTATTCTGCATGTGACGATAAGCCTGAATGGCAAAGCAGATGCCAGGACCTGCCTGCAGGGCATTCGGAGAAAACGAGACCCGCCAGCCGTTACCAGGCATCGTCAGCACAGCTTTGAAATCTGAGTCCGGGCTCCCAGCCCTGCCCACCTGCGGTTTTCCTCCGTGGGCCTCCCCAAGGGAGGCAGGCCCTGCCTGTGAGCTGGATTTGATCAAAGCCTCCACAAACCTGAGCCGAAGCCACAACTCCTGGCATTATTAAAGTGTTTAATAACTTTCCACGACCCCTCCCTCACCAAGACCCTGAAAGGCCGCCTGTTCCTCCCTCTTCCCTCTGCCTTTTCATAAGGGGAGAAGGGCCCTGGTGGGGGGTGGGGGTGGGGGCAGGGCAGTGGTTGGGTGTCGGGGATCCGATTTCCCTCACCAAGTTCACAACCATAATCGCCATGTTCATCATTTCCACGTTCTGGAAAGCTCCTTACAGTAATAACAAATGCCCTAACTACCATGCTTGCGGCCCTTAACGTCATTTTAAACATGCTGCTCTGTTTCAGTCACCTCGAAATGCGGCAGAGAAGCTGCCAGGAGAGCTTCCTGTGTGCAGAGCGAGTCTCTGGCCTGCCTGGATCCCAAGGTTTCAATCTTATCTGGCAGGCAGAGTAATTTGAAATTTAATCATCTTTTCCCCCCAAGTGAGAATGCCTTGGTATTGCTTTTATGGAGAAAAGAACAGGCTCAGAAATCAATCTCCAAAATTTTGGGGTGGAGGTGGGGGAACGGGGGTCCATCCATGGCTGCCTCATTAGGGGTTTCTGTTCTTGAGACAATCACTCTGATGGTTTCCAGCTAGAGCCAGGGGGTATTCACAAGCTGGGATGCGGGTGGGCAGGATCCTTCTGTCTCAGAACTCTCTCCTCCACCAGAATTTCCTATGCTCAGAATTCACAGGGACAGTCCCCACCCCTCCCCCCTGCCCTTGTTGAGAGGTGATTGCCTTGGAGAGATAGTCTAATGCCCAGATTAACTGGCAGGATCTCAGGGGTGCCACCTGGTACTTAGGGTCTCCAAATGGTCAATGAAGGTCCTTTAACAGCCAGCCCCCAGCCAAATGAGAGAAATAAGGATGTAGGAAGTTTGGGATCTAACCAGATTCTGTCCATGGATAGTGGAGGGGAAAGAAGGTTTGAACATACAGAGTCAGAAGCTAGTCTAAGGTAAATTCTGCCTGTCATCAGCTGTGTACACTTCTAAGTGGAGAATCTGGTTCTCATCACGTCTGGTCAAAACGGAAGTTCCTTCCTGTCTGGAATATCCTTGATAATCCCATGTATACAATTATGAACACAGCATACACTGACAGCTCATCTGTGCAGGAAATTGGGTAGAGGTTTTTCCCAAATTTGACAACAGTCTGAAAATTTAAATGACCTAATAGCAACTAGTTATGAAGCCAGGAGAAATTTCTCTAAGTGATCAACAACAATAATAAAAATTTCCAGTTGACAATATCTATAGAAAATGATAGAACTGTTAACATGTGAAGAGGGGATTAAAGAATATGTAGAAAAAAAATTTTCTTTAAGGCATGTCAGGCAGTCAACTGTTAAATAATGTGAGGGTTTTTTCCCCTGAATTTGTTCATATTTGTGGGTAAATACCCACAAATGTTGGCTTTCTGAGATGTGATTTGTGATTTGTTGTGATTTCTCATTCTAAATAACACTCATTCTGATACCTAACTTTGTATTTGAAACTTAATATTATTTTCTTCCTGAGCAGAGCAGCTGAGTCATGTTGGCAGGTTGGGTGTGGGTGCAAGATAAAGGTGGTCAATGCTGACTTCAGGGTTTTATCTTTCCAATGTTTGCTGCTGCTAAGTTGCTCCAGTCATGTCCGACTCTGCGACCCAGTGGATGGCAGCCCACCAGGCTCCCCCGTCCTTGAGATTCTCCAGGCAAGAACACTGGAGTGGGTTGCCATTTTCTTCTCCAATGAAAAGTGAAAAGTGAAAGTGAAGTCGCTCAGTCGTGTCCAACTCTTCGAGACCCCATGGACTGCAGCCTACCAGGCTCCTCTGTCCATGGGATTTTCCAGGCAAGAGTACTGGAGTGGGGTGCCATTGCCTTCTCTGTTCCAATGTTTAGGTAGTTTAAAAAAGGAAAAAAAAACTCTTACTTTCTGGAATAATGAGAATAACTGAGTTTTTGCTTAGCAAGGGAAGCATCCTGCCCCTTATGTTGACTTCCCATTACATCTACATTTGGAATGCCACTGGTCTGTGAAACCTCAAGCCAAGTCTGGGCAACGTGGTGACTGGCAGGACTCCCCAGGAATGAGACCTGTAAAAGCATCCTGGGACAGGAGGGCTGAGGAGAGAGCTGACTCTAAGAAGAGCCGGAGACTCAGCTGAGCCGTGGAGGGGCCCGGAGCTGAGAACTGGGACAGAGTCAGGACTGTTTCCCAAAGGCTGGCTCTGCCTGTCTCTGGGTTCCCATCCCTCATGACCCCCAGACTGATGTCTTCCCCAGCAGGCCTAATCCCCACTTCCTTTTATTTTTGCTGTTCAGTCGCTAAGTCATGTCTGAGTCTTTGCGACCCCGTGGACTGCAGCGTACCAGGCTTCCCTGTCCTTCACTGTCTCCCGGAGCTTGCTCAAACTCGTGTCTATTGAGTCAGTGATGCTCTCTAACCATCTCCTCCTCTGTCACCCTCTTCTCGTTTGCCTTCAATCTTTCCCAGCATCAGGGTCTTTTTCAATGAGTCAGCTCTTCGCATCAGGTGGCCAAAGTATTGGAGTTTCAGCTTCAGCATCAGTCCTTCTAAAGAATATCAGGACTGATTTCCTTTAGGAGTGACCAGTTTGATCTCCATGCAGTCCAAGGGACTCTTAAGAGTCTTCTCCAACACCACAGTTCAAAAGCATCTATTCTTTGGCACTCAACTTTCTTTATAGTCCAACTCTCACATCCACACATGACTCTGGAAAAGCCATAGCTTTGACCACACAGACCTTTTTCTTAAATTCAGAACTATAGCTTTGACTTAAAAAAAATTTTTACTTGGCCGTGTCAGGTCTTAGTCACAGCAGATGGCATCGTCCTTGCATCACGTGGGATCTTCTTTTGGGGACACAGACTCTCTAGTTGTGGCATGTGGACTTAGTTGCTCCTCAGCATGTGGGATCTTAGTTCCCCAACCAGGGATTGAACCTGTGTCCCCTGCCTTGCAAGGTAGATTCTTAACCACTGGACCACCAGGGAAGTCCCCTGACCCCCACTTTCACACCTCTCCCCTGCAGGCTCCCAGCTGGATGTGGTTCAAACACTCCAGGGTTTCTGTTGCTCACATTGTGTCTCCCTGTTGCCCAAATGCCTTTCATGTCTTCTCAGCATCTTTGCACAAAGTGGTCCCTGCTCACCCCTGGTCTCCTTGCCACTCCAGACCTCATCTTGGCTGATGCTGACTCATAGCACCACCTATGCCTGTGTGCAGACAGATGCGACTGCGTGGCAAAGGCATGAGAAACCCCTGTAACGGCAGGCCACACTCCTGAAACCTGGGGAATCAGCAGTTACGTCCATTACACCTGTAACGCCTCAGCTAATCAAGTTCGCTTTACTTGTTACTATAAGAACCTGCATGTCCTCCAAGCTGCACGGAGCCTAAACAAGACACTTGCCTGA
Source organism: Bubalus kerabau (assembly GCF_029407905.1). NCBI lineage: Eukaryota > Metazoa > Chordata > Mammalia > Artiodactyla > Bovidae > Bubalus > Bubalus kerabau. The sequence goes on along the minus strand of NC_073633.1, from coordinate 21,026,265 downwards.
GTTGTTTTTTTAGAAACTCAGAGTCAGCTGTGTCCAGTTTGAGTGAGAGTGTTTAAGATTGGTTGGGACCATGGACCCTCCAACCGGGCATGTGCAAGAGTCCTCTCTGTGACCTTTTGACATCGGAGGATCAAAAGTCCACCCTCAGATCATGCTCACCACCGCCTTCTGAACGTGCATTCCATGAAGACACCTGTAGCATAGTTACACCTGCACAGAACTACAATGACCTCACCTTTTTCTTATTTCCAATCACCTATCCCCATACCCCCCCACCCCTGCACTCCTCATGCCTAAGACCACCCCGCTCCCTCATCTCATAAATACCCCTGGCCTTCTAGGAGGCGGCTTGAGAGCTGCTCTTTTGTCTTCTTGCTTCTGTGTCTCCTTAAGCAAGCCCTTCTCTGTTCAAGTCTCAGTGGTTCAGTACTCAGCTAGCGGCTTGTAGGGCAAATGAACTTAATCGCTTTCTGAACCCATTCCTTTCACCTAACAGGAGAATAAACTGTTAGGCCACTTTGGGAGACAAACTCAGCCTGTTTAAAAGTTATCCTTAGTTGCTTGTAACTTTTCTTGCCTCTCAGGCATGTGGGTAGTGGCCAAAGATGCCTGCCGACATTCACCGGCTCCACCCCCAGATGAACCTGGAAGGATGGCATTGCCCCTGTGGTGGGGACACGGTGCTGCAGGCCCCTCGGCACATGCCTGTGATCTCTGCAAAGCCGGTCCTCCATCTTCAGACCCTCCCCGCGCGGGAGAAAGCAAGTTAGAATTCAGCTATTAAATGGGATGGTGCTCATTTCTGTGTCCTGCCGCTCTAAGCACTCGAAATTGGCCTCCAACCCTGATGATCCCCAGTTGAGAGAGGGGACGCTGAGAACAGCTCCCATTTGCTGGAAGTAGTGCCCCACCAGCTACTGGCTTATTCACCCGGGTTGACTGTGGGGTCTGCGACCACAGGGCAGACACACAAGAAACGTCGTGCTCTCTATCTTCTTAAATCTGAGTCAGAAATCTGTCAGGGAAGGGGGTATCCTTGTTATCTACCCTTCCCTCACCCCACCAGGGAGCCTTGGGTTCTAGGAGGTTCTGTGTGGCCAGGGCAGAGCATCTCCACATTCTAGGCTGGGTGAGGTCCTATGACCCCGGCACCCAGACATTTTCTGCCCCCAGGCTACATGAAGGGCAGGGGTCCTTGCTGGACAGGAAACCCTGACCCAGGGCCCAGCCTCGTGTGTGTTGCCCAGGGCTACAGCTTCTGGGTCCACCGTCTTAGAGTTGGAGGGAGGTGCTCACGACCTGGGGACCCACCCCCATGTGGGGCAACTCCGCTCGGTTTCCTCTTGTTACTTTCAAAATCAAGCCCTTTTCATTGTCCCTCGCAGAGAACCTGGGTTAGACTGGGAAAACTAGCCGCTAGAGAACAGACCAAAGTTACTATGACACATGTGTTATCTCATTTTTCACGCCCACTGAAGCCCTATAAGGTGAAGAGTATCTCCACAGATGAAAAAACTGAGCTTAAAACTTAAGTGACTTGCCCCTGTTAAGGGAAGAGCTGGAGCTGAATTCAGGCCTGTCTTGATCATGTCTCAACAACTCCTCCAGGTTCTACGTTTTTTTAAAAAAAGATTGTCTAACCCTGAGAACAAAACCCCCCAGAGAAGGTGTCCCTCTCCCCCAATTCTGGCCAGGGCTGCCTCCGCGAGCTCTGTGTGGGCCTGCCAGGACCACTTCCCCTCCCATGATCCATCCAGCTGCATGGTCTCCCTCCTGCCTCTGAGAAAGAATGGCATCAAAAGCTGGAATCCACTGATTTCACTGAAAAACAGGGCCGCCTGAGTCCAGCTCCCAGCCTTGCTGTAACGGAGGCCTGCCCCACTGGCTTCTAGGGCATGAAGGTTGGCCTTCCCATGTGAGGGATGCTCTGGAAGGGGACAGAGGGCACAGGCTGGGGCCTCAAGGGGGAGGCAGGAAAGGGGTGAGTCCGGGAGCCACTGGGACCTCAGCTAAACTGGGCGGGGGGCGGGAAGCCGTTCCCCTGAGCTCCCAGACTATGACTGCTTCTCCCTACTACATTCTTTTTGCAGTTAAACGAGCAGATGTTTTGATAAGTCTTACCCCTGAAGAGCTGGGTTGGTGGCAGTGACCCTACTTCAAATTAAATGGAAGAGACAAGTAGATAGCATAGGGGACCCTCTGGGTGAGGAAGGGCCGCCTGCCTTCATTGTGCCTCAGGTAGACTCTGCCCAGATGTTCGTGGGGGCTGAGGCACTTCTTTTAATTTAGAGACAAAGCTAGGAGAAATGTAGCCGTGTCAGGAGGAGGCTGGGCAAGACGACCTCAGGGGTCCATGGAAACTCCCGGGCCCTCCCCAGTATGTGATGGTGTAGGAAGTCAGCTTGTCTGAAGGTAAAAAGGGCTCCATGTGACAGAGGGTGGCTACAAGCTCAGGTTTGCAATGAGGACCATTTGAGACCTGGAATTTTACATCATCTGGGTGAAAAATCCTCCTTAACTGGAAGAGGGAAAGGGTCTTGCCCAAGGTCACAGGGAGCATTAATAATGCCAGGGCCTGCTGTGTCCCCTGAGGCCCCTCTAACTGGGGGGAGCAGTTTATAAACTAAAACAAGAACGTGGGTGCTGCTGGAGGAAGCAAGGAGTATGGTGAGGATGGGGGTTGGGGGACTTGGAACCCAAGGGGACAAAGAGGAAGAGTAGCCAGAAAAGCGGCGATGAGGCCGTCACTCTGCAGGCCCCTGCCAGGTTGACTCTGCCCTCGGGAGGGAGGCTGAAGTCTGAGAAATCCCGGGGAGGCTACGGAGTGAGGCCGGCAACTAGAAAGGGGCAGTTTCAACCAGTCCAGGGCAAACGTGGGGGTGGGTTCTGAGTTGAGCCCAGGCCTGTCCCTCCCTCTCAGTGATGAGCACACAGGAGCCTTGAGAAAGCAGCCTGCCTGGGATCCGTCTGGGGGAGAGGCAAACTCAGGCTGGAAGCCAGGCCTTCTCCAGGCCTCATCTCCAGGCCTCATGAGGCTGCTGGGAGGGGTGGGACCTCCCTGCTTGCTCGCTTCCTTCCGAGGAGTGACCGGCACTTTGTCCTCCCACCTCAAGTCCCTTCGTTTTTCTCCTTCTTGCCCTTGGTAGGGGGAAGGGTCCTGGGTAAGGCAAAGTAAAGTGAAGACTGACACTTGGTCAGCTAAAGAAAATAGCCAAGCAATATTGCAGCCAAGATGTGGGTAGCCTTCCCTGAAATGGATCTCAGGGTGAACTGTGAGGACCGTTACCCAGAGTCAGGAAGGCCATTGTCACCAGAGACCCATCGGAGAGGGGACACAAGAAGAAAGAGACCTGTCTCAGGGATGGGCAAAGGATGATGGAAACTGCCAGAAACAGACCTGTCATGAGGGGAGCTCGGCAGGTGACTGAGGACACCTCCAATCGTCAGAAAGGGATGAGCAGTGATCAAGAACACCTGGAGGCTTAGTGGCCTCACAAGCAGCTCTCATCACACACACAGCTGTGTCCAGCTGGATTCTATTATAGAAACCCAGGCTACCACAGACACATCACATACTTCTACGGTATCTATCATCACATAGCGTATCTATATAACATCAGGGTGGGGAATGATTCCTTAATGAGGTACAAACTTCACAGTCCACAAGAGATTGACTAATCTAGTTATAAAGTACTGCAGTATGGCCAATGAAACAAAACACCAAAACAAAACGAACAGACAAGCCATTGACTTAAAACATTAAGAAATTATCTTTGCTTTGTGGAAATTCTCCAATATCCCTTGAAGTTGAAAGAATACTTAAGTTCCTGCACCTAGATTAGGGAAAGACAAACTATGGCTCACAGGCCACATCTAGTCTGTCTCCTTTTTGGTATGGCCTCCAATCTAAGGGTGATTTTTATGCTTTTAGAATTGCTGAAGAAAACTAAAAAAAGTGTTATTATGACACATGAAAATTCAGATTGTCCACATCCCTAAATAAAACTTTATTGGAAGTGGGTCCATTCATTTACAACTGTGTATATTTGCTTTCATGATACAACTGCAGAGCTGAGTAGTCACAAAAGAGACCATATCTGGGATGTGAGAAAATACTCTGGCCCTTTAAGAAAGTTTTTTCCTCAAATTCTACAACTCTATTTTACTGCACATGCTTTATTACGAATCCAGCTATTGAAAAAATTTGCAAAGCAGATACTAGCAAAAGATTCACATGCAGAATAAGTTGAGAAGGAGAGTCTGGACTCTTTGAGGAGGCCTTGAAGGGATGTGAAAAGTCCAAAGATAAGGTAAACGGTCCCTTTCCTCGCTTCGTCTGGGCTGCGTGTGTGTTTGGAATTGCCCGACAGTGAAACTATTATCACCCTTATGTCTTTTCCTGGTAATGGGCCGGGCCAGTTGGATGTTGCAAACATGAGTTTCTGCAGTGTGTAACTGTATTTGGAAGATTATTCTTTATGCTCCCTGGAGGCAGAGTCCACGTGGCAGCTTTGTGTATCTAAGTGTCTATCACAGCGTTGGGCCATATCTGACCTCCATCAGTGTTGGTTACGTGAATGAAGGACTGAATCTCTGAGACGTGAAATGAGTCACTAACCCCGTCCTGGCAACCCTTTGCTTGCCTGTGATGGGCATCTCTGGCCTACCCTGTGACCTGGAATAAATAAGGGTGGGTGGCCTCACCCTAGAAGAGATGGGAGAGAGAGAAGGTGCCAGTTTAGCCCTTCATCCTGGTGGGAGCCATAAGGGCTGATGTGGGATGCTCCCTAAACCCGAGGCACGATCAGATGCGTAAGGGCACCGCCATCCTCGCAAGTTACTCTGACACCAGGAGGAGTGGGAAGCGTGCCCTCCAGCAGGCACCACAGAGCAGCATGTTCCAAGCAGGTGTCAGCTACACCATTCTGGTTTGTTGGTAGCTCCTGAAGACAAGCTTCAAAATAGCTCCAAAGAAGGCAATGTGATTGCAAACAGGTGTCTCAAAAACGCATAATATGGTCTACTGTTTGAGTAACATTTTTAAAAAAGAAAAGAAGAGCAGTCGGTTTGGGGTAGTGAAAAAGATCAGAAAAGCAGTGTAATTGGGTAATTCACGAGAGGCTGGCAAGGCATCCAGGCTCCAGATGCCGGTTCCTCTGCCATCTCTGAAACAGAGTGAGCTGCTCTCTGATTGCAAAGATGCCTTCCCCAGGCACCGAAAAGTAACTGGGCATTCCCTTGGCAGGCCTGTGTTGGCTACATCTATTGTTTTTTGTTGTTGTCATTTGCTTTTTTATTTTGGCAAGTTGGAAATGCTGGGGTGTGCTCTGTACACTCATCCAACGGCCATTACTATGGGAAAGGGGCAACCGCTGGACATCTACTTACTGTGTTTCATGTGCCCACAATCTTATTTATTCCTTTATTCAGGAATCTCATGGTCATGGTCCTGTATTTTAAGGGTTGCTGTACTGGAGGGACTTCTGATTGGCTAAGCAGCATAATTCCACTTTCCTTGCCAATAACTGGTTTAAGAATGATCGTGTAACTCAATTTGTGTTGATGAGACTTGCAGGCACATCTTTTGAGCTTCTGAGAAAGGTTTCTTTAAAAATGGACACAAGGATTCTCTTTTAGGGCAGTACAAATGTTTTGGAACTGGATACTGGACAACATAGAGTTTGTTATACTACTGCCTGGAACAATCCAAAATGGTTAATTCTGTCATGTGGATTTCATGTCAAGAAAAAAAGACACCAAGGAGGAACTTTTGCCTTCTTGGCCTTTTCCTAGTGTCAAATAAGGGTGTAAGTCTGGAGCCTCAGCAGCCATCTTGTGACCATGAGGACAGGGGGCTGGAGGAAAACATCAGTGTGTTGAGGATGGCAGAGCAGGAAGGTGGGAAAAATTAGCCTTGATTATGCAGGGGTTCTAAATAAGCACTCTGGGATAGTCCTGTCCTTGGATACATTACGTGGGATGTTTAAATACCTGGTTTGTTGAAGCTGTTTGGAGGCCAATTTTATGTTGCTGGCACCGTGACTGTACGTGGTTTGGGTCCGCTTTCTCCAATCCAAGAGGGCAGGTCTTTCATCTCTGTTCAGCACCTATTCATATCACCCTACAGTCATGTCTAGCACAGAGACATGCTGTTAGTTGTTGAATAAATGGTGTTTTATCTAAATTACTTCACTGAATTTTTACAACTCTGGGAGACAGAACCACCTGATTGTAAAGCAGAGGAAGCTGAGTCTCAGGTTTAGTAACTTGCCTGAAGTCATGGAGGAATAAACCCAAGTCTGTCTGACCACAGTGCCCCTCCTTGTTCCAGTCTGCCTTGCAGCCTTTAAGTGGCAGACCGTGGACAAAGGGCTGCAGAGTGTGTCTGAGAAACTTATTATGCGGTTAGATAAAAGATTTAACTTTGCAAAAGTAGAGGCGCAAATGGTCACAGAGCTTCCATTTGTGCGGTCTTGTGGTGATTACAGTATTTTCTAACTGACGTTCTTGTGGGATTCTCGCTGCAGCCCTGTAGAGGAGGGTGTGGAGGAGGAATTGTTCACATTTGAGTAATGTGGATGATATGTCTAGAGCAGGTAAAATGACTCTCCTCCCCTGTTAATAATTGTGAGAATTCAAAGGGCTAATGGAAAGAGCGTCATCCCGGAGTTGGGAGACACTGTACGTAATCTGTCTCCCAGGAGGGGATTTTGAAAATGAAGAGCTCAGAATTACAAGAACAGCAAGCAGCAATGAGGGCCCACTATGTGCCGGGTATGGCATTAGGCACTTTACATGAATCACCTCATTTAATTCTTACAGTATTATTGAGTAAGTATTGTTATTATCTCAGATTTACATATGAGATAAGTTGAAGCCCAGAAAGGTTAAGTGATTCTACGAAAGCCACACAGCTATTCTCAGAGGAGCCAGGGTTTGAGGCCAGGCAGTCTGACTTAACCATTTTACCACCAGGAAGTCCCTATAATTTATTTTTGATTCATAATTGATGCTTAAATCCTTGGTTAGAAACTCTACACAGTGACCCTATGGTCTGCATTCAGCCCTTGGCCAATGGCTTCTGCTTTCTAGAAAGCCAAGAATCATTCCTGGCATTATCAAGAGACAGGAATCCAACCGGGCAGACTCGACAGCAATCCCAGTTCACGACCTGGTGCTTACCCATGTAAACTGGTGGCAGAGACGTGAGCGGCTGTGAGCCAGCTGAATGGCGGTTGAACTCCATGGATCAAAGTCTTTCAAATTTTTATTCTGGCCATTCTTTTCCAAAACTATACACTAATCAATATAGGGAGACATTCCATTCATATCATTTATAACATTATAACAAATGTTATGACTTTTATAACAATCTGGAAACCAGACAAATATCCAGCAACAGGGGAGTGCTGAGGAAATGGGGGAGGACAGTTTAAGGGCCCATCAGCTGTTAGGAGTTATGCTTATGAGGACTGTGATAACGTGGACATTCCTACCATGTAGAGTGGGGGTGGGGAGCACTGGAAATTGAATGCACGCTGATAGCGATCTTTTAAAAAAACAAACAAACAAACAAAAAAAACCCTACATACTACAGTGAAGCCTGAGCCTGAGTCACGTCTGCGTGAAATCCAGATACTAAGCAAGCTTGGTCATCTTGTGGGGGTGGGCGCCCAGGACTGCATCAGCACTTGCTGGCATGCATGAAGGCTGGAAGTAGGCATGCCTGTGAGTGTGTGCGCCCCAGAGGTGCAGGACCCCGGGGACCCAGCATCACCTGCTTTCAGTAAACTGTTCCGCAGACTAAGCCCCAAGGGGAGAGAGCTGCATGGGTTGGGGACATGGGGTGCTGTCATGTAGAATACAGAACAAGCACATTCTCTGCCTCTGGGCAGAAACCCGTGTAGCGGCTTCGTGCTGGCTGGCTGCAGCCTCCTGAGTCCCTGGAAGTGTCGGAGCCGGTGTGAGGCACGTGAGCCCGAGGAGGTCTCTCCCAGGGCAGCACTATAACACCCCGGATGTGGGGTGATAGCAGGCCAGCCTGGGTTGTGACCCGTGCTAGATACCTCTATGGGACTCTAAGAAGTGTGTGTGTTTGTGCACAAGTGTCTGTGTGTATGATTTGACAAGTAGAGCCAGAGAAACAAAGTGACTCCTTGAGGTGGGGTGGCCTGCAGAAATCTGAATGACCCAGTACATGTGGACAAAACCTATCAAAACACTCATGGTGGAAGAGCAGGGGAAAGGATTCTGGAGCCCACAGTATGACAGATGAGGTTAAATAGCGCCCCCTGAAGGTAGTGTGTAGGAGAGGGGTCTGGTCGTGTGCAACAGAAGACCGTGAACTTCCCCATACTGGGGATGGTTAGTGAGAGCCTCAGGCGTTTCTCTGATACTTGGGTCCCAGCTTGAACTAGGGGGTGTCCTAGGAACGAGAAGACTTATGCATCCAGCCCTGACCTTCCTGGAGCTCCCGGTCCAGCACCAAGCCCTGCCCCTCTCTCTCATCTCAGCTTTGCCCCTCTCCCCCTGGCTCTGTGCCCCCTCACTCGGGCTTTCTTCCAGCTCCCTGCCACCTCGGGGACTTTGCAGTGCTGCTCCCTTTGATGAGAATGCTCTTCCCTTCCCTCCCCCTGGTTGACTCCCACTTGAGGTCCAGGTCTCAGCACACAGACCTCTTCCTCTCAGAGCCCATCTCCACACCAACCCAGTCAACCTCATAGTTCTGGAGGCTCACCACTCCCAAATCTCTCCCTACATGGTGCTTCTTGTCTATAACCTTGGGTGTAAGTCATTTAATGGGGTTGCTGTCTAGCCCCTGTCCTCCGCTAAACTGTGAGCTTTATCGGGGCGAGACTGCAGATATTGGCTCCCTATTGCATAGTCAGAGCCTTGCACAGTACTCAACGGCAGAGATTGAGCAGATACTTGGATGGCTGGCCGAATAAATGAGGTGAAGGAACATGTCGTGATAGGGACAGTGAGAGAGAAGCATGACAGGAGGGAAGGGCATGTGACCCTGTAAGGTAAAGTAGGGAAAAGTACGGAAAGCCATGCCAAGAGCAAAGCAGAGACACTGTGAAGGCTCTTAGGGAAGAGATTAATGAGTTTATTTAGGACTGGGGCAGAGAGGAGGGGCAGCTTCCCTGGTGGCTCAGTGGTAAAGAATCTGCCTGCTAAAGTAGGAGACGCAAGGTTCGATCCCTGGGTCAAGAAGATCCCCTGAAGAAGGAAATGGCAACCCTCTCCAGTATTCTTGCCTGGGAAATCCATGGACAGAGGAGGCTGGTGGGCCCCAGTTCATGAAGTGGCAAGAGAGTCAGACACAACTTAGTAACTAAACAAGAGGAGATGACAGCCAGGAGACAGCAAGGTGATGCGGACTGCAAGTCCCTAGGTGTCTGTCTGTCCATCCTCTAGATCTTTTCAGCCTACCCCATGCTAGGCTGTGTGTGACTAACTGGGGCATGGCAGACCCCCAAGACTTGACAGATCCTGCCCAAGCCTGGCCTGTACCTGCCCTGCTCCCCAGCTCCTGACTGCATGTTGGCCCCCAGGCACTGGGAGGCTGGCGCACAGGGCTTGGGCTCTGCCTGCAGGGTTCCAGCCTGGACCTACTTCCAAGGTCTTGGGTGGATGCCTTGGCCCAGTCTTTGCCTCTAGCAGCCCACCCTGGAGGCCAGAACTAGTGGAAATTGTGGAAGGGAGACCTCTCTGCACCTCTCAGTGTGTCCGGGTGAGCACTGTCCCTGGAGCACAGCAGGAGCCAAGAGGCTTGGCTTCCTCTCCCCTGACCCTTGGAGCTTCGCAAGGCCCATCAGTGAACATGTTACAGTGGGCTGGCCACAGTCCTAGTCCACCCAGGCTGCCATAACAAAGCCCCATACATGAGGGTGCAAGTGAAAGTGGCTCAGTCGTGTCCGACTCTTTGTGACCCCTATGGACTGCAGCCTGCCAGGCTCCTCTGTCTATGGAATTCTGCAGATAAGAATACTGGAATGGGTTACCATGCTTGCCTCCAAGGGATCTTGGCAACCCAGGGATCAAACCCACATCTCTTATTATGCCTCCTGCATTGGCAGGTGGGTCTTAACCACTAGCACTACCTTGGGAGCCCCCTCTTCCTGCACATGGGTCCTAATGTCTCCTTAGAAAGACGGCAATCACATCGGATCAGTGGCCATCCTCATAAACTTGCTTTAATGTAATTGCCTCTTTAAGGACCCTATCTCCAAATATGGTCACATCCTGAAGTCTTGGGGGTTAAGCCTTCAACATGTGAACTTAGGGGGACATGAGTCAGTCCATCACAGAAGCTGGGGATCAACATGTAGACACCCCACTCCTTGAGGCCCATTATGTAGACTAGAACCCAGCGCCTGCACTGGAGGGAAAGCCAAGGGGAATCCAGACAAGCCAGGGCTGCCTCCAATGGGGCGACAACCAGAGGACATTCCTGACCCCTCGGCTTTCCCCACCACAGCCCTGCAGGGACCCACCTTTTCCAGGTGCCATGTCTCAGGCAGCCAAGAGGCTAATTGCTTGGCAGGGATGCTACAGGGGGAGAAAAGGCCTTGAACAGGCTTTGAGCTCCTGCAAGATAGGGCGTCTCCAACCCAGAGCTTATCAGCGTGCTGCTGGGTCAGGATCCAGTAATTAGAATGACATTCCTGGAGCAACACGCGGGAGCGTCTGCCCTCCCATTCATGCCAGCCAGACGGGGCCTCTGGTTGGCAGCTTCGGAAAAACAAGTTCTAGTAAGGGATTAATGACTTAATTATAAATGCGGCTTAGAAATGGAAAGGTTATTAAGAAGGGGAAAAGATACATGCTAATAAGAGACATGCTATTAACAACAGAATAAAGATTCATTGTTGGCGCCGCCGTAAACTTTTCCAAGTTCAGTAATAAAAACCACCTGGTCTTCGGAGGGCTGGCTGCCATGGTGACGGGACCCGAGGCGGCCGGGCTTGGGCCTGTCTAATGAGGTGTGCTTCCCTGCCCTCTGATCGTGTTTCCTGCGGGTCTTGGGCTTGTTAGGGAAATTGGCAACAGGCCTTGAACCACCTTGAAAGTGCTGGGTCCATGCCCGTTTGTCAGAAGAGCATACTGAGGACTTAGAGAAGACACCGGGTGTCGTCTGGCCCCTAGGCTGAGGCTGACTCTGGGAGTCCCTGAAGGCCCATCCAGGGGGAGACAGGCAAGTTAGAGCTGGATGGAAACTGGGGTTCTGGGAAGGGACTTCAGCCAACACAGGTCAAAGCGCTGACATCCTCCCATCCTTGGTGATAAAGACCTTGCTCTGAGCTCAGAACATTGCTGCTGCATGTGAATGACCTTTCACTCATCTACTAGAAGAGCCTTGGAATGGAACTGTCCCCGTGCCAGAGATTGTAAGAGGTGCTTTGTTCACACGGAGTTATTTAATCTTTGCAACCATCTTGAAGTGTTACTGTTTACACATCCCACTGACAAAGCAACAGAGGTTCAGAGAGGTCAGGAAAGGCGCCCAAGGCACTGAGCTATCAAAAGCAGAGCTGGGATTCACAGTTTATGGAAACAGGGGTGGAAAGGACCCCCAGGCATTGAGCTGCTTTCCTGCTTAGACTAAAACTCCTTGAGGGCAGGCGGCCTTCCCTTCACACAGACCCAGGGCTCAAGCCCTAAATCCTGGAGAAGCTTCTCAAGGACCCGAGTCACCAAGTCAGGCTTCTGTATTAGCTCATCAGCTGTGCCCACACTCTGTCCCCAGGACCACCAGGCCTCCTGCCCTTCCCAGTGCGCTTGCCCAGGAAGAGGCTTCCCAGAGACACCTACGAGGCTAATTGCTCCTGATGATCATTTGAGGGCTGGTGTGGTACAAGGGGAGGAGAGGGAGGGAGGGGCAGCTCGTCCCATCTATTCTCTCTTCTGCCCCCAGGGTAAGAATCCTGGAATTCAGGTGGAGTTGTGCAGACTCTGGCAGGCAGTGTCAGGAGTCTTGGGTTCCAAGGAAGTGGGACCTAAGGGAGGGAGGTGAGGCAGATGGGCCCACCTGGGAGAAGGGAGGGAAGAATCACCCAAAGGAGATGGGAGGCTCTCAAGCATAGCCAGCTCCACGTGGAGGGACCACGCCTGTCCTGTTCTCCCCACTGCCTGACACCGCACCTGGCATACAGTGGGTGCTCAATAAATACCAGTGGAGTGACTGGTGCGACAGAGGAAAGCAGCCTGACTCGAAAGTCGTTCAGTCGTGTCCAGCTCTTTGCGACCCCATGGACTGTACAGTCCATGGAATTCTCTAGGCCAGAATATGGGAGTGGGTAGCCTTTTGGTTCTCCAGGGGATCTTCCCAACCCAGGGATTGAAGCCAGGTCTCCCGCATTGCGGGCGGATTCTTTACCAGCTGAGCCACAAGGGAAGCCTTCAGACCCCCTGCTGCTGCTGCTAAGTTGCTTCAGTCGTGTCCGCCTCTGTGCGACCCCATAGACAGCAGCCCACTAGGCTCCTCTGTCCCTGGGATTCTCCAGGCAAGAACACTGGAGTGGGTTGCTATTTCCTTCTCCAATGCATGAAAGTGAAAAGTGAAAGTGAAGTCATTCAGTTGTGCCCAACTCTTAGCGACCTCACGGACTGGAGCCTACCAGGCTCCACCATCCATGCGATTTTCCAGGCAAGAGTAATGGAGTTGGGGTGCCATTGCCTTCTCCCTCAGACCCCCTAGAGATGCTCAAATCCACCCTGCTTGCACCTCTCCAATGACAAAGAGCTCACTGAACCCTGTGGTGCCCATCCACGGTGGTTAGTGCCTCTTTCATACCCTGAGCTGAATCCCACTCCTCTTGCCATCACCCTCCGTGCCCCTGTACCCTCAGTCTCCAGAGCCAGTACCCACAGGAGACACGGCCACTTCCTGGCTGAGAGATTCCACCCACGTTTCTCAACCTCTCTGAGCCTCAGTTTTCTCATCTATAACATGTGGAGATGACAACACCTTCCTGGTTTGTTTTTTCTTTTTAAAGGTAGACACAGGTACACACAACCATTTAGCACATTATGGACTGCTCCTTCGGGTAACCCAGCCCCAACTCGTGAGTGGCCCCCCTGTCACTGTGCCCAGTGCCACTCCTCATCTTGGCTCCTCTTACCCCAGCCAGTCCAGAGGCTCAGACATCCTAACGCAGGGCATCGTTGGACTGCCCCGGCGCACTCAGGACCTGCCTGCCAGCCAGCCTTGCTGCTTTCTAGGGGACTAAACTGGGGAAAAAGAGAGAATGAAAGGATGGGGCTTTCAGGGACCAAATGGGGGAAGCCCCCAAGAGGGGGACACCAGGGGATGGGCCCAGATTGTGCTGCATTGGAGTCCAGTCTCTACTCCTTGCCAGCCTCCTCTGAGCCTCAGTTTGTTCATCTGTAAAGCGGTGATAACTCTTTATTTGCGGGTTTCTTAAGGAGACCATTATGCAGGGGGTCTGATACTTAGTAGGCCCGTCTAGTCAGAGCTATGGTCTTTACAGGAGTCATGTACAGATGTGAGAGTTGGACCATGAGGCTGAGCGCCTAAGAATTGAAGCTTTCGAACTGTGGTGTGCAAAAAGACGTTTGAGAGCCCCTTGGACAGCAAAGAGATCAAACCAGTCAATCCTAAAGGAAATCAACCCTGAATATTCACTGGGAGGACTGTTGCTGAAGCTCCAATACTTTGGCCACTTGATGTGAAGAGCTGACTCAGAAAGACATCTGATGCTGAGAAAGATTGAGAGCAGGAGGAGAAGAGGGTGACAGA